>NC_083886.1:25617500-26242500 GCF_032452875.1 Bos javanicus
CCAATATCTCACTGTTCAAGAGCTGCCCAGATGTTTAACATACTTAGTTAGGAGGAGGAGCACAATGGTGAAGTCATCTAACCTGCTGAACGTCCTCCTGAAGTTACACAATCACAGGATGTCAGAGCTGGAAGGGGCCCTCCAAGATGAATTGATGTGAAATCTTCATCTGACAGGTCAAGAGAGTGAGCATCGAGAAGTTAAGCATGTTGCTCAAGTTGACACGGCTGGGAGATTAGAGCACAGGTGTCCTGCCTGATTCTTATTCCTAGCCTCTCTCTCCCCTGCACCGACTTTTTAAGTTCTGCTTTCCACCTCTGTCCAACCTCTGTGTACCTGCGGACCCAGTGCTGGTAGGAATCATTCGAGAACATCCTTTGGTTTAGTGTTGTTGTGAACATCCTTAACTAAAATTTTACGGAGCAATATAAGACCCCAAATAGCCAAAGCAATCTTGAGAAAGAGGAGCAAAGCTGGAGGCATCACACTTCCTGACTTCAAAGTGAAAGTGAAAGTGAAAGTCACTCAGTCGTGTCTGTCTCTTTGCAATCCCTTGGACTATACAATCCATGGAATTCTCCAGGCCAGAATACTGGAGTGGGTAACTGTTCCCTTCTCCAGGGAATCATCCCAACCCAGGGATTGAACCCAGGTCTCCCACATTGCAGGTGGATTCTTTACCAGCTGAGCCACCAGGGAAGCCCCCAACTTCATATTACAAAGCTGTTGTAATTAAGCCATATAGTGTTGGCATAAAAATAGACACACAGTTCAATGGAATGGAGTGGAGAGCCCAGAAATAAACCTATGTGCTGCTGCTGCTAAGTCGCTTCAGTCGTGTCCGACTCTGTGCGACCCCATAGACGGCAACCCACCAGGCTCCCCCGTCCCTGGGATTCTCCAGGCAAGAACACTGGAGTGGGTTGCCATTTCCTTCTCCAATGCATCAAAGTGAAAAGTGAAAGTCGCTCAGTCGTGTCCGACTCTTAGCGACCCCATGGACTGCAGCCTACCAGGCTCCTCTATCCATGGGATTTTCCAGGCAAGAGTACCGGAGTGGGGTGCCATTGCCTTCTCCAAACCTACCAGGCTCCTCAGTCCATGGGATTTTCCAAGCAAGAGTACTGGAGTGGGGTGCCATTGCCTTCTCCAAACCTATGTATATATGGTCAATTAATATACATCAAAGGAACAAAGAATCTACAGTGGAGAAGGGGCAGTCTCTTCAATAAGGGGCATTGGGGAGATTGGACAGCTAGGTGCAAAGGAATGGAATGACCACTATCTTAAAGACCATACACAAAAATTAACTCAAAATGGATTAAAGACATGAACATAAGAACTGAAACTATAAAACATAGAAGAAAACATGGGCAGTGAGCTTCCTGAAATAGGTATAGGTCTTGGCAATTTTTTGAATCTGACACCAAAATTAGAAGCAACAAAGGCAAAAATAAATGAGACTATGTCAGACTAAAATCTTCTGCACAGCAAAGGCAACAGAGTGAAAATACAATCTACTGAATGGGAGAAAATATTTGCAAATTATATATCTGATAAGGCACTAATATTCAAAATATATAGAGAACTCATACAACTCAATAGTAAAAAAAAAAAAAATACTGATTTAAAAATGAGAGGAAGATCTGAATAGACATTTTTCCAGAGAAGACATACAGATGGCCAACAGACACATGAAAAAATGTTCTACATCATTAGTCACCAGGGAAATTAAAATCAAAACCGTAATGAGAGGGGAAGGAGGTAGGATGGAATGGGAGATCAGGATTGATGTGTGTACACTACCATGTGTAAAACAGATAGCTAGTGGGAACCTATGGTGTAGCTCAGGGAGCTCAGCTCAGTGCTCCCCGGTGACCTAGATGGGCGAGATGGGGCAGCGGGGTGGGAGAGGGAGCTAGGAGACCAGGGCTGTTTGTATATGTAGAGCTGATTCACTTCATTGTGCAGCAGAAACACAACATTGAAAAGCAACTGTACCCCAGTAAAAAATTAAAATATAAAGTATAAAAAAAATAATAAGATATCAGCTCGCTCCTTTTAGAATGGCTATTATCAAGAAACAAGAAATAAGTTATGCTGAAGATATGGAGAAAAGGGAACCCTTATGCACTACTGGTGGGAATCTAAGTCGGTGCAGCTGCTATGGAAAACAGCATAGAGGTTCCTCAAAAAATTAAAAACAGGATTCCCATATGATCCCAGCAATCCCACTTCTGGGTGAAATTGTGTTTTATGTACTTTCTGAGTATTATATTTCACAATGAAAAATGATTTAAAAGCAAAAAAGATACTGTGTTCTCCCTATAGCTGTCTGTTTGCAGTTTTTGGTTCCTTTTTTGAAGTATAAACTTCCCTTTTATCAGGAGTGTTTTTTATTTTTTAGTTGCCATTTATATTTATTTATTTTGCCACAGGAAAAGAATTTCCTCCCTGTGCTATTGAAGTCTATAAAATAATGGAGAAAGTTGATTATCCCAGGAATGAAAGTGGAGAAATTTCTGCTATCATCCATCCTAAACTGCAGGTAATGGTTACTATTTCTTTTAAATATTCAAAATAATGATGCCCTACCTTTCAGGGGAGGGATTCCCAGGTGGCTCAGTGGTAGAGAATCCACCTGCCAATGCAGGAGACACAGGAAACATGGGTTCAATCTCTGGGTTGGGAAGATCCCCTGGAAGAGGAAGTGGCAACCCACTCTAGTATTCTTGCCATGGAAATCTCGTGGACAGGGAAGCCTGGCAGGCTATACAGTCCATGGGTTTGCAAAGAGTCAGACACAACTGAGCATGCTCGCAGCTTTGAGTAGACCTTTATAGTCCGTGGTGACTCAGACAGTAAAGAATCTGCTTGCAATGCAGGAGACCCTGGTTCAGTCCCTGGGTCGGGAAGATGCCCTGGAGAAGGAAATGGCTACCACCTCCAGTTTTCTTGCCTGTAGAATCCCATGGACAGCAGACCCTGGCTGGCTATAGTCCATGGGGTTGCAAAGAGTCGGACATGACTGAGCGACTAACATTTAACAGCCCATTAAGCATTTTACATATGTGAGTGCCTCAATAGATGTTCTCAAAAACACTGCAGTCTAGATAAGGTATTCAGATCATCACTGAGTAAATATTTATGGAATAAATCCTGTGCTGGCTCTGGAGGTACATCAACGAATATGGTTTATATTCATGTGGAACTTATAGTCTAGATATACTAAAGTCTAAACTGTGGTCTTGAAATGAAGATAACCAGATGCTATAACAGAATAATGAGATGTGGATGGGGGTCAGAGAACATGAAATTCCTGCGTCAAGTGCAATGGATAAGAATTATTACATCTACTTTAATATAAGAAAATGGAGGCTCAGAAATTAGATCCTTCCCACAGTCCTGTAGTTATTGATGGCAGATCCAGAACGAAGGTTCTTTGCAGTTGGCCACGTTGCTACCACCTCCCTGTCATCACTACTGTAAAAGTTAGAGCAAACCAATCAGAGCCTCCTCCTTTGGGATGTTTTCTGCCTTTTTTCCCTGACCCCTCAAGACCCCAGTATGTATCTGCTCTTTGTCTGGTTTGATCAATAATGGTGTAATGAAGGGGAAGAAAAGGCTCGTAGGAAAGAATAGGAAGTTTAAATCTGGAAGAGGCAGAGGTAAAAGCAGAGAAGAGCAAAGATTCTAAAAAGCTGAAACATCCATCTCCCCACACACTAGCAGACGTCAGAAATGGAAGAGAACCAATGGATTGTCTAGCCTGGTGCAGTCAGCCCTGGAGGCACATCGCCTACAGCGCCTTTTAGAAAATAACAGCGCCCGTCCCTGCTCTGGGATAATCTGATCTTATTGGCCTGTGTAATTAGAATGGGAAACCACTGATCCAGTTCAGACTGCTATTTAATGACCCTAATGATAGTCATTCGGACTTACAACTTAATAAAGCTGCTGCTGCTGCTGCTAAGTCACTTCAGTTGTATCCGACTCTGTGCGACCCCGTAGACTGCAGCCCACCAGGCTCCCCGACCCTGGGATTCTCCAGGCAAGAACACTGGACTGGGTTGCCATTTCCTTCTCCAATGCATGAAAGTGAAAAGTTAAAGAGAAGTCACTCAGTCGTCTGACTCTTAGCGACCCCATGGACTGCGGCCCACCAGGCTCCTCCATCCATGGGATTTTCCAGGCAAGAGTACTGGAGTGGGGTGCCATTGCCTTCTCCGACTTAATAAAGCAGCCTGCCCCAAAACACAGACTAGTGGAGCAGATCCAGCTTTGTGCCTTAGTGGGATCCAGGTGGAAACTTGAAGGAGCCTGAGGCAGTGTTTTAAAGGATAGAAAGATAAAGATTGTGAACCTCTTAAATGATTCAGTTGTTATCATAATGTGGGAACAGGTATAGGAAATATTCACCTATCTTGTGCTTTTCCCAGGCTTTTCCCAGCCTATCCCCACCTTCTCCCACCAATCCCCACCAGAATAGAGCCTTCTAGCATGCAGGCACAAGGTCACTCATTTTTTATCCCCAACAGTAGAATGTCTTATATACAGAAGACTCTTAATGAATATTTCCTAAATTTTGCTGAGAGGAATTTAACTTCAGCTAGCAAGAGATATAATTTGCACTTAAGAATATGTGCATGTAGTTTGGTTTTTGATATTATAAACCTCTTCAGCAACATTCAAGGTGAACTTGATACCAAAGCAGACTCTGATCATGTGGCAGTTATAAAAATAAAAAGGGGAACTCTTAAAACTGCTGCCAAAACAAACTGCTCAATCTCAGTTTAGTCACATACCTCTAACTTGTCTCTTTTAAAAGAAGATAGTGCTGTCATTTTGGTTGTCTAGAGCCTGACATAAGAATGTTTTAATTTATTTTTTATTGAAGTATAGTTGATTTTTTGACAGGACGTCCCTGTAGCTCATACTGTAAAGAATCCGCTTGCAATGCCAGAGACCTGGTTTGATCCCTGGGTCAGGAAGAACCTCTGGAGAAGGGAATGGCAACCCACTCCAGTATTCTTGCCTGGAAAATCCCATGGACAGAGGAGCCTGGGGGGCTACAGTCCATGGGGTCGCAAAGAGTCAGACACGACTAAGCAACTAACGCTACTTCTACGTATAGTTGATTTACAATGTTGTGTTAATTTCTGGTGTACAGCGAATGATTCCATCACATATGTGAATATATAGAGATAGATATACACATATACATCCTTTCTCATATTCTTTTCCATTATACAATTTGTAAAGTAGGAGAGAAACCAAATGTAATTTATGTATGTTGTTTCCTGAAAGGATCAAGATTGGAAACCCTTGCACCCTGAGGATCCTGTGTTTTTAACTCTTGATGGAAAGACTATTTCATTGGGTGGAGACCAAACCGTGTACCCAGTGTTTGTAAATGAGGCCGCATATTATGAGAAGAAAGAAGCTTTTGCAAAGACGACTAAACTAACACTCAATGCAAACAGTATTCGCTCCTCTCTACATTAGAAATCACTTGTGGCTCACTTGTTAGAGAGCACCTTGAAAAATTCTGCTAGTTTATAAGCTCCTGAAGAGCAGGATTGTGCCTTACTCATCATCATTTCCACAGCTCCTAGTGGTGCCTTGAACACAGTGGACATTCAGGTAAATTTGTTGAATGAATGAATGTGTTAATGAATGCCTTTCACAGATATCATACTTTATGTATGTAGCCTATTCAAAGAAGTGCACTTCTTATTTCTCTATAGCTTTATATACCTTATACTTCGATAGTTTAACGTTCTTAGTAAACAGCCTTAGAATTCAAATTTTAACATTGAAACAGTCCATGGGATTGCAGGGTTGGACACAACTGAGCGACTCAGTACAGCGCAGCACAGATACTATATACAAAAAACTATTAACTTGAGCATAGAGTTAAATACTGTATGCTTTTAAGTAATATAGAAATACTCCTAGAAACTAATAGCACAGGCTATTTTAAATTTTTTCACATTTGAATTAATCCTAAAGTATTAAAGTCAATCGGCAGCAGTTGTGATATCTGTAGATTTTAAAATGCTCTTATGACGATGAAATGTGAATGAGAAATGAGGGCTGATTGTAAAGGTGACATTATGAATAAATCAAGAAACTCTGAATGGGCCTTTGTCCACTGAGAGTCACCCACACAAAACATCACAAAGCTTCGCACTCGGGTACGCCCACTTGTTCTGCGCTGACCCCAGGAAGCCAGGAGCCTCCTTCAGACCTCTCACACGCCCCCCCAGAAGCTCATGTTCTTTCCCAACTTGGAAGGCATGTCCTTCCCAGCTGTCCCTTCTTACTTTGAAAGAACTCATTTGTCCTTCTTCCTGACCAATGTATAAGAAAGTCTCTGGGCTCCAGCCGTGTAGGTGGTAAAGACAGAACTGAGGGCAGTGGACGCTAGTAGAAATGTGACCCAAACCCGTCTCTGGTTCACAAATACATTCTTTTAAGACATTCCCTCCTGTCCTAAATGCCCAAATCCCCCACTCTCAAGATCCTTCTTAAAGGTCCTTGGTCTAATTTTACACCTCCCTCCCTCTCCAATCCTTGCAAGAGCCTCTCCTTCCCTCTCTCTTAGGCCATGACAGCCAAGTAAAGAACATTTTATCCCATGATTTGGACCCCAAGGAAACCCATGTTTACAGTTTCAAATATATTTACAAAATCATACTAATATTGTCATTATCTGTAACATGTATATGTCTATATATATAATTTCATTCTTGCAAAACAAATCCCATTAAGCCAATTTCATTCCATATTCAGTGCTCTATAGCACACAATTAAACTGCTTTGAAACGTTCAGCATTTATTTTTGTACTTTACCAAAATTATTTTCTTTGGAATAGACTCTCTTCCTTCTAAATTCTTTAGTAAAAAAAATTTTTTTTTTTATCAATTGGCTTTTGTATAGAACAAGCTTTACCAAGCTTCCTTCTCCCACTGTGAATGTTTCTTTGTGTCCTATGCACAAGTTCAATTTTTCTAGGTCAATTTTTCCGTATATATACTTTGGGGAAAATATTTTCCCATCAAATTTTAGTTAGTTCCAAAATTTACAACGTGCAGTTTAGGCCACTGTGGTTTCAGTTTTTGTATTGATTCTTTCTATCAAGTCTAATTTTCTCTGACGCAATATTTATAGTCTTTAGAGTTTCTAATTAGATGTTATTTTTTTTTAATCTATAACATATTGCTGTGTGACTTTAGCCACTTTCAGTTTCATTTTGATTATTTCTAACAGTCTACAGATTCGGTTTTCCCATTTATAAAATAGGGATATTCATAATAATAGTGTCCCTTTCATGAGATTGCTGTGAGGATTAAGTGGGCTAATGCATACAAGTATTTACCACAGTGCCTAGCACAGAATAATAAATTATTCAAGTTGAAATTTCTAACACAAAAAGCCCTTTATGATCTGTCCCACGCTCCCCACAACCTCTCTAGACTCATCTGCCTTTAGCTCTTCTCTGTTCCAGTCGGCTTTGTGTTGTTTTATTCCTGTGTGTCTTTACAGAGTTTGGCCCTTCCACCTAGAATTTTTTTCCTTCCCTTCTCTTCCTCCATCCTTGACACCCACACCAGACCTCACCTTATCAAATTCCTATTTTTTCTTCAAAATGCAACTCAATTCTCATTTCACCTATAAAACCTCTCTTGACTCAGCCCTCTGCCCCTCTCTGCTTCTGTCCCATCTCAAGGATATTAACCTGTGTCTTTTTCAGTACCTGCAATCTGGTAAGTGCCCCGTGAGTTTAGCTGAGTAAATGAGTGTTCTCAGACATTCCTTCTCTACTGAAACGTCTTCATGTTCCACCAACGCCTCTGCCTTCTCTTTGCCTTCTTCCCTTCTTTCCCATTTCCCGAGTATCTCCTTCACTGTCAGGTGGAAATCTCTCCATTCCACGTTCCAGCCTGTTACTATGTCCCAAATGTTGGCAGATGGAACAATACACCCTTTTAAGTCTGCAACCCTACGAGGGGGAAAGGAAGTGTTCGTATCCAGTAATACCCTTGTGTGAAACCTTTTAATGGTTCTCCTAACCCTCAGTATGAAATCTCAAAGCCTTCCCCACAGCTGGAGGAGTCCTGTGTGCTCTGGCCTCTGCCTACCTCTCCAGCCCTGTTCCTAGCAATTTGGCCTCGCAGACTTCTCCATCCTTAAATTCACCCTACTACCTTGGGGTCTTTGCTTCTCTCCATCTATGGTGCGCAGGTTCAGCTGCCCCAGGGCATGTGGGATCTTAGTTCCCTGACCAGGGGTCAAATCTGCATCCCCTGCACCAGAAGGCAGGTCCTCAGCCACTGGACCAGCAGGGAAGTCCCGACACTTATCCTTAAGTGTGATTCAAGGACTTCCCTAGTGGTCCAGGGGCTAAGACTCCACACTCCCAATGCAGGGGACCCCAGTTTGATCCCTGATCTAGGAACTAGATCCCACATGCTACATCTAGAAGATCCGCGTGTACCACAACTAAGACCCAGTGCGGCCAGAAAAGTCTGTTTTAGGGTGAGTCGGGCTAGGCTGACCCACTCTGTTACACAAGCTCATTGACACTGCCGGACCAGCACATGCCAGCACACCCAGAAAACCTGGATCCTTGGCCCAGGAAAAAGCACTGCCACCTCAACCTGTCATTCCGTCTCTCTCTAAGTCTCAAATTCCCCAAGTCTCCATTTTCTCTGTTCTGTTGAATGGCAATAGAATACTCATCAAACTGTCTACAGAATTGTGGATTAAGATAACCAATATGAGTGAAAGCACTTTATAAATAGGGAATTGTACAATCTCAAAGGCTGAAAAATTGCAAAATATCTTTTGGAAGGTAATTTTTCATAATATCAAAAGTCATAAAACTGTTCATCCTCCTGACCTAGGAATCCCACTTTCAGAATACATCCTATGATGGGGCGCCCACTCTTTCTCTATCAAGAATGTTCCCATGGATGGCACATTCCTAGATTATAGACTGAAGCCTGTTTGAACTAGCATGTGGATTATGTAGAAGTCCCATTTCCTTGCCAGTCAAGAAAACATAGCCCAGTGAAGGGTGTTATTCCGGGAATCGTTTGGATGACGTAATGGACCAAATGCAGCATATTGCTTATTAACAAATTGTTTGCAAGTTCTACAACCCTTCAAGACACAGCAGCATCTTGGCATTCAAGTTGAGAACCACCATTCTTTCAAAATAACACAAAAGAATGAAAAAAATGCATATACATATACATTGGGCAATAATGATAGTAATAATATCAGTTCTTTCCTATCCATTCCCTTATTGCCTCCTTATAAAAGTGTGTGAGGTAAACAGGAGGGATTTCTACTTCCTGGTCTCCAAGTGGAGCCATGAGTTCATACGCATGCAAAGTGGAGAGCCAGCGACCATGATGGATGGACCCCCTGCTTGAGGTCATATGACCCGAACCTGTAACATTTTCAGGCTGTGACTCCTTGCGCATGTCACTTCAAATCTCTAGGTCTCCTTTTACTCAAATTCCTCCCAGTTATTGAGTGGTTTAGATGGGGTACTGGATGTGATGTACTTTGGGATGTACAAAGGTGGTATGTCTTAGCACGCCGAGCTGGGACCAATAATTGATTCTTTAAGTCCAAAAAGTGACCTTCCCTTTATCCACTCATGTTAAGCAACACCCTAAGATTTCAGTCATCATAGTGGCCCTCCTAAGACAAAGATAAAACATGATCACAACAAGGCAAAATAAATATTTATTAGAAATCATTAAAGCATTTCTTCAATGACACTAAAATGTTCTTACTCCACTTATGACTTCTCTCTTGCACATAGAGTTTCACACACACACAACACTAAAAACAAAGATGTAAATGGAACTTGTAAACATGAAGCACATTCAGTGAGAACAAGGTAACAATTCTATGTTTGGGACCAAGATCACAGTAAAAAAAAAAAAAAGTATATCGATGCAGAGATCAAGTATGGCTTACAGGCCCACATGATGGTCCATCTATCTGGCCCCTACCCAGAGCCAAAGGACTTAGTCCACCAGGCCTTGTGGAAGGAAAAGAAGGTCAGTAACACTGGGCTCCAGGGCAGGAGCCCTCTAAGAGCTTAGTGACTTCACAGTACAGCCTTGAACTCCTTCTCCCATTCCCCACCCAGGGAGGAAGGTAAGCACCTTTTTTACTCCAAACAGATATATAACTTAATTCTAGAATAGATTCTTCCTGAGGCAGAATTTAGCTAAAGGAAAATTTCTAGCCACAACTATTATCTGAGCATGTGAGATTCCATTCCTGGAAAATGCTTTCCCCTGAAATTAGTGAAATGTGAATCACTTAAGATATCCTTATACACCTGTGGATTCAGTGTGTGCGGTGTGTGTGGTTTTGTGCACATCTGTATGCACACACTTGAATTTAAAAACCCATCATAGGGATCACAGGGACAATGCAGACTGCCAGCATGAATCATCTGAGCAAAAAACCTAATCCCCTGACACATGCCAACCACAAAAGCAGACTCAAATTTACCAAAGAACTGTGCCAAAAAAATAAAATCGCACAGGAGGACATCTGTGATCTGTGGTCCAGAATCAGAACCCTCCAGCTTCAACAGCTCTGATACAATCTCCCGCATGACTTTGAACAAGTCCACTTTCCTCTTGGAGCTTTGGTCTCCAGGTGTCAAGTAAGAGAAATGGTCCTTTTAAACCAATGCTCTTTGACTCATCACCTTCCTTGGAAAACCTGCCTAGGTTGAGACTGTCTAGGATAAAAGCCTTTGGGGGACACCACTGTCAGGAGGAAGATTCAGTATAGAAAGTGGTCCTGCCAACAAATTCGATCCAGATCCATAGACAGGTCTCCATATGCATACGAAGACAAAGATCCAGTTATTGACTTCTGTCTAACCTCCCAGCTTTTGTTCAAGTGGGAAGTGAAGAGTTATACAGTTTTATCCATGCATATCCAGACCAAAACAATTCTGAATTCCCAGCTGCACAGAGTAGAGCGCGGAGCCATGTATCCGAGTTGCTGCCCTTCAAACCAAGACATCTATCTGTTCAGGATAAAGGCAAGAAGTTAATTCCAGAAACAGGATGCTACTCTCCAGGCTAAAAGGAGCTTCAAGTTCATCTGATGATGATCTTTAACAATATCCCTCATATATGCTCAACCAGCTTCTGCCTAACTATCCCCAGTATCACAACTTCCCTGGAGGTCCAGTGTTTAAAACTTCACGCTTCCAATGCAGGGAGTATGGGTTCAATCCCTGGTTGGGAGTGAAGATGGCAAATGCTCTTGGGGGTGTGGCCAAAAAAAAACCAAACGTAACATCTGAAGAAGTTGTTGGACTACATTGAACCATAATCGTTTTCCCTGAAGCTTCCAGCTTTTGGGCCCTAGTTCTGTTCATCTGCAACACATCTGGTCCTCCTGCCTCTGTGATAATCCCCCTAAATCTTCCCTTCTGCAAGAAACATGCCTAGCCCCTTCCTCCCCTGCTCACACTTGAACCTGGTCTGACCACTACGCTTGGAGCACTGGGCAGTTCCCTGGGTCATCTGAGAGTACAGGGGCTACTGCAGATTGCAAGGCTGCATCCTCAACTCATCTGTCCCTGACCCAGCCCATCAGGGACACAAGGGCTAAGATTCTGCCCAAACAAGTAAGCTGGTGCACAGAGAGCCCAGAGCAGAGAAATGAGCCAGGAGTGGACTGGGTGGCCCACACTCCTTAGTTTGCTTCTAGTCAGATTAACTAACCAACAGCCAAGTTATCTAAAAGCTGAATGATTTTGTGCCATTTAAAATTAAATTTCATGGTTAATATCGTTACAATTTCACCTTGAAAATCCCACAGGACTGTGATGACCTAAAGGGGTGGGATGTGGGCGTGGGGGGCAGGAAGGAGGTTCAAAAGGGAGGGGATATATGTATATTCATGGCTGATTCACATTGTTGCACAGCAGAAACTAACACGACATTGTAAGGCAACTATACTAAAAAAAAAAACATTCCCACACAAATCTTTCACCAGACAACTGAGTCAGAGTGGATTTTCTGGTTGTTTAGGTTCTAATAGGACTTCTCTACTGGCTCAGATGGTAAAGAATCCTCCTGCAATGCAGGAGACCCGGGTTCATTCTCTGGATCAGGAAGATCCTCTGGAGAAGCGAATGGCTACCCACCCCAATATTCTTGCCTAGAGAATCCCATGAACAAAGGAGCCTGGAGGGCTACAGTCTGTGGGGTCACAAAGATACGGACATGACTGATGGACTAACACACTTGAGTCATCTGGAACATTTCTACTCTCTCCACTTCATCTCTGTCCCCAAACTGAGTAATTTCAGGGAAGAAAATCAGAGGATGAGAAGCTAAAAATAAGCCCCATATCTTGGCTCCTCCTCAGATGCCTTCTCCTCTGCTTCAAAATTCACAGTTAAAAAAAAAATATTGAATACCAGAGCATTTCAGATATTCTGTAAAATTCCTCCAATGAAAAATACTGATGTGTAAGAGTAACCTCTGAGATTCAAGACCATATAAATAGAGCAGCTGCTATTTCTGTTTCAGACGAAGCCACTATCCCAGCTTGGAAGCCTGCACTGTGCCAGGGCTGGGACAAGGAAACCAGCCAAGATCTTTCACCCAGATCACAGGACCTGCCTGGCATTTCTCATGTAGTTTTAAGTATGTAAAGAAAAGCTTTTTGTCCTTGTTCTGGCCACCTTGAGGCCAAGTATATAATACTTACATCCAACCCCCAAATCCTAAAAACTATTTCTCAGCTTTTAAAATCACACACTTCATTTGAAGTAATTTTCATTTAAAACGGAAATGTCCTTTCTCTACTGAAAAGAAAAACCCTGTGTTAATTATGCTTCTAGAATTGTCTCTCCGTTGGAGACAGTCTGAGCCTTGAGTACCAAGGCCACTTATTCCAAGGGTGTTTTCCTGCTCCCTGAAGATTCCAGAAGCTCATTCCTCTCTGACCCCAGGATACCAGGCTCAGCTCAGTCCCCTGTACATTCTAGGATGGGATCAAGAGGCCCTTAAATTCAGGAGATCCAGTCACAGTAGGGGAGATGGTAGAATATTAGGGCTGGGGCTAGGGGCTGTCAAGACATTGTCAAGACATCAGGAGAAGAAAAACTCCTCTCTGTGCTCCTTGGGCCCCTGTCCCTGCCCTGCCATCCTCTCTCCCAGCCAAGTCGACCTGCAGTTGGTGAACACAGGAGCTTCACCCAGGATTCAGGGCTCCTGGAACTCCCAGGCTCAGGACTGCTGGCCATAGGTTTTTACAAGCTCTGCCAAATAACAAACTCCAGGGTGTTGCCCACTCAGACAAACTGACAACTGCCCCTTGGTTCAGCTACCCGCTCAGCGTGAGGGTGCATTCCTCGTCTCTGCGGGTGGAGCCAGGCTCCATCACTCTGCAAAGCATGCAGCGCCAAGTCCAGCACCCAGGTTCCAGCATCAGATGGCCCACACGCACGTGAGCTCTGGGTCCTGCTTTTACACTGAAGTTTCCGGAAATTCATCTATTTCCTCAAATGCATTGAGGGTGGTTTTGCTGTTGCTTCTGGAAGAATCTTGGATTTTGTTGGAATCTGCTTTAAAGACAAAACACTATTTTACAAATACAGCACTCTGCAAGTTGTGCCTCCAGGTAGGTCTTGGCCCACCACTTGACTTTCAGAAATGTTTCCAACTCAGGTTATAAAATGATAGAGCTGGAAGGGATTAGTTCAACCCTCCTCCCCCACTTTACAGATGGGGAAAATCAGGGTCCCCCGGGGTCACATGGTCAGGCAGGAGTGGGCATCATGCTTCCTGACAGCAGCGGTACCTGTCCGTCTCCCGGGCCCCGGATCTTCATTGAGGAAGGAGACATGAGTTTTCCATTCAGTCCACTTCACCTCGTTGATCCTGAGGGTGTGATAATCATTCTCACTATTTCCCAAGCGCACTTCATGAAATACAAACAAATACACTAGCACCACATTTGGGGTGTCCCCCACGGGGATTGGGAACACCCCTGACTCATGTGTCCATATCAGTGTTACTGGGGCTTGAAGCCTGCCCAAGTACACATCTTCCCAGGCCTCCAGGATCAGTCTCCTCCCAGGATATGGGACTCAGAGAGACATAAGGGGTGAACCCACACAGGGGAGACAGAAGGACAAAGGGTGCCAGGCTGGCAGATCTCTTCTAAGGTAGGCACTGGGCGGGGAGAAGCCACAGAGGCACCTCCAGAAGGGCAGAGTCTCCCCGCTCTCCCTTCTGAGGCTCAGGAAGCCTGTCCCAGGGCCAGCGACCCCAAACAAGCAAACTCCGTCTTCTGAGGAGGCGGAACAGACCATGGCCATGGTCCGACAAGCAAATGGCATCACGGCTTGGCTAACATTCACACCGCATGTCTCTTCACCCACCCACAGAGCACCAGCAAAGTGCCCCCCTCCCTCTGTTACCGCAAACACAGCCGGAAATCGTCCTCTGCCACTTTACACAGCTCCCCCATGCGGAATCTGCTCCTCAGCCATTCTGGTAATATTTTCTCGAACTCCAAGATGGTCCTGGCTCTCTGGGAACACAAAGGAGCCTGAGTGTGTCACTGAGGAGCCAGCACCGGGGCGCCGCCTGAGTGTGGGTGTGCCCACACACGTACACACACAAACAAGAACTCGCACACACAAGAACACACACACACACACACCACCAAACAGCCCACTCCACCTGCACAGAATGCTTACTTAATGCATAGATCCTGAGGATCTGGCTAACCTACAGAATTCAAAAACCCAGGGTCTTCCCCAATGGTCCAGTGGTTAAGACTTCACCTTCCAATGCAGC
Source organism: Bos javanicus (assembly GCF_032452875.1). Lineage (NCBI taxonomy): Eukaryota > Metazoa > Chordata > Mammalia > Artiodactyla > Bovidae > Bos > Bos javanicus. The sequence continues at coordinate 25,632,375 of NC_083886.1, forward strand.
GGGTGTGGGTTCGATCCCTGGCTGGGGAGTTAAGATCCCACAGGCCTCAAGGCCAAAAAAAAACCACATAATACAGAAGCAATACTGTAACAAATTCAACAAAGACTTTAAAAAAATGAAAGAAAAGAAAGCCCAGTAAGTTTGGGAAAGATGTTAAAATTATTTTAAACATCACATAAACTATGTTTATGAGAGTCCAGAGTTTCCTAACTGAAAGGTAGGATTCTGAGCTCCTGTGGTGAAAGGAGGTTTAAACATCACACAGTCCTATTCCATCTCAGGCTGGGAATCCCCTCAGCAATTTTCCCAACCATAATTTGTCTAATCTCCCCTGAATATTATTGATAATCCATTAAGAAGGCCCTAACAATTAGTAACTTCCTTGTATCAGATCAAAGCTTTTCTCCCTCTTGTTCCCCATATGTCCCATTTCTGCCTCTGGGATCACAGAAGAAAGCTGCTCCCTCTTTCCCAAGTAGCTCTGCAAGAAGGAATTCTCACCATCTTCAACCCGGTTTCAACACCGTCTGTTGTGAGGCATGGTTGCCAGGCCTCTCCCATGCCCGGGCCATTCTGTGGGTTAGTATCCCCAGTGTGTAAGGCCCACAGCATATAAGGAGTATTGGAGGGAAGCAGAATTGTCACCTCCATTGTCCTATACCCTCAACACCCACATATCACACCATTGACTCTAAGCAGAGCACAGCCATAAGCCTGAGTACCTCTCACACATGCCATTGTCCAGCCACACTCCCTGGACCCTTTACTCCAGAAACCTACCTTCCTTGAACCTGGCCAAGCACAGGGAGCTTATGCAGGTTTCCAGGCCCCAGCCTAGATCCACGGGTTCCATGTGCTGAACTGAGTCCCCATGACAGGACCCCCATACCCACACAGAGGGGACTCTGCCAGGCTCACCTGTAGGCGCCAGATGCGCTCGCTTTCCTTGGAGATGTTCTCCACCGTCTCCCCCATCAGGGCTATGAGCATGTTGAGGAGGAGGACGAAGGTGAGGATGACGTAGGTGATGAGCAGGAACAGGAAGAGGATGGGGTACTTGGAGTTCTGCTGGATGTTCAGGTCACCCAGGCCTATGGTGAGCTTGAAGAGTTCCAGCACCGCGTCGCTGAAGCTGCCGTAGGAGCTGCAGTTCTCATGGCTCTTGGGGCACTTCTCGATCAGCGAGGCCAGAGCTGTGAGGACATAACAGGGTGTTCTCTGCAGCCTTTCTGTCCGGTTACTCAGTGAACTCGTGCATACCTGCACGTGCACACATGCACACGCGGACACACAGGCACACACACACTGCTGTCTTCCTCTCTCTGGTTATTGAAATCGCATCTCCAGCCTCAGTTCCTCCAGAAGCCTCATCAGGCTGGTGTTCTGCCTTGAATGACTGCAGAAAGACCTTTCTGCCTAACAAAGCCCAAACTCTTCTCTCCCTTCGCTACCCCACCGTTCAGCCCTTGACCAATCAAGGGTTTGCAGAGTTGAAAATTATAATCTATAATCTGTGTGTCCCTGGCTCCTCAACCAGGCTTGGAGCTCCCAACTTCCAGTAGCCTGGGTTGTCTCTCCCAAGACTGGCAGGTCCTGAGTCTCCTTCTAATGCTGTGTGGCACGATCTCTGGTCACAGCCTGAGGCTCTTTCTTCTTTTCTTCCCAATGCACTACAGCAGTGGCTCATTACTTAATGAATGGATGGATGGATGGATGATCAAATTAATCAGTGAGGAAATGGGTGGATGAATAAACAAGCAAGTGAAGGAGCAAATGAATAAGCAAACTGTGACCCAGAAAAGGTACCAGACAGATGGAATCAGCTGCCTAGTTTCAAATGCCTGTGATAACTGGGGAAAAGAACTGGCTTGGGAAAACAAAATCATATCTCTTTAGGCAGAGGTTAGAAGCAAAATCAGGTTGTGCTTTTCCCTCTGTCATAAACAGACAGGTTTTTAAGAGGGTTTCCCATCCCTGGTCCCCAGCAGACCAGAGGCTCTCACAGATATATCTGAAGTGATCCACGACAGTAACATGACGTGGAGGGCCAAAGGAGGTTACCTCGATACATAACTCTACTCCTATTTTTCAAAGACTGTCAATCACATTTCTGCAAACTTTAGCTTCCCTATCTGTCAGTTTGAGCCAAAAACACCTGCCAAACCTGTCTGAAGCTGAGAGGGACACATATGATGATGTGAAGGTGGGAGGCAGACCACACAGTGTGGTCGGATAAAAGCGACCTCGTCAAATCCTGGCGTCTCTAAGCCTCAGTTCTCTTATGATCAGAGATGATGATGACTCCTGCCTTGGTCAATACATTGTGAGAAGTAAAGAGATAATCAATGTTATTGCTGCTCAGTTGCTAAGTTGTGTCTGACTCTTTGTGACCCCATGAACTGCAGCATGCCAGGCTTCCCTGTCCTTCACTAACTCCTGGAGTTTGCTCAAACTCATGTCCATTGAGTCAGTGATGTTATCTAAGCATCTCATCCTCTGCCACCCACTTCTCCTCTTGCCCTCAATCTTTCCTAGCACCAGGGTCTTTTCCAGTGAGCCGGCTCTTCACACAGATAATCATTGGGAAATGCTGATCACGGTGAGCATTTCACTGGTGACCGATATAATTGTTGCTGAGGCTCCCGCATGCTCTGTCATGCTAATGTCTATATAAAGGGCTTTACAAATGTGGCAGTTGCTATTATTTGTAAATCATTTACCTACTCCAAATCCAAGTAAGAACACGATATATACAAACAAGAACTTCAGAACATCATGCAAAATGACCTACAAAGAAAGAAACATGATTCAAGGGTAAGGTTTGAGTACATATTCGCTATAGATTGATCTGCTGCTTCCCACTGTCTCCCGGATCTGCACTCCAACCATGCCCTCATTCACTTGGGCCACTCTTCCGTGACCCTCCCCGGATCCTCCTGACGCTCCCTCCACAGCTCAGCACTGGGCCCACCTGTTCCAGAAAGACTCTTCTATTCATCCTCTCCACCCTCCTCCCTCATACAACACAGTCTGTTTCTGTCCTTGCTAATACAGGCTGCACATCGGCACCTCTCCTCATAGAATCTCACATCGAGAATCCTCACGCTTTCTGGAAGTGGCCGTGTGCTGGGGACTGCTCACACCAGTTCACAAGAGCTGACTGTCACACTCTCGTGAATTTCCTGAGCTGGTTGCTAAACAAGCCATGACTAAGAATTGGATTGTGTAAACATAATTAAATAAATTACATTAGAAACAAAGATAATAAGTAGTCAACACATCACTTCCAAATGACTTTACTACATTTTACAATTATTTAGGCTTTTTTTTTTTTTTTCTTTTTTGGCCACTCCATGTGGCTTGCAGGATCTTAGTTTCTGGATCAGAGATTGAAATCATGTCCTCCATAGTGAAAGCCCAGAGTCCTAACCACTGGACGACCAGGGAAGTCCTAACAATTACCTAGAATTTTAAGGCTATTTACATCTATTGTAGCTATATGTTGAAAACACTATATAATGATGCTTAACTGTGCATCCTTGCCCGATTCTGTACTCATGTTGGTAACTGGAAATCAGCCATGGTGGGTGATTTACATCATAGAAACTGGTGAAAGCTACAAGTCAAAGATTGTTGATTGTCTAGATCTGGACCTAAGACAATGATGGAAAAAATGTTAAGGCAGATAAAACTTTAAAAATATATACTATCCGTGGCTGTTATATTGTGAATAGTACAAAAACATTGATGAAATATTCTTCTAGTATTTGAAAACTATTATTCAATTCAGCAAATAAGTGTCTCAGCATCACTGACAAACAAATTCAATTTCAACACGTCTTCATTGTTTCCTTTTCATCTTCCTCCTTAAAGCAAAGGAAAGGACTTCCCTGGTGGTACAGTGGATAGGAATCCACCCACCAATGCAGAAGACACAGGTTGGATCCCTGATCCTGGAAGATCCCACATGCCGTGGAGCAATTAAGCCCGTGTGACAGAACTACTGAGCCCACACTCTAGAGCCCACGAGCCACAACTGCTGAGCCCACATACCACAACCACTGAAGCTTGTGTGCCCTAGAGCTGGTACTCCACAAGAAAAGCCACCGCAATGAGGAACCCTCACACCAAACTAGAGACTAGCTCCCGCTCGCTGCAACTAGAGAAAGTCCATGCACAGCAACAAAGACCCAGGGTAGCCCCCCAAAAAATATTTTAATTAATTATTTATTTCTAAAAAGCAAAGGAAAATTTCAGGCAACATTTATATTGGCACAATGTTCACATGTCAATTGCAACCATAGGTTGGCAACAGATACGAGTTAAACCAAAATCAACAAATTATTTGGTGAGATTCAACTAGCCATGTGGAATTTACAACAAAAAAGTATTGCATATTTTATTATTATTTGTAACTTGCATGCTACACCATCCTCTATATGGTAAACATCTATAATAAACATACCTACATATATATATATATATTATACATGCATATTTTTCCTCCAAGACCATGAGCAAAGGCAAAGGAAGACCATGACACTGAGAGAAAGAGCAGTGGCCTGTCCCTTGGGTGAGTCTCTTTTCCTCTCCAGACCTCAGTTTCCCCATCTGAAGAGTGGGCCTTCTCTGAGGGGCCCCTCCCTGCCCATCTCTGATGCTCAGCATCCCCAACGCACCTTCTGGATCATGACGCTGTACATGCCCATGGACTGGAACCCCCGCGTGTAGTAGAGCATGTTCGCCCAGCCCAGGGCCATGGCCAGCACGAGGCAGGCAAGGTACTCTTTGTAGGCAAACAAGTACAAGAAGACAGACAGTATCACAAGCACAGCTTGGGCAAAACTGTTCAGGAGACACAGGAAACAAGGGCCTTACTTACTTCTCCTCGGCATCAGGGCAGAGATGTCCAAACCCTCCAACCTCCCGTAAACCCTGAACAATGACCCTGGTAGGTGGTACCAAAGAGACAGCCGAGGCTGCCCCAGACATGCTGGACCACGTCTAAAACCCAGCTTTGCAGACTGTATTGCCAGATGCAAGTCAGGGCTGGTTGCAGTTGACAAGGACTTTTTAAAGATAGAGCTCCCCAGGGCCCAATAGATTTTGGTTCAGATGGCCCAGGGTGGTTGCCAGGAGGCTGGATGTTTTTTGAATCACCCATGTGACTTGTGATTCCCACAGAGATTGAGGCACTCTGGAGTAGACGAAGGATGCAGTGAAAGATTCCATTTTTAATCAAAATGACAAAGCTGACAACATGTATACTCAAACGTCAGTCATAACAAAAGTCCCCCATAACCTACTTTGAGAAGTCTTTTAAAAAACTACAAGACATGCCATGTAATAGATACGCTAAAAGGTGATTGCACACCAATGCAAACGTACCTAACAGCACTGAACTTAAAAACGGTTAAGATGGTTTAACTTTCATGTTACATGCATTAAACCACAATTTTAAAAATTTAAAGTACAATATCCACCAAACATACAAGATCAAAACCTACTCCTAAACATTGTCATCAGTTAGGCAGACATCTGGACAGAAACCCTCTCTTGCTTATAGCATCAGGCAGTCTCCGCGATTATGAAATACCTAACTAGTTAAAGTTGGGACACAGTCAATCTCGATTTTGTGCAGTGAAAAGCAAACATTTGGGTGATCGGTGTATTTGGCACTGAAGTGAGGAAGCATTTTAAACACCTTCCTCCACACAAAGAAAACAACAGAGAAGGAGACGAGCAGAACAAGGCCTTTCATCCGCACCAAAGCCAGTGGCGGTACAAATGGATTTTTCTCTGGGATCGTCACACTTTGTTGAAGGTGTCAGGCTCACATGTGACTTGCACTGTGGGTAGGACTGCACCTGGCCTATTCATTCACTGCAGTGTCAGGGTGCCCCACCCGCCCACAGGGATGGAGAACTCGGTTCATACTTCTGGAAGGCACATGCCTACTTAATAAGACAGCTATTAATAAATAGGTATTCAAGGTGCTATAGACCCACCCAAAGGCTCAGAAGAGGGACTTTGGTGGGGTCCACAGAACCCTGGAGCCCAACGTGCTTCACCCCAAGCCGCAGATCCTGTTCCTTTTCATGCAGCCATGATGCTGAATCAGCCTTCTGTTGTTTAGAGACAGGGTTACGTAATCCTCTGACATGGGCTGCACATGACCTCATTCAGAGAAGCTGCTGAGCTGGGCTTTCTGACTGAGGCCTACAGTAGTTGACCCCAGACTAGCTTGGGGTGAGGATGACTGGGACACTGGGCTGGCTTCGACATGCCCGAAGCTCCACGTGACTCAGTGATTCACTTCCCTCCTCTATGCCTCAGTTTCATGAGATCAGACACGGTGATTTCTCAAGTCCCTTCCAGCCCTGATCTGCCAGCGTCCAAGACAGCAGCTGGGAGGAACTGGCTTGGAATGTCCCTTCAATAAAACATAAACATGCTTTCTCTATGCTGCCTGCCCCCCAGGGCTCTGGGGCAGGGTGTAGTCAGCTCTCCCTGTGACCAGATGGTGGGCACTGTCCCAGTGTTTTCTGGCCCTCCCCTCTGTGCCTCTCTCAACAGAAGGGAGGAGGAGGTCCCTGGCCACATGCCTTGGCGTAAGGACTGGGACAGGGTGACAGAGTAGGGTGGCCATTGCAGAGGGACATAGCAGTCCTCATACAGGACTTCGGCCCTGACTGTGAGGTGGTAACCAAGGCGACAGACCTACTTACAAGACAAAGTGAAACCAGGCATCAGAGAGAATGGACTGCAGATCTGACGGTCTCAGCAGGAAGATTGCGATGCCCTGCGGCCAGAAAGGAAAGAAAAGCTGCCCCCTCTTCGTGCCCCTCACTGGAAGACCTGGGGAAGGGGGCGTCTCCCCAGGACTGAGACTCAGGAACCAGGGGAATGTGTGAAGGCCCAGTCAGAGCCCAAGTGAGGGATATGGAAAGGGACTGGTGCCCGGGGGACAGAGACAACCTCAGGGTAAGAGTGGATGCTCCCCCCAGTCTTCTTGCGTCTCTTACTGTCATCCCCATCATCACTCCAGAACCCACAAAGCAGCAGGGCCACACAGTTGCCTGCCATTCCCCAAATATGGCCTGGCCTCCCAGCCTCTGAGCCTTTGTACACTGCTCCCCACATCTGCCCTGTAATGCCTTCTCCCCAGAGTCCTCATGCCAACCCCACCCTACCACAGTTGGTAACATCTCTACCTTCCAGCCTTCCTAACCTCCCCCATCCCCAAATAAAAGTCACCTCTCTTCTGAACATGGGTCTGACCCCAACATCAGGCCCTTTTCACAGTCTATCTTACAGTCTTGATATCTGTGTCCATCTCAAATTCCTACCAGACTATGACCTCAAAGAGGGCAGACTCCCTCATCCCTATTAGCTCCCCCCAGGGCCCCACAGGTTGAAGGTGTTCAGAATACACCTGCTGATTCATCACCTGGATGGATGAATGGATCAACTGACAAACAGATGGAAAGACAGTTGGATGAAGGACTGAAGGACAATAAGTGGGTGTCTGAATGGATGGATGAGCAGTTGGGTGGATGAGAGATGGCAGGTGATTGGGTGGATGGATGGAGGGGAGGGGAAGATGGGAGGGACACTGAGTGGCTGGGAGTGTAGATAAATGGCAGAGAGATGGACAGATGGATGGAGGGATGGATACATGAAGTAGGTAGGATAAGCCTGCTTATTTATGTAAATCTAAAATTAAACAGGAAACGGGTCCCACAGTCCCCCAGCAGCAGTAGCAGACAGAGCTTGCTGCCCCCCGCCTGCCTCGCAGGCCAGACCAGGAGGGTTCAGTGACCCACTCACCTCTTTCACAGAAATGAACATGGCCCAGATGAGCACAAACATCCTTCCTAAGAGCTGCAGCCACCCCATCTTGTGCGTGAGGGCCAAGGGGTGTGGCAGGGCCTACGGAGGAAGGGAGAGGAATGGATAGGTGCGGGGTGCGGAGTGAGGAAGGCAGGGGTAGCACCCACCCTGGGGCGACCGTGCACATACACATGCCGGGCCCTCGAGCTGGACCAGAGGCCACCATGAAGCCCGTTCTCTGAAAGGGCCAGTGCAGGAAGGGCAGCCCCCCGCCCCTGCCTACCCTACCAGCAGTGGGAACCCAGGATTCTACGGTGAGAAGCATGATTCAATCCATGCTAACAACTTCCTCATACCTCTTGGCATTTGTCTGTCCCATCTGTATCCAGACACTCACAGAGCCCCACCACACAGTCAAAGCCAAGACTCTGTGCCTCATGTGACTGGACAGGAAACTGAGTCCCAGATTGGTGGGAAAGCATCTCCAAGTGACCTCCACCTCCTCGCATTTCCTCCCACAGCCGAAACACCCAATCAGCTCCAGATTGAGACCTGGAGCCTGGGCCGGGCCTGGGGCTCCTAATTCCCTGAGCGCTCCTCAGCAGGGGTCCGCCTGGGACTAAGCACCTGGGGTTGAGCTCCACTCAGGGCTATAGACGTATTCCATGTCCAAGACACTGTAAAGCGTGACAATCAGGGGACCCCACGCAAATCTCTTGGCTTCTCTGGGCCTCAGTTTCCCTATATGCACGTGGGGTGGATCCCATCTCCTGCAGCTCTAACCACCTCATCCCCCACTTCAAGGGGCCCAACGTACCTCCTCCTCGCGGGGGCGGTAGTAAGAGACGAGGGTCAGGGTGATGTTGTAGAAGAAATAGAAGCAGAAGGACAGGAAGAACATGTACTTGGCGAACTTCTTCCACTTCATATGCAGCAGCGTGTGCAGGGGCTCCAGGGTCAACATCTCGTGCCGGTTCTGGGGATAGAACAGCACCAGTCACCATGGAGATGAGAGGGAGGGAGGGACCATTTTCAAAGGGCCCTCATTTCAAAGGGAACTCTGAGTCAGCAGTGCCCCCGGCAGAAGGGGCCAATGAACTGGTTTGGCTGGAAGTGTTGGGAGGGTAATTTCCAGCTCCTGAGGCCCCAGTGCAACCAGGCATAGCCAAACACCACAGGAGCCTGGTGCTTTTGGCAAGAGGATCAGATGCACAGTCGGGAGTGAGGGCTAGAAGTGGGGCCAGGGCCACGACTGGGGTTCTGGCCCCTCCTGGGCCCCCCTTCACTGTGTGACCCTTGGAAAACCCTTGACCCTTTCTGGGCCTCACTGTCCTCTTCCATAAAAACTGATTTCAATCCCTGCCCTACCAGTCAGGCTGCTGTGAGAGGCCAGGGAGACCCCAAGCAAGGCAGGCTCTGGGAGGCACAAGTCTTGGTAAAATATAAAAGATGTGTTGCCTCTGTTCCCCCAAGAGCCAAAAACTTCCCACTGAGCTGATCCTTTCTTTTCTTCTTAAGCTTCACTGACCTCCCTGCCTTGCCTCCTCCAGAAAGACCTCCCTGACTGCTCCAACGGTACACTCCCTGACCCCCATTTGAGGCCGGGTTTGGGGATGAGGGGATTCTAAGCTCAGCCATAAGGAACCAATAAGAGGAGTTGGGGGGAAACAAGATGGAGAAGATCTACACCCCCACCCCCACCCTGCCCAGGATTATGGGGCCAGGAGACCCCTCCACAGGGTCAGCTGGGAACAGGTGTCCCCAGCACCTGCCCCACCCACTGAGGCTAAGGAACGGGGGTGGCAGATACATCCAGCAAGTAGAATGGGGTCTCCCAGGGCCCCTGGCCTGAGGCCCAGCCTGCCGCCTCCTGTCTTCCCCCAGCCCAGCCGGGAGACCCACGTCAATGTTGGTGTTGTAGACGATGATCTCCAGCACGGAGTTGTCGGTCGTGGTGTCCACGTTGGTGAGGTCGTACAGCGAGGATGACACAGGCCCGTACGCCCAGTCGGTGAACTTCCTGGACAGGCTCCGAAGCCGCTTGTCCTTGATCTCACGGCTGAGAATGTACTTCAGGATCTGGGGACAGGAAGAGGAACAACTGTCAGCCAGTGGACAGGGCTCGGGCCAGCACAGCTTGGCCCTCCACACCCACAACAGACAGGGCCTGGGAAGAGTCTCCCACGAGAGCCTGGCCGAGTGCCTGTTACTGTGACCCCTGGGCCCCACTTTATCTGTGGAATGAGTACAAAGCTTGCTGACCTGTGCATTGCACCAGAGACTGTGAATACCAGAGACAAAGGGGTGAAGGCCCTTTGCACACTTCAGAGAGTTGCACAATCAGCTCACAGATCCTTCCACCGGCTGGGGAGTCTGTTCAGTGAAGAATCTAGGAACTGACCATTTTGAGAAGTAATTTCTGTTTGACCTGAGCTTGAGTTAGAAGTTTCTCCAGCTTTCACATCCCACTCTCAGTCAAGACCCTGCCAATTGAGGCTCACTGCCCTGGCCAGTCAGGGACTGGTGCAAGACACCAGCCTTGGGAATTACTGGGCAATCTAGTGTTTAAGACTCTGAGCTTCCAACACAGGGGCATGGGTTTTGCTAGGCAGGTAGAATAGGAAAAAGGAGTCCAAAATGGAGGTGGCTAAAAGACAAAGAAGGGAAAAGCCCGCGAAAACAGAACAAAAGAAGGTCCGAGGACCGGAGTGAGGACCTCAGGTAAAACAAACAACACTCTTGGCTGACCCAATTTACATAGGACAGGCCCAGGGAGAGATAAACATATAAAAAGAGGAACCAAAGCTAGCTCTCTCTCTCTCCCGTGCGCTGGGGCGCTCTTCTCCTCGCATCTTTGGATGGACGTGCCCTCATGCCTCAGAGATGGATTTTCCTGCTATCTTCTAAATAAAATAGAGCTGTAACACTGAGCTGTAGCACTGATTTGTCTAACAAGAGCTATAACATGGTCCTTTCGAGACCTGAGAGCTATAACACAGTCTATCCAAGACCCAAGAGCCGTGACACGCCAAGGGGGCTATAATGTCCGTCACTCCAAATCTTTGTTGTGACGAGACAAAGAACCGAGGAACGTGTACTCTCATGACAGTTTGATCCCTGGTCAGGGAACTAAGATCCCACATGCCGCATGGCACAGTCAAAAGAAGGTTAAAATATTAGATTTTTTTGAAAAATTAAGAAGCGCCAGGGCTTCCCTGGTGGCTCAGACAGTAAAAGAAAGTGAAAGTGAAGTTGCTCAGTCGTGTCCGACTCTTTGCAACCCCATGGACTGTAGCCTACCAGGCTCCTCCGACCATGGGATTCTCCAGGCAAGAATACTGGAGTGGGTTGCCATTTCCTTCTCCAGGGAATCTTCCCGACCCAGGGATCTAACCCAGGGATCGAACCAAGATCTCCCACATTGGAGGCAGACGCTTTAACCTCTGAGCCACCAGTGGAAGTGGTGTGACAGTAAAAGAATCTGCCTGCAATCCAGGAGATTCGATCCCTGGATCGGGAAAAGGGTATGGCTAAAGGGTATACCCAAAGAAGGGTATGGCTACCCACTCCAGTATTCTTGCCTGGAGAATTCCATGGACAGAGAGCCTGGTGGGCTACAGTCCACAGGGTTGCAGAGTCAGATATGACTGAGCAACTAACACACAAGAAGCCACCAGGCTTTTTCAGAGAGATTCGTGAAACCTAGGTCAGCTAGCCTCACTTTCTGCTGAATGTTAGAGTTACTAGGTCAATTTAAAATTCCCACACCACTGACTAATTCAATCCAGATCTCTAAGGGTGGGGACACCCAGTCATCTGCATGTTGTAAAGCTTCCTGGATGGTCCCAAAGTCCAGGCGAGATGGAGAGTTTACTAGTTCCCCAAAATGAGCCCTGGGAACCGTAAGATGTGGCAGGACTTCCTGGGGCACCAACCCAAGGCCCAGGAAGAGAGTCCTGATGGGGAAGACAATGTCAGGGCCCTGATCTCACATGACCCAGTGGGATTCCCATGTCATCTCACACGAGAGCCTAGTCTCTACAGACCAGGCAGGGACCTTCTGGGGCCAGGGCACGTCTCCCCTTCCTGCACCCCAGCCTAGAAGAATCCAAGGACAGGGACTGTGTCCTAAGCATGTCCTAGGCATCTCTATTCCCAGCAGTGACCAACTTGAGCAGCATCCAGAAAGACGTCCAAAGAACAGTGAGTGAAGGAGAGAAGGGAAGTGGGAAGAGTGCGGGGGATTCCCCAAGACTGACAAGGCGTGGTTGGGGTACGGGGAGGGCATATTTTCCTTCAGGGAACCAGGGGGTCATGGAGCCAGACTGCATGCAGGAAGCTTCATCTTGGGCTCCCCAGGGACCTCATATGCCACAGCGGTCCTTGGAGAAAGTTCCAACTTGGCAACCACAATGTGACCCTCCTCAAAGCCCCCAGGAAGCTGTGTCCTTGGGGTGGGCAGGAGACCGGGGAGGCAGGCACACACACAATTGCTCCTTTATCCAAGCTGTTCTTCCTCCCCACTGCTCCTGCAGAGAATGAAAAGGTCCCTTGTGGGCACCAGCCCTGAGCACTGGGACGGGACCCAAGGCCCTCAGGGCAGCGCCTCCCTCAGCAGCGGCCCTGAGGCTGGCACAGCTGTGCCACCAGGGCTGCTCAACAGCTTCTCCCCCACCTCACCCCCACCCCCAAGCAGCACCCCCTTGCAGCCTCCTCAGAGCCTTGATCCCCTCCCAGGGCTCAAGATATGAAGGCAGAAGAGGCTCTGCTATGACCCCAGCCCCAACCTGAGTCCTGCCCTTGAAATCAGACCAAGCCACGGCTCCAGCCAGTTGGAGAGATGAAAGCCCTCCCCAGCTGAGTCTTCACCAAGGCTCCCAGTTAACCTGAGTTTCTTGGCCCACATCTCAAGGGCGCAAATGGCCACCAGCCACCGCATCCTCCACTGGGGACTTGGCTCCATGTTTCAACCTGACAGACAGCCTGGGATCTCCCCAGAGTTGGGGAGAAGCAGCACATTAGCTCTATATCCAGAGCAGACATTCTGGGCCTCCTGTCCTCACAAGAGACTTAAGGCTCTGAGGGTCAGACACTCAGCCTCCGCATGAGTACCTTGCCACACAGGAATCCTCGGCCACAGAGCTTACATCACTGCAGCCCTAAGGCTCCTCCACCCTGGCCCAGGCGACAGGGTCCCAGGACAGGAGACAGAAACCCAGAGTGTCAGGGCTTGAAGTCCCGAGGGTGGGCCCACGAGCTGCCTGGCCAAGCAAGGCTCTGTGTGCTTAGCCACAGAAGGGCCCCCCGGGGGCCGTGCCTGGTGCCCTCCCGCCTGCCCCCACCTCACCCACCTCGGCCTTGCCCATCTTGGCGGCCAGCTGCAGGGGCGTGAGGCCGTCATTGTTGCGTGTGGTCTCCAGCTCCCAGGTGCGGCTCCTCAGCAGGATCATGTCATACATGCGCTTGACGAAGTCGTTCTGCGTCTTGAAGTCCTCGGCCACGGTCACCAGGGCGTGGAGGATGTTGTTTCCCCGTGAGTCCTGCGAGGTGATGTCCGTCTGCTCGTTCTCCATCAGCATCTGCACAATCTCGGGCTGGTTGGTACAGGCTGCCAGGGCCAGGGGTGTCTCGCCTAGGGGAGCGGGGCACAGGGGCTCGGTTCTCTCCTGGGCCAGATCTTGACTTGGATCTTAGTCAAGATCTCAGATCCAGACCTTCGATCTCGGTGATCGCCAAGGTCTAGGACTGGGCCTTCTCCTGACCATCTCAGTGGGAGTGGGAGACTGAAGTTGGATCATTGCTTCAACCTCCTAATGGGTCTCCCTGCTACCACCCTGGCCCTCCAATCCTATCCTCAGCACAGCAGCCAGACTGATCCTGTTAACACAAAAGGCTTGCCTCACCCAGAGCTAAAGCTCAGGTTCCAACAACAGCTTACAAGGCTCTACACCTTCTGACATCATCTCCTCCACTCCCTCCTTACTCACTCCCCTCCAGCCACAAAGGCTTCTTCCTTTCCCCGCCCCCTCCCCAGCACACACAGGTGTTTTTCTACTTCAGGGCCTTTGCACATTCTGTTCCCTCTGCTAGGTGTGCTGTTCCTTCTGCTGCATCACTTCCTCCCTCACTACCTCTGAGTCTTTGCTCAAACATCACCTGTTCAATGAATCACCCTAACTGCCCTGTTTAAAATTGAAACCCACTGCCTTCCTGCCCCAGAACTCCTGATCGCCTTCCCTTGCTTTGCTATGCCGTGCTCAGTCGTGTCCGACTCTTCTAGATAGCATGGACTGTAGCCCGCCAGGCTCCTCTGTCCATAGGATTCTCCAGGCAAGAATACTGGAATGGGTTGCCATGTCCTCCTCCAGGGGATCTTCTCCAGGGATTGAACCTGCATCTCCTGCATTGGCAGGTGGATTCTTTACCACTGAGCCACCTGGGAAGCCCTCCCCTTGCTTTACTTTTTTTTCAACAGCACTTATTATTTTCTAACCTATTACATAACATTCTTAGTTATCATGTTTATTATTGATGGTCTCTCTTCCATCTAGAATGGAAGTTTCATGAGGGTAGAGATCTTGGTTCTGTTCACAGATATATTTCAAATACCTAGAACAATGCCTGGTGTATATAGTAAATGAAAAATATTTACTGAGAAAAGAGAAGGCAAGTGACTTACAGATGGTCACACATCAAAGAGGGGGACAGAATCAGGGCTGGACATCAAGTCTTATGCTGTTTCCCTGCCAGTCTCCATCCTGTCCCCTCTCCTCATCCCACTGGACGAAGGTTTCCCAGCCAGGTCAGACCAGAGGCTGCCCAGACCCATCTAGTCCTGTAGGCTAACTAGTCCTGCAGGTTAAAAACAGTAATAATAATTAAAAAAAAAAAAAAAAAAAAACACCCAGAAGAGAAAACAGATCCATGGCCATCAATCAGGGCCTTCTAGGAAGAGGCGTTAACTACAAAGTTGTACTTGGAAATTTTTTGGTGGGATGAAGCTCTTTGTTCCCTGTCCTGATCATAGTGGTGGTTACACAACTGTATGCATTTGTGGAAATGAACAGAACTCTACATTAAAATGAGTAACTTCATTGTATCTAAATTACATATATTAAAATTTTTATTTTTCATCTGGGATAAGGCTTCCCTGATGGCTCAGATGGTAGAGAATCTGCCTGCAATGCTGGAGACCCAGGTTCCATCCCTGGGTTGGGAAGATCCCTTGGAGAAGGGAATGGCTACTCACTCCAGTATTTTTGCCTGGAGAATTCCATGGACAGAGGAGCCTGGTGGGCTACAGTCCATGGGTCGCAGAGGGTTGGACACAACTGAAGGACTTAACGCAACACAGCCTAACCCCAATTGTTTTTGGACTCCCTAGAGTGTTAGCCAGGGAATTTTCATCTTCTCACTTTTTCCTCCCTGTTGCAGTCCTGAGAGGCACTAGATATAGGGAACAGAGGCCAGAGCTGGCAGCCTGAATGCCTACATTAGCTCCTTGCTAGACAGGGACAAGTCATTTCCCTTCTCAGAACCTGTCTCCTCTCCCATCAACTAGGGTTTAAACTGGGTTCTCTTCTTGCCCTCCCTCCGGGTCCTGGTTCCCTGCAGAGGGCTGCTCAGGTGAATGCCTATGTCCCCACTAAGACCCCCAGGGGACACTTCTGGAATGCAGGCTCCCCCATCTTCCCCACTACTCCGCTGCTTCCTCTCTGGTCCAGCCTGGTGGTCCCATTCGGATACATCAGCCCCTGCCGCCTCCCTGGTCACAGCTCTGTCCTCCAGGGTTCTCCCACACAACCCAGCAGGCAGAGGCTGGCAGTGGGGTCTCCAGCGCTCAGTCTGCTAGTGCCTTTCTCAGGGAAGGAGCCCCGCCCCGCCCTCCGCCCCCTCCCGAACCCCGGACCCTGGACCCAAGAGCCTGGATCCCAACCCGGGCGGGGGCGCACCCACCGAAGTAGAAGCCTTCGTGCTGGTACTTGGGGTTGAAGAAGACCCCCTTGGCGTGGGCGTTGACGTCCGCCCCAGCCGCGATGAGCGCCGCGGTGATATCTCCTTGCCGCCGCTCGATGGCGATGTTGAGCGCAGTCTGCCCTGTGGGCGGGTCGGGATGAGTGAGGGGCGCTCAGCTGCTGGGACCCGGGGTACCACGCACTCTCTCGCCGTTCCTTTCTCTAGCCTCTGTACCCTCCACGGATCACTGAGAAATACTAGCTGCCTGTCTGGTCGGCGTCGCCCAGCTACCAAGAGTCCCAACTTCATTCTTTGCTTCATTCAGTCTTGCCTGGAAGCAAGGATTATCCTTGGAGCATCTGTTCTGTGCTCCAACGGGAACACAACGGGACAGGGCTACAGTTTTAATTCTGGTCCTCTGGAAGCTCACAGTCTCCCTGAGAATTTAGTGCTACGATGGGGGAAGTACAGGGGCTGTGGTACCCAGAGGTGCTCTTAACACAACCTGGAGGACTGGGGTGCTTCCCATAAGTGGCCTCTCAGCTGGGATCACGAAAGTGTAGCCAGGCTGGATGGGGCCAACTCAAAGCCTCCTAACTCAGGATAAGAGGTTAGAACTTCAGGGACTTCACCAGTGGTCTGGTGGCTGATTCCATGCTACCAGTGCAGGGGGCCTGGGTTTAACCCCTGGTCAAGGGACTAGATCCCAAATGCTACAACTAAGTCCTGGGGCAGTCAAATAAGTAAATATTACATATTTTTTTTTAAAAAAGAGATTAGAACTTTATCTTAAAGGCTACAGGAAGGCATAAAGGCACTGAAGCAGAGAAGTGACATGACCGAAGTTTGGGGGTTTGTACATATGTGTTTCAGATCACTCTGGCTGCAAAATTGGAAGATGTGTAAAAAGTAGCCCAGACATGTGAAGAGCTGTCCATCCAGTGCACCCAAAGATCCTTAGGAGGAAGAGTCCTCAGGATGGTCTGTGGGGTTTGGAGGAGGCGTGCCTCAGGCAAGATCCAGGCATCTAGCCTGGGTGCTGGGTGCCCAGTGCCCTGATGACTAAGAAAGAGAACAGGGGAGAAGAAGCAGGGAGGGAGCAGGGGGACATTGACCTTGTTGGTGGAGCCTAGAGAACCTCCAGACAGAGGGGACTGGAAGCCTGGGGGGTAGGGAGGTCTCAGAACTTCCTACCAGAAATAGCATTTTCCAAAGAGCTGTAATCATGCCATACATAAAAATTAAGCCTGGTGGATTAAAAAACTAAGAGTTTTTAAAAACCGGTAAATTGCTTGTAAACTAAACTTTTAATTTATTTATTTTAATTGGAGGATAATTTACAATATTGCGACTTTTTGCAGGGAAAACCTTCTTAAGCAAAATCCAAAATGCAGAAACCATAAAGAAAAAAACCAATATATTTGCTTACATAAAAATTAAATACATTTGCTTGCATAAAAATTAAACACATTTCTGTGTTTCAAAAGACATCTTAAAGAAAGTGAAACAAATGATAGACTGCAGGAAATATTTGAGATGAATAAAAGAGGCAATGTGTTTTTAAGAGTCCATAATGGATTAAGAGCTTTTACAAATCAATAAAAAGACAAGAAGCCTAAAAGAAAACTGAGAAAAGATTATTAACAAGCACTTCACAGGGAAGAAAATACACACAGCCAATACAGAAAATTAAAGATATTTGGAATCAGTGGTAATCAGGAAGAGGAAATTTTGAACTTAATGATTTAACACTTTTCACCCACCAGACTGGCAAAAACCAATAATAGTAATAATATATATATACATAAATAGATACACATAAATAAACTTACTTTATCCCATGAGAAAAATAAATTCCCAAGCAAGATTCCCACCTGCAAAAAGCTGACATGTTTAGCACTCATGACATATCAGCAAAATGACATCAAGTTATTCTTGGGCCAGTCATTTGTGTCACAAGCATATCATAAGATCCTAACAGGATGTTTATTGACTCCAAAAAATCAAAGACACACCTTACTGATAATCCGCAATGGATTTCCTGAGCAGGAAACATCCCACGTTTGGTCTCACTGCCCCCTCTCCAGCCCACCTCAGACAGAAGCCATAAAACCAAGACCCACATGGGGCTGTAATAATGCTAATGGTGATTTGACTTCCCCAGTAGTCCAGTGGCTAAGACTTCATGCTCCCAGTGCAGGGGGGCCTGGGTTCAATCCTTGGTGGGGGAACTAGATCCCACATAGACCACAACTAAAGATCTCACATGCCACAACTAAATTTCCCATGTGCTGCAACTAAGACCAGGAACAATAAAAATAAATATTTTTTAAAATGGAGTGTCTTATATTTTAGACATGGTGCCTATGACATATTTTTTTGAAAAAAATAATGGTGATGACAATACTACCAGTTGCCATGTGCTAGCCCTGCCCAGTTCTCTAACCTCATCTCCAGCCTTCTTGCCATCACTCAGCTGTGTCAAGTTCAGTCCTGTCTTGGGCTTTCGCTCTTGCCTTGTCCTGGAGCCTTATCATGCCAGCTTCGGGTGCCCTCTGACCACCCACACTAAAGTTGCCCATGCCCAATCACTCTTGATGACATTATCTTTTCTGGTTTTTTTTTTTTTTAACTTTCCTTTTCATAGAGATTTCCTTCAGTTTTGAAATTGCCTTATTTAGAGCCAAGAAGCTTCATCTGGTCTTGTTCAATCCTGTGCTCTGGGGCCAAAAGCACTGCCTGGCACATGGTCAGTGCTTCAGATTGTTTGTAGAATGAAGGAAGGTACTGGGCACCATGTTAAGTGCTTTGGGCTTCAGAGACAGCACTGCTTGTGTGTGGCATGATTCCCGCTCCCCTGCCCCCCCAACAGGCAAGTACCTTCATAGGCCTCCTCCGTGTACTCGGCGTTGATGAACCTGTCTAGGATGTCATTTTCCTCAGCAAAGGCGAGAAGGATCCGCACGATCTCCTTGGTGTTGGGGTTGATGTTTAACAAGGCCTTCATCAGGCAGGTCTTCCCTGTGTCCAAGGCTGTCAGCTTGTGCATGAGGAAGTCTGCAGGCAGGAGGGCAGGATGGAGCCACAGTACAGTGGGGCCCCGGCTGCCCTGGGCCCGCCCAGCCCGGAGGAGGGGAGACTGGATTGTGGGGGCTGCAGCCCCAGACCGCAAGACCCTGCCCAGTCCCTCCGCCGAGCTCCCTGCCCCAAGCTCCTCCCCTCCCTCTTTCCTGTCCAATTCTTCCTCCTCCAGCCCCCTGGCTGGCCCTTCCTCCCAGGTGAGTTACCCAAAGTCTTATCAGAGACCTTTTGCTCATGGCCTTCTGTACCATCTCCCTGGCAGGGGGCAGTCCCACCCACTGCCTGACTTCCCATTGTCCACCTCAGAAATCTCAAGCCCACCACCCCTCACCCTGGTTGCTTACACATAGAGCTAGCCGCCTGCCTTTAACTCGCTACTTCCCTGGTCCTCAAGACGGCTCAGGCCCCATCAGCCACCAAGTCTCCCAAGTCCAAGTGGCACCACCCTGGATTCACTCCTCAGGTCTTTGAGTCCACGAAGAGTTTTTCTCTGTCTCCCAGGCCTGCTGCTGGGGTTCCAGCTCTGCCTGAACAGCGGCCTTCTCCAGATTTACCCCCATCCTCCGCCGAGTAGCCAGACCATGATCACAACCTGTCTAAGCCCTTCCATGGCTCCCCACTGCCCTCAGAATCAGGTTCGAAGTCGCCAGCCCAGCATTTAAGGCTGGAGGTCAGGGCAAGTGGTGGGGGAGGGAGGGAGGTGGACGGCAGGGGCTGAGCAGGAGCCCCAGCCCTGGGCCCTGGGCCAGAGGCGGGCACTGACCAGGCACGTCCAGGCTGTGGCGCCGCTTGCAAAGCTCCTGCAGCTCCCCCAGCAGCTCCAGCAGCTCCTCCACGCAGCCCTCCGACACCGCCGTAAAGATGCGTTTCTTCAGCCGCTTCTTTTTGCGCCTTTGCTCTTCCTTGGCCAGGTTTGCACTGAGGCCAGAAAATGTTTCCAGCTCACAACGTGTGCATCGCCCCTCCCCAGGGTCTCACCTTCCTCCAACAGAGCCACTGTGCCCACAGGCTCTGCCCACAGGGCGCTGCACCAGTATTTACATCTGCCCTTCACAATGCCTGACGTCCCCCTTAGTGCTGGGGGAGGGGGTGGGGGGATTCGTGTGCTGCTCCGCTTCTAATCCAAAGGCAATCACGTTCTAGCAAACTGTATCTCTGGTTCCACATTGTAATGATCAGGAAAGATTCGTACCTAACCGTTCATCGTGAAGACCTCGAAAGCACGAGATCACAGGAAGAGAAACTGCACCTTCATATTTTGTGTTGTTTGAATATTTTTAATATATTCAAATATCTCTCTCCCCACCCCCACACTCGAAATAGGCAGCTGTAGTAACACACTGCTGCGTAATCCTTCTCTGTGTGTGTGTTCTTGTAAAACACACACTGATGTTTGATGGTTGCATGCATGTATTTTTAGTTTAAGTATATGGCATTGCATTAAGTTCTCATTCTATTGCGTGCCGTTATTCTGGTGTTTTATGATGAATGGATATTACTTTTATAAAATGTAATATTCCTTCCCTTCCCCCCAAAAATGACCTACAGGCCACTGCCATGGGCCCAGACATTAAGCCCAGCAGTAGCGGACTCTTTCTCTCTTCTGCAGGGTCCTGGTGCCTGGCCCCTCTAGCACTGCCTGGGGGCACAGTGGGAGGAGGGGAGGGCCCGGCTCACCTGGGACTGTTGGGATTGGACGGGGTCTCTGTCACATCATCCTGAGGAGATTGTGGGGAATCCATGTCATCACAGTTGCCAGAGACACTGGAGGGGAGTGGGGAGGGACAAGTTTTTAAATGGACAATGGTAGCATGCTACAGCCAGGCTCGGCTGTGTGGCCCAGGGCAAGTCCCTGCCTACCCTCTGAGGCCAAGGGCTGGAGTACTCACCATTGCCGGATGTTGGAGTCCATGGGCTTAGAGAAGATGGGGGGAGAGGTCTTGGCAACCGTGGGGTTGGGCTCGAACCCTTCTATCTCCAGGAAGAAGTGTGCACTGGAGGGACACCCAAACAAGCCCATTAGAGCTGGGCAGGGCTTGTTCACCTGTGTGTCCTGCAGCCCCGCTGCAAGGGTGCCCACCTCGCTGAGTGCTCACTCCCGGTTAGGCCCAGACAAGCCTGGAAGGCCCAGAGCTAGTCCAGAAATGAGGCATAAGCGAGGTGAGGGCAGGGCTCACTCATACATTGGGCCCCACCTTCCTGTCTCCTGCCCATCAAAAGCCCCTCCGACTTGACCTAAAATCAAATCATTCTTCCAGAAGAGAGGAGCAAACCCCTAGTTGAGAGCCTAAGGCCAGGCTTCTAGGCTGCCTCTGCCTCTCCTATTGTGTGGCCCCAGGTAGTCACTCACTTTCTTTGGGTCAAGTGTCCTCCCCTAGAGAGACTGGGCTAGATGCTCCCTAAGGCCTGGACTCAGGAGCAACGCTGCTCCAGAGCTGTCTCCTTATGGACCGTCCAGCTGAAATGGGCATCAGCAATCACCCTATGCGATCGATCACCTTCCTCTGCACCCCTGCAGTCCCCCAGAACTATCACCCCAAAGTTGTCCCCATACCACTACGGCAGCTCTGACCCAGCGACTGAAGACACATCTGCTAGCAGCTCAGCCCCAAAACATCCTGGCTGAGATGTGCTGACTGTCTCCAGGCAGAGCCGGACGACTCTCACACCAGCAGCTCTTTCCCCAGTTGGTCCAACCCCTGCCCTTCCTCCTCCATCCCACCCTACCTCTCTGGGCTCAGTAGTGCATTTACTAACAAACATTTACACGTACAATCTGCCAAGCACTATTTTAGGAGCTGGGGAACACTGTGGTGAACAAATAGACAAAAATGCCTCCCCTTGCAAAGCTCCTGTCCCAGTGGGTTGGTAAGAAGAGACCAGGTTATAGCACAGGGAAGCCATTGCTTTCCTTGCTCTAGACAACAACACACTGTCTTTCATCTGTAAGTTCTTCAGTGGTGGAAACTACAGTTGCAGCATCCTAAGTCTCTAGAACACAACCCTGATCGTGATACTCAGAAGACCTAACAATGGATGAGTGTAAGGATGGATAGGTGAAAGATAAATGAGTTGAAAAAAAAAAAAATGACTGGTTGGACAGATGAGTGGATGGTTGAATAGGTAGGTAGATGATGAATAGTTTGGAAAGATGAATGGACGGATGGATGGATGGATGGATGAGGAATGAATACTTGGCTGGATAAACAGGTGGACAGATGGAGAGACCAATAAGGAAACAAACCAACATAACCCTAAACTGTAAACTGTGGGAGGTTGCTTCCCTCAACAGGAAGCTGAAGGCTGTGACTGAGAAAGAAGGTCTTCAGTGTCGGGAAGGAGGGTAACGAGAGTTGAGCTGCAAAGGACCCAGTTGTGGGTCAGGAGCTAACTCCTGGGACGGCCTGTCCCACACCTGCCCTGCCTGCCGCTGCACATGCTGTATCTCACTCACCAGCATGAGTGAACGTCAAGGTCTTGGCCAGGTGACATCCTGGCTCCTGACCCGCAGCAGCTGCTCTTTGTTTACTCCTATCTTTGACCCAGCCCAAAAGGAGCCACCACCCACGTGTCGTTAACACAGGCAGGCAGACAGCCCTGCATCATTTCTCCTGCATTTCTATTCCTCTGAAGGCAGAGAATGATCCCTAGGCAACCCCTGGGCTGGGGAGGACTCTCTGTTACTTTGTCCCATGGAGAGCCCAAGGGCTCTGAGCTTCAGGGCCCTCTATAGCCTTTGTCCTGTGCCTGTGTCCCTGGGCAAGGCCAGGCCCAGGGGACAGGAACCCCAGCAGCCTCTCACAGAGAGGGGCATGATGCTTCAGGAAAAGCTCCAGGTCCAAAAATTTCTCTCAAATCTGGAGTTTTTGGTGCCTCCAATTTAACTGTTAGTACATATTTCTTTAGCAGTCAGAGCTGCCATCTTTATTTATGTATAATATTTAATTTTCTTTTTCTTTGTAAACCTGAGTCCTATACTCAGTTCTGAGGGAGATGCCTAAATCTTTGGGGTCTGGGGAGAAGTAGGCACGTGAGGGCCCTCAAAAAGCCTTGGGAAGGAGAAGGGATCACCTATTTGGAAGACCAAGGTCACACCTCACCCCAGGCCCTTGGCTGGGCAGGGGTCATGGGCAGAGCTGAGCCTGGAACTAAGTTCATGAGCCAGGCTGGGCCCAGAAGCGCAGCCTGACTGCACGAAGAACCTGGGATTTTCCTAGAACGCTGTCCTCAGTCCTTCTGAGGTCCAAACCTCCCCTGGGAAAGTGAGAGGGGAGGGAAGGGGGACGGGAGGCAGGAAGCTTCAAAGTTATCGCTGCTCTAGGACTGGCCTGGAGGACCAGGGGTTAAGACTATGCTTAATGCAGGGAATGAGTGTTTGATCCCTGATGGGGGTACTAAGATCCCACTTGCCATGAGGAAAAAAAAAACAACCCAGGTATCTCTGCTCCTACTCAGGCAAGCCTCTCCAGAAACAGGCTTCCCCCACAGGCCTCTGACACCTGTCTGATCTCCATGTCCACCCAGTCTTCTCTCTTATGCTCCAGATTGTAGCTTCCACCTGTGTGTGCCTCTAGTACCTCTCAGCCAGCATTTCACACCTGAACTTGGCTCTTTCCTCCTGACCTTGCTCCTGCTCCTCTGAAGTGCTGATGTCAGAGACAGCCCTGTCATCCATCCGGATCCCCCCATCAGAACTGAAAATGTCTCTCCGTCCTCCTTTGCCCTCCCCTCCTATAGTCGATACTTCAGACTCCATGATGCTAATACCTCTTTGATCCCTGCCTGCTTCTCCATGCCTCACCACCAGGCTAACCACCTATCACTGGGGCAACAATCACAACAGACTCCCCTCTGATCCATCATCCACACAGATCACCCAGAGTATCATTGCTGCTGCTGCTAAGTTGCTTCAGTCACGTCCGACTCTGTGCGACCCCATAGATGGCAGCCCACCAGGCTCCTCTCTCCCTGGGATTCTCCAGGCAAGAATACTGAAGTGGGTTGCCATTTCCTTCTCTAACGCATGCATGCGTGCTAAATCGCTTCAGTTGTGTCCGACTCTGTGTGACCCTACGGACAGCAGCCCACCAGGCTCCTCTGTCCACAGGATTCTCTAGGCAAGAATACTGGAGTGGGTTGCCATTTCCTTCTCCAAGAGTATCATTTCCACAATGCAAACCTCGCCATGCCCTCCCTCTCACACAAAAGCCCTCCATAGCTCCCCACTTCCCCCAAGATATCCAATCTCAACTGACAGCCAAGACCCAGCCTCAGAGGGGTTCATCTCCCCCACCTACCCAGCACTTTAGACACATGGGACTCCTCACTGGTTCCTGCCCCAAGCCCTGCCTGGAATGCTCTTTCCCTTCCTGTCTACCTGCCATCGTCCACAGTAATACCAGCTCTTCTACAAAGTACCCACAGAATCAGAACAACCCGCCCCTCCTTAGGCCCAGACCACCCTCTCTCCAGGCCACTCCCCGAATTCTCCCTGGGGGCCCCCTCACCATCCAGACTGTGAGCAGAGGTGGGTGTTCTTTCTCTCATGTCCCAATCTCCCCAGCCTGGGCCCAGCCCTGGGCCTGGTGCTCGAAAGACCTCAGCAATTATCACTCGAACCAACAGAAGGGAAAGCACCAAGCTCACCTCGGCCTAAAACAGGCCTGGGAAGGAGTAAAGGAGGCGGGGCAAACGGGCCAAGCTAGACCGGGGCCCACCCGGGTCCAAGGGAAGCGCAGCTGGGGTGAGGGAGGGCGCTCAGGTTGAAAGTGAGAGACTCAGTCACTCAGTCGTGTCTGACTCTGCAACCCCACGGACTGTAACCCACCAGGCTCCTCTGCCCATGGGATTCTCCAGGCAAAAATACTGGAGTGGGTTGCCATGCCCTCCTCCAGGGGATCTTCCTAACCCCGGGATCAAACCCAGGTCTCCCCCATTGCAAGCAGATTCTTTACTAGAGCCACTACTCAGGCTGAAGGGCACCAAATCAGCTGAGGGGGCGGGGGGACTGCAATGGGGTCAGCTCCAGGGCCAGCTGTGACCCCAGAGAAGTACTTTCTCTGCTCCCACCTCCTCCGCGTCCTCACCTGGGAGTGGTCATAACTGTCCCGGCCCTGCCCCATTCCCAGGGGCCCTGGGGAGTGACAATGACAATAACAACAAGGAAGACAAAGTTCAAGGCAATAAAACACCATCGGGGCCAACAAGTTTGGTGCCAAGCACCTTGTTGGCACAACTGCAATTAACCATCACTCTATGGACTGGTGCCCCCCTTACACGGGTGGAGTTGGAGAGCTTGAATTACCTGGCTGGGCACCCAGTGGCTATGAAATCCCCCCAGGGGACATGGAAAATGTACCCAGGAGGGAGCCCCTGCTAACCTGGGATTTCCACCCACTTTTCAGCGCCTTGTCTCAAGATGACTTCCAGCAACTCCCTGCCTCCCCAGAAACCTTTCTGAATGTTTCTGCCTCAGTGCCCCAGTCCCTCCAGTCGTACTGACCTCTCCAGCTCAGCCCCAGAGTATGCAGGGCTCCCCGCTCCACACACATACATCCCCACTTATACCTGGCTGGGCACCGGGCCACCCAAGGTGAGATAAGAATGGCGTCTCAGGTCCACCCCCAGCAAGTGCTCCCTGAAAGTGGGCGCCAGGCCCCTCCCATGCCTCTCACCGCAGCACCCAGGCCCACATCTACTGGCCCTACCTCTTTTTGGTGGGGGTGATCTCAGATGGCCTCTTCTCCTGCATGATGGCAGGGTTCACAAAGGGGATGGTGGCTCTTCTGCCCGTGAGGGGCACCATCTCCTTGGGGTGGGCTTTCATGGCTGGAACACAATTGCAGTGCAGATGCTCAGGTTGAGGGGACACGGAGGAGCTTCAGGGGGGTTTTCAGACCATGTGGCCCCTGCTCATACTCCCTAGGATGGAATTCTCCTTCTATCTTTCCAGGCTGCCAACCCTGCATAAGGTTGACATCCCTGGTGGCTCAGATGGTAAAGAGTCTGCCTGCAGTGCAGGAGACCTGGGTTCGATCCCTGGGTCAGGAAGGTGCCCTGGAGAAGGGCATGGCAACTCAATCTAGTATTCTTGCCTGGGAAATCCCATAGACGGAGGAGCCTGGTGGGCTACAGTCCATGGGGTCACAAACAGTCAGACACGACTGAGTGACTAACACAACTGTGTATAGATGGTCCCTGCAGTTTCTCTTGATCCCTGCTTCAGCACCCCTGCTCCTGGGGGTCCTAGGAGAGCCCATCAGCGCTTCCAGGTAGAGACCACCATGCCCTTGACTTCTCTCCAGTCATCTGCCCCAGCCCCACCCATCTCCAGGTAGATTCCTGAGAATTAACTCTGCTTTTTAAGTGTCTCAGGATCTGTGTTCAGAATGCTCCTTGACAGAGCAGGACTGTCACCTCCTTTGTTCTAGACACTATGCTCCTAGTAATACAGCCCAGCTCTCTCTGGTTTTTTAATTTCTCACACCCCCGGTGCTCTCCTGCTAACACACAGGTCATCTTTCTCCCCTCCCCAAAGCTGAGTGTAACCAGCCTAGTGGCTATCTGCCCATTGGAGGGAGCAGCTGAGCCTCACCCCGCTCAGCACAGACCTGTCTCACTGATGCTCATATGGGCTGGACCCTATGTTGGGCTGGAGGGAGTACAGGAAAGAGGAACTGCTACGTCTTCCAAGAAAACTGAAAGGAACTTAGAGGTTTCTGTGTGGATGGGGAGGCCTGTCCAGGCAGAGGGGATAGCCTGAGCAAAGACCAGGGGTCAAGAAAGTTCAGCAAGGAACAAGGAGCTGGTGTGACTGGATCCCTGGGCAGTAAGAGGCTCAAGAGCATGTTGGGCCTGGAACAGCAGCAGGAGTTGGCTGAGCCTGAGGGCAGGGGGGACATGAGAGGGATCTGGGTCCTATAGGAGACAGCACGAGGGAGAGGGAGGAGACCAGAGGCCAGGAGGAGGCTGCCGCCGGGGCCAGCAAGCTGGGGTGGTGGGCTGGCCCTAGAGGAAGGGGCGGACAGGGGAAAGGGCTGTGTGGATAGGAGGGAGATGGAGGATACCAGAGGCCAGGAGGAGGCTGCCGCCGGGGCCAGCAAGCTGGGATGGTGGGCTGGCCCTAGAGGAAGGGGCGGACAGGGGAAAGGGTTGTGTGGATAGGAGCTGACTCTGCAGTTAGCTTGAGCCACCCTTGGAGACACGGAGAGGCCAGAGGGGGTGATTTCTATAAGAAGAGCCCAGCTGGGTGGAGGGAGGCCATTGGTGATCGTGACCCACATAGGAGAGCTCTCTGGAGGAGGTGTCTGGATTGTGCTGTGTTCTGACTGTGTGTATTAGTGTTAGTCGCTCAGTCATATCCGACTCTTTGCAACCCCATGAACTGTAGCCCACCAGGCTCCTCTGCTCATGGAATTCTCCAGGCAAGAATACTGGAATGGATGCTTGGGACTAGTGCACTGGAACGACCCAGAGGGATGGTATGGGGAGGGAGGAGGGAGGAGGGTTCAGGATGGGGAACACATGTATACCTGTGGCGGATTCATTTTGATATTTGGCAAAACTAATACAATTATGTAAAGTTTAAAAAAAAAAAAGAATACTGGAATGGGTTGCCATTCCCTTCTCCAGGGGATCTTCCCAACCCAGGGATGGAACCCAGGTTTCCTGCATTGTAGGCAGATTCTTTACCATCTGAGCCACCAATGAAGCCTGATATGTAGAATTACACTATTACAATGATTTTATGTTGTATTTTTAGCCATATGCGTTTTGTTGGAGGCCTGGTTACAGACTGGGTATTGTAAGAGACCACAATCCTATAAATTAGACAAGATGTAAGTAATGGATCTAGCGACACTGACAAAGACATAGAGCAGACACAGAGGCACAAAGCACAGACAAATTTGAAAACAAATTAAAACAGCGATTAACCAGTTTCAGGGGAAGATTTTCCTTAGCACTGGAAAACAGATTTAAACCAGTATTTTTAAAGATAGAAACCATAAGATTATAACCACATCTACCAGTTCACTCAGTCCTCTATACCTCATCCTTTCTGTTAACAGCTTTATGAAGCCATCAGGTTTCCCATTAAAATTATTTGCACTGCTCCAAAAGTCCCTTTTATAACTCTTCTTGAAGGGGAGGCATTTTTGCAGAGGCATCAGAGTGAAACCATAGCTATCTAAAGTGACAAAAAGACTTAAGAAGGCACGTTTAAAGCAACCAGGTTACTGCTGATGCAGATATTCTAGATTATATGGAATTCTGATGTGTCTTGGTAAAGCGTTCAGTCATAATTCTAGTTATTATCTGAAAGTGCTGTGCATCACAGCAGTAACCTGGTTGAGACTGTAGTGAGGTTTAGAAATGAGAGAGCCTCATTACCAACTCCACCCCCCCACCCCCGCCCGCCCCGCCACCAACTAAACATGAGCAGCCCTGGAAGAGGGGAAGAGAAGGGGGTGGGGGCAGGGGGCATCAGCCCTGGAGTGCAGGCACCCTGAGGCAGGGAGCTCCGAGGGGGGGCCTCAGGCATTCCATTAAGAAAGACCCATCAGCGCCAGGTCCCTGGCCATATCCCCAGTCATACCACCTCCATCAGCCCAAAGCGACCTGTAGACAGATGGGGTTAAAGGCTGGGCTGGGCCAACACTGGAAGAGAGGAATGGAGGGCAAGTCCCTTATCCCTCCCTGAGACTCAGTTTTCCCTTCAGAGAAATGGGCTAAAGGATCTTTTATATCTCTCACCTATGACCTTTGGCTGCTCCATCTTCTCTGCCCTGGCCAGTGAGTATAGGGCAGTCCCTGCCTGAGCAGGAGAGGGTCAGGAGAACTGTGGCTGGAGAGACTGCAGCAGCTATAATTAGCTGCCTGAGTCACCTCGTAAACCTGTGTTCTCACCTGCTGGACTCTCGCAGGACTGGCCCTCCCTCTCTCAGGGATTCGGCTTCCTCCCCTGGGAAGTGCCTCCCAAGCCCTGGCACTGACTGGAATGGCCTTTCCTGGGAGATGGTGCTGGCCTGGGGCCACAAGGCCCACCCCCATCCAGGGCTTGCTGGCTCAGCCCCTGTGAGACACCTGGGCCCCATCCCTCTCAGGCTCTGGGGCCTTCTCATCCCATCCTGAGCCCCCATCACACTGCTGCCCTGGAGTTCATGTCCCCAGGGCCTGCTAGAGGTGTCAGGAGCCTCACCTCTGCCCTGGGCAGCTATGAGTGTCCGCCCTCCCTGAGACCCCCAAACCTCGGTGGAAGGTGCCCACTTCCATCAGAGCCTGTGCTCTCACACACTCCCAGTGGCCAAGAGCTCACATCCAACTTTGCCTCCCCTGCTAGAGGCCCAAGCTTTCTCCCAGTCCCAGCTGAGACCAATCAGCAAAGGGCAGGCAAAGCCCAGAGGGACCCCTGAGGTCCTCGCTCTGGGCCCCCTGGGACCTTGAAGAACACTCGATACCTGTGCGGCAAAGACTCATCTGGTGAAGTCCAGGTGTGGCAGTGGCTGCCTTCCTCTCAGATCACCGCATGTCCGGGGCCCAGGGCCCCCCCGGCGGGACTACAGCCGAGGCGGCGAGAGGCTCTCATCGTAGTCAGAGGGATGGCTGGAATGAAGTGTCAGAGGCAGAACTGGCTGGGTCACCTGCCCTTGGTGCCAGGCAGGCCACGCCCACCAGCCACAGCTCCAGCTCCAGCCCACCGCCCACGTGTGCTGCCTGAGTCACCCACGCCCACAGGGCAGCCTCACCCCAACCCAGGAGAAGACAGGGAGATGGCAGGTACCAAGACTAAGGGTCTGGTCCAACTCTTCTCTGGTATTTGATGCCTCACATCATGCCCTCATCACATTTACTTCCCAAGGATGCTGTGAGAAGTCAGAGATCCTGCTGGTAGGAAGGCCAAATGAACTGAGTGCTCAGGGCCAACCCTGGGAGGCAAGGCCACCACCAAGGGTTGGCCCACTGACCCCATAGTGGCCATCTCCAAGGCTTGGTTTCCATTCTTCAAAACCTGGGATCAAGTCCCCTTGGAGACAGAAGTCTCCATTCAATGCTTCCCAGCAGAAATTATGCACCACAGACCTGGGTGTCAGACAGCTTCACCCCTAGACACTATGACCTTGGGCAAGTCATTTCTCATGAAACTCCATTTCTTCATTGTGAAATGTGCATAATAAACCCACCTTGCAGAGGTACCACACAGCTTACATGCAACAATACGTAGAAAGGGCTAGAACAAGGACCAGAGCACAGAAAGAACTCTATAAACAATGACAGCTATGAATTGTTATTGTTTTATCCTGCATTCAACTGACAGGCCACCTGCTTCCAAGGCCGGAGCATCAGGGGAGACTCTGAGCCCTCCCTCCTCGCCCAGGCCACTGCTGTGAGGAGGGTGGAGCAGGGCTGGGGCAGCCCTGACGGTCTCTGCATCACTCAGGAATTACACACCTGTTCCCGCAGGCAAGACAGGACTGGGATGGAGCAGGAAGTCTCTGCTGACAGGGACAGCGCCGGTGAGCCAAGTAGCAGGGACTTCCTCGGGTGCCATGGGGACAGGGCCCTCCATCTCTCATCAACACAACCTGCCAGGCCTGGGCCGAGGCAGGAGGCAGGCCAAGCTTCTGACCATGGGACAGCAGGACCTGTGGCCAGTAAGGGGCAGAAAAGCTGGATCCGTGGCTGACAAGCTTCAGGTGTGGGTGAAGAGGGGGGCCCCAAAGCTTCCCAGGTGATCCAGTGGTAAAGAATCTGCCTACTAATGCAGGACACACAAAAGACATGGGTTTGATTCCTGGGTCAGGAAATTCCCCCGGAGTAGGAAATGGCAACTAACTCCAGTATTCTTGCCTGGAAAATT
Organism: Bos javanicus; assembly: GCF_032452875.1. Taxonomy (NCBI): domain Eukaryota; kingdom Metazoa; phylum Chordata; class Mammalia; order Artiodactyla; family Bovidae; genus Bos; species Bos javanicus. The sequence goes on from NC_083886.1 coordinate 25,663,102, forward strand.
CCAAGGACAGAGGACCTGGTGAGCTACAGTCTAAGGGGTTACAAGGAGTCAGCACAACTGAGCACATGCGTGCACGCACACGCGCGCACACGACCCAAGCACACATCCCAGCTTCATCACTCCCTGAAACCCCATTAAAGCCCCATCTTAGATCAAACATAGTCTGTCCTCTATTACTCCAGTAATTGCCCCTCCTGACTCAGCCCCCACCCCTTCCAGCTTGCTCCTCCCTGACTGCCTCTGAGCCCTAAGGGTGGAGCTGTTGCCCAACTTGAGTATTTGCATTTTGCTGTGTGTGTTAGCACATTTTCTCAAAGGCCAGACTGGCTAAAATGGCCCCTGTCTCCCTCCCAAAGGCAAGCAGAGAAAGGGGAGAAAGGGGAGCCCCCCTCTGCTGTGTGTGGAGTAGGGGCTGGTCTGCATTCAATTCCATTTAATCCAACACATCATGGGAGCCCACACTGGGAGGCCAGGCAGGAAGCCAGGGCTCAGTGTAGGGTTCAGAACTGGGGAAAGTGGTCTCCACCCTCAAGGAGCTGTGAGCCACAAGGGATCCAGGCTCAGGTAGAAAATCTAACCCCACCAAACAGGTTAGAGGACAAAGAGGACTCGGGCTACCCAGGAGGAGGAAGCGCCTCTAATGGGGGATGAGGGAGGGATTCAGTGAAGAATTTTGCGGTTGGACTTGGAAGGAGGGAGTGATAGGGACAGAGTAAAAGGACAAAGTAGGTGATTAAATCACCTCCCTGGTGGCACAGTGGTAAAGAATCTGCCTGCCAATGCAGGAGACTCGAGAGACGTGGGTTCAATCCCTGGGTTGGGAAGATCCCCTGGAGGAGGACATGGCAATCCCCTCCAGTATTCTTGCCTGGAAAATTCCGTGGACAAAGGAGCCTGGTGGACTACAGTTCATGGGTTTGCAAAGAGCTGGACACAACCGCAACTGAGCACACACAGCTGATTAAATAGTGAATCCCACTAGGGGACAGTAGGTAGAAAAAATATGGGAGACCCCTGTAAATGAGTGATTACTCAAGAAAGGTTTGCTTAACCACAAAACCAAGCAGGCTTGCTTAGCAACAAAACCACGCAACAGAAGCATGAGACGTGCCCCCAGACAATTAACAAAGGTGGCATGAGCCCCACATCCTGCCCAGTGTGCTTAGTAAGTTCGTGATTCCTAGGACATGCTCTCTGTATACATAAAACACAGTGATCTGTGGGCCTAGCTTGACAAGGAACAAGAAAATTCCCTTGCTCAACCTGGAGAAGGAGCTGATGATGGAAGCATGATGTCTACTCAAGAAAGACAAAGAAGTTCTCCTCCCTACTTTTCCTTTGATTATTAAACTGTAGCCCACTAAGTTCTCGGGGCATGGTGTCTCTCGCCTGCCAATTTGTAAACCTCAGAAGCCTCCTATGCTAATAAATCACTTCTTATCGATCACTTTGCCTCTAGCCAAATTCTTTTCTGTGCAGAGACGTAAAGGACCATGGTACTGAAATGACACCTAATGGTTTCTGGACGACAGTCTAAACAGATGGAGTCACAGAGTAGAGACTTGGAGGCAAGAGACTCGGGCACGTTGAAGGAGTGGTGACAACCCTGGGGAACGTCTAAACTCAGGGGGCATCAGAGATGCTCTGCCAAGTCTGGCTTTAGCCACTGAGTGGCCCCAGGGCACTGAGTCAGGCCTGACCCCTTGAGCAGGTCTCTTCCCCACATCTTCCAAGCCCTGCAGACATCAGACCCAGGTTGTGGGCTCGCAAGTATCCCCTTCTCCAGGAAGGAGAAGGGAGAAGGGGATCTCTGTGGGGTGGGTGCAGCCAGGGAGGGACAGACCTCTTAGCCTGTTCTGGGAAATGCCCCACTGGGTGCAGTGAGGGGAGGGGGTGGGGACCAGGAGCCAAGCAGACCTCCATCAACAGCCTCAGGCCTGAGTGGACCCACCTGAAGGTCAGTGGAGGGTCTGTCTACGTCCTGATGCCCACAACTGTCTCTGGGCTAGCAGAGCTGAGCAGCCTGCCCGTGGGGGATTCTGGGTGGCGGTGATTCACGCTACCTCTGAATGATAGAGAGCAGGGGACATGGGAATAGAGAGAGATCAAGAGACAGAAACCGACACAAAAAGATCAGGCTGGTTGCAGCTGTGTCCTCCTTTAAACAATGCAGGTTCACACAAAAGGTTGTAATCATTCCTTTTACAAAAGAGCACCCACAATATCCCTCTAGAACTAAGTCTGAAAGTTGATCCAATTTGCAGAAATTTAAAAACATCTGACATCTACGTGTTTTCTGAGGAAGGCCTACAAGTAAAGCAAGGATTCCCAAACCGAACCAGGAAGCAGAAGGCCGCACGTCTCCCTTCTTACCCAGGGATAGGCTGGCATGCCCCAGCTGGTTCTCTGCCACTCAGCCTAGCATCACAGTCAAGTTTGAGCTTTGGAGTCCAATTTGCCTGGGGGTGAGACCCAGGCATTGCTGTTTACTGGCTATGTAACCTTACTAACAGTCCCAGTCTCAGTTTTTTCATCTATAAAATGGAAGTAATAATAAATCTTCATGGGCTGTTAGGAGGCTTAAAGGATAATGAACATTGAGCACTTTATATAAATACTCCACGAGTTCGAGTCAGCAGTATTCCTCCACTGAGCTCTTTTGCTGTGGTCTGGCCAAGGCTCACTTCACGCCCAGCCCCTTCATCAACCAGATCCAGGCTCCTCTGCTGGACTTGTGTGTGGAGGTGGACGTGCTGCTGCAGAATTTGGAGGAGGGTGACCCAGTGTTCCCTCTGGGTAGACCTCTCACAAAAGGACCGAAGCCTGGCCTCAGCTAATGTCACCCTTCATCTTATGGACCAACACCCAACAAGTTAGTGACTGGATGGCTCATTCCACACTCCACAGACAACAAAACCCATTGGTGTCTGGGACAAAGTGCTTTTCTAGATCATTCCTTCTTAAATTCTAGTCCATAATATAGGGGTCCTCAAAATTTTCCAGAAAGGCCCAGCTTTGCAGCTATTTGCAGGCTATTCAATCTCTTGCAACCATTCAGCTGTGCATGGTGGCACGACAGTGGCCAGAGATGGTATATAAATGAATAGCTACATTGCTTGCTAATAAAAGTTTGTTTAAGAACTTCTCCAGTACTCCAGTGGTTAAGACTCCATGTTTTCAAAGCAAGGGATGTGTGTTTGATCCCCAGTCAGGGAACTAGGCTCCCACATGCTGCAGGGCACTGGCCAAAAAAAATTTTTTTAAGTTTACTAAAACAGGTGGCAGACCCAATTTGGTCCATGGCCCACAGTTTGCTAACTACGGTAGGAGGAGTGCCCTCACCCACAGGTAACAACTAAAGCATGACCAGAGGCTCCTAGCCACACAGGGTTCCACATACATGCACACACAGACCACATGGAACCAAAGAGCTACACTGGCCCAATGACTGACACGAAGTTCACACTTGATATGACATATATGTTTATTTCTATATTTATTTGATGGATGGCAAGTTGAGTAGAGATGGAAATAGGTACCACTGCAGGCAAGCAGGGACTATGGCCATTATAGATGGAAGATTATTTTAAAAAATTCTTGCCACATGGTTTTGGGACATGGTCCCATAATTTTATTTGAACAGCAGGGACGGGGGAGCCTGGTGGGCTGCCATCTATGGGGTCACACAGAGTCGGACATGACTGAAGCGACTTAGCAGCAGCAGCAGCAGAGCTAATATTTTTGGAACTATGATGCATCACATAGAAGGAGGGAGTCACTCCAGAAACACCTGGTTCTGGCAGAGCTGGGAAGGGGGCCAGGTTCCCCCACCTTCTCCAATTGAGCAACCATCACCATCCCAGACCACTCTGGACAGGGGAGATACTAAGCACGAAACAGACAGGTGCTTCGGCATTTTATCTCAAAGGAAGCGTTTTGTTCTCAGAGGTGTTTCCCTGGGCTTCGCTGCCTTTCACTCCTAGGAATAGAAAATCAAAGGGGCATTGCATACGTGCATGTGGAGACTTCTCATTCGCATGTTTGATAAAGTCAGTAAACCCCAGAAAGCGAGATCCTTTTGTCTTAGGAGATGCAGCTGGGAACAGCGAAGGTTGGATGACTCTTCCTGGGCATCCAGCAACACCTCCCACAGCTTGTCCCGTGCGGTCCAGTAAAGGCTGGGAGGCGACGCTGGTGGGGCCAGGCTGCTGAGACATCCCTAGAGGCCCCTACACGCCCATCACCAGGGGCGGTGGGGTCCCCAAGGCCCACAGGGCGGAGAGCACCCTGTGCAGTCCCTCACTTCTCGCCTAAAGCCGCAGAATCGTTGATGATCTCAGCATCTTCGGGCTTGAGGGACCCTGTGAAGTGCCTCAGGTGAACTTCTTCAGGCTGGGCAGGGTGCCTTTCTCGAGTACTTGCGTCTCTTAAGAGGGGAACCAGGGCAAAGTTCTTCCAGTTCCTCCCTGCAACTGAACGATGAAGAAACACTATTACTGCCCTCGTTGTTTAACAGCCTCGGTTGTATCTGACTCTTTACGACCCCAGGGAGTGTAGCCCGCAAAGCTCCTCTGTCCATGGGACTTCCCAGGCAAAAACACTGGAGTGGGTTGCCATTTCCTTCTCCAGGGGATCTACCCGACCCAGGGATGGAACCTGCATCTCCGGCATTGCAGGCGGATTCTTTACCGCTGAGCCATTAGGGAAGCCTAATACTGCCTTGGAGGCAGCAAAATGATACCAAAGAGTTGTTTGGCATTACCACCCTCTAGATTAAGTGGGGTGTAGGCACCTCAGTGCTTCCAAGACACAGGGATGGGGGCCGTTTCCTCTTCCCTCAGCTGCTCCAGGAGCCTCATCTGCTCAGGCAGCTCCTAAATTCCCCTCCTCGACTCCACCCTGACTTGCTTGTGGCCCCAGGAGAGTCCAGGGCTTGCTACTCTCAGCCTCTGTTTCTTCCCTGCCCAAGTGGGAGGGAAAGAGGCACTGGGGCTGCCCCGAGAGCGGCTCCACACCAGATCAGCTGCAGGGGGATGAACGCCAGCCAGAGAATCAGGATCTGGAGCCCAGACCCCACCGGTGCACAGCAGATTGGGAACAATGCCAAGGGGACCATAATGACATTGGGCCTTGACGTGGGCTCTCATGTGTGGCCTGAAATCCCAGGAAAGCCCTGAGGAAGACCCCATTGTCACCCTCATTAGGATCTCCAGCCGCTCCCCCCACCCCCGCCACAGGGTGACCCTCAGAGAAGTGACAGCCAAGAGGGACAGCTGTACAAGCTTTCCTCCCACTTGCCGGAGCCCCGGTCAGCCAAGGCCTCTGGCTGGCCCTCTCGGGTCTGATCTCTCTAGAAAGCCAGCCTAAATCATACCTTCTGCCCTCAGGCCACAGTTCATTCCCCTCCGCTGGTGTCCTGTCCTGGCCACATCTCAAAGGCATCAGGATCATGGGAAGCTGGGCCCAGCTGAATTCTCCAGGTCCTGGGTTTCCCCTGGGCCCACAAGCTGACCCTGGCCTGCTCCCCAAGCCCCGTCTGATACCAAGTAGATGGCTGGAGGAGGTTTTAGGAAAGGCATAGAAGCAGGGGGGCTCCATGGGGAGACAGGCCAAGTGCTCGCTGAGACACCATCTCCTTCCTGCCTGGCTGGCTGGCTGGTGGGGAAACCCAACCTCAGAGACTGCTTGGCCCAGTTCCAGTTCCTGGGCCCTCAAAGAAGGCGTGGGGCTCCCAGGGCCCACTTCCCTCAGTCTTGATGCCGAGACGCCCTCACATGCTCTCCCTGGCTCAGCCACTGACCACCATCTCCCCTGCCCTTTCTCTGATGCATTCCCCCACCCCTTGCCAATCACATGGGCTAAGTGGGTGGGGAGAGTTCCTCATTATTAAATGATCTCACTACTCATTACGGGAGTTTCCACTGTTACAAAGTTGATTAGGAAAGCAAAATCTTCAGGAAATGCTTCCTAATTAATCACATGTGTGAAACCAGGGAACCTCTAACCATCTCCTAGCCGCACCCCAAGTAACATGAGTTGTGTGTGTATCCCTGCCACTGGGTCAATGGCTTTATTAATAGCACAGTGAATGAGCAATGAACAATGTCATGCAGACATAACTGCAAAGTGAAACAGCAAATCTTGCCAAAGGTGCGTAGTTTTGTGGAATCAATAAGAGCAATGTCAGAAAACTGTTCATATCACATGCAAAGCCATCTCTGAATGGCTCTGTGGTGAACTTGGACCAGTTAACAATTGAAAAAGAGAGCATCAATAAGTACTCTGACATGACACAGGGGATGCTTCTAATGAAACTCGGGGTGGGCAGGGGGAAGTATAGAGGCCTGAAGGAGGCCCTTGGGAAAACCGATGAAGCCCTTAAGTAGTTTTCCAAAAGTAAGCCTCTTAATAAAATAGATTTCCACTTCTAGCTCTGATGGCCAGCCATCCTGCTGTAAACAGCTGTAAAACAGGACAAAATACATGCAGCAAATGTCTTCAGGCGTAAGACCACAGACTGAGAAGCGGCAATTGCTGAGAGAAGTGAAATTCACAAGGTGAGCCCTGTGATCGCCCTGAAGTACTCTTTAGGGACTAGTTTTCAGACTGTAGTGCCGTGAGTTGGAATCTCAGCAGAGTGTGGAAGTGCCTCTGAGCTAAGGAAGAAGAGAGCAGAGTTTTGAGCAGCCGAAGCTGCTAGAATCCCTGGGACAGGGTGCAGGAGAAGAAGAAGGGAGCTGTGCGGGTAGAGGTCCAGAAGTCTTTGGGATGGGGTTCCCCTCAAGTACTTGGCTCAGAGTTAGTATACTTGCAAAATCTTATCAGAGAGTGGCTGTTGTGGGGTTGACAGTGGGACAGAAACATCAGAATCTGAGCAGTACTGAGCGATATTGGAGATCCAGTCCAACCAGGGGACAGGCCTCCTTACACCCTTTTTCTACTCTGAGGATCAAGCTAAAATACCAGAAATGCCCTGCTTACTCTATACACACTAGAATAAGGTCTACTCAAGACCCACCCTAATTCCGAGGTCTAGTGGTTAAGACTCCTTGCTTCCAATGCAGAGGGCATGGGTTTGATTCCTGATCATGGAACTAAGATCCTACCTGCCCAGAAGCTCAGCCAAGAACAAAAAAAAGAGAGAGAGAGAGAGACCCACCTTAAAAAACCTAAAGTCAAGTGCTGACAAGATCCACAGTGGAAAGAGTCTGGAGGTTGAGTCCCACAAGTTTGATGGGATTGGTAAACATCTTGACATTTCCACAGATCTACCATAATTAAATGTTAAAGCTAAGCATACACAAGTTCAAAGTGATTCATCAGTAACTGAACTGCCAGCTAGAATCAAAATTCAATCAAAAGTCTCTACAACATATTATTACAATGCCCAGTATACAATTAAAAGTTACCAGACATACAAGAAACAGGGAAATGTGACTCACAGTCAAGAAAAAACCAGTCAGTAGAAACTAACCCCAAGATGGCCCAAATGTTGGATTTAGCAGATTTAGTAGGTGAAGAATCAAAAGCAGCTATTATAAATACATTCAAAGAACCAGATGAAAGCAATCTTTTTTTTTTTTTTTTTTGGCCACACCACACATTTGGGATCCTAGTTCCTAACCAGGGATCAAGCCCGTGTCTCTTGCATTGGAAGAATGAAGTTTTAACCACTGGACCACCTAGGAAGTCCCAAGAAAACAATCTTAATGAAGGAACAGCTAAGGAATCTCAGGAGAGAAGCGGAAACTATTTTTTTAAAGAACCAAATAGAAATTCCAGAACCGAATAGTCCATTCACTGAACGGGCTTAATAGCAGTTTGGTGATGACTGAGGAAAGGGTCAATGAACTTGGAGACAGATCAGTAGAAATTATCAAATTTGAGGGAAAATGAACAAAGCCTCAGAAGCCCACAGGACAATATCAAACGGCCCAAGGTGCCTGTAAAACAAAGAACGTAGGGAAAATAAAGCGAAGTGTATATAGTCTCCAAAATTTGATGAAACATATTGATGTACAGATCCAAGAATCTCAACAAACCACAAGCAAGATAAAACCAAAGAAAAGCATACCTAAGCACGTTTTAGTCAAAATGCTGAAAACCAAAGATGAAGAGAATATTTTGAAAGCAGTTGAGGGGAGACACACTGCAGAAAGGAGAACAGCAGTGCAAATTACAGGTGATTTTTCATCAGAAACAACAGAGGCCAGAAGACAGCAGAGAATCATAGTTTAAGTACTGAAATTAAAACCAACAAAAGGGGACTTCCCTGGAGGTGCAGTTGTTAAGACTCTGGGCTTCCGCCGCAGGGGGTATAGGATCAATCCCTTTTTGAGGAACTAAGATCCCATACACCCTGGGGCACAGCCAAAAAATAATTTTTAAAAAATTAAATTAAGATACACAATTAAAAAGCAACAAAAACCTATTAACCTAGAATTCTGTATCTGGGAAAATATCCTTCAAACATGAAGAGGGAATTAACATTTTCAGGTAAACAAAAGCTTATGTAAAACTGATCAATAGAGATAGAAATTAGATAGTTACCTGGGATGAGGAGGGTGGAGTTGACCACAAAGGGGCATGAGGGCCTTTCCAGGATGATGGAAACAGTCTACATCTCGAATGAGGTGGTGGTTGCCTGAGTGTGTGGTGGTGGCTTAATTGCCACATCCTGTCCAATTCTTTTCGACCCCATGGACTGTAGCCCACCAAGCTTCTCTGTCCATGGGATTTCCCAGGCAAGAATACTGGAGTGGGGTGCCATTTCTTTCTCCAGGGAATTGTCAAAACTTATCAAAGTGTACGCATAAAATATGTGCATTTTATTGGATGCAAATTGCATCTCAATAAAGGATATTTTTAAAAAGTTTGTAAAATGGAAAAAAATGAGCTTCTCTATGAAGCAATAGCAAATCTAAAACCTGCAGTATCGTGCTATCAGGCAAGTTTGCCTGAAAAATCATGCCTTTCCCCCAATGAACCAAAACAAGAAAAAAAAAATCTATCAACATTTGATTCATTCTTTGTTCATTTAAGAATTAGCAACAATAAAAACAAAATTAGCAACATCAGCAAAATGGCAAAGTAGACAGCTCCAAACATGCATGCTGCCACAAAAACATTTTTCTAAAGGCAGAAACTTTAGAAGCAACATAGTCAGAACTCTGGGAAACAGCCCAAGGTTTTCAGAAACCAAGAACATGCTGACTCAAGAAAAAGGCAACTTAAAAATGGTAGGGAGTTACCCACTTGAGGGAGCCTAAGTAGGGAGCCACTTAGGAAGAAGGCTCAAGAGGGAGAGAATATATGTATACTTATGGCTGATTGGTGGTGTTGTATGGCACAAACCAACACCACATTGGAAAGCAATCATCCTCCAATTAAAAATAAAAAATTAAAATTAAAAATTAATTTTTAAAAAAGAAAAGATATAGAAAAAATGGTAAGGAGCTAAAATTAGAAAACTCTCTAAAAGAAAAAAACAAACCAGTGGGAATAATCTTCCTGACATTGGACTGGATTTGACAGTGATTTCTTGGACATGACATCAAAAGAACAAGTAACCAAAGAAACTAATAGATAAATTGGTATGTATACTGATAGCTGATTCACATCATTGTACGGCAGAAACTAATACAATATTGTAAAGCGATTATCCTCCAGTTAGTTAATTTTTAAATATAGATAAATTGGGCTTCATCAAAATAAAAGCTTTTGTACATCAAAGGGCAATTCACAGCATAGAAAAGATATTGGAAAATTATATATCTGATAAATAATTACATTTGGCAGATACAAAGAACTCCTATAACTCAACAATTAAAAAAAAAATTTTTTAATGGGCAAAGAGCTTGAATAGGCATTTCTCCAAGGAATATGTATAAATGGCAAATAAGCGACTGAACTGAAGTACTTGAAAAGATGTTCAAAATCATTAGTCATTATGGAAATGCACATCAGTGAGACACTACTTCATACACGTTAGGATGGCTAGAATCAAAACGAAAACAGGAAATAACGAGTTGCAGGTGAGGATGTGGAACCCTGGTACATTGCTGGTGGGAAGGTGAAATGACTCAACTGCTTTGGAAAACAGTTTGGCAGTTCCTCAAAAACGTTAAACATAAAATTAACATATATCCCGCAATTCCACTACCATCCCAAAGACTGGGAAGCAGAGAATCAAAAAGAATCTTGTACACTAGCTCGTTCACAGCATTATTCACACCAGTCAAAAAGATGGAAACAATTCTACTGTCAGTGAACAGATGAATGGATAAATAAAATACATTATATACATACAATGGAGCACTATTGAGTCAGACACAAAAGGACAAGCGTTGAGTAATTCCTCTTACATGAAGTACTCAGAATAGGAAAACTCCTAGAGACAAAAAGTAGGTCAGAGATTACTAGGAACTGGGAGGAGGGGGAAATGGGATTAATTGTTGAATGGTACAGAATGTCTGTTTGGAATCTTGAAAACGTTTTGGAAATAGATAAGAGTGATGCTTACCCAACATGGTGGATATAATTAATACCACCAAACCATACGCTTTGAAAAAAAAAATGGTTAACATGGCAAATTTCATGTTATATATATTTTACCACAATTTAAAAAAAAATAAAAGAATTAATGCAGGGTTGTAATTATAACTCAACATGTGTTCAATATAAGAGACTAGGTGTGCCTCACTATTAGGTGAATGTCTTCCCCTGGACCTTTCATTTCAAGTCTACTCTTAAAATGTTTGCCATTAACGGTTTAAAGACCTGGTTTCTGGTAGTGGTTCTCCGCAGGGCTCCTCTGCTCCCACTCTTCCCTCCTCTGCCTGCCTGCCTGTGAAGAGCCAGGTGAGAGTCCCTGTTTGCGTCCGTAAGCCTCACGTCGCTGAGTGCAGACGCTGGGTGTGAGGACCGGGAGGGCGGAGACAGGGCAGCCCACCGGAGGCTGGATGTGGGCTGACAGCTTCCTCTGGGGCACGGATGACCAGGGACCCTGGCAGAGCCAGCAGGTACGGGGCCATGGAGCTATGGGTTGTGCGGGCATGCGTGAGCCCCTGTGACTGAGTGTGCGGGTGGCTGACCCCCGAGGCTGCTCCAGGGGGTGGGGGACCCCAAGGCTTCACCTGCCCCGCTTCCCCTCGCACCTCACCTCGGCTTGACCGCAAGGAGAAGCTCAGGGTGCGCTTGATGCCCTCGCAGTTGCCCGGGTCTTCGTTGATGATGCCCACGTTGGTGTTCCAGGTGGTCCAGTTCACCTCGTCCACCCTGCGAGGAGATGGGACAGCAGGGAGCTGGTGGTCCACAGCCCTGCAGTCCCAGCGCCTCCGTAGACCAGGACGGGGAGACACAGCTGCTAAGAGGAGGGCCCGGAGAGGCCTGCCTTTGGTGTTTGCTTTTGCCAAGCGCATCCATGCTAAGTCATCTCAGTCATGTCGGACTCTTCTTGACCTCATGGACTGTACCCACCAGGCTCCTCTGTCCATGGGGATTCTCCAGGCAAGAATACTAGAGCGGGTTGCCCCACCCTCCTCCGGGAGATCCTCCAGACCCAGGGGTCAAACCCGGGTCTCTGGTGTTTCCTGCCTTGGTAGGCAAGAAGCCTGCCACACCAATCAGCTTGCTGCTTCTGCTGCTGCTAAGTCGCTTCAGTCGCGTCCGACTCTGTGCGACCCCATAGACGGCAGCCCACCTGGCTCCCCCGTCCCTGGGATTCTCCAGGCAAGAACAAGTCGCTCAGTTGTGTCCGACTCTTCGCCATCCCATGGGCTGCAGCCTACCAGGCTCCTCCATCCATGGGATTTTCCAGGCAAGAGTACTGGAGTGGGTTGCCATTGCCTTCTCCGACCAAGCAGCTTACAGGATCTTAATTTCCTGACTAGGGATCGAATCTGGGCCCGCGGCAGTGAGAACACAGAGTCCCAACCACTTGGACTCCCAGGGAATTCCAGGGAGGAGGGGACCTGCCTTTTGGACACCATCTCTGAAGATGTGTCCTCTGACTACACCTTGGGGCCCAGGGACTTTAAAGACTGGATTCCTAGTTCTGACTCTGATGGCTAGGTGACCCCTTCTGGACACCCTGTTTTCCAGTATTTCACGTCTGGGTCCCACAGTCTGGGATCTGTGATGAGTCCCCTGTACCCACAGCCAACCCCAGGGGAGCCCCTATACCTATAGCTGGCCTTGGGAGAGCCCCCTATGCTCATGACTGGTCCCAAGAGACCTTAAGAAAGGCTTCTGTTCCCACAGGTGACTCTAGGTGGTTCCTCAGGTTCATACTAAGCCCCAGAATGGCCCCCTGTACCTACGGCTGGTTCTGGGTGGGTCCCCATGCCCACAGGTGAGCCCTGAGGCCGATCTCTGTCCTCACAGCTAGCTCTGGGTGGGTCCCCATGTCCGTATCCCCAAGCTTTGACCTCTGCCTCAGAAATTACCTGAAACACCACCTGTAGTCGTCCTTGCCATCAGGCGTGTACCCCACCTGCAGCAGCTTGCCTGAGCGAAAGGCCTTCCTCATACACTTGAGGAAGCTCTTCTCCGTGTCTAGGATGGTGATGGCTCTCTGCAGGAAGGAGACACGAAAGGCAGAGGGCAGAGGGCTCATCCAGGGGCCACCCCGGCTGCCAGTGCCGCCTGCCAAGATCAGTGTCTTCAGGGGCTCTCCTGTCCCTGTACCTCAAGGATGGACTTCCAGTCTTAGCCCAGCAAGCACACACTCCGTGGATGGAGCTCAGACCTGCACAGGCACAGCCAGCCCCAGACCCTTTCCCCGAGGAGCTCAAGGAGGGGCAACATAATGTAGCAGTTAAGAGCAGAGCCTGAGGGTGAGACTTCCCGGGGCTGAGTCCTGGCTGGGCTACTTACTGGTTGCCTTGGAGACAGATAGCTAACTTCTCTGTGCCTCTGTTGTTGTTTACTCACTAAGTCATGTCTGACACTTTTTGCGACCCGCATGGACTGTAGCCCGCCAGATTCCTCTGTCCATGGGATTCTCCAGGCAAGAATGCTGGAGTGGGTTGCCATTTCCTACTCCAGGAGATCTTCCCGACCCAGGGATCGAACCCACATCTCCTGCACTGGCAGACGGATTCTTTACCACTGCACCACCTGGGAAACCAGTGCCTTCATCCAAAATCGGGAATAGTGAGAGTGCCCTCTTGGTAGCAGTGTTATAGGATTAAAGACAGCATGTAAGTGAGACACTTAGAACAGTACCTGGTGTAGAGCCAGCGCTACTTAGTAAGAATGGTGCTTTTATTATTATTTGGGAAGGCAGAGGTGGCCTAGGAAGCTCAAAAATGCACTTGTCAGGGGACGTCCTTAGTGGTCCAGTGGCTAAGACTCTGCGCTCTCAATACAGGTAGTCCAGGTTCGATCCCTGGTCAGGGAACTAGATCCCACATGCCGCAACTAACAGCCTGCATGCCATGTGCAGCAACTAAGACCCGGCACAGTCAAAAAAAAAAAAAAAAAAATATATATATATATACAGCTCTCAGGGCCCATCCCATCTTAGCTGCTCCCAGAGTCTGGCTTCTGGTGCCCAATCGAGACCGAGATCCTCTGCGACAGGCACCCCATGGGGCTGAACCCTCTGTCTCCTCCTCCCAGGGACTGCCCAGCCCACAGTAGATACAGAGTCCATGAACACCAGCTGGTGACCCTGGGCAGAGGAGCCAGAGGGGAGACAACTGAGGGGAGGCTGCTGCCTGAGCCCCCGGTCTGGCTGGGCTGTCTGCCCCCTCCCCAAAGAGTCCCCCGTGCACCCAGCTGTGTTGAGCAGCAGCCAGAGCAGCTGACCCCTTGGTGCTGCAACTCACCTGCAGCTTCCAGATGTTCTTGCTCTCCTGCGCAATTTTGTTGACCGTCTCGCCCATGAGGGCGATCAGCATGTTGAGCAGGAGGATGTACGTGAGAATCACATAGGCCAGCAATAGGATGACAAAGACAGCCTTGAAGTCATAGTTCTCGGTGAATTCCAGGTCCCCCATGCCGATGGTGAACTTGAACAGCTCCAGACACGTGGAGTACAGGCTGTTGTAGCTGTCGGCCGACCGGCAGCCGTGCCCTCGCCACCTGTGTTGCGACAACTCGACGGACACAGAGTCATTCTTTTCGTCCTCAATCAGTGTCACCACCGCTGGAGGGCACAGGGAACATGTGGCCGGATGGAAGCCGAAGACCCCAGGGTCCCCAACCCGCACACCCACTGCCCCAGGATGGGTCCACAGCAGGAACTCTGGCTTGGCCATGTGGTTTTTGTGTGAATTTAAAGGGGGAGAAAAAAAGGTACTGCCTTCTTCAGAATTATCAGTTTGTCATAATCTGCTCGTTGCAACTAGAGAGAGCTTGCGTGCGGCAACGAAGACCCAGCACAGCCAAAAATAGATGAATTGATTTAAAAAACCACAAAGTTAGCATCACTAGAAAGGGATAGACAGACATCATGGGATACCTGATATAAGGAAAACACACATTCCTTCCTTGATATTTTGACCAAAAATGCACACCTGAATCGAACTGTGAGGGAACATCAGCCAGACCCAAACCAAGAGACACTAAAAAAACTGCCCTTTACTCAATAAAAATGTGAAGGTCACAAAAGAGAAGGAAAGATTGAGGAAACTGCTCCAGACTGAAGGAGACTAAACAGGCTTGACAAGTGACTGTAATGTGTTATCTGGGATTTTCCTTTCTATAAAAGACATTATTAGGACAATTGGTGAAATTTGAAGAAGGCTGGAAGATTAGCTAATAGTCCAGTATTGATGTTAATTTCCTGATTTTGATCATTATGCTGTGTTTATGAAAGAGAATGTTCTCATTTTCAGGAAATACACACTGAAGTATTTAGTGGTAAAGGACTGATCATATCTGCAATTCTGTTTGTTTGTTTGTTTGTTTTATAAGTATGATGTAGTGTGTATCCGCCTGCAACTCAGGAGACCCTGGTTTGGTTCCTGGGTTGGGAAGATCCCCTGGAGAAGGGATAGGCTATCCAGTTCATTATTCTTGGGCTTTCCTGGTGGCTCAGATGGAAAAGAATCTGCCTGCAATGCAGGACACCTGGGTTCGATCCCTGGGTTGGGAAGATTATCTGGAAGAGGCCATGGCAACCCACTCCAGTATTCTTGCCTGAAGAATCCCCGTGAACTGAGGAGCCTGGTGGGCTACAGTCCATGGGGTCGCAAAGAGTTGGACACGACTGAGAGACTAAGCACACACTATGTATGTGTGTGGCGTATGTGTATGTAGTGGAAGAGAAAGTGATTTTTTAAATGTGGTACAACAACCAGGGGAATCTGGGCAAAGAGTATAGACATCTTGCGCCTAGGGTGGGGAGGGAGGTTCAGGAGGGCAGGGACACATGTACGTCTATGGCCAATTCGTACTGATATATGGCAAAACCCATCACAATACTGTAAAGCAATTCTCCTCCAATTAAAATAAATCAATTAAAAAAAATTTTTTTGAGTCAAGATGCAACTCTACCACAGGCAAGCAGCACTTTATACCTCTAAAATGACCTAAAATCTTTTATAAATCAATTTCCAGGTTCTCCTCCTACTATTATTTCAGTGTGCTCCTTGTCCATCTGCTCTGTCACCTGCAGACACACACCCCAGCGGGCCTCTCCCCACGCGACCCTGCAGAGTCCTCAGGAAGCTGAGGTCAGCAGGAGCCCCGGCCTCCCACCAGCCCCGACCATACCCGTTACCTGTGGAAAACCCGAACAGGAACACGAGGTACACAAACATGAAGCGACACAGGTCTCTGAGGATCATCTGCAGGAGAGGGTGGGCTTGTCAGACCCTCCTCCAGGCCCAGGAGGGGCCAAGGCAAGCGCTAGGGCTATGTCAGCCTGGGGGTCTTCCTTGAGCCCACGTGAAATCAGAGGGCAGACAGCTAGGTGTGGTTCGGTGGTTTTCAGCTCAGGAGTCATGAGGGACTTACTTCTGGTGAGAGAGGGAGCCTGGCAGGTGGGGGTGGGGGTCAAGTTTCAAGGGCGCCCCCAACCCTGGGTCAAGGCCAGATTGCCTGATTGTTGGGGAATTCTCTGGGAAAGTGGATCTTAAAGCAGGACCTTCCCAGACAATGCAGAGAGGAGGGATGGAGTTTGTGGGGCTGGGTCCCACACCCCCAGGAGGTAGTCAGGCTCTGCGGAGGAGCCTGGGGCACCGGCACCCACCTTCTCGATCATGACGGCGTAGATGCCCATCTGCTGGAAGCCGCGGGTGTAGTAGAGCATGTTGGTCCAGCCCATGGCCAGGGAGAACACCATGGAGGCCACGTACTCCTTGCGGTGGCAGAAGTACAGCACCACGGTCGCCAGCATGAACAGCGACTGCATGAAGCTGAGGAGGAGGGACAGCAGGCCCTGTCCACAGGCACCCTCACAGACAAGACCCCAGATGCCCGGCGTGCACGCGTGTTAAGTCCCTTCCGTCGTGTTCAGCTCTTTGAGAACACGTTCAGCTCTGTAGCCCAGCAGGCTCTTCTGTCCATGGGGATTCTCCAGGCAAGAATACTGGAGTGGGTTGCCACGCCCTCCTCCAGGGGGTCTTCCCGATCCAGGGATCAAACCCGCATCTCTTATGTCTCCTGCATTGGCAGGTGGGTTCTTTACCACTAGCGCCACCTGGGAAGCCCCAAGATGCCAGGACCTCCCCTCAAAGGCCATAGAGGAAGGTGGGAGAGGGGATGGCCATCCTACCTCCTTTAGCCCATGAGTCTCAGTAGGAGCGATATTGTCCCAAAGAGGCAAAAATCAGTTCCGGGTGCTGGTCGGGGGATAGGAGGAGGGGTGCATGTGCAAAATCTTATTCTCTTTACACACAATGCACAGATACAAAGATGGTACCTCCCTGGTGGTCCAGTAGTTAAGAATCCACCTGCCAGTGCAGGCTCAGGGGTTCAATCGCTGGTCAGGGAACTAGATCCCAGATGCCACGGGGCACCACAATTAGAGAGTAGCCCCTGCTCACTGTAACTAGAGAAAGCCTGAACGTAGCAGGACCCAGCACAGCCAAAAGTAAATAAATAAAATTTTTAAATAAATAAATATAGTACATAAACAGATATACAGCATATCTGTGGTAAGAGAGTTCATGGGAGGAGCAATTAGGAAAAAAGAAAAGGAATCTAAAGGCAACAATGTAAACAGGCTGAAAAACAGGGCTTTAGCTCCAACAACCTCCCTACCCAGTTCCTGGGAACAATAGCCTCACTGTCAGCAGATAATCTAGAAGGTCTAGGCCCGTGAGGAGAACAGGCTGTGCGCTCCCAAAAAACCACAGGTAAGTCTGCTGGTCACCTCCTCAAACTCAGGAGCAGAGCCAGGGAAAGTGTCCTTTCTGCTCCTCAGTCTGGTGGGGGCTGCCCATCAGAGGCCTGGACAGGCTTAGAGGACATCTGGGCAATCCCATGACAGGGTCTGCTCAGTGGTGCCTTCCCAGATGGATGGATAAAAGGATGGGAAAAAGGAACAAGGGTACATCTAAGTCTGACTGTAGACCGCGGGAGCCTGGGGAACAGGTTGATCATCCCCTAGTACCTGGAACATACCTGGGGCAGAGTGGACCCTCAGTATTCACTCACCAAGCAAAGGTTTACTGGGTGCCTTCCATCATTCATTCAACGTGTTTGTGAAGCCCTACTAGGCTCCAGGCCCAGTGTATGTGGGAGAATGAGTGAGAATGAGCTGACTGCTGTCATCCCAGGTCTCATGGCCAAAAGATGCCATCTGCTACAGAGGCATGAGAGTCAGTATCACTTACAAAAGCATCTCACTATAGCTGTCCACAAACAAGGTCTTCAGCGACGGCCGCCTTTGCAGGAAATACTGAATCTGCAGGTAAACAGAGAACAAGATCTCAGGAAAGATTAAACACTGAGCAACTAGAATGTTTTCTAAACAGCACCATGATGTACCACAGAAGTGCAGCGAAGCAAAGATAATGAAGACAGTGGAACCGCCTGGGTCAGACTAATGGGGTAATGTTGTATGACTTGGTCAGGAGAATTTTTTTAGATAGAGTGAAATTATAACTGTATCTAGAAGTAAAGATGGGAAGGAAAACCACCAAAATAATATCAATCGCTATGCTTGAATGATGGGATTGGGCGATTTTTCCCCCTCCTTTCTAATTTGTGCTTTTTCTAAGTTTGAATTGAAGTAAAAGTTCTTTAACCAGCCTCCTGAACTAGCTCATTGGATAAACCAGTGCTCTTCACTCTGAAAACATTTTGCCTGATGCCGATGGTGAATGCTCCTCTCCAGGACGTTCACACGCTCCGTGCCCTCCCAGTGGTTAATCCTGTTTGCCAAGAAAGTGGCCTTTGCAAAAAGTGTCCTTTTTGCCCACTGCACTTACTACTGCAGTTTCGTACTTTACGGTAATATAAACCATGAGTGTGAAAATAAAGACGGTTGTTTCTGTGAAGACAGAGTCCAATGATTAGGAAAGACTCCTTAAAGATGAGCTACTAAAAAACAGAGTGTGGCTTAGATCAAAAAGATTAAGGGGGAAAAATCATCATAATCTCAAATTCTGCATTCAGAATCTTTTGTGCATGAAACAGTGGTCCCACATGTATTAGAAGAATGGCGCAGGAATATGCATATTTGGGGATTTTAGTTAAAATGATTCCAGGGACTTCCCTGGTGGTTCAGTGGTTAGGACTTTATGCTTCCACTGCAAGGGGCACAGGTTTGATCCCTGGTCAGGGAACTAAGATCCCACAAGCCACATGGCATGGCAAAAAAAAAGGGGGGGGGTCTTTTAAAAATAAACAAATAATAAAATGGTTCCAGTATATACATATTTCATTCTTCTGAGCTTTACTGAACTGTTTCAATTAATTAAACAGCTACCAGTCATGATCCCGTCTCTTAAGAGACTTGCACTCTACCTCTGTAATTAAGTATTACATTCAGTGGACAGCCCTGACTGCCTGTCTTCAAGTGTGACTGACCTGGGCCTGCAGGGGAACACACTGCGCAAACCAGTACCCCCTCCCCAGCCGTGAATGCCTGAGGGCTCTCATCTTAACACATGCATCCCTAAGTTTCTCAAGCAGGGCCATTACATGGTTGATGCATTAAAAAGTGGGGGAGCCACTGCTATATTTAAAATGGATAGCCAATAGGGACCTACTGTATGGCACAGGGAACTCTTCTCAATGTTATGCGGCAGCCTGGATGGGAGGGGAGTTTGGGCGAGAATGGATACAGGTATATGTATGGCTGAATCTCTTCGCTGTTCACCTGAAACTCTCACGTTGTTAATCAGATATACCCCAATACAATATAAAAAGGTTTTTTAAAACAGTGGTGAGCACTGAATGAGTCTCTTGGTTTTTAGTTTAGGTGATAATGGAAACTCACAGTGTGGGAAGGAATGCTTACCCCTCGGGAAAAAAAGTAGATACCACCTGCCACAGAAATAATCTCTCCAGTGATTCGGAAATAGTCCCCTACCGTGTGTTTCGGCTTAAAGGGAGGCTGCAAAGGACAAAGAGATTAATGATTCCACTCACTCACTCATTCATTCATTCAACAAACATTTACCAGGTGCAAAGCCTTGTGATTAAGACCCAGCCCCTTCTGGAGAGGCTTAGTCTCCGTCAGGAGAGACCCAAAGACAATGCATTACTATGGGGACACCTGCAAGGAGACGGGACCTGATTCCCAAGTGGTAAGAGGAAAGCCTCCAGGTGGTAAGAGGAGCATCCCTGATGTACTGTGCTGTCTCTCGGATGATGCCCTAGTCTAGAGTTCTGCTTGGCTGGGAGGACAGTGGTGGCATAGGTGGAAACACCCTTACAGACACATGCCATGTGCTTCCTGCTGTTCCCACAGCCTATGGTGAACCCCTGATCTCCCAGGACTGTCAAGGTTTCCCTCAGATGATGAAAGGAATGTGTGTGTTGTCCTTGTGTTTCAGTCACAGTGTTCTAGAGTGGGTTTCCTTTCAGCCTACCATCCATATTTCATAAGCACTGGTTCACTGCTGCTGCTGCTGCTAAGTCACTTCAGTCGTGTCCAACTCTCACTAGCTCATTTCATTAGCACATTTCTCTTTTCTCTTAAAGTCAACCCTGGAAGCCCAGTGATTAAGACCCTGTGCTTCCACTATAGGGAACGAAGGTCCAATCCCTGATTGGGAAACTAAGATCTCATATGCATTCAGCAAGGCCAAAAATATAAATAAATAAAGTAAACTCGTTAGATGGCCTTAATAGATGTATAGAAATCAGATTCCACCTAACTAGGAAGTTGAATTTTTCAACCAAATTTATAAGCAAGGCACTCTGGAAATAAAGGCAGCAAGTTAAGTGCTGGGATATTGAATGAAGGACTCAGTTAAGAAACTTGAGGTAGCCTATGGCTTCTGATAGCAGGAAAAATCTGATCTTAGGTTGATCTGATGCATGGTCCAGGGCCTTGCAGTACTCAAAGTCTGTGTCCAGGGAATGAATCATGTGTGAATGAGTGAACAAAAGCGGGCAGAAGAGAGAGTTGGCAATGTGCTCAGGGCTTGCACCACCCACGACCCTGAAGACACCCAGCATAGCAGAGAGCTGCTTCCAGCCCCCTAATTCCTGCATCCTTTCCAACCTAGTCCCCTCCCCCCCCCCCCCCGCCCCTACAATCAGGTACCTCAGCGACCACAGGCTCAGCCTCTCAGAACCAGGAGGCCGAAGAAGGGGCTGAGAACACGAAGCAGGTGCAGGACAACCAGGAGAAGGAAGACTGAGAACAGGAATGTAAGATCTCCAGGCGACCCTTCCATGTCTCCTGGGCCCTGCCTGGGTCCAGGGTCTTGGGGTCTTCTAGGAACGCCCATCCCCTGCCCTCTTCCCCCTTGAGGCCCAAGCCTCAGGCGCACCCGGCCTCCCGCAGGTCTGTAGTAGGCGACCGTGGTGAAGATGATCATATACAAGCAGTAGACGAAGAAGTTGAAGTAGAAGATGCGCTTGACGAATCTGTCCCACTTGTCCTGCAGGAGGCGGTTCAGCGGCTCCACCAAGAGCATGTCATGGCGATTCTAAGGGAAGCAAAGAGAGGTGAGGCCCACTCCTCCCAGTAAGATCCGCCTTTCAGGCCCCCTTCAGCCCCAGGGACTCTTCATACCCACTTTCTGAATGACCACGCCCTTGGCCTGAGCAGCAGCAGAGGGTCACAGGTCTGGACCAGCAGGCTGCTTGAATGGTCCACCCTCTAGCTGTGTAACCCCTACGGTGCAGTGAAGCAGTGAAGAAGAGGTATGATTGGACTAGTGACTCTACGATGGACCCAAATGATGCAAATGAATTTTGTAAGAGGCTAGGGGACTAGGAGAAAATCAAACATCTGAAACATGTGCAGTAGAGAAAGGAGCAATTCATTTTATAACAGGAGCCTCTATGTACTAAAAGGATGAGGCAAATGATCCAGTAGAAAAGATGGCAAAGGATAATGAATGTTGCTATTCTGCCAAAGAAACACAAATGGTTGAAAACCTATGAAAAAATTCTCAACCTGACAGCAATCAAGAAAACAAGAATTAAGACATCAATGAAATAGCTGTTTGGGCTCCATGGACTTAAACTAGTTTTGGAGAAAAAAAAAAGAAAGGTAACACCCAGGTTGGCAAGGACTTGGGTAGACGTGTACCTACTGATGGTAGGCAAGTGCACTCATGCAATCTTTTTGGAGGACGTTCATTCTGATTTAGCAATTCCAATTCCAGATGTCCTTCATAGAAAAATTCTCAAGCCCATGCCAAACAACCTGCAGCATGTAGTAGGAAAAAACGAAATAACTCGGAAGGCCTCCTATGGATATTCACCCCCATCCCTACTGACTGCAACAGCAGCAGCACCAGCTACCGTGGAACACTTACAGTGATGCTGTTGCTCTTCAGTCGCTAAGTTGTACCCAACTTTTTTGTGACTCCATGGACTGTAGCCCACCAGACTCCTTAGTCTATGGATTTCTCAGACAAGAAAGAATATTGGAGTGGGTTGCCATTTCCTTCTCCAAGGAATCTTCCCAACCCAGGGATTGAACCCATGTCTCCTGCATTGGCAGGCAGATTTTTTACCACTGAGCCATCTGGGGAGCCCCGTATTTGCAGTCATTTTTTTAAAATAAAGTAGACCCATATGTGCTGATATAAAACTATCTATAAGACATGCCACTAAGTGAAAAAAAAAATGGTTGTTCTGTACTATATATAGTATGATCCCATTTATATAAACAAAATGAAGCTACATGTTTTCATGCGGTATAAATGGAGGATTCTTGTCTATGTACTTTTGAAATGCTAAAGTTTTATTGTAATATTATCATGTATAGAGTGTATGATACAGGAAGACATTCAGTGGGAATACATGGGGTGGTGAGGCGGCAGGGTACAAGCCCCAGGTAGCAGGTGATGGGAGGACCGGCAGAGTCAGACCATGGGCTAGAGAGGGGGCTGGGGTTGCGGTGAGACCGCAAGCTGGGTCCCACCCCAGTCCACTCACAGGGGTCTCGCTGCTACTGTAGGCGATCACCTCCAGCACCGAGTTCTTCTCACAGGTGTCGATACAGGACAGGTCGTAGAGTGAGGAGTGCACAGGCCCGTAAGCCCACTCGGTGAACTTTCTGGACAGGTGCCTGCACTCAGGTTCCTGGATCTCCCTCTGGAGAATATAAGCCAAGACCTGCCCCAGGGACACAAGAACCTGTTAGAGGCCAGCCTGAGGCCCTGAACAGGCCACTAGCTCTGTTCCAAGAATAATTCTGCTTCTGAGTCCATTGAAGACCCTGCCCAAGCCCCAGGAGGGTCCCCACCCACATTCAGCAATCTCTTAACTGCCTTCTAGATCAAGCTGCCCAATGCCTCAGACCTATCACCTGATCATACCTGGCCCCCCAGTTCTCAGTGAAGGACTGCAGTGGTCCCCTCTAGAAAACCTCAAGCCAAAAGGAAATAAAGAAAATTCGAGAAATACAACCAAAGTTATAAAGCTAGGTTTCTCGTCCTAAGAGACTCAGTATGGGCAGGGACCAGCTCCCAGAATCCCCTGGTACTGAGAAACTCCCACCCCACCCCCAATTCCCAGCTGCCCAGCCCCATCTTCAGCCTTCCGTGGCCTGACATCATCCACAGACTTGGAAGCCTGTCCTACCCCATTAGGACTCCCTATCACCTAAAAGTCCTGTCTTGCATGAAAAAGCACCAACAGTTTCTTTTTCCATTTCACTCTTGGCTCAGCCCACCCTCACCCCATGGTTTGTTGGTGATGCTCAGAGTTGAAAATCAGAAATGGCCACATGTGGGCAGCCTGGACGGGAGGGGAGTTTGGGGGATAAGGCGTACATGTATATGTACTCAGCACAGCTGAGTCTCTTCACTGTTCACCTGAAACTATCACTGCTTATTAATTGGCTGTGCATGCTTGTGTGCTCAGTTGCTTCAGTCATGTCCAACTCTTCTTGACCCCATGGACTATAGCTCGCCAGGTTCCCCTGTCCATGGGATTCTCCAGGCAGGAATACTGGAGTGGGTTGCCGTGCCCTCCTCCAAGGGATCTTCCCAACTCAAGGATCGAACCCATGTCTCTTGTTTCCTGCATTGGCAGACAGCTTCTTAACTGCTAGCACCACCTGGGAAGCCCTAATTGGCTATACTCCAACACAAAATAAAAAGTTAAAAAAAAAATAGTATAGGAAAGAGAAAAGAACTGGCCATATGTGTGCTGCTGGCTTCTGCTCAGCACCTCACAATTCCTCTGGCTTACTTTAACGCCTCCACCCTTCTAACCCCCTACAGGCTGATGTGGAAGCTTCATCTGATGCCAGAAGTTCAGAAAGGCAGGCAGACCCCCTCCCACCTCATCTCAGGCATGACTCCCCCTCCCTACCCCGATCTTCCCACTCCGGGCGGCCAGAGCCAGCGGCGTCAGCCCCTTCTTGTTGGTGAGCTCCTCCAGCTTCAGCGTAGGGTGAATTTTGGCCCCCAGGATCAGAATCTCATTGTACATGCTCGTCACGAACTTGGTGTTGTCAGCCGTGTTGTCAGCCACCTCCACCAGCGCGTGCAGAACCGTGTTGCCCACTGAGTCCCTGGCACTGATGTCGGCTGGCTGCCAGGAGTTCTGCAGCAGGAACTTCACGATGCCCAGCTGGTTGGTACACGCAGCCAGGGAGAGGGGCAGCTCACCTGCAGCCAACCACAGGCACACAGTGGGCCTCCCTGGAAAGAGACTGGCTTGGCCCTTGCACCACCCAGCCTCCAACTCCCTCTGTCTCCACCCCAAACTTCCAAGATGCTAAGTGTCTACCACATGGTCTCCCTACCAAAATAGAAGCCAGGTCGCCCTTTGGTTTTCTTAAAGAAGTCCCCGTTGGCTGCAGCCTGGACATTGGCCCCATTCTCCACCAGCAGGGTCACCAGCGCCATGTTCCGCCTCTCGATGGCTATGTGCAGTGCTGTCTGGCCTGTGGAGGATGCATGCTCTTGGCTTGGGGCTGGTAGTCCTGAGGGGGTGGCTGGCCAGGTGCTGAGGGAGGGCCTGGACAGAATGTGTGGGATGATTCCCCCAACAGAGCAATCCAGGATCCCCTAAAGATGCTCAAGGAGTCCCTGAACAGGAGTAGAGCCTCCCACGAACAGGGAACACCAGACTGGGAGCTGAAGGACTTACAATTTCCCAAGAGCAAGGAGCAGCAAGCCAGAGGTGGGAGAGGTAGGGAACCCCCAGGACCAGGAGATCCTGATTCAGTGGCTGGGAAAGGGAGTTAGGGGCTCAGAGGCTTGTCGGGGTGTGAGGGTGCCCCCTCGCTCCAGGAGAGCTTGTGGGCAGAGCTGTGCTGGCCCCGGCCGCCTCACCCTTATAGTAGCTGTCCGTGTAGCTGGCGTTGACAAGCTCCTTCAGGCTGTCGGTCTGCCGGGCTATCTCTAGGAGCAGGGGGATGGTGTCGTTCTGCCCGTTGTGAAGGTTGAGCATGGCTTTCAGCAGGCAGGTCTTCCCTGTCTCTGGGTCTGCAAGACAAAGCAGGGGTCAGAGCAGGCGCTGCGGAGAGGCGCCTCCCAGGAACCCAACGGCCTCAGGGCCACCTTTGAACTCGCTGTCCATGAGATGCTTCTTGCTCTTCTGCAGGAAGAGCAGCAGGCTCTCCAGCTCCTCACAGTTATTCTGAGCAACTGCTTCAAAGATCTTCCTGCGATCGTAGAGCTTGAGGTTCTCAGTGGCAGCAGAGTCCTGGGACAGCTGCCTGTGGACCAGAGAACACCTTTGTCTCATATTCTGGTCTCCCCTCGGCCTTGAGACCTTCAGAGCTGGTCAGGGAGAACAACTAAATCCCGAGGCAAACCGAAAGGGGGAAAAATGTGATAAGAAAGCCACCCCTCAGTCCAGGTTGTAACAGGGAACAGTGGGACACATGTACCCCCATTCTGTCTGTAGGCATCAGCTAGAAAATCTCTGCAGCCACTACTTCCTGCAACACCCAGGCCACTCACTTCTCTGCCCGCTTGGAGACTGGGGTAGCCTGGAGGGGGTTGGGGACAGGGGTTCAGCTAAGGGAAAGAGCATCCTCATAGGGCCCCAGGAGTCAGCCAGACCAGGGGAGCCCCTGTCCTGCCTTGGAGGTGGTGGGAGGTTTCTGAACACTCACTGGAGCAGTCTTGTACTCTGCTTAAAAGCATCTTGCCCTTGAGCTTTCCAACTTGAAGTCTACATGATTGAGGCTGGTGTGCCTTCAAAGCCTGGACCCAGAGATCAGCCAACAGCTAGGATCAGCATACATGCCAGCATGTGTGGCCACATGTCCTGTAGCTTCTGTGAGTACAGATGCTGGACCAGGTGACCTCTGGAGGCCCCCTCAACTCCCCAGCTCTATGACCTTCTGCCCATAAACTCAAGTATCACATGGAGTCACCATGGCTGGTATCTCAGCCAGCTGGGCCAGTTAGGCTCCCATTGAAAAGGGAGGAGGGGGCTTCACATGCAGCTTACCTGACACAGGTGGGGCCATCCCCAGACCTCTGGATGATGACTACAGGGCTGATGGTGATGGCTGGGCAGGATGCCAGCTGGCCTTCCTCATAAGAGCAGTCCATGAGGGATGTGTCCTCCGAGTCACCCTTGCCAAAGAGTCGGCTGCGACTCTTGGCTGTGGGGAAGCTGTGGGGCTTGGTTGGAGCTGGCCTGTAGTTAGGGTCTCCATCTAGGGGATCTGGGCAGGAGTCCTCTTGAGGCAGGTCCTGAGATTCCCGTGATTCTGAGCTCCCCCATTTCTTCATCCGTGCCAGATTCTCCATGGCCCAGGAGGCAGCCTGTGGGCAGCCACCAAGATCAGGCTTGTTCCCAGCTGGAGGACTGCATGACCCTGGCCCCCACTGTACTTGTTGCAAAGGCCGCTGTGAAGCAGGAACCCCCAGAAGTCCAACAGCTGCTGCTCCCAGCCTTCCAGAAAGAAAGCTTTCAGGGTGTAGTAACTCGGACCCCAGAGGCCCCAGTGGGGAGCAAACCTAGCAGACCCCTGTCCATCAGCCTCCAGAGATGCAAGAGCCCCCAGCTTGGATCCACCAGGATGGGTGGATCACTCACCTTCTCTGGGCCTCAGTTGCCTCATCTGTAGAATGGGGGTGCTAACCACTGCCCTGACTCCCCCAAGATCAGAATAGGGGAAACCGGAAGGAGAGTTTATTGCTGGCTATGCATTTGGGAAGGAACTCAGCGATGAAGATGGCTTAGCCCCAAAGAGCCAAGCAGTCTGCACTCCCAGGAAGAAGGTGGCTGGCGGAGACCAACACTCACACTCCACAGTGTCCACACTGCATGGTTCCTCGGGTGCCGTGTGTCCCTGCCACCAGTTAGGCACTTGCCTGCCTTTGCTGTTTGACCTGGCTGCTGTAACTGTAGAGTTTATAGGGAGTTTTTTGCACTTTTTGTTATTTTGTAAAATTAGTATATTTGAAGCATCCTGGGGCTGAACTATGGACAGAGGTTCGTGACATTGTACAGGAGGCAAGGATCAAGACCATCCTCAAGAAAAAGAAATGCAAAAAGGCAAAATGGTTGTCTGAGGAGTCCTTACACATAGCTGAGAAAGAAGAGAAGCTAAAGGCAAAGGAGAAAAGGAAAGATATATCCATTTGAATGCAGAGTTTCAAAGAATAGCAAGGAGAGATAAGAAAGCCTTCCTCAGTGATCAATGCAAAGAAATAGAGGAAAACAATAGAATGGGAAGGACTAGAGATCTCTTCAAGAAAATTAGAGACACCAAGGGAATATTTCATGCAAAGATGGGCACAATAAAGGACAGAAATGGTATGGACCTAACAGAAGCAGAAGATATTAAGAAGAGGTGGCAAGAATACACAGAAGAACTGTACAAAAAAGAGCTTCACAACCCAGATAATCATGATGGTGTGATCACTCACCTAGAGCCAGACATCCTAGAATGCAAAGTCAAGTGGGCCTTAGGAAGCATCACTATGAACAAAGCTAGTGGAGGTGATGGAATTCCAGTTGAGCTATTTCAAATCCTAAAAGATGATGCTGTTAAAGTGTTGCATTCAATATGCCAGCAAATTTGGGAAACTCAGCAGTGACCACAGGACTGGAAATGGTCAGTTTTCATTCCAATCCTAAAGAAGGGTAATGCCAAAGAATTTTCAAACTGCCCCACAATTGCACTCATCTCACATGCTAGCAAAGTAATGAATGCTCAAAATTCTCCAAGCTAGACTTCAACAGTACACGAACCAAGAACTTCCAGATGTTCAAACTGAATTTAGAGAAGGCAGAGGAACCAGAGATCAAATTGCCAACATCTGTTGAATCATAGAAAAAGCAAGAGAGTTCCAGAAAAACATCTACTTCTGCTTTATTGATTATGCCAAACCCTTTGACTGTATAGATCACAACAAACTTGAAAATTCTTAGAGATGGGAATGCCAGATTACCTTACCTGCCTCCTGAGAAATCTGTATGCAGGTCAGGAAGCAACAGTTAAAACCGGACATGGAACAACAAACTGGTTCCAAACTGGGAAAGGAGTACATCAAGGCTATATATTGCCACCCTGCTTATTTAACTTATATGCAGAGTACATCATGTGAAATGCCAGGCTGGATGAAGCAAAAGCTGGAATCAAGATTGCCAGGAGAAATATCAATAACCTCATATACGCAGATGACACCACCCTTATGGCAGAAAGCGAAGAGGAACTAAAGAGCATCTTGATGAAAGTGAAAGAGGAGAGTGAAACAGCTGGCTTAAAACTCAACATTCAAAAAACTAAGATCATGGCATCTGGTCCCATCGCTTCATGGCAAATAGATGGGGAAACCAGTGACAGACTTTATTTTCTTGGGCTTCAAAATCACTGCAGATGGTGATTGCAGCCATGTAATTAAAAGACGCTTGCTCCTTGAAAGAAAAGCTATGAGCAACCTAAACATCATATTAAAAAGCAGAGACATTACTTTGCCAACAGAGCTCTGTCTAATCAAAGCTATGGTTTTTCCAGTAGTCATGCATGGATGTGAGAGTTGGACTATAAAGAAAGCTGAGCACCAAAGAACTGATGCTTTCAAACTGTGGTATTGGAGAAGACTCTTGAGAGTCCCTTGGACAGTAAGGAGATCCAACCAGTCCATTCTAAAGGAAATCAGTCCTGAATATTCATTAGAAGGACTGATGCTGAAGTTGAAACTCCAATACTTTGGCCACCTGATGTGAAGAACTGACTCATTGGGAAAGACCCTGATGCTGGGAAAGATTGAGGGCAAGAGGAGAAGGGAATGACAGAAGATGAGATGGTTGGATGGCATCACTGACTTGATGGACATAAGTTTGAGCGAGCTCCGGAAGATGGTGATGGATAGGAAAGCCTGGCTTGTGGCAGTCCATAGGGTCACAAAGAGTTGGACATGACTGAGCGACTGAACTGAACTGAACTGGGGCTGAACGTTTAGACTTTAAGTGATTCGGGGCTGGTGGGCCTTGGACATCTGAACCCCTGGAGTTAAAGTGGGAGCTGGTGCCAGCATCTATGGCTGTAAACTTGTGTTGATACTGTTTCTACTCCCTAACCTCTTCTCCTACTCTTCCCCTCCCAGCTGGGCATCGTCACTCCCTAGTACCCAGTGATGTCCCACATCTTAGGGGCCTTGACCTCCACGGTGCCTCCACATGAAAGCTTTTTCCTCCTTCTCTTTTCCAAACCCTGTCACCTCTCAGATGCCACCTCCCCACTGATGCCACTTCCTCACGCCCCTAACTCTGCATTGATGATGCTCCCCTCCCCCTCCAGGGTGGCCCAGCTCCATTCATCCATCCTCATGACCCCCTAAAGCACCACGTACCTGCAGTCTAGCGATTTCTACCTGTGGCTCTCCCCCCCTGCCCTGTGAACTCCTGGGCAGCAAGCTTGCCTGATCCATCTCTTTATGTAAAAAAGCTGTGCTGGGAAATGAGCAAGATCAGATACAGACCCTTCTAGCTCCCATTTCCAAAGGAAGTTAGAGAAATTTATGTTCCAGCAGCAGCTGGATTCTGGAAAAACAGCCACTGAAGGAATGGAAGGCTTCTTCAGCCTGCATGGTCAAGTGAAAGTTCAGGCAGTGAAAACTCAGAGCACGTGGCTAGACTGTGCCAACAGATCAGCTATGATCTGATGCACAGATTCACGCAGAAAAAAAAAAAGGCAGCCTCACCTGCAAGCTGGACAGGCACTGACTGTTGGCTCCTTTCCCCTCCTGCCTGTTGTTCTGCATACAGGAGGGCCTGAGTCTTTCTCTGATTCATCCATCAGGTAGAAACCTTGCTGCAAGAAGTATGCCCGGCCACACACAACCGCACTTCCAACCAACACCTACGCATGCATCCCATCAGTCAGCCTCCATCCACTGACCCTACCGGGTGGCCAGCCCAGTGCTGGGGGCACAGAAAGGACCAAGACCCCATCAGAGACAGAATCCAGGGGCTGGCTGGGGCAAGGGGAACCACAGGAGGGCCCAGAGTGCAGAAGACAGCATTGTGGAGGAGGTGACAGATGAGCTGGGCCTGGAAGTGAAACGAGGCTGGGCTGGGACTAGGGGAGAGGGTGAGGAGCCACAGAGTAAGTGATGAAGAAGAAGCCAGTAGGGTCAGAACCAGATGGCTGTCGGCCTTGAATGCCAAGGTGCAGGATGTGGACGTTATCGCTCAGATGGCAGGAAGCCATGAGAAGCTTCAGAAGCAGGGACACAAGGCACTATCTGTGCTCCCAGGAGACAACTTCCCATCGAGACCTGTTCGTAGTATGGGGGAGCCTATTGGCAATTAAAGGGCACAGGAGGCTAATGAGAATAAGAGCAGTTGATGATTTGAGTGCATGTTCTGCAAAGGAAAGCACTGCTCTAACCCTTCACACGCACTCACTCACTTTATTCTCACATCTCTAAGAGGTAAATGCTTTACAGATGAGGGAACTGAGGCACACAGCAATTATATGACTCACCCGAGGTACCCACAGTTAGGAAAATGTGGAACCTGGATTTGATCCCTGGCCCCAGAGCCTCTCCAGCACTCTACCACCCTTCCCAAAGGCTCAGGACGCTTTCTCAGACATTTAACTCAGCCCCAGACCTCACACTAAGACCCAGAGGCCAATCAAACCTGGTCCTCCCAGCCCTGGGGCCAGGCAGGTGAGAACAATGCTCTTCCACTCAGCAGCCCCAATTCTGTAGCACCCTCCTCCTCAAAACAAGCATCCTACAAAGCTGAAAACCTCAAAACAATACAAATAAGGCTCAGGCCATATGCCAGGCCTGGGTCTCCCAGGAATGTTTCCCCTTGGACGAGGCTGGCTATAGAACCAGGAATAGACCTGCTTCCCAACTAGCAGCTTTAACAGCTCTTTAACGAGAGCACTCGTTAGCAGGAGCCACCACAAACCTTTCAATGATGTTCTTTTATACACCTTTGCCTGTTTCTCTGACTGGTCCAGATCTAACCAAATGTAGTAAGCGTGAAGCAGCCCACACAGTGCTTCCAGTCAGTCAGTCAACAGACTCTGAATCTGCCCTGCAGGTGCTCCACCTGATTCCCTACTGGAAACCAACCTTCTCCCTAGACAGAGGGCAGGACAGGAACTAAAAGGTCAATTGCTCTAGACTAGGAGGGTGAATAGGCTTCTCTGGTGGCTCAGATGGTAAATAATCCACCTACCATTCAGGAGACATGGATTTGATCCCTGGGTCAAGAAGATCCCCTTGAATAGGAAATGGCAACCCACTATAGTATTCTTGCCTGGAGAATCCCATGGACAGAAGAGCCTGGCAGGCTACAGTCCATGGGGTCACAAAGAGTCAGACATGACTGAGTGGCTAACACAACACTTAAGAAAGTGAACAGGGACAAAATACTTTGCACTGCCAGGACTGGGGTGTGCCCAGCACGGATCCCCAGAGCCATGCACCTGTCAGAGTCAAACATGCTACAGAGATGGGGGAATTTCCATATTTAAGGGTGTTTGATGGAGATGGTGGTTCTGTTTAACACAAGATTCACAAACTCACCAATCAGGACTGAAGAGTGGTCTTGAGAAAATGACCCTCCCAGCAAAGATCTGGTTTGGCTTCAGGGTCTTTCTCAACTCCAGAGCCAGGAAGGACACTGCCCACCAGCTGGGACAAGCCTCCCTTCCTCTCTACCCAGTCTAGGTGAGACATCCTGGGATACAGGTCTCCCCGTCACCTCTCTGCCCAAAGCATCCCTCTGCATCTGGCCTCCCTGCAGGCTCTTGGGAGCCGGTTCAGGGAACAACCCTGATCATGCTCATCCCAGCATACTACCTGGGCATTTCCTAAGAAGGAATGCAGGGCTGAGGACTTTGCAACCCATGGATGAAGAGCCAGAGGAACCCAACCAAAAACAGGTTAGACAAGAATCCAGGACTCCTTCCTCCTGGCCCAGAATTCCTTCACTTCAGAGAGGACTACACACTGAATTCTCCAGCCACAAACCAACTGCCAGCCTCTGCTGCAGCCAAAGCCTCTTGGCCCCAGGATGCCCCTGGCACAGACAATAGCAGCCTCCATTGTCACTTACCAAGTGTTCACGACTAGCCAAGCCAAGTGCCCTACTGTGCCACGGCCTTTGAGGAAGCCACTGTTATTACCCCCAATTTTCAGATGAGGTGCCGAGAGGCTCATTGAATGACCCATAGTCACACAACTAGAAAAGGCACAGCCCAGCTTTAGACAGCTCACTGTGCCATTTCTGAAAGCAAAGGTCTGCATTGGCCATCCCACTACAAAAGGGACTCACCAGCTGGACGCAGGCACACCCCAGACCCTGCGGGTGCAGCGAGCTTGAAGGCTGTTGTGCTCCAAGGGAGAGCTGAGCTGGTGTGGCGAGAAGAGCCGCCCCTGCCCTGCCTCCGTGAGGGTCCTTGGCCCCTCCCCAGGCCACGGCTGCTCTGACTGGCAGGGACGGGCTGTGGGTACGCTCTGGCAATCAAAGAAAATGTTTCCAGCAACAGCAGCAGCTGCAGTTGCCGAGGCTCCGATTCCCAGAGGACCCCAAAGCCTTTCCCATCATTTTTGCCCTTTGTTCAGAAACCACTTAGCTGCTGCCCCTCCTCCAGCCATGCCAGGGCCACAGTGCACTCAGCCACACACAGCCCAGAACCAGCTAGAGCTGGTGACTTCAGCTCTCAAGGAAGGAGGGGGGTGCTCAGGCCTCCCAGATCTACTAGCCTGGCAGACAGGGTGGTCTGGGGTAACAGCTCAACAAACAGCATGACCAGAGATCTCAAAGCCAGGGCTCTAACACTGCTCCATTTCCCAAATGCGGAAGGAAAGGAAAGGGTCGTGTCACCCATCACACAATCCTGACCTGGCAATCAGGGATCTCCTGGTTTTGGGTGCTGCCTTTGCCACCAACACTGAGTGACCCAGAGCCAGTCCCTGCCTCTCAAGGACCTCTCATTACCCGTGTGTCCAAATCTGAGGTAGGAACAGCAGCGGGAACACTTTTGGGTCCAGCCTTTCTTTCTCGACTGGAGTTCCTCCCGGAACCACGGAACATAGAAAACGATGAGGGTTTATTTTCTGTTTCCTAGTATGACCCTAAAGGAACAGGAAAAAATTCATCAGGTCCAATAGGGCTTAATTCCCTTCCAGAAACTGCCTGAGGAAAACCTCAAAGTTTTTCCCAGTGTGCATACCTTATAAGGTTGTATAAGGTTCACTAGGGCTTCCCAGGTGGCTCAGTGGTAAAGAATCTGCCTGCCAACGCAGGAGACGTGGGTTCAGTTCCTGGGCTGGCAAGATCCCCTGGGGTAGGAAATGGCAACCCACTGAAGTATTCTTGCCTGGAGAATCCCATGGACAGAAGAGCCTGGAGGGCTATAGTCTTCAGGTCGTAAAGAGTTGGACACAACAGAATGCTCACACAAAGTTTACACAGGGTACAGCCCCAAAAGCCCAAGAAGCTGTCCTAGCAGCTACCCATGGGAACCCTACAGGACTCCAATAAGGTTCGGGGGAGACACAGCCTGAAAAGAGCAGCCACATGCCAGAAAGGTCCATTGCAACAAGCTCTGACCCTTGAGTCAGGATGGAAGCGCAGACACTACGTGGGTCCTGCATGACTCTCTACAGGTTACCAAGAGCTCTTACCGACCCCTTGCCCAGGCCATGCCACAGCCCTGCATGGCAGGAGGGTAGAGCCTGTCGTACCCACTTTACAGATGAGAAATCTGTGACCTCTAGCAGTTAGATGACTGCCCAGGTCCCTGCCTTGGTCGGGCAAGGAAGCTGGGCCCATTCTACTATGCCCTACCATGTTCCCTGCTTGCACACTTTTTCATGTATATCATTTGATAGATGCCATTTTAACTTCAATTTTAAAGAAACTTGGAACTAATAAGGACCTACTGTATAGCACAAAGAACTCTACTCAGTACTAGTTAATGACCTATATGGGAATAGAATCTAAAAAAGAATGGATGGGACTTCCTTGATGGTCCTGTGGTTAAGAGTCTGCACTTCCAGTGCAGGAGATGCAGGTTCAATCCCTGGTCAGGGAACTAAGATCCCACATGCCACATGGTGCAGACAAAAAAGTTAAATAAATAAATAAGTGCATATGTATGTATATATAACTCATTCACTTTGCCCTACAGCAGGAAGCTAACACAATGTTGTAAGTCAACTATACGCCAATAAAAATTAATTTTTAAAAAGTGAAACTTGGAATTCATTCTTTTCTTTGACAATTGTGATAAAACATGTACAACATAAGTTACCATTTTAATAACTTTTAAGTGTACAGATCAAGAGTATTAAATACACTTCAGTATGGAGACTGTGACGTACCGACACTGGATGAGGTACAGCCCTGGCTCACACACAGCCTGGGCCCAGCTGGGGTCCCAGCCGTGGGCAGCCCCCAGGCACGGGTGGGACACACCTGAGAAAGATGCTGAGAACACTGGCCAGCCAGGAGCAATGTTGAGGAAAGTTGGGGGAGAGGAGGGAAGGGGTTACTCCTCTCCTCCGGGCCCATCTCCTTAGTCTCCAAAGTGATTTCTGCCTCCAGTGAGGACAGCATGGATCACTAAAGGTGTTCTCTTCACACAGAGGCACTGAAAGTTGACAACATCCTGGTGCCTACGCGGTACTGTGCAGGCCCCGAGAGCTGCAGGAGAAATCCCAGCCCTTCTCTTCCTTCCCTGACAGCTCCTTCTCCATCTCCTTGGTCTTTTGTTGCCAAGCCCTTCTTTCCACATAGGGACCTTACCTCCTCCTTCTCTGAGATTCTCACCCCTCCAAGAACCCATCTGACATTCCCAAGACAGCAACTCCACCCAGGGGTCCACCCCAGCCCTCTCCCCCGAGCTCTGTCCCTGCCTTCAGCAATCTCCAGGTGAAGACCCTGAGCACCTTCCCCTCAGCACCTTCCAAGGTGGCCTCCACTCCCCCCACCTCCCCACATCCCCTTCCCTCCATGCTCCTGCCTGAAAAGGCACCATCTTCCTTCTGGTCACCAAGCCCAGCATCTTCGTCCTCTCCTCCTCTGCCCTCGCTGTCTGGGCTAAGGCAGAACATCTAAAAAAGAATGGATGGGACTTCCCTGACGGTCGAGTGGTTAAGAGTCTGTACTTCCAGTGCAGAAGACACAGATTCAATCCCTGGTCAGGAAACTAAGATCCCACATGGTATATGGTGCAGACAAAAAAAAAATTAATTAAACATCATCCTGATCTTGCCTCTTACCCAACAAGACCCCACCCCTCCACCTGGCACCCTGAGTTCACAGCCCCAGTCCCCTCCACCACTGTGGTCCACCCCTCCTATCACCTAGACACACCTCCTCCCCAGCCACACTAATGGTGCCTGCCCTCCCTCTGCTCAAGACCCATCCCACTGGACCCAGGTGGCAGGTGAGACCTATAGATGCTGACATTCTGTCATTCAAATCCCACCTCCTCCAAAGGATGCTTTCCTGGGACTATTGGTGCATCTGATCTCAGTGCCAACAATAAAGGCAGGCAGAGTGTCTGGCACTGGGATAAGCAATTTCTATGCACGATCTCATCTGACCCTTGCAAAATTTCATGAGGTGAATACAACTTTGTGCCCACTTTACAGATGAAGCAATGAAGAGCAGACAGGCCATGCAAACTGCCCAAGGACAGCGACAACTGTCTCACCTGAAGCTTCCTAAAACTTGTACTGTGCTTTCACTTCTCTGATGTTTGTATCTGAC
Organism: Bos javanicus; assembly: GCF_032452875.1. Taxonomy (NCBI): domain Eukaryota; kingdom Metazoa; phylum Chordata; class Mammalia; order Artiodactyla; family Bovidae; genus Bos; species Bos javanicus. Next base: position 25,698,859 of record NC_083886.1, read on the forward strand.
TTTGCAGATTTCAGTGGCTCCAGGGAGAGACAGTCTCTGGCATCCATTTCCCTTCTCCAAGCCTAGCTCCATTCCTTTCCCAAAGGTGCTTCTTGGCCTGGCCTTATCTGAACAGCACCTGCCCTGAGTGGTTCCACTAAAGCTCATAAAACAGCATTGGGACAAGACCTCAGGACTGAGCCTGGCCACCATCAGTGTGGTTTCTGAGTCATTATTTGAAACACAGTGTTCTTGGATCTACATAATGATGTATCCATTAAAACTCCTTGTAAGTAGATCACGTTTTTGTAAGGGCGCCCCCTCCCAGTTCCAGTCTGATGGGGACCAGAAGCAACACAGAAAAGTGCTGGAGGTCTCACAGCACACGGCTGAGCCCAGTCTCGTGTGGCCTAGGCTAAAATTACCGGCATCCCTAGTGGCCACAGTTCTCTGTCTATGTTACCACCATGGGGCACATTGACCCCAGCAGTTCAGTGGCTCAGTCGTGTCTGACTCTTTGCGACCCCATGGACTGCAGCATGCCAGGCTTCCCTGGCAATGGGAGACCCTAGCAATGGGAGACTAATATATTTTCTTCACTTACCTGGGTTCCTCTCAGATTTGAACCCAGATTTTCTGGCACAGCTAAAAATCAGCAAACTTCCCTGTTTTGCTAAAGTCCAGACCTGTCAGCCTGGCACCTCGGGAGGAGCCAGATGGGAAGCAGAAAGACTAGGGAAGGCACTACTGTAGGTGCCTATAACACCCAAGGACAGTGACGACACTACTAGTCTTGTCTCGAGCTTTCTAAATCTCATCCTGATTTATGAGTCTTGCCTCCCAAATTTTGAATGGTTTCAGGGTCCCAGATCCAGAGGGAAAACAGCAAACCAGGAAGAAAACGACCTTCTTTTCTGCATTTGGTCGGTGAGTGAGTGTCCCCAGGGACCCACATGAGTCAATTCCCGTGGAGGATGGGAATCTGTGAGAGGGGTCTGCAGACACAGATGGAGCTGGCCATCTGAGCTGGGGAGCGAGCAGACACCCTCTTGGCTCCCCACAACTGAGCCCTGCCCTGCAGAGCTGGGGCCCTAGGGAGCAACCAGAGTAGAGTGAGAAGCAAGAAGCGGTTGGAGGGTCAGCGATGCAGACAGAGAATGGAGGCAGGAGGGAAGAGGCCCAGCTGCACCAGACGCCAGCTGCATGAACTTAGGTGGTAGCTGAAGCTCCAGGCCTGCTTCTTCAGCCACAAAACAGGTGAGAGCACCTGCCTGGCCTGCTTTCCAGGGCTTTGCTGGGGATTAGCAAGGATACTGATGTGAATGGGCTCTGTGAGCTGGTATAGCTCTGGGCAGCCCTCGGGGTTGTACATCTCATTATTTAAGCATCTGCTGACTGCTAAGCTGCATCCGGCCATTAGCTTGAGGCGGTGACTAATTGTTTTCTGGTGAAAAAAAAAAAAGATTTCCGTAATGTTTCATGAGTCACGCAGTGAACATCTCTAGGCCAAGAACATCTCAGTTTAGAGATGAAGCCTGTTCGTCTAATCATGCCTGAGAAGCAGTCAGGCATAACCGACCTTCCTTCCTGAAGCTCTCTGTGTGCTTTGTGAGCCCAGAGTGGTGAAGAGGGTGAATAAGATCATCTGCGCCCTCCAGGAGGCTGGCACAGATAAGGAGGGAGACCTGCTAGGCTCTCTCTGATGCTTACAGGGTGGGGCTCCCTGTAACCGACACAAGCCAGGGGCCACGAGGTCATGCCAAGAGCAAACACTGAGCGGTGTCCTGGAGGCAGTCTTGTGTGTGTGTGTGTGTGTTAGTTGCTCACTCATGTCCAACTCTTTGTGACCCCATGGACTGTAGCCCGCCTGGCTCCTCTGTCCATGGGATTTCCCGGGCAAGAATACTGGAGTGGGTTGCCATGCTCCCCTCCAGGGGATCTTCCTGACCCAGGGATTGAACCTGGGTCTCCTGTATTGCAGGCAGATTATTTACCGTCTGAGCCACTAGGGAAGCCCTGGATATGGTTGTCACCAGTGACAAATACGCCGCAGGGGGGCTGCAGCAGTGAGATCAGACTCTGCCCTGTGAGGTGGACATCAGGAGGAGAAGGCAGAGAACACCTAACAGGGACCCTGCCACCGAGGGACTTTCTTGAGGAAAAAAAAGAAATACAGGGAACATGAAAGACACATAAATGTCACGTGCATGTAGCCAGAGGCCAAAGGAGCCAAGTGGGGGAGGCGTGTGGCCCTGGGAAGGGAGGTGAGCATCAGGAGAGCTGGCGTTCACTCCTCTGCCCCTGGCTGGTTCCGGACTCACCATCTCTCACAGGCTGTTTTCTTGGCCCCTCTAACTGGGACCCACCTCCTATAACACCCAGCCTCCAATTCAGAGTCCATGCTGCTGGCTATTCTCCTAAAGCCAGAGAAGCCCCAGTTGGCCCCTAACCCCGCTACAAGGAGAACGTCCAAATCCTCAGTCCGGCATCCACCACCCTTACCAACATTCCTAGCCACCCCTCCCACGACACCCTTGCATTTGCCCTACAACCAGGTGACACCAGACAATTCATCACACCCTGGTCAGGCCGATCACTTGAACATAAATACATTTCCCTAGCCAGACCTCGCTGCCTAGAATGCTGAAGAAAGGGGGCTCTGGGCTTGGAATCCTAGCGTTGTGATCTTAGGTAAGTTACTGAAAGGTTGTTGTTGAATCACGCGAAGACACCGGGATTCTTGGCCCCGGAGGAGAAGAATTCAATCCGGGGCCAGAGACGAGGCTTGATCGCTCAGAGCTTTTGTGTAATAAAGTTTTATTAAAGTATAAAGGAGATAGAGAAAGCTTCTGACATAGGCATCAGAAGGGGGCAGAAATAGTACCTGCTTGCTAGTGTTAACAATGAAGTTATATATTCCAAAGAGTGTCTGGAGGTTGTAAAGACCTCATCAGACCTACTCCCATAATTTACATTTTAAGATAACAGAAGGTTTAATCCAAAGACTGTCCTTAGGCAGGATACATTATTGTTATATAATCCTAAGGAATGTGGCGAAAGAAAAAAAGTTTGTCCTTTCTTCCTCCTTGAGAATTCCAGACCCCTCTCTCCTTGGGGACCCCTAGACTCCTTATCAACCTGCCTAGGAACTGACTCTCTCAGTTACTTAACTTTTTGTGTCTCGGTTTCATCATCTGTGAAACAGGGATAATATACCCACCTTCTAGGATTATCATGACGATCAAATGAGTTCAAACAAGTAGAGTCTAGATTAGCTTCTAGTCCATCATAGGCACTCTAACACTGACTGGTTAGTGGACTGAAACTCTCTGAGGTTTAGTTCAACGTTGCTTACATGAAGGATGAATTGCTCCTCCTTCTGTGCATTGGGTAAACCTGTTATGGCATTTATTTCATTCTCTAGTGATGGGAATTCGACAACAGGTCACCGTGCCTGATAGAACCCCCAGCGCTGAGTAGTTGATTCATCTGGGTCTTTGATGTTGACTTTTCAGGCACAGTCTCTACCATGGCTGTAACGGTCAGGAAAAAGTGAGTGAAGCTGTGGTAACAAACAGCCCCCAAATCCCAGCAATATTAAACGTCAAAGGTTTACTTCCTAGTCACACCTCGAGTCACTCACTGAATGAGGACTGCACACCACATTGCCCTCACATGGAACCCACGCCAGCAGAGCCTCCTCTCTGGGACACCTGGGGTCACTTACTGCAAAGGGAAGGGAGTGTGGCAAATCTCAACACTTGTTCCAAAGGGCTTCTGCCTGGAAGTGACACACTTCTGAGAGAGTCAATTCCTAGGCAGGTTTATAAGAAGTCTGGGATCCCTGAGGAGGAGGGAAGGTTCCAGAGCCCTTGAAAAGGAGAAAGGGGTGTGGGGCTCTCAAGGAGGAAAGGACAAACGTTTTTCTCTACATCCCTTTGTCTTAGTCAATATAACAATGTATCTTGCTTGAGCACATGTTTCTCCTTAACAAGAACCTTCTGACTAATCCTGTCATCTTGAAATGTATATGATGGGAGTGGGTCTGATAAGATCTATATCTTGTTGGTTCTAATTCCATTATCTTAAGACATGTGTTGTGGGAGTGGGTCTGCTGAGACCTATATGTTGTTAGTTCTAATCTTGTTAATTTAAGATGTATGTTGTGGGAGTGGGTCTGGTAAAAGTATATAAGGCCTTGATAAGACTAGCTGGGGGCACTCTCCATCCCCCTTCTCATGCCTATGTCAGAAGCTTGAAGATTTCTCTGTCCCTTTTCACTGTAATAAAACTCTGCTATACAAAACTCTTGAGTGATCAAGCCTGGTCCCTGGTCCCGAAGGTAAATCTTCTTCTTCGGATATCATGAATCCAACGTTGTTCAGCTTTCATCTTGGGGGCTTGTCCAGGATCTTCAGGACAAGATAAGAACACTCAGAGCTCTATCCTCTCTGCTTTCTCAGTATACATGTTTTCTGCTTTACTTTACTAACTCTAAGGTGTGTTTGTGTAAATGAATAACATGCCCTGCTCGAAGTAAGTGATAAACCCTGCTCTGTGGTTTTGTGGTGGCTCGTAATGACTGAAGTGAAGTCGCTCAGTCGTGTCCGACTCTTTGCGACCCCATGGACTGTAACCTACCAGGCTCCTCCGTCCATGGGATTCTCCAGGCAAGAATACTGGAGTGGGTTGCCATTTCCTTCTCCAGGGGATCTTCCCAACCCAGGGATTGAACCTGGGGCTCCCACCTTGCAGGCAGATGCTTTAACCTCTGAGCCACCAGGGAAGCCCTTTATGACTGAAGGCAGCCCCCAAAGGGGAGCCGTGTTGGGGGTTTCTACTGACCTGCCAATGCTAAGAGACACCCAACCTCCCTGAGAGGGGAGGGGCCAGAAATGGTTAAAGTGTGTGTACCGAGCTTTCCTTTTTTCGGTCACGTTTTCCTGGTCTCTTTGATCACTTCATAATTTTGTGGGGAATTAGAACTATTAACCTAATCTGATGGATCATAGGCTTTCAAGGGACCTGTGATCCGTGCCATTACAGTGTACTCTTACTTAGACCCCAAGCTTGGTAGTCACGGGGAATCCAGACTTGCTAGGAGCATGTTCAGGAATGAGGCGGAACTCTAGCTCCAGCAGCAGTCTCAGAGCAAGGCAGAGCTCTAGCTCCAGAATTGTTTCTCAGGTTAGAGGTCACTCTCTTGGCTGCCTGCTTCAGAGGCCAGCAACCTGAAAGTGAGTCTGTCACGGCTTTGCCTCCAATCTATGTGGGTAGAAGCATTGCTGGTGACCATGAGGTTTTTGAGGACCCAGATCAGGAACTGCAGGATCTGGTCAGATTGGAACTGCAATGGGCTTCTTCTATTGGTAGTGCTAGCTCTTAGCAGACCAGAGAAGGCACTCTGATGGCTTCTCTCTTGATTCCCTAGATACTCCTTTTGTGGAATCTGTGGAAATGACCTGGAAGGATTGGTCCTAGTAGCTTGAGGACAAAAATCACTTTTTCCTCACTGGCCAACCCTTTTGCTATCACGTTACTGGCCTGGTGACACTCAGAAGGGACATCTTGGTTGCTGTTTATCCCTTTATGGCTCACCATTTCTACTGCAGTCAGGACTGTACTCAGGAATGAGCAAAGGCACATGTAAGATGGATACTTACCCTAGTAGTCCTAGCTTGGGAAACATTCCAGAAAACTACTCTTCTCCACCCCAGGTGGCATCAAAGGAAAAGGGCAAATCAAACAAAGGTCTGGTGGTAAGGAACCAGAAATCAATCTGGGATGCCATCTGTTCATCTCCTAATGCCTGGTGCATCTCCACCCCACCTCAGTGGTAGAACCAGGAGGGACGGGCAAGGTACCTGTGTCGGTAAGGGACAGACTAAATCTGACCAGGGAAGGAAAGCTTTGGGGGAAGTCTGTCTACACCCCCATCCAGAGCAGGGAGGGACGCCTCGGGCGGAAAGAAGCCGTGGCTGTGGATGCCGCTTTTTCCTCTCTTACAGATGGGAGCTAGCAGTTCCAGAGCCACTCCTTTAAAAACGTATTTTGTAAAAAACTGGGACAAGTTTGATTCCCAGAATTTTTTTTTAAATTCACACCTGATCTTCTCCTGTGATACTGAATGGCCACTGTAGTCTTTGGAGGATGGGGAACGCTGGCCTGTTGAAGGATCTCAATTACAAAACTCTTTTACAATTAGACCAGTTCTGTAGAAAATAAGAGAAATGGGTAGAAGTGCCGTATGTGTTGCTCTTTATCTCTCTGTGAGATGTGCCAGACTTGTGTTCTAAGGGTGCAGATTTGGGCATGAAAGCTTCAGCTGCCTCCTGTTCTCTTACTTTGCTCCCAACTGAACAGGCTGAGAATCAGGGCAGCCTTTCGGGAGGGGTTACCTCAATCTAGGTAGAAATTCAAACAGCCCCAATTATGGTCGGGACTAGAGGATCCAAAGGGTACATAGAGGCCTTTACAGGACTAAGTTTACTTTATGACCTTATTGGAGAGATATAATGCATGTCTGACACTACTGAGCGACTTCACTTTCACTTTTCACTCTCATGCATTGGAGAAGGAAATGGCAACCCACACCATTGTTCTTGCCTGGAGAATCCCAGGGATGGGGGAGCCTGGTGGGCTGCCGTCTCGGGTTGCACAGAGTCGGACACAACTGAAGCGACTTAGCAGCAGCAGCAGCAATGCATGTCTTGGGACAGACACTGACTCCTGACTCAAGAGCCTGAGTTTTGGGAGAAGCTACTATTTTTGGAGATGAATGGCTTGAACGTGAGACAGGGGAAAGAGGGTACATGAAATAGCCCTCCTCCCTACTGGGAGCCAAGCGGTTCCCACAACAGTGCTAGACTGAGACTATAAATGGTTAAAGGAAGGTAACATCAGAGTCACTTTGTCAAATGTATTCTTGAAGGACTCAAGCGAGTATGCGCTAGGACTTCAGACTATGCTAAGTTGGCTGACAGAACAGGGAGAGAAGGAAACTCCTGGTAAATTCCTAGATAGACTATGGGAGGTTCTCTGAAAGTTTACTGATGTTAATCCTAAAACTGCAGAAGGAGGAATAATCTTAAAAGATAGATTTCTCACTCAGTTGGCTCCAGATATCTGCCGTAAGCTACTAAAACAGGCATTTGGACCAAATCAGTCTTTAGAAAGAGCTGTTGCAGCTGGCTCAGACAGTATATTATGGTAGAGAATACGAGGAAGAAAATAGGAGGAAAAAAAGAACCAGGCAAAAGACTGAAGCCCCAACAATGGCTGTTAGATCCACTCTGAAACAGCCTGAGAAAAATGCCCAGAGGAACCCAGGTGAAAAGGGACAGGCTTGTTATTACTGTGGAAAGGAGGGGCATCTTAAACGGGACTGCCTTCAGGCATCTAAGCAGCCCCTCAGCTCCATGTCCGGTCTGTAAAGGATGACACCTGAGAAGAGACTGCCCTCTGAGGCATAGGCCCCAGGGGTCAGACTCTCAGGACAATCAAGACTGAAGGTGCCCAGGGGTTCCCACACAAGTCCCTGTCCTAATAACACCTGAGCAGCCCCAGGTATTAATAACTGTGGGGGACCAATCAGTCGGTTTTCTTTTGGACACTGGGGCAACTTTCTCTGTGCTCGCTGAAGCCCCTGGCCCACTTCCCTCCCGACCCACTACCATAATGGGACTGTCTGGGTGAGCCAAACATTATTATTTCCGTTTTCCTTTAAGCTGAAAGTGGGACTCTGTCCTGTTTTTTTCATTGTGCCAGAGTCTCCCTCACCCTTTCTGGGTCCAGACCTCTGTTTTCATGAATATGGGACCCTCTCTTTTTAGCTGAACAAAATGTAAAAGTGTGGGCTGATGAAAAAACTGAGTCAAGCACAAAATACTGTTCTTATTGTTATCAAGCTCAATGACCCTCACTTATTTCCACATCAAAAGCAGTATCCACTAAAGCCCAAGGTTAAGGAATGGGCGAAATCTTACTGCAATGACTTCTCATGATGTAAATGGGATCTTCAACTCTAAAGTTCAGAGTGACAATGGTCCACCTTAAAGCTGCTGTAATTCAAGGGGTGTCAAAAGTTCTAGGAATAGAATATCACTTACACTGTTCCTGGAGACCCCAATCTTCAGAAAAAGTTGAAAAGGCTAATGACATTATTAAGAGGCATCTGCGTAAGCTAACTCAGGAAACACAAGACAATTGGTTTAAAGTTTTACCCATAGCTTTAATAAGGGCTTGAACTGCCCCAAGAAGGGGCTGTCTCTATGACAGACTGTTTTTGCACACAGATATTGTCATATATCCTGAAGCCTTAGAATTAACTATGTGACTCAGCTTTCTTTTCAATATCCTCATCAATTGAAGGCTTCCCATGGTGGGTTTCCCTACTTTAGGGAAAGGACTTTCTTCAACTCTGCGAATACCTTCACCAACAATCATATGTGATACTCTTCTTGATCTGATGATATCTAAGGTTGCTGGGAAAAATATCAATAACCTCAGATATGCAGATGACACCATCCTTATGGCAGAAAGTGAAGAGGAACTAAAAAGCCTCTTGATGAAAGTGGAAGAGGAGAGTGAAAAAGTTGGCTTAAAGCTCAACATTCAGAAAACGAAGATCATGGCATCTGGTCCCATCACTTCATGGGAAATAAATGGGGAAACAGTGGAAACAGTGTCAGACTTTATTTTTCTGGGCTCCAAAATCACTGCAGATGGTGATTGCAGCCATGAAATTAAAAGACGCTTACTCCTTGGAAGGAAAGTTATGACCAACCTAGATAGCATATTAAAAAGCAGAGATATTACTTTGCCAGCAAAGGTCTGTCTAGTCAAGGCTATGGTTTTTCCTGTGGTCATGTATGGATGCGAGAGTTGGATTGTGAAGAAAGCTGAGCGCTGAAGAATTGATGCTTTTGAACTGTGGTGTTGGAGAAGACTCTTGAGTCCCTTGGACTGCAAGGAGATCCACCCAGTCCATTCTAAAGGAGATCAGTCCTGGGTGTTCATTGGAAGGACTGATGATAAAGCTGAAACTCCAATACTTTGGCCACCTTATGCGAAGAGTTGACTAATTGGAAAAGACCCTGATGCTGGGAGGGATTGAGGGCGGGAGGAGAAGGGGACGACAGAGGATGAGATGACTGGATGGCATCACCGACTCGATGCACGTGAGTTTGGGTAGGGTTCGGGAGTTGGTGATGGACAGGGAGGCCTGGCATGCTGCGATTCATGGGGTCACAAAGAGTCGGAGACGACTGAGCGACTGAAATGAACTGAATGATCCTAAGATGGACTGGTGTAACATATTGTACCTTAACTATGTACATAATGTGACTTTTAATTTTGATTATGTTTTAATTTGGTTTAATTACTCTTTTGCCTTACATCTATAACTGTAAAATGGGGTTTGTTTCTAACCATCTGAAAGCTTTTAGGTTACAAATGGTTGTTCGAGCTCCTACAAGTGCCACAACCTCCTCCAACTGTTACTTGAGGCCCCTGGATCAGAGACCCTCAATATGAGAGTAAGGAGAATATGTTGCCTCAACAATTTAGGGATGATGCCCCTCAACAGCAGAAAGTAGTATTGGAATGAAAATGGTGCCCCTTTCCCTTGGCAACATAATTCTCCTAAAAGAAAAGAGGGAAATGAGAGAGTCAATTCCTAGGTAGGTTGATGAGTCTGGGGTCCCTGAGGAGGACAAAGGGGCCTGGGGCTCTCAAGGAGGAGAAAAAGACAAATGCTTTTTTCTTTAAGCCCAGAGCTGATGATTACACAACAAAACAATTCATCTTGCTCAAGAATATGTTTTCCCTTAAACTCTATACCAATGTATGATTCTGTACCATTATGACAACAATGTATCCTGCTTGAGGACGTATTTCTCCTTCTTGAGAACCTTCTGACTAATCCTGTTATCTTAAAATGTGTATTATTGGAGAGGGTCTGGTAATATCTTTCTATTGTTAGTTCTAATCTTGTTATCTTAAAATGTATATTGTGGAAGTATGTCTACAAACTTGAGACATTCTTTTGGTTTATTGCAATAACCAACTGAAAAAGTATATAACTCCCTTCCTAAGACTAGCAAGGGGGGCACTCTCCATCCCCCTTCTGATGTCTATTTCAGAAGATTTCTCTGTCCCTTTTCACTGTAATAAAACTCTGCTATACAAAGTCTCTTGAGTGATCAAGCCTGGTCCCTGGTCCCGAAGCTAAATCTTCTTCAGAGATCACGAATCCGACATTGTTAAGCTATCACTTCTGTTGATGTTTCACTGACTGAAACCAATCAGGTGGGAAAGTCCAAGCCTACTTTGTGCTTAAGATCGGGATGTTGACAAACAGCACTAATGACCCAGTTCCTCAGCTGAGGCTCAGGCTGGTACCTCCTAAGCATGGGACAGAAGAAGTGAGTGGTTTATTACTACAGACTGGAGAAATGAGGCCCTGGCAGCTGTACCCAAACTGCTACAGAGGCTCCAAGCCACTGGCAATAGAAACAGCAGCAGGACTGCTAGCTAACAAGCTTGGACTGTGCAAGGCTCAGCCCTGAGAGATACAGTGGACATGCAGAATGGGGACAGAGAGTTTCAGTGCTTTGCAGGATACCTATCCAGCTCCTGATCCTATATTTACAGTCTCCACCCTGAGAATCCTGGGAATGCAAGACAGGCTGCCTCCCTGACCTCGGCTCCTCCCAATGGCCAGGGCTGTCTGCTAGCCTTTGGTACAGCCCGAGGTGCCTTCTCTCTCAAAATGGTGGTGTCAACTCATTCTGGCTGAGAGAACTTCCATGACTTTCCCGAGTGATCTGCAGCTGCTTATCTCAGTAGAACTGTGGGGCGGGCAGGGCTTTGCATGGGACAACCTACAAATGATTCCCAGAGCCATGTCCAACCTCCCAAAACCAGTTCTGCAGCAGTGCCAGCCTGGGGAATCAGGACAAGGGGTTCTCTCTATTTTCTCTCTGGAAGGAGCACATGCAGCTGCATCCCTCCCCTTGGAAGGCCTCCTGGAGACGTGCAGGGGCAAAAACACATTGCTGCACAGACACACTCCTAGAAAAGGGTCTTTCCGCTGTCTGGCCAGACTCTTGGGAACAATATGCTTGAATGGTCGGGCTATACAGCATCTGTCCCCCTTGCTGGTCACGTCACCCACCTTGCCTTCCCTCTTCTGTGCCTTCAACCAGCTGTGTTGTGAGAACATAGAACAGGGTGTTCTTAGTTGGAGCCCACAACCACCAGACAATATTTGGTGTCTGAAGCCCACATTTATTTTGCCTACAGATGACCCTGTTGACCAAGATGCTGGGTTACCATTCCTTTTCCTTCTCCCTTTCTCTTTCCTTCCTTTCTTTCTCTCTCTCTCACATTTACATTTGCAACCAGCTCTCAGGTGAGTTTCAGAAGGCACTGATTTGGGATCTGGTTGATGATTCCTGGCTGCATTATGAGTGTGTGCCCCGAAGACTGACTCTTGAGGCCCCAGTAACAAGCACTGCTTAAAAGCTAAACACAGAGCTGTCCAAGAAAAGGATGACCCCCAAGATCGGGTCAGGGACGTTAATTAGATAAAATTTGCAACAGTCCTCTGGCCAACGAATGTGCTAGGACTTCTGCTGGCTAAGGCTTCTCTGGAACATAACCAGAGCAGCCCCCACAGCTGCGTCTACATCCTGTCCATAGGACACTGGCAGAGGGAATGCCCTCTGCACCTCCTGCTTCAGCACTTCATTCCTGGACAGCGCACTCCCACTGCCAATCACCCGCTCCACGCCCCACTCCCGGAGCTGCCAAAATGGAAGCATCGAGTGCAGGTTCTGAACGATGCCTCTGCACAGGGCCCGCGTCACGTGCCCCAGGGAGAGGTCAGAGGAGGAGATTCCGGTCACTGAGGCCAGCTGGTCCGGCAGGTGCCTCTCACCCAGCACTGTTGGAGTGATGGTCAGGCAGGTGTCTCTCTGCTGGGCAGCTGCCTGGATCATGCATGAGTACACCATGGATTCTTCAACCTGTAGGCCTGCCAGGGACAGAAAAGGTCGTGTGAGTTTAGGCACCCCCTCGCTGCAGGCTATAGAGTTCCCAGGGGGGCAGGAATGGGTTGACTTGCTGTCCCTCCTCACTGTAGGGGGCTCAGAACTCACTCAGTCTGGCTGGCTGTGCTCGGCCCCAGACTCCAGCCAGCTCTCTCACTGCTCACCCCAACCCAGCCTTCAGAGAGAGAACTTATATGCTGTGTGAGCCCTAACCATCCCGCAGCTGTGGGATGCTTGCTCCCAAGTGGGCCAAATGCATACACTGATCAGTAAATATCATCACATCTCCTATTAGACTTATTAGCAGTGCCAGAGAAATCCCAGGACCACAGTCTAGCCTGCCACTCAGCAAAGGTTGAGAACCACCAGTCTAGACCAGAGCTTAGAGTTCTGAATCACTCAAGGGTCTTATTAAAATACAACTCCTGGCTCAGTGTGCCTGGGATGGGGCCTCAGCTTCTGCATTTGTCATGAGCTCCCAGAGGAAGCCAGTGTAGCTGGCCTGAGGACCACGATTTTTGAGTAGAAGGTTCTAGACCAGTGCTTACCACTACGTGAGAGCATCAGAATCATTTGGGGAACTTTTTAAAAAATATTTTATTCACTTTTTTGGCTGTACCAGGTCTTAGTTGCAGCACGTGGGATCTTCGATCTTTGTTGTGGCATGCAAATTCTTAGTTGTGACAGCATGTGGGATCTAATTCCCTGACCAGGGATTGAACCTGGGTCCCCTGCATTGGGAGTGCAGAGTCTCAGACACTGGACCACCAAGGAAGTCCCACCTGAGGAACTTTTACAAAATCCCATGCTCAGGATCCCTCTTCCCCAAGTCAAATACTCACCATTTCTAGGGATAAAAATAGGACAGTATTTCCAGTGCTGAGAACCTCCAACCAAAAGCCACTGTAGAGTCTCATCAGTAACACATTTAACTCCCATGTGCTGCAACTAAGACCCAATGCAGGCAAATAAGTAAGAAAAAAGAAATAAGGCAAATCTCAAATACATGGGACCCAGAGGCCTATTGACCTAGAAAGTAACACAGTGGGGCGAAGGAGAGCTGGCAGACTATCAGGATGCTCCACAGTCAAGGTTAGGAGTAATACTCTCAAAAGAGAGTAGGCAATGGCAGCTCAGAAGATGAGAGTAAAGAAGGCTGCCAGCTCAGATCCCTACAGAACCTGGTTCAGTCTGAGACATGAATCTAGAAGTTTATTGTACATTCAGCACCAGGACACTGCCACACAGAAAGGACAAGCAGAGAACACACCGCTGAATGGACCACCCTTACCTAGATCTGCCATCCACTGGACCAGCATGTGGACAAACGTGGCCAGCACGTTGCCCCCATTCAGTGACGCTGCCACAGCCAGGTAAGTCCTGTCGAAGTATGGGAAGTAGGCAACTGGGGCTGCGGGGTCTGGAGTCTGCGGTGGCTGGAATCCTGAAGGCATGGAAGCTACCAGCTGAACCGAGGTGCTGATGTTGAGAACTGGGGTCCGAGGAAAGCAGAGGTTAGGCCCATTGGGCTAACCCAGAGGCCACAAGTCACAATGGGGCTGGGGAAGTGTGCCACAAATTTCTGGATACTCCTCCTTTCAGGAGGCAGAGACTAATTGAAATAAATCAACTGGACTTCCCAGGTGGCACTAGTGGTAAAAAAAAAAAAAAAAAAAAAAAGCCTGCCTGCCAATACAGGAGACATAAGAGACAGGTTCCATCCCTGGGTCAGGAAGATCCCCTGGAGAAAGAAATAGAACCACCCACTCCAGTACCCTTGCCTGGAGAATCCCATGGACAGAGGACCCTGGAGGGCTACAGCCCATGGGGTCGCAAAGAGTCAGATATGACTTAGCAGCTAAACAACAACAAAGGATAGTACTGGTCAGTTTTTAAACTAAAGTTTGAATTGTAATAGTTCTAACTGATGGAGGAAAAAAGATGTGATGACAAAGAAAACCCACGTAAGATGAATGAATTCTCTGTTCCCCTTGATAACAAGGCAGGGCTCTCAAAGTGGGCCCACTCAGCCTGGTTGCCCTGAGAATCACATGAAACACACAGTCTGCCACCACCTCGCTGGGGCGGGCAGGCCCAAAGCCCAAGGTCTACTCCACCCCAGGAGGGGCAAATGACAGCCCCCAGACCATATCCAGCCTGGCCATCTGTTTTTATATGGCCTAGGACTAGGAGTGGCTTTTGTATATATATCATTTTTAATGATAAGTTTATTGGGATGTATTATAATTCAAATAAATTCACCATAAAATGCACCCTTTTCAAGTGTACAGTTCTGTGCTTTCTAGTATATTCACTATATGCGCTGTATACGGTATATACACAGGTAAACATCACTGTGATCTAATTTTAGAACGTTTTTACCCCTCTGGAAAGAAATCCCTTACGGGTTAGCAATCAAGCCCCACTCCCAGCCCCTGACAACCATGACTCTTCTTTCTGTCTCTATGAATCTGCCTGTTCAACTCTGGACGTTTCCCAGGAATGGAATCACACACTACGTGGCCCTTTACTTTCCTTCCCATGCTGTAGCATGTTATCTCTGGGGATACACCACATTTTAAAAATCCACTGATCAGTTGATGAACATTTGGGTTGTTTCTCTCTTTTGGCTATTATGAATAAGGCTGCAGGGAAAAAATTGTGTACAGGTTTTTGTGTGGACACGTGTTTTCAAATCCCTTGGGTATCCACCAAGGAGAGGAATTGCTGGGTCGTGGTAATTTCACGCTTAACTTTCAGAGAACTGTCAGACTGTTTTCCAAAGGGACTGCACCATTTTACAACCCCAGAGGGATATTCTTACCTTTTTAAATGGTTGAAAAGAAATGAAAAGGAGAAGACTATTTCATGAGACATGAAAATTTTATGAAATTCACATTTCAGCCTCTATAAATAAAGTTTTATTGGAACACAGCTACACCCACTCACTTATGCATTAGCTAAGGCTGCTTTTCTGCCCCAACAGCAGGTAAGTAATTGTGGCAGAAACTAAATGGCCCACAATGCTTGAAATATTTACTACCTGGCCCTTTACAGGAAAACTTTGCCAAACCCTGCCCTGGAGGGCAGCCTCCACCTCACTCTGACTCTCTCACACAAAATACAGGAAAATCTGCATTTCTAATCAAATCCAAGAGAACTTTCATTGACACACACACAGTAACAAAAACCCTAATCTACTCATCTGTTTCCTTGGTCAGGGAGACACACAGAAACCAGCTAACTAGAGAGAGTCATTTTCCTTAGCTGGCCCTAGAAAAGAAAGGCACTGGCTGTGCTCAGGGCAGAGCTCGTCCTGCTAGAGGATAAGCTCCCTGGGTAGGGGCTTCACCTGTAGGGATGATGGTGGGGTTTTTTGTTTTGTTGTTTGTGTTTTGTTTTTTATTGGACTGTATTGTGGCCTGTGGGCTCGTAGTTGCAACATGCAAGATCTAGTTCCCTGATCAGAGATCAAACCTGGGCCCCCTGTATTGGAAGCACTGAGTCTTAACCACTAGACCACCAGGGAAGTCCCGAAGGTATTCTTCATGTTTGCAGGACAACGGTTAAGAGGACATTGAGACAGCTGGCTATGTGTGCCCCTTGAACCCTCACACAGAGCTGAGGCTTATGAGGCCCTGGTAGAGACTGGAGGAGAGAACCAAAGAAAGACTTACCTGCATCCGTCTTTTGGGCCATGCAGGAATAGACCGAGGCCTGCAAATCACCCAAGGCCACGCCCACCTGCGTCCCCCTTGGGATCTCAAACCAGGCCTGCGAAGTTCTTCCTGCCACACTGCCAGGCTCCGCTACATCTGGGAGCAGCTGGATGGGAAAGCCGGCGGCCCTCAGTCTGCAAATCAAAAGTGGACAGCCTATCTACCTGGTACTGGATCTTCTGTCTTCTGTTGCTTCCAGGAAACCGAGCAAAAGAAAGTGCTCTGGGACACGCGTTTAAGAAGAGAGGGCAGAATCCAGTGTTTGTACAGAGGGCCCTTTTGCCTTTTTTTAAAACCACGAGATGTCTTGAGTTTTTTAGAGTGAACACTGGCTTTCAAGAGCTTGGGATGGGCCTTCTAAGGAAGACCATAACCAGTTTAAGCAGAGGTGATCGGAAAGGATTGGCTAAGAAGCAGATCGGCATCTGGCCTCCTGTGTTTGAGGGGAGCACAAACACTCTGCAAAGGGGGGCAGTCAGAGTTTTAGAGCCAAGTCACAGTTGGTTAGCACAGGCCAAACCAAAGTCAAACCCATCAGTCTCCTGAGTACCAAATGTAGTCACCACTCAGGGTTAGTGAACATGGGGCTGTCAAGTTCATAAAACATGCTAGAAAGTCCTTTACCTGAACTACCAGGTGCTTTTTGTTTTATTACAGAGCTCAGAATTTGGGACCTGGAGGAAGTGAATTTATGGACCTCTGGACCTGAAAAGGCAAATGATTGTTTCAAAAGAACTTAAAAGGTATCCCTCAAGTCTACTCCTTCCATTTATTAACCCTACTTTTAAATATATTATGATAAAAATTTATTTTAAAAAAGAAAATGCATTTAAATATTATCAAAAACAGTCAAATACCTACAATAAATTTAATAAAAGATGTACAACTCTATGCATACAAGCCATTATTAAAAGAAATTAAAGATTAAAAAATAAATGAAATAAATGAAATGCTTTTAAAGGTTTGTGTCATAATATATATATATATATATATATATATATATATATATATATAAAATGGTGGTGGGGAGGGATAGTTAAGGAGACATGTGCACACTGCTATATTTAAAATGGATAACTGGAGGACACACAATTTTCATGGTCAGGAGCCTGCCGTGTACCCCTTTGCTTGACAAAAGCAATAAAGCTATTCTTTTCTAATTCAAAAAATAAATAAAATGGAAAAGCAACAAGGACCTACTGCACAGCACAGAGAACTCTGCTCAATGTTACATAACAACCTAAATGGGAAAATAATTTGAAAAAAAAATAGGTACGTGTTTTTGTATAACTGAATCACTTTGTCGCACACCTGAAACTAACACAACATTGTTAATCAACTATACTCCAATATAAAACAGAAAGTAAAAAAAACTAAGATAAAATGTATTTAAAAATGAAAGTTGTTGTTTAGCATCTATGGGCTGGGTCTGGGATTCAGAAAGAACCGGGGAGTGCACCCCAGGCCCAGGCAACAGTGGAGGAGCAGGACAGCATGGCATGGTGGGCAGCGCCCTTCCCCAGGGACTTCACTTACGGTCAGGCCCACCCACGCCCAGGGGCTGGAACAGGCTGGGGGCTGTTCGAACCTGATTCTTGGTCTCAGGGAATCCTCCACTATTCCCAGATAGGAAAACCCCACTGAAGCTCCCACTTCAGAGATTCTACCTTGCAGCCTCAAGCCAGCCTGCAAGATTATACTCACATCTCCAAGTTCCAGCTTTGGCTCCTGGTGTTGAAATAGCCCCAGCTAGCAGCATTCTGGTCGGACATCAGGGGTCTTGCCAAGCCGCACAGCATGGCAACCACATAGTCATGGATGGTGCCAGCTGTATCGTAGGACTTGAGGAACTCCGGGCTGTTTGTCATACCCAAAACAATTCAGCGTGGTTTAATATTGACTGAAAAGCATGAGCCACAGCTAACTGAGGGCAGTGTGGACTAGACATGGCATAACTGGGCAGCGACCAGAATCCCACAGGCTACAGTCCCCCACAGCCGAACTTCCCAAGGTGAGGACCTCCAAAAGCCTCCAAGCCAAGCTGGTCGGAGTCAGCCTTAGGGGAGGGTATTCATAGGAGGACACATCATGCCTGGGAAAGCAGGACATCAACCGTTCTTAGCAGTCCTGACCCCACTATGAACCCATCATGTGACCCTTGGCAACTCCCTTACCCTCACTGGCCCCTTCTTTCCCCCTCTGGGTTAGAATCGGATAATCAACAAGCCCCCTCTGCAAAATGAAGAAGCAGTGGGAGACCAAGTCTAGGTCTTGAGACTGTACCCTGCACGGGGCCACGCTCACTAAGGGACAGTCCAGTGTGGAGTGATGCTGACCGGCTAGAGGTACCGCTCCCTAGCCACTCTCCTGCATCAAAATCATAGTGCTTGGGCCCAGCTGTGTCTGACTCTGCGACCCATGGACTGTCCATGGGATTTCCAGGCAAGCTGGACTGGGTTTCTATGTCCTTCTCCAGGGGATCTTTCCTGACCCAGGGATCAAACCCACATCTCCTGTGCCCCCTGCATTGCAGGTGGATTCTTTACCCACTGAGCCATCAGCTAGCCACTCTCATTCCCCTGAAAATCCATCATCCAGTTCAAAGAACAGTCGTCCGTACCTATTTTTCAAAAGCCAGAAGATGGTTGCACAGCCAAACCCTGTGGCCACGCTGAGATGGGACTCTGGCTGGGGCAGAGAAGCCAGGAACTCGCTGCTACACCGGCCATCCTGCCACGTGACCAGGTGGCTCACAGCTCTAGGCTCGAACACAGGGGCGGCCCCTCCCTCTGTCCATGCACAGCCTGGAAGGAAGATGACCAAAAAAGGAGAATAGGGCAACTGATGGGCAGCAGCATGTCCTTGAGACTACCCTGCTAGTGAGGTTACAGGATGGACTTTATCACCCGTGACAATGCTTTATTCACACACAGGAGTCCTAGCCAGGACCCAGAAGAGCAGGGAGTAGATGGACTTAGAGATGGTTACAGTGAGTGAAGTAAGTCAGACACAGGACAAATATCATATGACAGCGCTTATATGTGGAATCTAAAAAAAAAAAAAAAATGGTACCCATGAACTTATTTACAAAACAGAAATAGAGTCTCAGATGGAGAAAACAAATATAGTTACAGAGGAGGAGGGGAAGGGATAAATTGGGAGGTCGGGATGGACAAATACAAACTACTTTATATAAAACCGATAACTGGGGACTTCCCTGGTGGTCCAGTGGCTAAGACTCTATGCTCCCAAAGCAGGGGGCCTGGGTTCCATCCCTGGTCAGGGAACTACATCCCACATGCGGAATTAAAGATTCTTCATGCCATCACGAAGATCAAAGGTCCTGCGTGTCACAACAAAGACCCGGGACAGCCAAACAAACAAACAAACAAGATTTTTATTTTAAAAAAATAGATAACTAATAAGGACCTACTGTATAGCACAGGAACTCTACTCAAAATGCTCTAATCATCTATATGGGAAAAGAATCCAAAAAAGAGTGGGTACAGGTATATGTACCACTGATTTACTTTGCTGTATACGTGAAACTAACACAGCATTGTAAATCAACTATACTCCAATAAAAGTTACTTTTAAAAAAAGAAAAAGAGCAGGGAGGTGGTCACAAATGTATGCACCTGGACCTTTTGAAGTTTCACCTGCAAAATAGGTGTAAGCAGGCGATGGGATGGCCCCCCCTTAGGGTAATCCACCCTCAAAGCCACATTTCTGCCTAAAGCTGGCAGTCTAACCCCTGCACTAAAGCTGGACATCTGCAGTTTTTTTTTTCCAACCCTTTAATCTGCTTCCAAAACTCTTTTGACCCTTTTTAAAAAACTTCTGGAACTATCATTTTTATTTTGTCTGTATTATAAAACAGAGTTCTTACATGTACCAGGGATTGTTCAAAGCACTTTCAAAATATTAATTTATTTCATCTACATATTAGCCTTACAACATATGTGTGATAAGAGCTCTAGAACACGGGCTCAACAGTTGTGGCTCACTGACTTAGTTGCTTGGAGGCATGTGAGATCTTCCCAGATAAGGGATCAAACTGGTGTCCAGGGAAACCCCCAGGAACAGCATTTTAAAAAACCAATTTTCCACCCCCTTTGCCAACTCTTGATATTCTCAAACTGATTTCTGACAATCCAGTGAGTGGAAAAATGATTTCTCACTGTTATTTTCATCTGCATTTCCCTAGTTCATAGTGACATCGAGCATCTTTTCAAGTGCTTATTAGCTATTTGTACTTTCTCTTCTGGCATCTGCCTATTGGTTTCCTTTGCCCATTAGTCCACAGGGCCGTTGGTCCTTTCTTTGTTACTCATTCTTCATAGGCCCCCAGCTTCATCCTTTGTCTACTATACACTAGTGAAAATTTTCTCCCTGCCCGCTGCTGGCCTTTTAGCTTGGTTTTATGATCCCTACTTGTCTCCTGCCATTACTGAGCCTGAAAATGGAATGTGGAAACTGGCATAACCACAGGCCTCTCAAAAGACACCATTCACTCCCTCTCCTCTCCTCCAATGGGCTCGCCTGTGCCCTCATGGAGGCACTTAGCTCTCTGCTCAGGTTACTGGTGCCTGTCTGTGCTGACCGCCTTGAGTGAGCCCTGGCAGAAGAGGGCTGAATCTCCATTCCTATGTCTCCCATGGGGCCCAGCAAGGAGCCTCAAGTATTGCAGATTCTGAAATCAAACCAAATTATGGCCACTGTTAAAAGCAGAACAACTTGATCTCAAATAGGATTTCACTCGCTCCAGTAAGCGGGTTATTATCATGGTCCAATGGTGGCTCTCCTCCTTCCCATAAACAGAAACCAAACCAAGTAGGTGGGCAGGCGGGCTCCATGAAATATTAAGAAGCTCTCTCCACCCATATGGATGATGGTTTGTGTGGTTGTTACAGAGTCCAGGAGATGGGCAGAAGGGAAGGCGTGTGACCAGACCACAATCATTAGATCTCTGCTGTCCACTCTGGGAAGGGTTTTAGTATTAAAAGGACGTTTATTCTCATTAACGCAAAATTAAGGAGTTTAAAAAGTTTTTACAACCTAGACTCTCCCCGAGAGGTCAGCACTAACACCATGACCAGCCTTTGGCTCTTGCTACCGATTGGAGCCAAGCAGCTCCCGTGGTCCCTGCTGGCCTGACGATGGGCAGACAATGGGAGAGGAGGAGGGGGAGAGCCTGGGCTGGCTTCTGCACTTACCCAGGCCCATCCTGAAGACTGATCAAAGGCAGCATCACCAGACCTCCGTCAAGCTGCTCAAAAGCAGGTCGCCACTCACTTGGCCCAAGGGAATCGGAATCACTGATTCTCCAGGCAAAGGAGGGGTGAATCCCATGTTCAGATCTCCTTAACTACAATCCCTCCCCCAGTAGCCATCATTCTCTGCTTAAAACATTTGCAGTAAAATGTTGATATTTTTGAAGCTGGGTGATGGGTGTGTGTTGATTCATAACAACACTGTTCTCCCTACTTTTATGTCTATGTAGAAATTTTATATATATATATACACAAAATAATTTTATTTATTTATTTATGGCTGTGCTGGGTCTTCATCAGGGCTTCCCTGATAGCTCAGTTGGTAAAGAATCTGCCTGCAATGCAGGATACCCTGGTTCAGTTTCTGGGTTGGGGAGATTCCCTGGAGAAGGGAAAGGCTACCCACTACTTCACAGGCTTTTCTCTAGGTGCGGAGGGCGGGGGTTACTCTTCAGTGCAGTGTGTGAGCTTCTCATTGTGGTGGCTTCTCTTGTTGCAGAAGCACAGGCTCTAGGGGAGTGGACTCAGAAGTTGTGGCCTACGGGCTCTAGAGCACAGGCTCAGTAGTTGGGGTGCACAGGTTTAATTGTTTGGCAGCATGTGGGATCTTCCCAGACCAGGGATCAAAACCATGTCTTCTGCATTGGCAGGTGGATTCTTTACCACTGAGCCATCAAGGGAGCCCTGAACATTTTAGAATTTTAAAAAATTTTTCTTCATGCTTGCCATAACAGAAGCTCACAACTTCCTACAGCAGCCTGATCCTTCCTTCCTTGGACATTCTGTTGGGCTGTTCCTCCCTCCGTTGAGCTAGTGTATCCTTGTGTGGCTCTGGTCCTCCCAGAGACCTTTCAAAGTTCAGGTGTCTGAAGTCAGACAGACTTGGGTTTGAAAGCTGGAGTCACCACTTGCTGTCCTATGACCCTGAGCATATTATTTTGTAATCTCTCTGAACCTCCACTTCTCATCTGCTCAAGAGGGACAATAATGTCACCTACATCATAAAGGTGTTGGGAAAATTCGATGAGATCACACAGGTAATGCCCTTAGCTCTGCACCTGGCATGCCAAGTGCTCATTGCTGTTTTGCTGGCTTAATTCCCCTCCTGGAGGCCAAAAAAAACAAGCCACCCACATCTACACCGTGGAAGACCTTCTGAAATAAATACCCAACTAAATAATGCTTAGCAACGGTGCCCATGAAAAGGATGTGGAACTGAAAATTCACGAATATCTGTGATGATGTAAAACAACAAAAACTGTGCTCAAATGCAGAAAAGTTTTCTCTGTGTCTTGATATTTCCTGCAGCTACACTAATCTCTTGGTGTTGGCACTGATGCTCCAAGATACTGGTACAAAGAAAGAGAAGGCTATGAAAAAATCCACTCGACTGAACCCAACAGAGAATCAGAGAGGATTCACTCTTCACCCTCTCCCTGTTCATGTATAATGTGTGAGTGGACAGTTCAGTTTATTACATCTTTGAACGGGACAGGATGCTCACAAAACGCAAGAGGACAGCCTGACCCTTCACAGAGAGTCTTTGGCGGCACGTTTCTGGTTCCCGGTGAGGCAGAAGATAGATGAGCCCCAGGCTAAGCAGCTGGAGTTTGTCCCCTGTGGACAGACACTCCAAGATGAAGATAATAGCAGGAGCTAAGGGGAGCTGCACCCTGCTCAGATATAAGATTAATAAGAGACCGAGACTTCCCTGACAATCCAGTGGTTCAGACTTCGTGCTTCCAATGCAGGGGGCACAGGTTTGACCCATGGGAACTAAGGTCTGGGAACTAAGATGCCACAATCCCACATGCCTTGTAGCCAAAAAAAGAAAGAGCGAGACCACATATTTCTCGTTCTTGAGGTCAGGGAGACCTTCCCAACTACACATAAAAAGGCTCCTCAGGGGTCAAAAAGGGAGGGAGTGCCACCCCATAGTAGGTGATGTCAACATTCCCATAGGCCTCTTCCCCAGAATCCATCTTGGCTAAGAGATGCGCACACACACAGGGGAGGACCCTGAGATAAACTAAACATGGCAAAGCAAGATGATTGGCGGAAACCAGAAGAAATGCCCCATATAAGTGGTTCAAACTACCACGAGGGCACAACTCTCCCTGAGCCTACCCGTGCGTCTATCCACACACACCCTTTTTCCTCCTAACAAACAATTTACTTGTTTCACTACGTTTTGTATCTTTGTGGAAATTCCTTTCTACAAAGCTGACAGGCCAGCACCTCGTCACTGGCTATGGGTCTGGGGGCTAGGATTCAGCTCTCTCACTGCCTCACTCTGACTTCAGTCTCTGGCCAGGGAACCAAATTCCTGCTTTAAGCCACACCACAGGCTGAGGCCATCGAAGATCGCAGGGTGACTGCTTTTGCTTTGTTTTGTTTCAATGTGGACCATTATTGAAGCCTTCATAGGGCTTACCTGGTGGCTCAGTGATAAAGAATCTGCCTGCAATGCAGGAGACCTGGGTATGATTCCTGGGTTAGGAAGATCCCCTGGAGGAGAAAATGGCTACCCACTCCAGTATACTTGCCTGGAGAATTCCGTGGTCAGAGGAGCCTGGGAGGCTACAGTTCATGGGGTTGCAAAAGAGTTGGACATGACTGAGCAACTAAAGAACAACAACCACACTGAACTTGTTACAATATTGCTTCTGTTTAACACTGGGTTTTTTTGTCCTGGAGGGATGTGGGATCTTAGTCACAGAACAGGGATAGAACCCACGCCCACAGGGTGACTGTTAACAGAATGTGATTGCCCCCAAGCCCAGCATACCTTGGCCTGTTTTCCAAAACATGACTCCATGCATCTGCCCCGACACGCCGATGCCACAGACCTTCCGGAGCTGCTGCCGGGGAAGGGCAGCGAGACACTCGTGGAGGGCCTGGATGATTCTCTTCACGTCCTGTTCTTGCCCCTGGAAACAGAATAGGACATGCTGGCCAGAGGCACGCACACTGGGAGGAGCGGAAGACAGAGGCGGCAGGGATTTCCTGCGTGGGGGCTGCCTAGCTAACTCCCCCGAGGTCACTCCCAGGACCTGCGGACTGGGCCTCAAGGGTGAGATGTGGGCCTGAGGGGTCTCCACCACCTCCTCCTGGAGTAGGAATGTGGTAGGCAAGTTTCCACTCCTCCCTTTAGCAATGAGGGAGGGCTTGACCTGGGTTTGATCCCTGCGTTGGGAAGATTCCCTGGAGAAGGAAATGGCAACCCACTCCAGCATTCTTGCCTGGGAAATCCCATGGAAGCAGGAACCTGGTGGGCTACAATCCATGAGGTCGCCAAGAATCAGACATGACTGAGCGACTTCAGTTACTGATGAGAAGCCACTGCAGCTCAAGTTCAACCAATGGCCAGACTCTGGCCCTTGCTGTGGAACAGTCTGAGCTGAGAAAAGCGCTGCCCTGCCCTACAGGTGCTTACAGTCCAGCTGTTCTGTGTGCTGTGCTTAGTCACTCAGTCATGTCTGATTCTCTGCAACCTCATGGACTGTAGCCCACCAGGCTCCTCTGTCCATGGGGATTCTCCACGAAGGAATACTGGAGTGGATTGCATGCCCTCCTCCAGGGAATCTTCCCAACCCAGGGATCATACCCAGGTCTCCTGCACCACAGGTGGATTCTTTACTAACTGAGCCACCAGAGAAACCTAAGAATACTGGAGTGGGTAACCTATCCCTTCTTCAGGGGGTCTTCTGGACCCAGGAATTGAACTGGGATCTCCTGCATCACAGGTGGATTCTTTACCAGTTGAGCTACCAGGGAAGCCCTATAGTCCAGCAGGACAGGAAAACACGAGAAAGATGTGCTGCAAGGAGAAATAAAGCAAGGTACATGGAACACTGGGGTAGAAAAACGATGGAACACAGCAGGAAAGAGGTAGACAAGAGAGCTTTCCTAGGGACTTCCCTGGTGGTCCAGTGGCTAAGACTCTGAGCTCCCAATGCCAGGGGCTCAGGTTCGAGATCTAATCAAGGAACTCTATCTAATTTGGCACAGCTAAGAGTTTGCATGCTGCAACTGAAGATCTCTCGTGCCACAACCAAGATCTGGTGCAGACGAATAAGTAAATTAAAAAAAAAAAAAACTTATAACTTATTTTTTAAAAGGAAGAGAAGAAAGGCCTCCTGGACTAAAGCACCTGACAAGAGGTGCTAGTGGTTGCTTCCGATCACATTCAGGCAGGTGTTTCCTAAATGTGCTGAGGGGCCAGAATTAGCTCCAGGGGCAGTGCAGGCCTCCCCTCTTCGGAGCTAATGCTTCATCTGTCAGCTGGCCTTGGGCTATGGCAGTTCTTGGCTCCAAACAGATATGACCAAAGGATTAGAAAGAAGGAAAGTGAGGAGGGGTAGGATGGGGGAAAGAGTGAGCAGACAGCACAGAGCATTTTCTTGAAGAGGCAGCCCCACATCCTAACAAGGCTCTTTTTTTGGACCAAACCACTCGGCGTGGTGTGGTCAATTAACTAGTCAATCCTAAAGGAAATCAACCCTGAAAGTATTCATTGGAAGGACTAATGCTGAAGCTGAAACTCCAATACTTTGTCACCTGATTCAAAGAACTGACTCCTTAGAAAAGACCCTGATGCTGGGAAAGATTGAAGGCAGGAAAAGAAGGTGACAACAGAGGGTGAGATGGCTGGATGGCATCACCGACTCAATGAACATGAGTTTGAGCAAGTTCTGGGAGTTGGTGATGGACAGGGAAGCCTGGTGTGCTGGGAGTCGCAAAGAGTCAGACACGACTGAGCAACTGAACTGAACTGAACTCAGGATGGGGGATCTTATTTCTCGGACTAGAAATCGAACCCGTGCCTCCTGCAATGGAAGTCTGGAGTCTTAACCACTGGACTGCCAGGGAAGTCTCCTAACAAGACTCTTTATGCAGAAGAGACTACAGGAGAACTGACTGGGCAGTAAAAGACAGAGCAGAGAGGAGCTGCATAGATGCGCATGATCCCCCAGGAGGGAAGAACTAAGACAGCAGGCAAAGGAAGAAGGAAGCAGGGAAGAGACATTTGTTTACACCTGCCCTGTCCAACACAGCAGTGATTAGCCACACGAGGCAGGTCCACGTTGAAAACTACACACCAGATTTCAGATTTAGTAAGAAAAAAATAAAGCACAATCTCTCATTAATAATTTCATATGATTACATATTGAAATGATACATTTGGATACATTGGGTTAAATAAAATAGGGCGATGAAAATTAATTTCAGGGTTCCTTTTTACTGTTTTTTAGCATGGCTTCCAGAAAACTGAAAACTACACAAGGCTCACAGTTCCATTGGGCAGTGCTGGTTTACAGAGTTCCCATGTGGCCGGCAGATGGTGCGTGAACCCAGAACAGAGAAGCTGTTCTCTACATGGGCCCAAAGTGGGTGAGCTGTGTGGATGGGGACAGCGGAGGAGGGGAACAGACTGGATGGAGTGAAGACAAGGAGGCAGTCAGTGTACAGCAAGTTTTAGTGGTGAGTGTGACGGGGGAGTAGTTCTTGGACAGACAATGGGTACACCCACAGTGTAACAAGACAGGTGCTGCCCCCATTCCTTAGTTCAGAATATCAAGTGGTCTATATCCAGATCAAATCCTAGAACTTCAGATTGGAAAATAAAGAGCTTAAGAACTCATTCAACCCTCCTCCTCCCCACTCCTTTTACAGAGGGGGAAATGGAGGCCCAGAAAGGACAAATTAATAGCACAAAAAGGGTTGCAGAGGGAATTTCCTGGCAATTCAGTGGTTAGGACTCGGCATTTTTACTGCTGTGGGCCTGGGTTTGATCCCTGGTCTGGGAACTAAGATCCCACAAGCCGTGTAGCACAGCCAAAGAAAAGGGGGTAGACAGAGTTTCCCTCAAAAATCCTGTTATTTTAAAGTTGCAAAGAGCTAAACATCTGACCTTCCACATAGTTGCCAAATTTGGCCATGGAGTACACAATGCTTCTAGAGTGAGAAATATGGACAGGAGGATGGAACAGAACCATCACAGGTTTCTATAGATCAGTAGTTCTTACTCCAGGGGTGATTTTTGTCCCCTAGGGGGCATTTGGCAATATGGAGATATTTGGGGGTGTTGCAACTGGGGAGGAGGGTTCTACCAGCATGCAATGGGTTAGAGGCCAGGGATGCTATTAAATAACCTACAACGTACAGGACAGCCCCTCACAACAAAGAATCATCCTGCTGTCGAGTATCAACAGTGCCAAGGTTGAGAAATCCCGCTCCAGGTGAAATTACAGTAGTGCTGTTTGTCCCAGGGCACAACACACATGCGGAGGATGCAAGGGAGGGAGCTATTATGAACATCTCCTAAACCCCTCCTTAGGCAGGTGTGGAGCACTGGGTGTGCCTGTAAACAGAGAACAGCATGCTGAACACTGGAGGAAGTGGGGGATGTGGCCCTATGTCTAGAGCCAAGAAGTGGCACTCTCTCAAGAGAAAAAGGGCACTGCCTAAAACCCACTTCCTGGAATCTTGGCTCTGCTGCTCACCCCAACAGGGTCCAAGCTGACGTTGTCTCCATGTCAAGGTGCATGAAGTGAGATAATGATTCTAAAATGCCCTGATGCTCCAACCAAACTAATTTTGAAAGACTCTGTGAAAATGTGCTCCTGAAATCTTTATCCTCTGAAGTGCTTCTGAGCCAGATGGACTCTGGGGACTTCCCTGGAAGCCCTGTGGTTAGAACTGTATGCTTTCACTGAGGAGAGCCTGGGTTTGATCCCTGGTTGAGGAACTAAGATCCAACATGATGGAAAGTGCAGCCAAAAAAAAAAAAAAAGATGGAGTGTGAACCCTAAAGAACTGAGCCCAGTTATGTAGCAAGAGCTTGTGAAAAACAAAGTTCTTGGGAACGGGGTTTGGCTCAGAAAATCGAAGTTTGTGGCCAGCAGTGGCCATAGAGGTTATCTATTTCAATTACAAGAACAAGCCGAGATCCAGAAAGTCATGAGGTTACAAAGAAAGTTCCTTGATATTAATTTCTATTATCAATGAATTGAATATTGAGATACCCTTTTCAGGGAATTAATGGACTCTATCTCTGAGGACTAATATCCTTTCTGAACCCACCTCTTACAACTGAGCCCACTGTGGTGAAATTCTCAATTTCTATCTCGTAGTTTTCACAAGACACTAGTTTTTGTGTAGAAATATCAATCTGAACTTCTCAATGGACCTGTCCTAATTTCTTTCCTCTAAGCTCTCTCAGCCTTTGGGGTCAAGGGACTTTTGCTAGCCAAATGTTTGAGTTCCTCCACCCACAATCTATACCTGTGGGATGAGAGAGGGGCAGGTTACACCTGGTTTTGCATCTGATTTCTCAAGGAAAACCCAGACACTGCCCTAGGAAACAAACCGAATCCTGAATTTGAGGACATGGGACAGATGTGAGGAGCAGAGAGCCACAAGAATGAGAAGGTGGCTTGCGATCACTTCATATGCAGGAGAGCAATTTTCCCGCAGGTCAGGGTACAGAAGGTGAAGGGCAGAGAGCACGGGGATCTAGCGCCGAGGGCAAGGCTTCCAAAGAAGGCTCGAGAGTGGCTAGATCGGTGCCAGCAGGTGGGAAAGCTCCTGGGAGGAGAGCTATCGAATCGAGGGAGTTGCATCAGGCAAGCAGAGATCAGGCAGGCTGGAGCAGTCAGGGAGACTTCATTGAGGAGGGAGAGGGTGTCCGGAGGCTCCCGGAGGCGGTGCGGCTCCAGGGAGCTGCCTCACCTGGGGCCCCGCCGCCGCGCTCTGGGCCGCCGTCTCGGCCTGCGCTGCCCGAGCACAGCTCGCCAGTACCACGAACCCGGAAGGGTCGCCGGGCGCGGCCTCCACCAGGGCCGCCTTCACAGACGTGGTGCCCAGGTCGATGCCGAGAGTGACAGATCGTGCAGCCATGACAGCGTCGGCGCCAGCACCCGTCAACCTGGACCTAGGCGCCGAGGCGGGCCCTCGACTGCCAATCTTTCCAGCCACGCCCAACACACAGAATTCTCATCTCCCCATTGGTTGAGGAGGGCTGCGTTCCGCGCACTCCGCGCGACGGGCCCCAGGTATAGGCCGAGCCGCGGGGAAGACGGGACCTAGAGGACCCGCCCCGCAAGGCAGGGTGTGCAATGTTTTCCGAGGCTTCAGCTTCTCTCTCCAAAGTGTCTCGGAGTTCTCGGACAGGCCCTGGAAGATTCGAGAGCCCTGTGGCCCTAACAGGGACTTAGCCCCCCCATTTACCGTACCCCCCATCCCTGCCAAGTTGCCTGAGCCCCTCCGCTCCTCACCAACCCCTAGGTGTCTCACTGAGGCCCGGGAAAACTACAGCTCCCAGGTTGCATCGCGCCGAGGCCCGTAGTCCGCGAATCAGGCGGCTCGGGTCAGGTGACTTCTGGCCCGCCCTCACGGTATGTCAAGCCGACCCCGGGAAGCGGGTACAGTCCGAGACGACTGCCTCGTTCCATCTGGTCGATGCCCTGAGCCTAGAGGACCTCAGGTGAGAGCCGACGCGGCCCCGAAAGCCTCCCTCGGCTTCCCCGCTTCATTTCCCAGGCGGACCCCTTGAGGTCCAGAGACTGGCACAGCAAGTCAGTTGGGCAGCCTGCCGCGCATCCAGCCTCCCTCAGCCGCGCCAGGGTTCCTTCACCGGCCACCAGTCCCGGCCTCTCGGCACCGGACAGCCCCCGGGTTGAAGGGCTCTGGTAGTAGCGAGCGGAGGCAGGGGGCACCGGGCTGCCAGGATGGTTTTGGAGGCTCCGTTCCACTGTAGGTTAGCGCCCCTTCCCCGCCTTCTGCTTAGTTGTCGCTTGAATCCGGTGGCAGAGTTTGCAGATGGCTTTCCAGAGGGGAAACACTGAGAGGACAGACCACTTCAGGAACTCTTTTTGAGGTGCTGAGCGCCGGCCTGGGCTCCAAGGTGCTGAACGCCGGCCGGACGAAACCCCACTCCGTTCTCCGAGGCTTTCAGTCTGGAGCAAGCGGGGAGTACTGGGCCCTGCCTCTTTCAACAATGTTGAGGGAAATAACGTAGGCCTTGTGAGAGCTTGCTAAGTGCCCTCGACAAGGGTTGTATTTATCAATACTTTAGAGCATTGTTTCTCAACCGTTTTTTCTTACCAACCTCTCCCTCTTGAAATTGTAATACTGCTTATAAAAGGGCTATGGACTTCCCAGGTGGCTGGTGGGAAAGATTCCACCTGCCAATGCAGGAGACGCAGGAAATGTGGGTTCAGTCCCTGGGTGGGAAAGATCCCCTGGAGGTGGAAATGGCAACCCACTCCAGTATTCTTGCCTGGGAAATCCCATGGACAGAAGGGCCAGGTGGGCTACAGACAGTCCATGGGGGTGGCAAAGAGTCAGACACAGCTGAGAACGTGCATGCATGCATGCATCAAGGGGCCACAAATCGTGCTTCATTTTTCATCTACATCCTGTGATTTAGTTTCCACTGTCCCTGTTTTCACTTTAGGAAATTGGAGCTTGAGGCGATCAAGTAACGCCCCAAAGTAGCCCAACTCATAAATGGGGAGCTCGGGTTCAAACCTGTGCAGTCACTCTCCAGGACACACGTTCCTTGCCACTCCCTGTATTACTTCTCCAAGAGAAGACGATCTAGGGAGTTCCAGATGGTGGAACAGGTGACAGAATTAACTGGATACCTGACCAAGTGAAGCTGCCTCAGGAGACCCCTCACCCCAGGGAGCCCTGGGGAGGGGATTGGGAGTGGGAGACTTCTTGAAGCAATTGGCATCTGGGGGAGCAGCATGCCACACAGAGCCCATAATGATGAAATTCTCCATTTCTACTTTGTAGCATTTGGAAGACACTAGTTTTTGTGTAATTATTAACTTGATCTTTTTCGAACATTTTATTCGACCACATATCTCTCAAGGTCTCTATCTCTCCTGATGTCTTTCCTCCCACATGTGTCAGCCTTTGGGACCGGGGAACTTTTGTTGTCCAAGAATTTGAGGTCCGCAGTCTACATTCCACTCCTGTGGAATGAAGGAGGAGCCAGTTAGGCCTGATTCTGCACGTCTGAGTCCTCAAAGAAAACCCAGAATCTGCCCTGGGGGACAGACTAAACCCTGAGCTTGAGGACATAAGCAGGTGTGGAGAGCAGAGAGTGGCAAGAAGAGGTTGGGTGGGGGGAGGTCATTCCACATAGACCAGAGAGCAATTTCCTGCAGGTCAGCGTACAGAAAGCTGAGGAGAAGGGAGCATGGGAATACAGGGCCAAGGACAAGGCACCCAGCAGAGGCCAGAGAGTGGGGAGGTGGATGCTGGAAGGTGGGAAAGCTTTTGTACACTAAAGCAGCATGTAGAAACCAAGTTATGGATATTTATGCTGATCTGCCCCCTCCTGACCTTTGGTTCACCTCTCATGCGTGGGGGTTATGGGTACACAGCAACCCATCTCCTTCACTTAACCAATAAACTGCTCCAGGACTGATCTGGGGTTTGTTCCACACCAGGTCCCCTTTGTCAGTGATCCCTGCTGGTCCCAGAAAAGTGACACCTGTCAAATGAAAAATGACTCCTAATCAAGAGTCTGTTGGTGGCATTAACCTATAGACGCTTCTCCCAGGACAGGAAATAAAGTTAATTTCCTTAAGGTTTGGGGCTTCCCTGGTGGCTCAGTGGTAAAGAATTCGCCTGCCAGTGCAGGAGACAGGGGTTTGATCCCTGATCCAGGAAGATCCCACATGCTTCACAGCAACTAAGCCTGTGCACCACAGCTATTGGGCCTGTGCTCTAGAGCCCAAGAATTAACTGCTGAGCCCACATGCTGCAACTACCAAAGCCCTCGAACCCTAGAGTCTGTTCTCCACAAGAAAAGCCACCACAATGAGAAGCCCGCACACCACAACCAGAGAGTAGCTCCCACTCACTGCAACTAGCAGTGAAGACCCTGCACAGCCAAAAATAAATAAAGCTAGTTAAAGAAAAAATTTTTCCTTAAAGTTTATAGGTTCATGGAGTCAAATATCTGACTACGGTTTTAATATCTTGTGAAAAATAAAAGAACCTCCAGCCAATAAGGCTGCATCTTTCTTTCTGTTGTCTAGGTTGCACAAAACAGTTGAAGAGGGAAAAATTCAGCATTTGCCCACTTCCTCAGGGTAGGGCCTTACACAACCCACTGAGCCTCTCAGAGCCCATTTCCCCACATATCAAAGAAAGATAGATTCTCTCTAAACCTCTTCTCCAAGCTGGTGATGCAAAGCCTGTGAGGTCACAGGTGTGAAGTGAAAGTCCTTTATGAACTGTCCATGCATGGTTCCAGGTGGCTTATTGTCCACTTGTTGCTAAGCAGATCCTACTTTAACCTGAACTTCTCTTCCTCTTTGTGTTTCTTCCTAGTTCATCGAAATCAAGGAACATGATAAGGAGGTGGCTGGTTATTTTTATCCTTTTCCCCCTGCAGCTCATAGAGAAATGTGGTAAGTCTAGAAATGGGTTATCTGCTGTGTAGAGCGAAATGGAGGAGGTAGCCTTACTTGTTTGCAGCCAAAGGTTTAGGACCATCCAGACAGCATGTGTCCATCTGCCTCTTGGCTAGGTGGCCACCCAGGTGGTGGAACAGACCGAGGTCTGGAGTCCAGGAGTTTTACAGGGAGCCAAATGGTTCACAAATAATTGACCTTCTGCCCTGGGGGCGCTTTTCCCTTTTCTGTATCACCAAAGTCAAACTGTGGAGCTCCAAAAATCTGCTATAATGTCTGTAGAGAAGAGCTTATGTTCCACCCCGTGGACCTCACAGAGTGACTTATGGGTCCTGGGAGATGCTGCAGAAGCAGCTGAGGTGGCCACCTTGTTACCTGGTTCTGCCAAGCAAAGACACCTGAGGAGCCTGCCCAGCATCCCCTGGTAAGATGACAGAGCCCTTCCCTTAGAGAAGGACAGAGGAACTGGGCTCAGCAGGGCTAGGGGCCTTACAGAATCTGGGCTGGTTATCGAAAAACACATCAGGGTTTGTGTATCCTTGTGAGGCGTGACCTTCAGGGCAGGGCCCTTTAAAGGCCTGTATTATACCATCAATTTTCCATTGCCCAAACATTGCTGAAATTCTTTCCATGAACGCTGTGTAAAGCCTCCAGTGACACCAGGCCCATTATTTTGATCATCTGGCTGTTGTCAAAAATCAAATACAGGTGGAGAAGGAAATGGCAACCCACTCCAGTATTCTTGCCTGGAAAAGTCCATGGACAGAGGAGCCTGGCAGGCTGCAGTCCATGGGGTTACATGACTGAGCACGTGTGCATGAGGGTGGAGGGTCACGGGTTGGTAGCAATAAACTGGTAGAACTAGAAAAAATAAAAATAAAAACAAAATCAAATACAGGGACTTCCCTGGCAGCCCAGTGGTAAGAATCCACACTTCCATTTCAGGAGGCATGGGTTCGATCCCTGTTTGGGGAACTAAGATCCTGCATGCCACTCAATGAGGCCAAAAAATAAAATGAAAATAATTTTTTTAAAAGTACATCTTGGAAGTTCCCTGGTGGTTAGGACTCCGTGCTTTCACAACCAGGTGCCTGGGTTCAGTCCCCAGTTGGAGAACTAAGATCCCATGAGCTTCACAGTGTGGCCATAAATAAAAAAAAAAAAAGCAACTACATCTTAAAACCCCCAACCAAAGTTTCCAAATTAACCTTGCACAAACTATGCAAACCCTTGCCGAAGCTTGCCAAGTGCTACGCGCAGTGGTTCCACTGCTAGTCATTTGGGCTCTTGAGTCTCTGAGCAAACACTGGTCATCTGATCAGCTCTTCCAGGTTTGTTAAACAATCAGTCATGTTACTTTGCAGGCACACCTTGTGGGGAAGGCGTGACTTGTGGGGAATTGCTTGTGGGGAAGCAATTTCCGAGAAAGAAGAGGTTTCTTCCAAGAAAGAAAGAACACCATGGAGCCTAGTGTTCTTCAGTACGGATGCCAGAGCCCCAACTCCAGACCTGCTGGGTCATATTCTCTGGGACTAAGGCCCAAAAGTGTGCACGCATGCACCTTGGCTTGCTTTAAATAAAGTTCCATTAGTCATACTAATTCATTGCCCTCGGAAAGAACAAATTCAGCTGCTACTACTCAATTGTACAGAGGGCTAACAGGCCCAAAGAGGGTAGAAGTCTCTCCCAAAGTCACACAGCCACCAAGTAACGAGACTGGGACCCATGCTGCATTGTGTCACTGAGTCTTTTTTCCTAAATGTTATAAAGGAATAGTCAGAAACCACCATAAAATCAAGGAGCTAGAATTGGGTTTCTGACTTTATTCTACCCTGCCTGTCTTGTCTTTGCTTTGGGGAGTGGTCAGGGAGCTGATTCAATGGAAAAGACTGATGCTGGGGAAGATTGAGGGCCGGAAAAGAAGGGGGCAACGGAGGATAAGATGGCTGGATGGCATCATTGACTCAGTGGACGTGATTTTGAGCAAACTCCAGGAGATGGTGCAGGACAGGGACTGCAGGGATGCTGCAGTCCATGGGGTCGCAAAGAGACAGGACTGAGGGACTGAACAATAGGGAGGGCCTATGGTGAGCTTTCTCCAGGCAGGAACACTGAGGTGGGTTGCCAGGCCCTCCTCTCCTCCAGGGACTGAAAGAGTCTGCTTCATAGTTGTCAGAATTAAAAAAATTAATGAAAAGACCTGGCACCGAGTTAGCCCTTGATATATGTGATGGACTTCCTGGTGGCTCAGATGGTAAAGAATCCACCTGCAATGCTGGAGACCTGGGTTTTGATCCCTGGGTTGGGAAGATCCCCTGGAGGAGAGCTTGGCAACCCACTTCAGTGTTCTTGCTTGGAGAATCCCCATAGACATAGGAGCCTGGTGGGCTACATTCCACGGGGTCGCAAGGAGTTGGACACAACTGAGCGACTAAGCTGGAGAAGGAAATGGCAACCCACTCCAGTGTTCTTGCCTGGAGAATCCCAGGGACAGGGGAGCCTGTTGGGCTGCCGTCTATGGAGTCGCACAGAGTCGGACACGACTGAATCGACTTAGCAGCAGCAGCACATAGTGAGCTCACTCACCTTCAGTGTTTTTTGCCCCTGCCGGCTGTGGGTGGACCCTAGAAGTGCTGCCACCTAGTGGCAAGGACCTGAGCCCTGGACCCGAAGCCGCCCTAGGTTTGCATCCTGCCTCTACCATTTCTGAGCTGTGTGGACACGACAGTTCCCCTCTTGGGATTCTCTGTTTTCTTCTGTCTACAGTAGGCGTCACGTTGCCCACCTCTCACTGGTGTAGTAATTAGAGAACGGCAGTGGCTGGTGTGGAGTGGGAGAGATGCCAATGAGGATTCGTTTTTAAAAAGCAAAGGCCCTTCTTGGAGGAGCCTTCAGGGAGTCTCATTTGATTATTCCAATGTGGTATCCAGAGCCTCCTGCCCCG
This sequence comes from Bos javanicus, assembly GCF_032452875.1. Lineage (NCBI taxonomy): Eukaryota > Metazoa > Chordata > Mammalia > Artiodactyla > Bovidae > Bos > Bos javanicus. Next base: position 25,734,265 of record NC_083886.1, read on the forward strand.
GAGCAGACTCTAAAATGTGCTTTTCTGGGATACTGTATGATGCCAGCTTCCTAACTGCCTCCCATCTTGGGCTAAAGTCCTGTGAGGACAGAGCCTGCACCTGCATTCCCGCGTGGGGCTGGCAGGGAGAAGGTGGCTCAGGCAGAGCTGAGAGGCCCCAGGTCCCAGAGCCAGGCCCCAGAGTGTGAGTTTCAGGCTGGCCAGTTCCCTTGTGGGAGATGAGTTTACTCTTCCTTTTCCCTGCCTCTTCCCCATCTCCTCCCTCCCCTCCTCTGCCACTGGCCCAGGTGTCCAGCCAGAGGAAGAGAAACTGCCAGGGAGGAGTATTGAGAAGGAGCTCAGACAGTGGAGGTCAAATTAGGGAACTTTTAAATTCCTTCCCAACCTGAGCATCTAAAATTTCATTTCTTCATCTTCTGCATTTGAGGGGTCTGGGGAGGGGAAGACCTGGGCCTCACCTTCAGCCACAGCCTCCGGAACGAACCATGTTCATCAAATGGAGCACCTACTTTCTCCTGTGGGCCCCCTTCCCAGCCCAGTCTAGATTCATGATCACACCTTAGGCTGTGAGTCACCCTGAAGTCTCTCAGGTGAGGGAAGTGAAGTAGACATACCTGGGGTGGGGGCAGGGATGGGGCGGTGCTGCCCAGAGAACACAGGAGGAGTCCCAGAGAAGGTAACTCCTGTGGCCAACTGCCCTGTATTTGGCCTCCCAAACCTGCTTCCTCCTTCACCCCAGAGGCCTATCTGCCTACCTCCTCCTGAGTTAACATCTTAATGCCAAGAAGAAATCTCCGGTAGTGAAACTCTGTGTTGTTCATCCGTCTCCCCCAAGTCCCCAGCAGGGTCAGCCTCCAGAAGGGGATCAGTGAATGGGGTAAGCTGGGCTTTTACAGGGAACCAAAGGCGGTTCTTTGAAACAAGATGTCTCTCTGAGACTACAGGAAGGGGCACGACTGGTTCTGCAGGGCCATTTTAGCTCCACGAACAGAGGAAACCCTTGTGCTTTCCATCTGAAGAGGTGGTTTAAGCCCACGTGTTCTAGTCCCAGATCGTGGCTGAATTCCTTTGTGACCAATTTTTGGGCTCTGTGGTTTCTATTTCTAGGTGACTCCTGCAGACCATTAGAGCTCATCTGTGGGGAAGGAATAAGCTACAGCATCTCCTGGCCAGGCCTGTGTCTCCCTCTGTCTCTGGCAGCAGGAGGAGAAAGTGCATAAAGAGGGCATTTCCCTCCCAGTCACTTACTTAGCTTCTCAGAACCTCGAGGGTCTTCGCCTGGGGGATAGAGGTGGTTATAAAGCGTAAGTTCAAGTGTCAGGGCCCCTCCTCCCAGTGTTTCATGGGCCTGAGCTCTCAGTTGTAATGACTCATGTTATTGATTTGGGTTGTTCCAGAGTCAACAGTTGACTTCTCTGTACCTCCCATCGTGAAGCTGGAAAAAGGAAGCTCCACCAGCGTCAGCATCTCCCTCCCGTAAGTTTCCCAGGCCCAGCTCTGTCCTCGGCCCAGCCCATTTGCCCCAAGGCTGGGTCAGGGCTGACCCCTGCTCACTATATTCATATTTTAAGTGATGCCCTTGCCTCTTCACATTAAGACAAGCCAGGGAAAGACAGGCAGCGGCCCTGGGCTGCAGATTGAGGTCCCAAGATCTCTCTCTCCCCCCACAACTGATGAAACTTTGTTTCTGGCAGGAAGGGGAAGACACGTGAGCCTTTTTCTTAGCTCCTTGAGTGACCAGCAGTTGATGCTGGACTTCAAAGTAGTCCTTTGCAAGGCTCTAAATATTTGAAGAGAATCCTGAAGATTGCTAGTGGAGGTGATGGAATTCTAGTTGAGCTATTTCAAATCCTAAACAATGATGTGAAAGTGCTACACTCAATATGCCAGCAAATCTGGAAGACTCAGCAGTGGCCACAGGACTGGAAAAGGTCAGTTTTCATTCCAATCTCAAAGAAAGGCAATGCCAAAGAACGCTCAAACTACTGCACAATTGCACTCATTGCACATGCTAGCAAAGCAATGCTCAAAATTCTCCAAACCAGGCTTCAACAGTATGTGAACCGTGAACTTCCAGATGTTCAAGCTGGATTTAGAAAAGGCAAAGGATCCAGAGATCAAATTGCCAACATCCATTGGATCACTGAAAAAGCAAGAGAGTTACAGAAAAACATCTACTTCTGCTTTATTGACTATGCCAAAGCCTTTGACTGTGTGGATCACAACAAACTCTGAAAAATTATTAAAGAGATGGAAATACCAGACCACCTGACCTGCCTCCTGAGAAATCTGGAGATCAGGAAGCAACAGTTAGAACTGGACATGGAACAACAGACTGGCTCCAAATTGGGAAAGGAATATGTCAAGGCTGTATATTGTCACCCTGCTTATTTAACTTATATGCAAAGTACATCATGTGAAATGCTGGGTTGGATGAAGCACAAGCTGGGATCAAGATTGTGGGAGAAATATCAGTAACCTCAGATATGCAAATGATACCACCCTTATGGCAGAAAGTGAAGAAGAATTAAAGAGCCTTTTGATGAAAGTGAAAAAGGAGAATGAAAAAGTTGGCTTAAAGCTCAACATTCAGAAAACTAAGATCATGGCATTCAGTCTCATCACTTCATGGCAAATAGATGGTGAAACAATAGAAACAGTGACAGACTTTATTTTCCTGGGCTCCAAAATCACTGCAGATGGTGACTGCAGCCATGAAATTAAAAGACGCTTGCTGCTTGGAAGAAAAGCTGTGACCAACCTAGACAGCACATTAAAAAGCAGAGACATTACTTTGCTAACAAAGGTCGTCTAGTCAAAGCTATGGTTTTTCCAGTGGTCATGTATGGATGTGAGAGTTGGACTATAAAGAAAGCTGAGCACCAAAGAATTGATGCTTTTGAACTGTGGTGTTGGAGAAGACGCTTGAGAGTCCCTTGGGCTGCAAGGAGATCCAACCAGTCCATTCTAAAGGAAATCAGTCCTGGGTGTTCTTTGGAAGGACTGATGCTGAAGCTGAAACTCCAATACTTTGGCCACCTGATGCGAAGAACTGACTCATTAGAAAAGAAACTGATGCTGGGAAAGATTGAAGGCAAAAGGAGAAGGGGATGACAGAGAATGAGATGGTTGGATGGCATCACCTACTTGATGAACATGAGTTTGAGTAAGCTCTGGGAGTTGGTGATGGACAGGGAAGCCTGGTATGCTGCAGTCCATGAGGTCGCAAAAAGTCGGACACGACTGAGCGACTGAACTGATTGACTGACTGAAGGTTGGGAGAAGGAGCTGAGTCACTTGGCAGCACTTTCTGAGATGACATCCAGCTCCCTTGGGTGGATCCCACTGTGTAGTGCTCCCAGTCAGCCTTATCTGAGAGTCTCTCCAGCTGCCCTCTGCTGGTTCCTGCACAAGGGTGCCCACCTAGTCCAGATTGTGCCAGAGAGCCCACCTCCTCCTTACCCTTCCCTGCTTTCCCCAGCTTGTGCCTCCCAGCCATGAGGATGCCCTAAGATGAAGGTCTGGAATCCTAGTGGGTTTTTTTTCCCCCTCTTTACCCTTCTCCCTTTTCCTCACCTCTCCTAGGATGTCTGATCTAAACCAGAGCTTTGGCACCAAGGCGTCCTAACAGACCTGCATCCCATCCCCAGATACTGCCACTTCTGCACACTGACACCTTGTAAATACAACGCATCATCCCCCTTAGCACAGAGTCCTTGAGCAGCCTCCCACCCCCTTCCAGATTAACTCCAGGCCTCTAAGCCCAGACTTGAGCCCCACAGGCTGCTCCCACTCAGACATGTCTCATCACTTTCTGGGGACTCTGCCTGGCCCTTCTCGGAAGTCTTTCCCAGGAGAGCAAATGCCGTGTTCCTGTCGGCCTCTGAACACCTTGTGTGGCATTCACAGAATATTTCCCACCAGCTGTGTTCTCATTTGGCCAAAGGGACCCCACCTCTCAAACCCCCAGGGCTAAGCACATAGCCCTGCTGCTGCTGCTGTCGCTTCAGTCGTGCCCGACTCTGTATGACCCCATAGACGGCAGCCCACTAGGCTCCTCCGTCCCTCGGATTCTCCAGGCAAGAACACTGGAGTGGGTTGCCATTTCCTTCTCCAATGCATGAAAGTGAAACTACGTCACCCTAATTGCCTGAGATATGCCAGGCCCACCACAAAGTCCAGAGGGCGGGTTGAGATCTCAAGGAGTCCAGCGTCTCAGCAGTAACCAGACTCTTGTCCTCCACAGGCGCCCTTTAAATGCAACCTTGGTGATCACTTTTGAAATCACATTTCGTTCAAAAAACGTTACTATCCTTCAGCTCCCTGATGAAGTAAGTAATGAATCTTAACAGAATGGGTAGAAAATGACTAGATAACAAAACACATTTTCACTAAGAGTTTGTGGAAGTAGGCCACCTTGTTTGTGCACCGGGGGCTGCCCCTGACCTGTTAGTCTAGAAACCTCTGATCTGGGGCTTTGATAGTCTCTTAGACAATGGATGTTTTATGCTATCAAGATGGAATTAGGAAGATGATGGTAAAAAATGTGAGGCAGAAATGGTTCTGAGAATGTAGAACAAATTCTTAAGATGAATTTTTTTAAGACCTTGCTCCTCAAAGAGCATCCATGGATCAGCAGCATTGTCTTTGCTCTAAAACTTTTTTTTAATTTTATTTGTAATGGAAGTATAGTTGATTTACAGTGTTGTGTTAGTTTCCGGTGTATGTACAGCAAAGTGATTGTTAGGTATACACACAAATATTTATTCTCTTATATATATTCTTTTTCAGATCCTTTTCCCTTATAGGTTATTACAAAATATTGACTATAGTTCCCTGTGTTATACAGTAGGTCCTGGTTGGTTATATATTTTATATATAATACAATACTGTGTATATGTTAACCCCAGACTCCTAATCTATCTCTCCCCCTTAAAACCTTTTAGAAATACCCTATCACAGACCTACTGATTAAAAATCTGCATATGAGTAAGAGTCCCCAGATGATTTGGGTCCACATTAAAGTTTGCAAATTTCCCTTCTGGGATTCCATTGGTTGAGTGTCTGGAAAAACCAGTGCCAGAGGCTGTCTGGCATAATAGTAATAGCTATTTATAGCCTTTATACATTTATATCTTAATAAACACTGCTTCCTCCTAACGGAGGATTCGAGCCAATTACCAGTCAACTTGATTTTTTTTTTTTTAAATCAGTAGGGAGGGGAAAAAAACAGATGAGAGATAAACACAGGAATGAAGATAAACACAGAATGAAGTGGTAGCCCTGAGGCTCAGCAGGAGGCCGTGAGTGGTTGTAGAAATGGGCTGCAAATCAGCTCTGAGCCCCTGAGCAAGCCAACAGTACTGACACATGATCAGATACAGGGCTGATGCCTAGTTCCAGAAGGGACTTGGTGGCCACTTAGAAACACAAACAGTGTTGCCAGCAAATCCTGCTAAAAGTAAGTGTTGATGAGGATAGGAAAATAAGAGCCAAGAGCAGTACGCTTCATGAAAATGAAGCTCACAAGACACTGGCCACGAATTGGATCACAGGCTTTGCAGCAGCCACTTGCACCATTTCAATTGTCCTGCCAAAGCCCCCTGATTTCAGGGGATAAGAGCCAAAATACATATTCAAGGGTCCCTGAAGAAGCCACTGCAACCCAGTGAGCCCCATTTTCACGGTGCCCACGACATGGGTGGAAGGTGGGGCCCAGGCATGATCCAGGGAACAGAGAGATGGGAGGAGGGGGACAGTGGGATCCAGTGAAGGTCTCATCCCGCTCCCTGCCTCACTCAGAATTCGAGAGCATCAGGAGGCGTGATGGGGAGGTCAGATATTACAGGCAGGCCTCCAGTTTGTTACAGCAGAGCTTTCGAGGAACACTGGACAGAGATGAGAATAAAGGTGTTCTCCCTGCAGTGTCTGGTGTGTTGCATCTCTTCTGGTTTGTCTCTTGGCAGCCAGGCTGGGCGTGGGGCAGACATCTCTCTGTGGATCTGGAAAAGCTGTCCATGGTAGAGAAGTCGAGTTAATAACAGTCATCATAGGGTAGTAGTGATGGTAAACAGTTCACTGCTTGCTGTGTCAGTGCCGTAAGCTTTATGGACATCATGTCGTTCAGAGCAACCCTGTAAGGTAGACTCTTGTGTCATCCCCTTTTACAGATGAGCAAACTGAGATCAGAGCTCAAATAACTTGTCCAAAATCAAATATCTAGTGAGAGGAAGAGATAAGCCAGGGGAGGGAGGGCCCTTCTGCTCATAACGTCTACACTGGAGTAGGGGAAATCCAGTTGGCTGATTGGCCCAACATTTCTCCCTCCTGTTAGGAAGTTCCTAGAAGGCAGGGGCTTGTGTGACCTGTCCCTCCATTCCCTAGTGAATAGCTTGGAGCTGGACGTTCACTAAAGGTCCCAATAACTATGGAGCTCTGGACCTGATTCAGTTTTCTAACAGGTCGTGGTGCCTCCTGGAACAACAAATTCCTCTTTTCGAGTGACGTCTCAAAGTGTTGGACAAGTTACCACTTATCTGCATGGAAATCACTCCAACCAGACCAGGTAGGATGGCCTCCACCAGCGGGGGCCCTAAATGATGAGGAGGGAGCCAGTGCCAGCACGTGGGGTTTCTTCCAGACCCCCAGCCCCAGCTCACACTGGTCCCCACGTTCTCTCCAGCCCAAGGATACGCTTCTTGGTGATCCACAGCAACATCGTCAGCATCATAAACCAGGTGATTGGCTGGATCTACTTTGTGGCCTGGTCGGTCTCCTTCTACCCTCAGGTGATCACCAACTGGAGGCGGAAAAGGTAACCCACAGAGCTTTACAAGCAGGTTCACTTGGGGCCAGTAGGACGGGCATTCCAACGAAGCTGTAGGCAGCCTGGATTCCGACTTATCCCTCTGCTCTTCTGTCTTCCTACCCGCCCACCCCCACCCCTGCCTTTCATTTTTATTTTATTTTATTTTGGCTGCACTGGGTCTTTGTTGCTGCACGTGGGCTTCTCTAGTTGCAGTGAACGGAAGCTACTCTCTGTTGCGGTGCTCGGGCTTCTCATGTTACCTGGGTCTTCAGCAGCTGTGGCACATGAGCTTAGTCACTCCTAGGCATGTGGAATCTTCCTGGACCAGGGATCGAACCCATGTCCCCTATATTGGCAGGCAGATCCTCATCCACTGTACTATCAGGGAAGCCCCTGCCCTTTCTTAGAAGTGGTGTGATGTGAAAGTTCTAACAGCCCATGTAACAGTTGCAGTGCTGGGCATTTGGTCTTTTGCCCAATTCAGCCCCTCTCTCTGAAAGCAACCAAATGGGGCTTCTCAGTTGAGATGGAGAAGGAGCTGGGTAGGCGAGAAGGGGAGGGGGGTCCACCCACAGCTGCTGTGCTCCTGGTCCCCGCGGCCCTGGAGGAATTTGTGTCAAGTTGGAGAAGAAAGTTGGCCCACCTTGATTTTAAAGACCCAGGCTTCAGGCACAAGGCCAACAAGGCGTGTGGGCCTCTGAGGGGCTGCTGAGCTGGGACCAGGGTGGGAGGCACTTCGTCTCTGCAGGAGGCCTCCAGACAGCCCCAGGAGGAGGAGGGGGTCAGATGGCATGGGGTGGGCCTGGAGAGGGACTGAGGACTGTGCTCTCCTTGGGGAGTTCTGTGTCCTCCAGGCCCCCAGGCTCCCCCACACCCTGCTTTGTCTCCCCGTCCCTCTCCCCCAGTGTTGTGGGTCTGAGCTTCGACTTTGTGGTCCTCAACCTGATGGGGTTCGTGGCCTACAGCGTGTTCAACATCGGCCTCTTCTGGGTGCCTTCCATCAAGGTACAGCCCTGCCCGGCCCCGCAGCCCCACCAAGCTGGCCGGCGGTCAGGCTGCCCCTCACCCCCCAGCTTCTCCCCACCCCCACACAGGAGCAGTTTCTCCTCAAATACCCCAACGGCGTGAACCCCGTGGACAGCAACGACGTCTTCTTCAGCCTGCACGCGGTCGCCCTCACCCTGGTTGTCATAGTGCAGTGCCTCCTGTACGAGGTGAGCCGCGACCCCAGGCCCCCAGCTGCCCTTTTACACAGGACACGGAAGCCCCCAGAAGGGAAATGTGTCCATCCACTCACATCTGCTTTTGGATCATAGATCAGGCCCCACGCTGGGTCCTGTGAGCCCAAACCCTCGGGCGCCCCCAGGTCTGCGGTGAAGGATACAGAGGGAGGCAGTGACGACCCAGCAGGCTGAGAGCTGAGCGGACAGGGAGAACACGGGCAGTTTGTGGGCCCCACAACTCAGCAGGGAGGAGGGGGATGGAGGGCGCTGAATTGTGGTCCATGGGATGAATAATGTTCTGTGGTGATGGGGAAGAGGGCCAGGGTGGACCACCCCTGCAGGGGGACAGACCTGTGAAGCCCAGGGAGCAGCTAGAGGAACCGAGAGCAGGTGGGTGTGGCCAGGATGGCAGTGGAGGGAGCAGGAACAAGGGCCTGAGAGCCGAGCTGGGAGCCTGGGCACAGCTGTCGCTGGAGGACCACCATCCACTGAGCAGGGAAGGACGGTGTGTGTTAGCACGTGCTTCAGGGCGTCACTGATGCCACTGTTCTCTTTCACTTCCCTGTGGGTGCACCACTTCCCCCCGGGAATTCTCTTCCCACCTGCAAGGTCAGCCAGGATTGCTCGGCCTGACCTTCACTAACCTTTTGGATTTTCTTACCCTTTGCTGAGAAGGTTATATGAGGGAGGCCTGCTTTGGGGAATGGTACACAGGTTGGGGAGAGATTCCAGAGTTGAGCAGGCTCCCTCGGGTGGCCAAAGGAGCCTGGGCTGCAGTGAGGTGCCAGGCCTCCGACGTGATGGGGGCCAGGTCCTCGCATCCTTCCCTGCTGGTGGGTTCTGAGAGGGACCCAGTCCTGCAACGTGGGAACAAGAAGCAAAAGGGCTCTGCTAAGTCCAAGAAGGATGGAACCAGAGGCTCTGATAGTGACAAGGTGTAGGTGGTACTGGGCTCTCCGCACCCCACCCCCACCCCACCCATGTCCCTCCCTTCCCCCTCCCCTTTTCATCCCCAGAGAGGCAGCCAGCGTGTGTCCTGGCTGGCCATCAGCTTCCTGGTGCTCTCCTGGCTCTTCACACTCATCGCCCTGATCATGGCTGCGGTCGGGGCAACCACATGGCTGCAGTTTCTCTTCTGTTTCTCCTACATCAAGCTGGCAGTGACGCTGGTCAAGTATTTTCCACAGGTACCTTCAAGGTCTGCCCGCCTTTTCCCGTGGCTGTTAGCATGAGAGGGACACGGATCCCTTGGGGGCAGCTTCTGACTGGGGCAAGATGTGGGTTGGAAAGCTACCAGGAGGCCAGCGAGCCCAGCAGGAGTGGGACATCACACCAAGCCAGCCGTGACCTCTGCCTGCTCTTCCCTAGGCCCAGAAATCCCATGGGGAAGTTGGTAGCACTTCTCTGACTCGCGCTCAGCTCTGAGAGTCGGGGTCATGTAGATCACTCTGGTCTCTCTCCTTTGCCACCTTTCTAATGACTTCAGTCTTGCCCGCCACCCTACCACCGCTGCCCATGACCACCAACTGATGTCCCTGACAAGCCATGGCAGGATACTGGGGAGATGAGCTGGGAGGAGGCAGCCCACCAGCACCCAGGGTCCTCCTTGTGGGCCCTCAAACCCTCCCTTGAGTGCTCAAGACAGTCCTACTCAGAGTCGGGGACTGAGACACACAGCTTCCGCCACAGCCAGAATGGCCTAAGACCAGTCCAGGTATGAAAGAACTGACAACCACAGGCTCTACTCATGAATCTGGGACCTCATTTAACTCGCTTCCCAGCACAGGGAACCTTTTGTTCCAGGGACTCAGGAAGGAGAACCTTTTGGCCAGAGTCAGGGCCAGTCCCCTGGAGGGCATGGAAACAGAGCTATGCCCTTAAGGATCAGCAGGACTCAGTCCCATGGACCAGGGAGGAGGGGCCACTCCAGGCCAGTGCTTTCTCCACAAAGGTGCTGTCGGAGGAGGCCTTGCTGGTGGAGCAGTGTGAAGCTAGGAAGGTGGGATCGAGGTCCAGGGGGCTTGGGAAGGAGGCTTCAGAGTAGGGGAAGGGTCTGGGGGAAGTAGGGCCTCAGTCCTGAGTGTGGGAAGGCTTGGGCCTGGGAAACCTGGGAGGCAGGAGCCTCAGTTGGAGATGCCTAGGACCATCCAGGACTGGAGAGGTGGCAGCAAGCACAAAAGACAGTGGGAGAGGGCCAAGAAGGGGACCTGACAGGTGGCTGACTGGGAGAAGACCACTACGGAGGCCAAGCCGTCCCTCGGGTGGTGAGAAGAGCGGTTGCAGAGACGCCCAGAGGGGGCTGGTGTTGGAGGAAGAGTGTGGGGCCCTGATACCTGGAAGAGGAGTGATGTCCAAGTGGACTGGACCTGGGAAGCCCAAGGTGGAAGCCCTAGAGCCTCAGCAGGGCTGGGGAAGGAGTTAAGTCCACTCCATAGGTGGGAAAACCGAGGCTAGAACTCAGGTCACTCTCCCAAGGTAACACAGCTCCTGTGGTGAAGCTGGGATTCCAAAGTAAGTCATTGGACCTCCCAGGCTGGTTCATAAGCCCAACGTGAAGTCCAGGCTGAGTTTGGGGAGAATCTCCATTTGAAGGTGAGAAGAAACAAATCAGAGTTGCCTGAAAGCCAGGATATATGGAAGGATGAAGAAGACGGAGAGACAGCATCCACACACACCCCTCTCCCTCCTCCCATTGCCCTGGCTGGAGTGGGGAGTCTGGAGCCGGGGGTGGAGGTGGGGAGGGATGGGGAGGAGAGCTCTGTTTGCTTGGCTCACAGATGAGACCCCAGGACCCGCCCAGAGTGTGCCTGCAGCTCCAAGTCCAAAGGTCACTGTGTTTTGGGGGCTGAGGTCCAAACAGAGGAGTAGGAGGCATGACAGCCGCTCTTGTTTGGACATAGTCACAAGGTGCGGGAGGCCGCCGGTCAGCCCCCTCACCGCCCTCCGTCTGTCTGTCTGGCCCAGGCCTACATGAACTTTCACTACAAAAGCACCGAGGGCTGGAGCATTGGCAACGTGCTTCTGGACTTCACTGGGGGCAGCTTCAGTCTCCTCCAGATGTTTCTGCAGTCCTACAACAATGGTGAGTCAGCCAGCAGGCTGCTGCCCACCTGGACAGCTGGAGGCGCAGGGCGGTAGGGGCAGGGCTTCCTGGGAACCACCCCTCCCCTACTCGGGAATCCTAGCCAGTCCCAGGCCTTGGGTGAGGCTCACCTAGGGGGCATTTCTAAATTCACTTGGCTGCGTCCTTCCCAGGTGGCGCAATGGTAAAATATCAGCCCGCGCTATAGGAGACCTGGGTTTGATCCCTGGGTGGGGATGATCCCCTGGAGGAGGAAATGGCAACCCACTCCAGTATGCTTGCCTGGGAAATCCCATGGACAGAGAAACCTGGCAGGCTACAGTCCATGGTGTCTCAAGACAGACACAACTGAGCACATAGCATGGTGTGTGATCTTAGTTCCCTAACCAGGGACTGAACCCGCATTCCCTACACTGGAAGGTGGATTCTTAATCACTGGACTGACCACCAGGGAAGTCCCTTGCCTAGGGGATTTGGCAGCTAGAGGATTTGTGGTTTCCTGGGCAGAGGAGGGAACCCCCCTCCACTGACTCCCTGAAGCCCCACGTGCTCCAGCTGTTTGAGAAGCATCCAACCTAAAACCACAACCCATCCCATCCCCTCTGGCTGTTTACAGACCAGTGGACACTGATCTTCGGAGACCCAACCAAGTTTGGCCTCGGCATCTTCTCCATCATCTTCGATGTTGTCTTCTTCATCCAGCACTTTTGCTTGTACAGAAAGAAACCAGGGTATGACCAGCTGAACTAGCTCCCCGGGAACCAGTGGAAAGAGCCCAGGCCCGGGCCCTGGTGGGGAAGTTTCCATCAGGAAGGCTGGAGAAGCGGTCTGGAGAGCTGGGCTGGCTCGGTGCGGAGAAGCACTCTGTTCCTTGGGGCCAGACGCCTTAAACTTGAACCAGCCTGCCTTCATCCTGGACTCTGCCAGGCCAGGGAGGACCCTCCCTCTGGGATAGGCACTCTGACTGTGTGCAGAGATTAATAGCTGGCGGTCTGTTGCCCCGGGCCTTTCTGGTCAGGCGCCTGGCCCTCCTGCATCTTGATGCTGCATCTTTGTTTTCTTTAAGGCTTCAGGCAGCACACAGGGCTTCTGGCAGCCGTCCCAGGCAGGACTGAGCACTGAGCTTGGAGCTGAAGGCCTTGCCCCGCCGCCCAAGCAACCAGTGTTTCTGGGAGCGGCCTGAAGGACTGACCGGGCAGCTGGGAGAGTCAAGGGAGCCTTGCTGCCACTGCTGTGTTCAGAGACCAAGCAGCCAGGTGCTGTGTCTGATAGACCCGGAGGCGCTGGTGTTGGTGGCAGAGGGGCTAGGACTTTGGGGTTAGGCCTTGGGGCACCGCCTCTGAAGGCTGCGTCCTCTGAGCACTAACAGTGCGGACACTCACCCTACATCCAGGTGGCCACAGCCAGGCTCTCGTAAAGGACCAGTATTTCCAAACCTTGAGGTGCCCAACAGATTGGTTCAGAACCGAGCTCACATCCAGCTCTCTCAGAATCTTCGTCACACTAACGAGCCATTTGGGATTTTTCAGAGGGCTGCTTTGGAAGTGAGTGGCTTACTCTCCTCTGCCTCTGCCTACCTCCACTTTCCCATGTTCAGGCCCCACACGCGCTCCTTGCCCCAAGTTTGGAGGATAGGACACACACATACACACATACACACACACCAGTCTGTGCCTTAGAGGCATGTTAGACCTGCCAAGTGGTGAGAGCAGCCCCCTTCCCTCACTTTCCCAGACTCCGACCTGAGACTCACCAACTTGCGGCTGTTCCAGAGCCTCAAAGGACTTGAGACCACCTCACACACTCCTTGTGGGCCCAGCCTGATCCCAGAGCCCCTTCCTTCCCACCCCAAGCAGTCGTCCTGCCTCTGGCAGGAGGGGAGGTAGATGTGCCTTGTCCATACCTCGAGCTTGTCGATCCATGAGATGGACGAGGGGCTTCTGTCCTCAATTAAACCTGATTCATTTCCTCTCTGCAAACTGAGCATTTGCCAGATGCAGGAGGCAGGTGTGCTGGCTTCCGAACCAAGTCCTTAGGGCTTAGAGAGACAGCCTCAGTCATTCCACCGTAAGGAAGTGCGTGGGATTTGGAAGTTCACCAATCCCGAAATGGCTGTGTGCCAACCCAGTGTATCACCAGGGGAGCCCTGCTGGGCGGCACTGCTGGATGCTCAGGGCCAGGCTGGTCCCACAGGAGCCGTCTGCATGACCAAAGGTGTGGCAGTCCAGCTGTGTGGCCGTAAGCAAGGGCTGGATGCGTTCTTTAAGGGTATGTGGGAGAAGGGGCAGGGGAGGGGGGTGGTAAATCTTCCAGATTCTTCCTCTAGCCAGCTGTACTAAGTATCAAAGAATTTAGGGACTTGTTTCCCTAAAGCAGAAAGTGCAGCCTGACCAAGCCCACATGCCTCATTTATTTGGGCCACCCAGTGTGTGGTTGGGTAACACACTTTAAAGATGGGAGATTGCAAAAATCTGACTTGCCTAGGCTAGTGGGTCTATGAGTGGTGGCAATTCCCAGAGTCAGTATTGCAACCAGTCCTGGGCCACGCAGAGGGCACAGCGCCCCCCAGCTCACTCCCATACCATCAAACCACAGCCTGCATCCCTGGCATGGATACACTGAGTTCTCTTATGTCTAGGGGGTGCGTGTCTGCCCTTGGTGTCCATGAGGCCCCTTCCCAATGGGAGCTGAGGCTAGGTTACACCAAGGTAGTGGGGGTCTCCCTGGCCCAGTTCCAGGGAAGGAACTCTCAGACATTCCCACAGAGCAGCCCTGGCCCAGTACAGCATCAGTGGGTTTGGGAATAGATGGGCTTCATCCACGGCCAAAGCCCTCTGACAATTCACCCCCAAGTATCCCTCCCCCGTGTCTCAGCAAAGACCCCTGATGAATGAATTCCAGCACTGTTTATTGGGCACAGAATGTAGGGCAGCTTCCCACTGCCCCATTTCCACAGTAACCAAAGTCAGGCCAGTGCCCTCACTAAGAGTAGCTCCCACGTGTGAATTAGTAAGCTTAAATTCCAAAGTTGAACTGGCACCTCCAAAGAGTGAGATAAAAAACACTTTGTATCAAAGCTGTGATTAAAAAAATATAAAAGTTAAACCCACAGGCATAGAGAAAAACGGGCAATCCTGAAAACTGCCCTGAAATGTTACCCTCGTCTAAATCCTGTAAGCAGGTGAACCCTGGGGGAGGCCAGCGCCCCTTGGGGGGTGGGGGTGAAATGGGGTGACTTATGAGCCTGCCTGGCTTCCATCCAGGCAGACCTTCGTAGTGTCTCTGGCAGTGAATCGAGTCCCCTCTGGGGAATGCAGGGAAAAGCGTGGGGCACAGGCACTGCGGAGCTGAGAAACAGGGGCAGGGCCAAGCCCTGTGCTTCTCAGCTGCGTGGTGCTATCAGGAAGTGGGGCCCCTGATCACCTGGGCACTACTGTGGCCAGGCAGCAGGGTCTGGGGACCGAGACTGGTCACTGCAGGCTGACTGTGACTCGGCTCCAGGCCCTGTTGCCAGTCCTCAGCATCCAAGGGGGAGAGATGGTCCCAGAGCCCTGGGCCAGTGCGGGGAGAGGGGATCAGGCCGGGCCAGGGATCCGTTCTTGCCCTTCTGAGCGGGGGACCCAGCAATGAGCAGAAGCCAGGACGAGAGGCAGACAGAGCGTGGAAGTGGTGTCACTGTACAAAGGGTGGGCAGGCACAGCCGGGGCCCCTGGCAGCTGCTAGGACAGCATGGACTGTTGCACGGCCTTCTGCAGCGATTGCCGTGTCACCAGCAGACGCACCACCTCCTCCGAGCGCTTGGTGAGCCGCTTCCGGGCCTGGTCATGTGTGACCATGGTCATGTCCCAGCCGTTCACCTGGCCCAGGGAGAGAACACAGCCCCCTTCAGGTCACTGCCTTCTGGGATCTGAAAATAGGATGGGCTTTGGGGGCCTAGGTCACCCAAGCTGATGTCCCCGGGCTGGGCACGTGCTCACACACACACACACACACACACAAGAGGGATCCAGCACAGGCTCCTAAACTACTTCGGTGTGTCTCCCAGGTGCCCAGGAAGATAGGTAGGGACAGCCCCACCACCCCCAAGGGCTTTACACCCTCCAGCACAAGCCTTGTTTTCCTCTTTCGGGACACTGGTTACCTGCATGATCTTGTCCCCGATCTGCAGCCCAGCAATTTCCGCAGGGCCTCCTTCGGATACCCGTGTGACGTAAATGCCCTGGGAAGAGGCAGCCCACGTCAATCCCTGGGGGTCACTGGACTGGCCACCTAGCCATAGAGCAAAGCCAAGCAGCGCATACTCCTAGCCATGTATCCCACACCCTGGCCATGCTAAGACAGCTAAGGGGGAAGTAGGGCAGCCCCACGGATGCTCCAACCCCTGCTGGCCACCTGGGCCTTCCTATGCTGGGAGGGCTGGGAGGCCTACTCTCCCCCACCCCACCCCTAATTACTCCCACCAGATCATCTCTTGGACCTTCTTTTTTTCCTTGGACCTTCTTAAGAGAGGACCATTTGAGAGAGAGGAGGTCTGCTCCTTCCACAAAGGCCCAGGAAACAAAGAGCCACTATCTCAGGCCTCTGTGCCCCACAGAGAGATCCCCAGATCCTAGTCCAGCTCACCTTGTCTGTCTTATCTTCTGAGAAAGGGTTCTGGGAGGGATCCTGGTCAATTCCACCTCCAATGCTGAAGCCCAGAATTAAGTTCTCACCTTGACGCAGCTTGTGAATTTCAACTCTTTGCTGGCAAAGATGAAAAAAAACAAGGGGATGAGCAGATGTGGAGAGCAAATGGGGTCTGTGACCCCTGCAGCAGCCTCAGGCGGCTGGGTAGACATGTCCTGGGGGAAGGGCCCAGGGCCTCCTGCAGGAATCTAGCTGGTCACCAGGAATCTAGCTGGTCACGAGGCTGGGAGGCTGGGGGGTTGAGACAGAACTCAGCCATACCAGTCCACCCCCACAACCCTCCGTCCCAACTTCTAGCTTACTCTGCCTCAAGCACTAGCCTTCCTCACACATGTTAAGCCCCTCCTGGCCCAAAAGCCAGGCTGCTGTGGCTGCTCTGGATGGGCTCCTGTGTCCCAAGGGAGGGACCACACAGGGCAGGAGTGGTCAGGCCCTGAAAACAAATGCAGGCACCTGGCTGAGCCAGTTCAGATTGCTGAGCCAGCCCTGTCCAGGGCAAGCCAGGAGATGCTTCAGGAGAAGCAGAGACTGGACTTGCACAGAAAGGAGGAAGGGCTGTCCTGGCCAAAGGAACAGGAGCAGAGGCTTGAAGGTGCTGTGGATACATGTCCACGAGACCGGAGTGTACAGTGCAGGACCGGAACTGGGAGGTGAAATGAGGCTGAACCCAGATCAAGAAGGCTGGGAGGACAGGAGGGAGGGGGCATCTCCCTAAGCCTCAGGCCCTGACTTGAGCAGTGCAGGAAGCGGAGAAGGGATCTAGAGCTCTCCCACCATACTCTGAGGTTGGGGGTTCCCATCTGTGCCAGGCTTCTTTCAAAGTCCTCAGCAGGCACCTCCGGTCACCAGATGCTGGGAGCCAGACCAGACAGCCCCACCTCCAAAGTTGAGAGTCTTAACAGGAAGAAGAAAAAAACCAAACCAAAAGGTGACTGGATCTCGACCAGAGGGGCTTCAGGAAGGAGGTACTGTTTGCACCAGGCCTTGGACTGACCAGGAGTTCGGCCACTTGATCTTGATTCTGGGCCCTGGAGCTCTTAGGAGTTGGGGAGGGCTGGGTGATGGTAGATCGTGGTCAAATTTGATGCTAGAACGACCACTCAGGCAGAAGGGGAACAGGTGTCTCACCAAGGTGGAATATGGAGGCCAGGGGACATGAGCCACTAAGAA
The DNA here is from genome assembly GCF_032452875.1 of Bos javanicus. NCBI lineage: Eukaryota > Metazoa > Chordata > Mammalia > Artiodactyla > Bovidae > Bos > Bos javanicus. The sequence goes on from NC_083886.1 coordinate 25,751,234, forward strand.
AGTGAGATCTACAGATTCCAGGGACTTCACTGGCAGCCCAGTGGTTAAAACTCCTCACTCACAATGCAGGAGGTCCAGGTTTCATACCTGGTCAGGAAACTAGATCCTACAGGTCACAACTAAGACCAGGCGCAGCCAAATTTCAAATAAAATGAAAAAACAGACTCCAGACTACTTGTGGCAGAAAAGCATCAAGGGAGCACCGGGTTGGCCACCTGGCCTGGCTGAACACAACCACCTCCCAGATGGGGACCCCAGAGGGGAAGGAGCATGCTGAGCTGGAGAGCCAGGAGCGCTCCAGGCAGGGGTCCAGAAAGCAGACCAGCCTATGAAGCCAGAGTTCAGAGGAGAAGCCAAAATGTTCACTACACGGGAGAGGGCATGGGGTAGGGAGGAGCTGCTTCCACCCCATCCTGGATCCAAGACACAAGAGGGAGAGGCCAGACCCCACCCACCGTGTTCAGACATGTTCCTAGTATGAGAAGAATTGGAAGGCCAAGGTCCTAAAGCTTTGAGGAAGGCCCAGGGACCAGCCATGACATGTGAGAAAGGGGTTGTAGGAAGAGTGACACCTGTGGCCCACTGGACCTACGTCCTCGTGCCCAAACGTGTGCGCTCCTCCGGGCCCGCCTCCACCTCCTCTGACATACACCTCTGCACACCTTTGACACTCTCCAAGGTCAGAAAAAAGTACAGGCTCTAAGACTGAGAGAGAAGGTCCCGTCACTGATTTGCTGGGCAAGGTCAGGCAGGTTACTGCCCCTCTCTGCTTTCCCACCTACACCCATTTTTTTTTTTTTCCCAGCTAAGGAGCAAACTTGACCTGTTCTCTTTAGGGCAGCTAGAGAGCTGGGAAAAGCCGGGTGGTGCAGCCAGGGTGAAGCTGAGGACTGCTGTCAACAGGTCCTGGAGCTGGTGCTCTAGGCTCACCCTCAAAGGTCAGCTTTTATCAGTGGCTCCCTGGTCACACCACCTGACTGCAGGAGTCCCCAGCACTGCCATCTGAAATACTGTAGCCAGTCCCAGGCCCCAGGGATGGGACTTCCACCCAACCCGTTCGCTGCCCAGAAGGCATTTCTTCTCAGCGACCTGGTTCCTTTCTGAGGGCTTCTTTGCACAATTAGGCATGACCAGACTTCTCTCCCAGGGACGGGGGAGCCTGGTGGGCTGCCGTCTACGGGGTCACACAGAATCAGACACGACTGAAGCGACTTAGCAGCAGCAGCAGCAGACTTCTCTCTAGGTCTGTTTCCCCACCTCAGCCACAGAATGGGGCCTGCAGGTCCCATCCAGCTGTGGCATTAACATCTGGCTCTAATGTCCCCGTCTGCCTTTACCTATTCTAATAGTACTTGGCACCCGAGACGACCCAAGGGAGGAGAGTAGGGCCTGAGCGGACCCCAAAAGGTCTCCTCAGGCCCCAAGTGCCAGCTAGGGGGCCTGGACTTTGCCCCAAGGGCTGGGAATCCATGGAAAGTTCGATCAGGATCGAGCCCGTTGCATGAACCTTCACCCTGGCCCGGGCGGCGGTGGGTCCGAGACGGAAAGGCTGCACAGGAGGGGTGAGGGTCTGGCTGCTACGCTGGCCCCGGCCACCTCCACCCCGCAAGCCTCCCTCTGGGCGGCGGCGCCGGCTAGAGCGGAGGAAGCACTTCCTCATTCCAGAGGCTGCGACTCATAGACGTCGGGGCCGGCGCCCGCCCCTCGCGGCTGCCCAGCTGGGGACACAGATCCAGGAAAGGGGCGCTTTCCCAGACTCCCACAGCCGGAGCCTTTCTCCTCAATCTTCGCTGCTCCCGGCTGGCTGAGAGAAGTCCAAAGCGGCGGCGGTAATACGCGGGGTCTGGCCTGGATCCTGGCTCTTCAGGAGGTTTCTGGGTCCCAGACTCTTCTGTTGCATGGATGGGGAAGACCGCGGCCCGGCTCAGGCAGAGCGGGAATCGGAGCTCTGGCTCCAAGTTTGCAAGAGCCCCGCTCGACGCTGTGTCAACCTGTTTGGGGTGTCAGTTTACCTATCTGCAAAGTGGGGGCTAGCCAAGACGAGGAGGAGCCCGCGCGAGCGCACTCACCACCACGGCGGTGACCGGCTGGCCCGGGACGTAGGACATCTCGACCCCAAACTGGTAACCAAGCGTAGTTTAGAGAAGCCCTCAACGAAAATCCCCGCGGCCGCGCCCTCTCTTGGTTAACAAAGGCGGCCCAACCAGGCCCGCCCCCTTATGAATAGTTAAGAAGTCTCCGGCCAATCATCGACCGGAGCGCTGTTCGGCTTTCGGAAGTCACGGCGAGTGCGCAGAAAATCAGAGAGCGGGTGGAGCGTACTCGGAGCTACCACTGCGCATGCGTCGTAAGGCTGGCACCGGGGCCAGGCGCCTGCGCAGCCTGGGCCGTCCCAGCATCCTCCAGCGCAAGATGGCGTCGCGGGGATCCGTACCCGAGGCTTTCTGAGGGAACGTCGAGTGACCGCGTCCGCGGCTGGGTTCCAGGTAACTGAGCGAGTCTGGGCGGGAAATGCAGATGTACCGCCGGCACCCCGAGCTCTCAGCCTTCTCAGCGTCTTTCGAAGGTCCGAGACCGAGGGGTGCGGGGTCTCGGCGGCCCCAGGGGGAGGGGCGGCGTGAACCCAAACTCGCCATGCTCCGGGCGCCACTTGTAACTTGGTTCTCTCCGCAGCCTCGCGTTGCTCCACGAGAAATCAGACTGAGCCCGGGAGGGTGCGATGGCCGCTGTGGTGGCCAAGCGCGAAGGGCCGCCATTCATCAGCGAGGCCGCCGTGCGGGGCAACGCCGCCGTCCTGGATTACTGCCGGACCTCGGTGTCGGCTTTGTCGGGGGCCACGGCCGGCATCCTCGGCCTCACTGGCCTCTACGGCTTCATCTTTTACCTGCTCGCCTCCATCTTGCTCTCCCTGCTTTTAATTCTCAAAGCGGGAAGGAGGTGGAACAAATATTTTAAGTCGCGAAGACCTCTCTTTACAGGGGGTCTCATCGGAGGCCTCTTCACCTACGTCCTGTTCTGGACATTCCTCTACGGCATGGTGCACGTCTACTGAAACGGGGGCAGGGATGACTTTTTTTAAAAAAACAGATCGGGAGGACTGTTGCCAGAAATTAACACCGGGTAGATTTACCTAGTTTTTAAATTGTTGGAATCGCTGCTTGTTCTGTAAAGTTATAAATAATTTATATCTGAAGACGAAGAGCCTGTACAGTTCTTCAGATTAAATGAAGCGTGAGACCCTTTGTGGAGTTTTTTTCCCTCCCTCATCGCATAACCCCTGGCTGTCAGGGGGTGCAGAATCCCTGGTACTGACTCTGGGAGAACTGGGACTGGGGCCTTGGCTTTCTGTCTTGATTCCTTGTCCACCCAGAGAGAGGACACGAGAACCTAAACAAGGAGAGAACTTACCGTTAGCATCCTGAGAACTAGTAACAGTTAAAGTGTTCCCTACAGGGACAGGGGAGCCGGTCGAGCTACAGCCCATGGGGTCGCAGAAGAATCAACTTGGCAACAACAAATATGCCGGGCATCGTACCTTGTACCGTTTACACTTGTTACTTTTTTACACTTGTTATTTTACACTTGTAACTCAGTTACTAGGTGCTGAGTTCCTCAGTCATGTACCACGCTTTGCAACCCCATGGGCTGTAGTCCACCAGGCTCCTCTATTCATGGAATTTTCCAGGCAAGAATAGTGAAGCAGGTTGCCGTTTCCTTCTCCAGGGGATCTTCCTGATGCAGGGATCGAACCCAGGTCTCTTGCGACTCCTGCATTGGCAGGCAGATTCTTTATCACTGTGCATGTTGCCTCCCTGTGGGGGAATCGTCACCGGTCCCCAATAGGTGGGGATACTCCTACCACTGTACTCAACCAGGATTGCTACCTGATGTCACAAATAGATTGTGATAAGGACTATGAAGAGAGTACAGAGGAGCCCCAAACCTAGTCCAGATTATTGGGGGTGTGTGTGGGGGGGCGTTGGGTAGCTTCCTTTAAGAAATAACATTACAATTGAGACTCAAAATTGTGGAGAAGGGGGTTACGTGCAAGAAAGTGCATGTGTGAGGGCTATTGGGAAGGAAGGTCTTTGGCCTGGGTCTGCAGTTAAGAGGCTGTGAGGTGGGCCACAGTGGGGGGTTCTGCTTTCAAACCAGACTTGGGTCTGCCCACCCACCCATGCACAGTCCAGCTAATCTGCTGACACTGTAGCAGTGTTTATCACAGGCAAGAAGCAAGGAGACCAGGCAGCCAGTGCTCAAAAGGCCTAAAACTGCCCACCAGCTTTCAGGGAGAGGCTTTTTTGAGATAGGGTGAAGGAGAGGGTTTCAGGGTGTGTTATTAACTTGAGGACATTCTTCTGATTGGTTGCTCTTGAACTGACTGGGAGTCAACACCATCAACCAAATGGTTCTAACCCATCTGGGGTCTATGTGCTTGTGTGCAGAATGCAGTTAACTTCCCCCTGGTGAGGGTTTCAGTATCTGCTAAACAGCTCAAAAAACATGGCTCAAAATATTATCTGTAGCCCCTGGGAAGGGTCTAAAGGTCCTGGACTTAGTTATTATTGGCCTAACTATTGTTATTTTGTCTTCCTTGACTGTTTTCATTTCTTTCTGCATTTTCTCACTTCTCTGATTAATTCTTTGGAACTCAGGGAAGGCTCAGAGGCAGAAGTTTCTACAGACAGGAGGCAGGTAGAGAAGAGTCTGTCCTGGGAAGGCCACATAGGCTCTTGGCTCAATTACAGTTTGACCTTTATACTAACATATGAAGGGGGAGCCTTTGAAAGTTTTAGTTAGAAGTGATGTGATCAGATTGGAACTTTTAGAAAAAGAATCAGTTTTTGATCAGAAGGGGATCTGAAAGCTTGAAGCCAAGTTCCCTTTTACAGATAATAGGTGGCCTGTGACCAACAGCGGAGGCCCAGGCCTCCTGAATCCCATTTGGGTTCTGTATCAGATGCTTTCACATGAAGCTAAGAAGTGGCTGAGACGATAGCTTTGCCCATGTCTCCCAGTGACCACCTCTGAACTCAGTGGGCAGGGGTCGGTCCTGACACCGAGTAAGGGGGAAGCAGAGTGAGTCATGCTGCTGCTGCTGCTGCTAAGTTGCTTCAGTCATGTCCGACTCTGTGCGACCCCATAGATGGCAGCCCATCAGGCTCCCCCGTCCCTGGGATTCTCAAGGCAAGAACACGAGTGAGTTGCCATTTGCTTCTCCAATGCATGAAAGTGAAGAGTGAAAGTGAAGTCACTCAGTCGTGTCCAACTCTTAGTGACTCCATGGACTGCAGCCCACCAGGCTCCTCCGTCCATGGGATTTTCCAGGCAAGAGTAGTGGAGTGGGGTGCCATTGCCTTCTCTGAGAGTGAGTCCTTCTGGTGAGTAAATCAGTGATCTGATTTACTTAACCTTTCCTCTGTTGCTGAGCAGGAAGATTGTTTGAGATGCTCACTTTTATAAAAAAAATACAGCAGTGCATGTCTGTATCATCTTGAGGATGTTTAATCTACTAGAGCAGAAGCTAAAAACCTGATTTTAAATGCTAAGTACCACTTTTATCAGTGCCTTCCTGGTCCTTTAATGTTAGTGCATTTAAGAAGTTTCCTTACTTTAATTTGAATTTCTTTGCAAAGACAGTAAGGAAGGTAATATGTTGCTCACTGTTTCTTGTGTCTGCCTCTTTTGGTCATGTCTTTACATTGATGGGATGTCCATGAAAATATGAAAGATAAAAAAAGAGCACATTTAAAGTTAACACCTTTTTATTGTCTTATAGCCAAATTAAAATGTCAGAGAATGCATGTATTGGGCAGGACCCAGGAAATGCTTGCCATCCTCCCGGCTTTAATTCTGTGAACAGGCCTAAGGGGAAAGAGCTGGAAGAAAGGTGTCTTTTGTAGAGAGCATTCTTGGCTCCCCTGGAGAATATGCTCTGAGGAAAGTTGTACCACTTGGGGAGGAGAGGGGCAGGTTGGAACCAAGTAGACCAGACATCCAAGATGCCTCTCCACTTGGAGTGATGTAAGGACTTCCCGGGGCACTCAGAGACACCTGGAGGAAGTCACATTCCCCGTTTATGACTGGTCCCCAGGGGGTTAGCTAGCCATTGAGAGAGGAACTGATGGGGTTGAGAGGGGAGCAGAAAGGCATCCATGATGGATCAGTCCTGATGACCCTGCATCAGGAGTAAAGGGCACTCTGCTCTTTCAGTGGCTGGTCCCCATCATGTCACACTAATAGCACTTAATTTAAAACTTTCCTGTTGGCCAGCATCATGGTACTCCAAAGGCATGGAATAAGTCTGATTGTCAGGAAGACATTAGGCAGAGGGCTTTTAGGCCAAGGCTTGAACATAACCATAGACAATTCCTGTGATACTGAGATGTCAGCATGGACAGATCTGAGAGGCTGGCCTGGTCATCTTCCTGTGCCGAGGGAACGGGGCTTTCCCAAGTGTGAAACGTGCTCAGATTCCTGCTCCTCTTCTTCCCCCTTCAGAGTCAAGATTATGCGGGTGGTGGGGAGAACTGTGCAAAAGCCAGGGAACTGGTTATGTGTGACTATCCAGAAGCTGTGATGGGGGTCACAGGGCCATCTGTGCATGGGGCTCCTGACATCTAGTGGGGAAGCCACCAGGAAGGTTTTGCTGGACTTAAAGAAACAAGTCCTCTATGGCAGGAGGTTTAAAGGGGCAACCCTTAAAAGTAATGAATGCCCACGTGATGAAAGCGTCACAGAAGCTGCTCCAGACACACTGTTCATCCAGTCCTCGCTAAGTCCTCCTCATGTCTTTTCTACGTGTGGTTCCCTGACCTGGATGCTTCCCCTCACCTGGTTAGACTGTTACTAACCTTTCAGATTTCAACTCACATGTCACTTCCTTGTGGAAATCTGGCTGCGCCTCACTGAGGACTCTCGAAGCATCCCGTCCTGTTTGTGACTGGTGTGTGACCCCTAGACACTGGGCACCTGGGAGCAGAGGCCGTTTCTGTGCCGCTCGCCACTGCCATCAGCATTTGGTCCAACATGCGACACGAGAGGCACTCAATACTATTTACTGACTGGATGAATAACTGTAGGAAGACATTTCCATTCCAGTGTAAAACAAGTAGCACAGCTGTCTGCAAATTGTGTGGCTGCTGCCAAGCGATTCCAAAAACAGGTTAAAGGAAACCAGATCAACTTCTAAGCGGCTGGGACCCCTGCCCTTTGAACTCCCTTCCAGACATACAAGTAACAGGCTGTCTTGTTAAATCCAAGGGTTTGCCTTAGAGAGGGAGACACCACAGGAGATCACCTGCCTTTCTCACTTTCTTGTCAGAGCAGCAGTTTGAGCTTACTGACAGGTCGCCTGGCAGCCCAGGGGGAGGAGCTGCTTGCTCTCCAAGGGGTCCTCTTCTGTGAACCACGCCCCTCTGACCCTCTCCTCAAAGGCCCCAGCGGAAGGGGGCTTACTGCCCCCGCTGGGCAGAGGAGAGCCAGGGTCCTCACAGAGAATGCTCCCTGGAGGCAGGGCAAGTGCTCAGACAGCACCCGGGCTCGCGGGGAGACAGGCAGCACCGCAGGCCTTGGCCGCCCGGTGGTTCCAACAGTGATGGAGCTCTAGGCCCTTCCCCTTGTGCAGGGGCTCCCCAGCCCAGCACATTCCATCTCGTCCGACAGCAGGGACTTGGTCTGAGTGCAGGCGGCAATGTTCATTTCCTGAGGGAAGACATGAGTAACCCAGTGGATTCTCAGCAAGACTGGTGAGCCTCTTGGAATTGGTAGCACAGGTTGCCTTGGGGAACAGGGGTGGAAGAGAAGCTTTTCACTTCTGTTCCTCTGTACCTCTTAAGTTTTGAATCATTTAAGTATGACCTACTCAAAATAATTTGAATGAATTGAGCATAATGTCACTTTCCCAGGGCAGGGAAGGAGGGAATCTGCTTGGTCTCGAGGTAACTTCAGTGTCAGTGTGACCCGGAAATTGACACCACCCACCAAAGCAGGCCTTTTCAGAGCCAGGCCTTGCATATCTCCTCAAGCACTGCTTCTCAAACTCACATGCACATGAATCACTTGGGAATCCTGTTGAAATGCAGGTTCTGATTGGGGGGGGGGTGAGGGAGGGCTGAGACTGCATTTCTAACAAGCACCTAGGTGATGCCCGTGCTGCGAGTCCATGGACCACGCGTTGAACAGCAGTGCTTTACAGCGACTGAGGGAGGGGGTCAAGGACCAGCTTACTTACAGCTGTTCCACTTGACATCGAGCACCATCCATCATCTCATTATCCCTTCAGATGGGGCCTTAGAGGAAGGGAAGCCGAGCAGGGAAAAACAAGCCCAACAGAACAGCGAGAGCCCAACCACACAGGCAAGCACATCTCCCATTGGGGTGAGACGCTGTCCCCAGGCTCCCCGAGGCCCCCCTCGTCCCCTCGTGGCCGGCTGCCTCCTCACAGGTCCAGTCCTTTAGTCCTTTGCTGGTCGCCTCCTTGGACACCTTTAAATTTCACCCCTGGGGGCAAGGCCAGATGTCCGCTTGGAAGTTGACCAAGGTCTTTCTGTGAGGAGCCATCATTTGCTCTGAGGGTTTCAGAGCTAATGGTACAGGTCTCAGCTAGCGGCTGGAGGCAGGCCAGAGTGTGGGGCCCAGCTGTCCTGTCCATCAGCTCCGAAGGGAATTAGATGAGTGCTCCCCTCCCTGAGGGCCGGGTCAGTGTCTCATTCAAGCATCTTTTGGACAGGGTCCAGCCCACAGCCGGCATCAAAAACTGTTTACCACATGGATGAATGAGTAACTGAATGCGCTTTAGGGCCTCTTCTGCATGAGCCACTGCGCCCACTGGGAGGCTCCCCCTCCCCACACACATAACAAGAAGCTTGTAGCAAGATCCCAAAGTGCAGGAGAGGTGCTGTCCCTGGAGGCCTGGTTCCATGTGGACGACGACAGGACTCTTCCCACTTCAGAGGTGTGGACAATTGTCCTAAATCTGCTCTCAGCCAACATCCCTGGCTACGCCTCCACGGTCTGCAGGCTCTGCAGCTGCTCCACATTCACCTTTCCGTTCCCCTGGTGGCCGGACCTGTGTGGGCAAGTGGGGGCACACAGGACAGCTGGGGCAGGGGTGGTCTCCCTAAGGGCAGACTCAGCCCGCAGAAGCTTCTGGCAGGCAGCGCTGCAGGCAGTGAGCACTGGCAGAGAGCGCAGTCTGATGCTCGGGCTGAGGCCTCTGGAGCTGCACCAGCAATGAGCAGCAACCACCTCGGGTGGGGGGCCCTCCTGAGCGACTCCCCCCCCGACACCCACAGCAACAGTTGAGGCTTGCCAAGACCAGCAAGGCAACCACTCTTCCCTCTCGCATGTGAAGGAGCACAGGCGAGCACCCAGGAAGTGGCACTCAGCTCAGGGAGTGTGTGGGAGGGCTGCTGGCACAAGCCTACCCGGCAGGTCCCCCAGCGTCTCCCTCTGTCTTTCCCCACACCTCTCCCTACTTGCCTCCCCTCTGGTCCTGGCTCACTTCTCTGTCTCCCCCTGCCCACGCTCAACTCCCCACTGGAGGCTGCCAATCGCTGAGTCAGCAGAGAATGAACGCTCAAGGCAGATGGCACCCAGCCCAGGTCAGTGAACCCCTCTGACACAGTTGACAGGAGAGTCAGGGAACCCTGCTCACTGGGCCAGAGGGGCCCCTGTGTCCAACACCCCTGGATCAAAGGGTGATCAAGCCCAGAAAGGGCCAGGCGCCTGCCCAGGGGCACACAGTGAGGCAGAAGCAAAGCAAGCCCCAGGGCTGCCTCCCTTGCCAGGCTGCCCGGGGCAGCGTTCCAGGGAAGGGTGGCCTGCAGGCCACCTGTCAGCACAGCCACCGCCATCCTGAGGCTCGGGCAGCTCCAGAATGTCCACATCAGAGAGGAGCACAGGGGAGGCAGCTCTGACAGGAGTAGAGGAAGGAAGGGCTCGGTAAGGTCAAATAACCTGATGGAGAAGGACTGGATTCTAGGAGCACACTGCCCAGGTTCAAGTCCCAACTCTGCCATTTATTAGCCATGTGACTGAAGCAAGTTACTTGACCTTTCTGTGTCTCACTTTCCTCATTAGTAAAATAGGGACTGTTGGTGACCATCTTATTAGGGTGCTGAAATGAGCTCCGGGCTCAGCACAGTGCCCAGCAGAGGAAGCCTGAGTGCATGTTAGTGCGTTGCTGTTGTAGTGCTGGGGCAGCATAGTGGCAGGCAGGTCTGTGGTCACCGGGGGTTGGGGGATGATGGGGATCGTGGAGGAGCTAAAGCGCCAACCACCAGCACCCCTCCTCCCAGAGTCCAGCTTGGATGGGCTCCGTGAGGTCCCCCGCACCCTGCCTTGTGGCCAGGTCACCCAGAGCCGGGAGCACGGTGGCAGCTGGGCTGTCTCCACAGGCCTCCTTCCTGGCCCTTGGCTGGGCAGCCCCCTCACCTGGCGGGCTGGAGGAGCTGCCCACACACACAGCCATTCTCCTTCTGGGCGCCGCCTTCATCCTGCGCCTCTGGCTGCTCCGCCAGCCCCGCTGCGTCCGGGGCCACGCTCTGCTGTGAGGACTCTGCCATTTGGGCGAGGACCTCTAGGTCCCTGGGCAGGACATGACCTGTTAACCCTGGCCTGGGGGCCCTGGGCGTGACCCCCTCCCTGGGACTGGCGTGCCACTTGCCCTGCAGGGGGCGCCCCTCTTCCTCCAGCAGCTCTGCAGGGTGGCAGGTACAGTCAGGGCTCAGGGCTCAGCCTGAGAACCAGGGCTGGGGGTCAGTCCAGACAGAGGAGGCAAGCTGGCCCCCTGTCCCATCCCAGGGGGTGGCAGGACTGAGGGAGCACCCAGTGCCTTTCCCGAGCCCACCAGCTGCAATTCCCCGTTCCCATCCCACTCCTCCAGAAAGCCTTCCCCAAGGCCTGGCCAGAGCCCCTTGCCCCTTCCTGTCCACCCAGCTCTCAGGATTTCCCACTCACACTAGAGTCTGCTCTTCTGAATACACACACACAAACCCCACCGAGCCCACTGCCCAAGAGAGCCTGGAAATAGGCCTCTGTAGTGGGGGGTAGGGGGACTCCATTTATTTTTCCTTCCTTTACCACTCCAGCTTCCCTCAACCCCAGCCCACCAGGACCACCAAGTCCAAGAATCCTAAAATTACAGGTGCTGGAAGACACTCTATGTAAACCAACACTCCTGTCTCACACAGAGAGAAACTGAGGCCCAAGGAGGCCTGGGGAGACAGCGGCAGAGCCAGGCCTGGAAACCAGGTCTCCTTCCCATGGCCTTTGGTGGCCTTCTCTTCTGCTGGCTGCTCCGAAGCAGAATCCAGTTCTGTAGAGCTGGTACTCAGAACATTGCACCTTCCCCAGCCCTTCCAAGATGGCTCCCAGCATTTAGCCCTGCCTCTACCCCACAAACGTCAACAGAAAACCAGGGTCAGAGTTCTGAGCCATGGAGGGAAACACTGACCTAGTGGGCTCCCCTAGGGCCACCGGGAGGAAGCGTAACTGACCTCACTTCCTCGTATTTCTTGTCTCGATAAAAGTGGCTCTTTTTGATGAAGTAGATGAGTACCAGGTCACAGAAGAAAGACCCCTGTAAAAGAGTGGAGGTCCCTGACTCAGTGCGCCAGGCCACTTGACACCAATAGGTGAGGGCGCTGAGCTCAGAGGCTCCTTTGTCCAAGGCCACAAAGCCGGCCCACCGTGCAGCCAGCCAGCCTGTGGTCCATCTGCTCTGTCAGGCCAAGCACCTCTGCGCTGCCTTGACCCCTCGCAATCACATCTTCAGCCAGTGTTTGCTCAGTGCTCACCAGTGCCAGGCACTGCCCTGGGGTACAGGGAGAGGTAGGACAATGGCACCCTTGGGGGACCCCCCGCCCCCGCCTCGGGTGCAGGAGACAAGCATGTAAATGATAAGCGACCTGTCCCGTGATGGGAAGAGAAGCAGAGAGAAGATGGAACTTTACGCAGCCTCGAGGGTCCTCTGGGCCGAGTCTTGAGTCTGAATTGGATTTTATTTAAGACAGAAGGAAAAAAGCTCAGCAAAGAGCCAGCTTGTCATGCCTGGGAACCCGGGCAGGACACAGAAATGCAGCACTGTGGGAAGATCCCTCTAGTAGTCACATGGGTTGGAGGGTATCTGAACAAGAACACCACAGCAGGGGCCAAGGAAAGAGGAGGAGGCCTGAGCAACCCAGCAGAACGACTGACACCTGAACATGAGCTCTTCAGACCAGACCAGATGGTGCAAATACCGGTCTCCTCCACCAGAGGGCAACTCCACCCAGAGCACAGACAGAGCGGGTGGGAGAGGCCTGAGGGACAGTCCCACAGGTGAACCTGGGCACTGCACACCTTTTCTTTTTTCCCCCTCCAGATGTCAAAAGGGTTATCAATTCATTGTTCCATAGAGAGCACTCCTCACACCCCCACCCAGCCTCTACCACTTTTCCCGTTACCTGCATCCCACAGGACGTCCCCAGATGCCCATGTTCTGATATATGCACATCATAAGAAAGAGGCCTGAACATGACCCCTCTCTACATACACACACATACAGGGCTCCCCAACAATATTGTCTGCAGTTAAAAAGGAGTCATTTGGGGCCCCCTTTCATCCACTGACCCATCTCTCAAGAGCATGGCTTCGTTGAGTCCTGTTATAGGACACGGTGTTTCTGGTCTCAATAAAAAGTCAGTCCTGGGTCCTCCTGGTGGAGAAGGCAATGGCACCCCACTCCAGTACTCTTGCCTGGAAAATCCCATGGACGGAGGAGCCTGGGAGGCTGCAGTCCATGGGGTCGCTAAGAGTTGGACACGACTGCACGACTTCACTTTCACTTTTCACTTTCATGCATTGGAGAAGGAAATGGCAACCCACTCCAGTGTTCTTGCCTGGAGAATCCCAGGGATGGGGGAGCCTGGTGGGTTGCCGTCTATGGGGTCACACAGAGTTGGACACGACTGAAGCGACTTAGCAGCAGCAGGTCCTCCTGGAAGCCTCCAGGGGAGCTGTTGTGACCTCCTAGGCAGAGGAACCAGGGACAAAGCTGCCAGAAATCTCAATAAGGGGCTCACTGGGGTGGATGCAAGCCACTCACTGATAACTCCCTTGTATTTAAAAAACTTCCAGAAAAAAAAGGGGGGGCATGAAAGGTCAGGAATAAGCCTTTCCCTGCCCTCCAGTGCTACATCCCCTCCTGTGGCCCCTCTGCCCAGCTGAAGTTCAGAACAGACCCGAGGAAGGACCACAGCCCGACTTCCCTGCCTCTCATCTTTTTAGTCCCTGTGATTCACAACTCGGGGCAGTCTGGCAATGCCTGCACACGTTTTTGGCCAGCACAATTGTGGGGGAAGTTGCTTTCGACACCTCATGGGGAGAGGCTGGGGATGCTGTTAAACACTCTACAACGTACACGATCACCCCACAAAAAAAGTTATCTGGCCCAAAATATAAACGGGGCCATGGCTGAGAAGCCCTGTATATCGCCAGATCTGCCTCGTTTTAGTGGAAGTGGAGACAAGGCTGTGGAGGATTCCGGAGAACCCCCAGCTGCTGAGCCACAGGCAGAAGCCTCTAGCTCTGGAAAGAGAATCCCAGGCAGGCGCTGACACCGGGGGCCGCCAGAGGGGTGTGAAGTCCCAGGAAGCCCTCTTCACCCCGTCCCGCACTGACCTCCCCGGCTCCGATTCCTTCTGGAGCACTGGGACAGCTCTCTCCCCTGGGCAGTGCCCGCTCCCCCTGCGGTGCTCCGAGGGTCAAGGGGGAGGGGAGAGGTACTCACCACTCCCATGAGTGCCACCCCTGAGCCCACGTTGATGATCGTGGGGATGATGTTGAACTTGCCAGCCTGGAGCAGAGAGACAGGGTGAGGCACAGTGGGGTCACCAGGGACTCCACCAGAGCCAGCCCAGACACCCCCGCATGGCCCACCCTCCCAGAAGGGAGCCTCGCCCACACACCTTGCCATTTACCATCACATCGAAGCGGATCCCGTAGGCTTTAAACAGCGTGCGGAACTCCACCCCAGCTGCGTCTCGGTAGTACTTGGCAAACCTGGGGGAGACACGGCTCAGCCTGCCTGGGCCTTTCCTGTTTTCAGTGCAGGCTCGGCTGCCTTGGAGATTTATAAACCCACCCACCCCGGCACCCTGGCTCTCAGCAACCCCAGGAAAGGCTGGAGACCCTCTTGCTTATGTGACATTAAAGGTTCGTTCCGATCTTTGAAGTTCTTGCCAGACAGTCCCCAAAGGGTGAAGGCTTTCCCACCACTGCTGGGCCAACCTGGGGCCACCAGGCACCGATGGACCTGGCCCAGCCCTCCGCTCCAGGGCAGCTCCAGAGCCATGGCAGGAGTTTCCCAGAGGCACCCTGGCTGCCTCCCTGCACCTCCCACTCTGACACCCACCCCCAGGAAGGGGTGTCATAGGGCTGGCACCCAGGGAAGGACAGGGTCATAAGGTGGCAGGCTTAGCGCCAGGTACCTGAAGTTGTACCCGGAAGAGATAGAGTTTCCTGAAAATCTGTTGTCCAGACGGTTAAAGTAATAGCGAGGGTAACATTCAGAAGGCGCTTTATCAAGATCACAGTCCCATTCAATCTGAATTCCTATCACGCCGCCCTTGATGCAAAAGAGACATGAGTCAAGGCCCAGAACTTTCTGGAGGTGGACAGAAGTCACAAGTCAGCTCTTCATGGAGAGCTTGGGTAAGGGCTCAGCTCCACTGCAGCATCCTTCTGGAAGGATGGTGGAAGGCCCAGGGTTCACATTTCTGGAGTGGCTGAGAAGAAGCATCACCCACAGCCCACATCTCCTGCTCCACGCCCCAAGGAGAAGGGAATGACCAGAGTGAGCCCCCGCGTGGCACTGGCAGCTCACAGCAGAGGACTTAGAACCAAACGCAGGTGCGAGTGTGCCCCTCAGCAAGTGTGGCATAGCTGACTGCATCACAGCCGATGCTGAGAGAGCAGGTCCATGGGCAGGTTACTGCAGGGCCGGCTCCTCCTGTGGGTCCTCCTCCACCCTGCCTCCTCATTGCAGAGCCCAAGCCCACAGCCCTCGGCCCCGGGGAGGGGGGGCTCCCTGAGCACACACCACCCACCTGCACCGCTATCTCCTGGAAGTTGCTCCCCGTCCAGCTGACCACAGAGCCCAGTCGGAAGATGGGGCAGTAGGGGTTCTCGGGGCTAAACTTACAGGACTTCAGGAAAGTTCTGTCTGTGGTGTCCAGCACATTGGTCCTGGGTGGAGGCCATGAAGAGCCAGGGGAATAAAGGTGAGACTTGCTGTTCCCAAGCCAGAAATGGCCTGACCCAGGAGCCACTGGACCCCTCGCCCAGCCCAGACTGAGCCCTTGACTTAGCCCTACCCCAGTCCTGATTAATTCCTCCACCCCAACATCCGCCACAGCAGAGGAAAGGGTGCCCCTTCGAGGCCCAGTGGTTCATTCACACATAGCGTCACACACACACCATGCACACGGGCCCACGTACTTGGAGAAGTTGAATTTGGGGAAACGAATGAAGTTCTTTATGTAAACAGTGAAGTCTTTCGCTTCGCCCAGGAGTGGCTTCCTGAAAACAAAGGCAGGAGAGCCTGTTCAGGGGGCCCTGCCCGCCCCATGCTGAGGCTGAAGCCTGCCTGCCCATGGGTGCCCCGAAGCCTTTGCAAAGGACAGTTAATTCAGTCATGTTGGATTGGCCGTCGGGCCTTTGTGGGGTGTCCCAGCTCCTCCCCCAGAATGAGGACTCCGAGTGGACGTGTCTCCACCATCAGGCTGGGACCCACTGCCCAGGACTGGGTGACTCCTCAGGGTCCCAAGCTTATAGCTACTCACGTTGGCCTGGATCTTGTCTCCACCGGGCACCAGGCGAAGATCTCACAGGTGCCCTTCTGTGCGCTCCCCTCCCGCAGGCAGCGGCCCGTCCTCACTCCTGCAGGGGGAGGGGGACAAGCACAGTGCCAGGAACCTCCCGGCTCCAGCCCCTCCCTGACCCCCAGCCCTGGCCGCTCCAGGCCTCACCATTTCCAGCCGCAACAGGCTCCCCAGGAGGGCAGTCGCTGTCCTCATAGCACAGGGCATCGGGAACACTTGCACTCTGCCAGGAGAGAGAGCACCTGGGCTGGGGTGCCCCTTCTCAGATCCAGGTCCCACCCCAGGGGGAGGACAGGGGCTCCTCCCTTGCCTGGGGCCACACATGCCTTGGGAACCTGCTTCTCCCCTGAACCGTGCAGGCATGCACACCAGTACACACATTCCCGCCGCGGGCCCTGGGAGGGGGTAGAAACCCCTGCTTCAGGAGAGAGGTGGGCCCCAAGCACTGCCTGTACCTCTCCCATCCCCACTCCCTGCTCTCAGCACCGAAACACACCTCAGCACAGGTTTCCTGCCGCTGGTTGGGGGTCACGACCAGGTTGGTGATTACGAAGAAGACGTTCTCTCCCTGAGAAATCAGAGCGGGGTTGAGGAGCCCCTTCCTGCCATCTGGGGTCCCTCCTTCCCAGAGCTGCCTGGCAGGTGTTAGGGACTCTGCACGGGTACTCAAAACGCTGGGGCCACAAAATCAGTGGACCCCACCCACGTGCCCACTGGTCTCAGAGTCCCTGAGTAGGTGTCCTTAGATGGGTCTCTCACGCCCACAACCCCAAGCCATGCTGACCTCAGCCCCCAGGGTCCAAGCTGAGCTCCAGGAGGGGAGAGAGAAGGGGCAGTGAGGCCAGGCCAGCCCTGGCCCAGGAACTGTGACCAGGCCAGGGAACTGCTGCCGGGGGCAGTGGCCAACATAAAGGTGGGGCTCCTGGTGTCAGACCTGCCAGCTCACACAGGCAGGGAAGGTCTCTGGGTCCCACTTGGTCTCAACAGGATCAGGGTTTGTTGCAAACAGAGCAGCCCCGTAAGGCACAGTCGAGGAGTACAGGGGTTTGGTGCGGGGGGAAGGACCTGGGTAGAGTCTGTCTGCAAACCTTGCAGCCGTCACAGGCCAAGGGAGACAGTGAGTGGAGGCCCCTGAGTCCCCAAGCAACTTCCCACATGACCCGTCCAGAGCCAGACCCTGCCGGCCTGGGTACCCCTGTGCTGGGTGGGGCTCAGACCTGGGGTGGGATGACATAGTCAGCAACATCCCAGAGCCGCTCCCCAAGCTCCGAGGTGTTGGTGAAAGTCACGCCTTTGACTTTGGTGATGATGCTGCTCTGCAGGGACGTGTCCGTGTCTTGGTAACACTTCTTCACCAGGAACACCCAACTGCAGGGAGGGGCAAGCAGGTGGGCATCAGCCTCCTGTTGCCCTCAGGAAGTCTCCCCAGACGCCAGGGCGCAGAGAGGGCAGGCTTGGGGCTTCACCCTTCCCACCCGCTCCTGGGCAGGAGTCACAACTCCCACCGCTGCCTGAAAGCCAGCCCTGCAAACAGTGGAGGAGGCAAGCAGCCCCAGAAGGGAGAGGCTGCTGCTGTCAGGGACCAGGGCCCTGCCGCCCACTCATCCCCACTTGTCACATGACCTCGGGCGAGCCAGTGAACTCTGGGGGTCAACACAGGGCTAACGGCACCTCCCTTCAATTAAGGGGCATGGGGTACAACCTAGAACTAATCATGAGGAGACCGCAGACATATCCAAACTGAGGGGACTCTACAAAACCAGAGCGCAAAATCCTACACTCTGAGGCTTCCCTGGTGGTCCAGTGGTTAAGAATCTGCCTTGCAATACAGGAGACGCCGGTTCAATCCCTGGTCTGGGAGGATCCCGCGTGCCACGGGGCAACCAGGCCCAAGCACCACAATGGCCTAGAGCCTGAGCTCCACAACAAGAGGAGCCACCACAATAAGAGGCCCGAGCACCCCAACCAGGGAGTAGCCTGTGTGCAGCAGTGGAGACCCAGGGCAGCCAGAAGTCAGTAAACAGTTTTTTTTTTTAAATCCTATACTCTGACACCCAAAACACAAGCAACAAATGGAAAAAAAGAGAGAAAAATAATGGACTTGGTCAAAATTAAGAACTTTTTTTGTGCATCAAAGGACACTATCAATAAAGTGAAAAGACAACCCATAGAATGGGAGAAAATATTTGTGAGTCACATTATCTCATGAGGGTCTAGTACCCAGAATATACAAAGTCTTACAACTCAAGGGTAAAAAAGACAAATAAATTTAAATGCCTTTAAATTTAAATATGGGCTAAGGATGTGAATTGGGAGGATCAGCTGGAGAAGGAAATGGCAACCCACTGGAGAATCCCATGGACAGAGGAGCCTGGCAGGCTATGGTGCGTAAGCTCTCAAAGAGTCAGACACGACTGAAGCAACTTAGCACCCAAGGATGTGAACAGACATTTCTTCAAGAAAGACACACAAATGGCCGACATGCCCCTGAAAAGATGCTTAACATCTTTAGTCATTAGGGAAATGCAATAGAAACCACAATGAGAGAGTACTTCACACCCAATAAGATGGCTGTAGTCCAAAAAATAGAAAATAACAAGTGTTGGTGAGGATGCAGAGAAACTGGGGCTCGCCGGTGGGATGTACAACTGTACAGGCGCTGTGGGAAGCAGATGGGCAGTTGTGACCCAGCAATTCCATCCCCAAGTGTGTGAGACAAGGGAAAATGTATGTCCACACGAAAACGGACACGTGAATGTTCTCGGCAGAATTATTCATAATAGGCAGAAAGTAAAAACAATCCAAGTCCAATCAATCTGTCCAACAATCATCTGTCCAACAGATGAATGCATAAACAAATGTGGCGTCTGCATCCAATGAGATATTATTCAGCCCTTGGAATGATTCACTGACACAGGCTCCAACATGGACAAACCTTGAAAACATGGTGCTACGGGAAACAGGCCAGACGAAAAAGGCCACATGTTGTGATGATTTGATTTATATGAGAAGTCCAGAATAGGCAAGTCTATAGAGACAAAAAATAGATAAGCGGTTGCCAAGGGATGGAGGTAGGGGAGAACTGCAACTGACTGTAAATAGACACAATCTATTTTGAGGGTGATGGAAACATCCTAGAATTAGATAATGGTGCTGGCTGTACAACACTGTGAATGTACTAAAAACCACTGAATTGTATAACTTAAAAAGGCTAAAATGATGAATTACATGCTATATGAATTTTACCTCAATTTAAAAATGGTTTTAAAAAGATCCTGTACTCTAAAACATGTCAGAGTCATAGATACAAAGACAGACTCGGGAGTGATTCCAGAGTAAAGGAGACAGGACAACTGGATACAAGGCATGATTTCAGATTTTCTTTTCCTATAAAGGTAACTTAGGGGACAATTTACAAAAGGTCTATTGCTTAGGTGATAATATTATTTCAATGTGAATTTCTAAGTTTTCATGCCTGCAACCTATTCAACAGAAACAATTGCACATATATATACACACAGAGAAACAGGTAAGGACAACACAAATGAAGTACAACGTTAACATTTGGGGGAATCAAGGTGAAAGGCATTAAAAACGTCTGTAGTACTCTTAGAACTTTTCTGTAAGTACAAATTAATCAAATATATATATAAAACTAGTCCATTCTGAAGGAGATCAGCCCTGGGATTTCTTTGGAAGGAATGATGCTAAAGCTGAAACTCCAGTACTTTGGCCACCTCATGCGAAGAGTTGACTCATTGGAAAAGACTCTGATGCTGGGAGGGATTGGGGGCAGGAGGAGAAGGGGATGACAGAGGATGAGATGGCTGGATGGCATCACTGACTCGATGGACGAGTCTGGGTGAACTCCGGGAGTTGGTGATGGACAGGGAGGTCTGGCGTGCTGCGATTCATGGGGTCACAAAGAGTCGGACACGACTGAGCGACTGAACTGAACTGAATATATAAAAATATATATATATATATATTTTTTAATAAGATGGGACATGTAAATTGCTTAGTACAGTGAGTACCAGGCACAGAGGAGAAGTTCAATGAACACATCAACTTATTACTGATGTTACTGTTAGTTAGAAATTGTGCAGGTGAACCTTCGGTAAAGCTGGAAACACTGAGGCCAGGAGAGGGCGGGAAGCCGCCTTCCAGAGGTCCCGCAGGACGCCCTGCCCCTCTGGGGTGCCAGGAAGAGTTCTCTGTACAGCAGGCACCAACCAGGACCCTTCCACCCTCGTCTCTGGAAGCACAGCTGGCATGGCCCATCTCCAAGGACCTCTGAGAGGGTTGAGACCCTTGAGCCAAACAGCTGTTTTAGTGGGGACACAATGGGCCCAGCCTGGACACAGACATTCAGCAACAACATCCACTCGTTCACTTCACATCTGGTTCCCTAAGCAGTTCAGGGATGGCAGGCAGGCCCCGCCCTCAGGGCATTCCCAGAATGGCAGGGAGTCAGCACAGACACTAAACAAATGATCCCCTGAATGAGCATATAATTACACTGGGATTTCTGGGGAGGAGCCTGTGAGAAGCCAGGTGTGAAAGGGACCCCTGGCTGAGGAGCAGCACCAAGAAAAAGCCTTCAGGTGGAGACAGCCAGATGCCTCAGGGATGAAGCCTTCTGGTTGGAGCAAGGTGAGGTCAGGACTGCCCTCCCAAAGGGGCAGGAAGTAGGAGGGACTCCACGGCAGTAACTGCGGAAGTAAAAGACGCGCATCTCCTCTCCACCTATCCCCTCCCTGCTTGGGGGTGAGGGCTCTAAACCCCTGGCTGACCCCAAAGAGCTGCCCTCTCAGCTGATGGTGCCAGCTCCTGCGGGGCAGGAGAGGTGGGTGCCAGAGAGGATCGAGGGATCCCAGCAGGACCCCTGGCCCCGGCTGGGGCGAGCTGACCAGCAGGGAGTTCAGGGACACAACACCAGGCTCATGAGTTGCCCAGCCCCAAGCCTGGCACTGAGCTCAGTGATTATAAATAACCTACCCAGTGCTGGGGCCATTCCAGACCAGGCCCAGGGAGGCGGCAGGGACAGCTGAAGCCCAGCCCCCTGCATCCTCACCCCCTGCCCAAAGCCCTAATGCTGGGGCCCCAGCCCTGAGGAAGGAGCCGACCACGGCAAGTCTGAGAAATGAGAGGACCCAGGAGCCCCTGGCACATCTCATCACCTCCTGAGCCGGTGGGGGAGTTGAGGCCTCCTTCCTTAGCCCCCACCCTTACACCCACGGGTACAAGAAGGGTCCCCTCCAGAAGCAGAGTCCCAGACCCCAGTCACAGGGCACCCCAGGCGTCCACACACCAATTCCCAAGCTCCGGAGGCCACCGCTGCCGCCCCCGGCTGACCCTGCCCCCTCCCCAAAGCTCCCAGAGAACTCACACCACCAGGTAGGTCAGGATGGAGACCTGCAGCAGCCGGTAGAGCAGGCCCACCTTCTTGTTCTTGGCGATGACGTACTTCTCCGTCTTGTAGTCGAAGAGCGACTGGTAGAGCCCCTTGCAGCCCGCCTGCCCCATGGCTCCGGCTCACCTGGCCGGCGATCGCGCGGCCGCACGTGTGGCGCATGGAGCCGCCCCCGTCCGCCCGCCGCCCGGCCCCCAGCTTGGGCCCCGCGGCCGCCGGGTACACGGCTCAACGCGCGGGGCCGGCTGCTGGCGAGGCTGCGGCAGCGCCGCCGGAGGCCAGGCGGGGACCTCGGACCGCGACCTTGCCGCCTCCTCCCCGGACAGTGACAGCGACAGCGCCGGACCGCCGCCCGCCCTGCCCTGCGGCGGCCCTCCCGGCGACCGCCGCGCGGGAGGGACGCGCTGAGAGGGGCTTCTTTGGAAGCAACCCCCGCTCTTTCCGCCTCCCAAAGAAATCCCGGGGGTTCCTCCTATTGAATAGACGGGGCAACTGAGGCCCCCGGGGCGGGGGTGGGGGCGGGTACCTACAGCACAGGAAGTGCGGGTGGGCAGGATAAAGAGCAAGATGGGGGGAGACTAGACTTGTCAGACGCGCGGCTCCCGCCTCGGCTGTAACGAGGTGCGTGTTCCTACTGCAGCAGCTGCGGCCGGTTTAAACCCCGCAGTCCCCAGGAGTCGGCGGCCAGGACAGGGAGGAGGGGTGGGGTGTGGTGGGGTGTGGTGGGGGCGGGGAGACAGGCAACCGAGGCCTGGGATCTTAAAATATGTCTGGAGAGAAGGCGGGTGCCAACTGTTTGAAATGTTCCCAAGGCAAGAGAGGGGACCTAATCTAAGCTTCTAAATCTGTCACCCTCACAACACGTGAAATTAAATTGGAGGTGGTGAGAACGGAGATGAGGACAGCTCTGAGATCAGGTTTGGACCCTGGGGTGGCCAAAGAGAGAGACTCGGGGTCCTGGGCGAGTTTCGAGTGCATGTGTGTGGGGCTGTGCACGCGTTGTTTTCTGCATCTCAGGCATTACCATCCTGCAGTCTGACCGGAAGCCGCCCTGCCCCTCTCCGTGGCCTGGCCCTCACACACCAGTGAGAAGTCCCTTCCCTGAACCACAGGCTCTGGGAGTCAGAAGTTGGAAGGGACCCTAAACTTCACCAGGTGTGATCTTCTCTCAAAGAAAACGCCCCAAGGCAGCAGGTCTCCAGTTTTAGTGAGCCTGGGCATCATTTGGAAGAAAAATGCAAATTCCTGGGCACTGCGCCTAATATTGTCATTCTCTTAAGACTAGGATGGAGCCTGGGAATCTGTATTTTGCCCTCAAACTGCCATTTAGGAAGCACTGAGTTTTGCATCTGTTCATCAGTTTCAACTCAAATGCCAGTTCCTTTTTTTTTTTTTTAAAAAAGGCCTGTTCTTACTACCACTCACTAAAGCAGCCTCCACCCCAACTACTTTCTACCCCATTACCCCTCTTATTCCCTTAGAGGCCCTGTCCCTCATCCACTTATTGCCTGTGTCCCCCTCTAAGACCATAAGCTCCAGGAGGACAGGGCCCTTGCCTTTAGGCATCTCTGCACCCCACGGCCACTGCTGTGCCTGCCATAAAATAAGTCAGTGTTTGTTGAGTGAATTCAGGCCTGATTTTTTTAAACCCAGAGAGGATTCCAGCTGCTGCTCCAATTATGACTGGGGATTTTGGAAGTTGACATCATCCTGGCAGAAAGGCTTAGGAATTGTCACCTGGCCTCCCTCTCTCCCTCAGGGCCTCTCAGCTGGTGCAGTGGTAAAGAATCCGCCTGCCTCTGCAGGAGATGCAGGAGACGTGGGTTTGATCCCTGGGCTGGGAAGGTCCCCTGGAGAGGGAAATGGCAGCCCACTCCAGTATTTTTGCCTGGAGAATCCCATGGACAGAGGAGCCATGGGGTCTCGAAGAGTCAGACATGACTGAGGACGCACCATGTACTCCTTCCCTCTCCTGCCAGCCTCTCCCTTAGCCCTCCCTCTCATGGCTCTCCGACAACCTGCTCATTTGCCCTCCAGTGTGGGCAGCCCCTCCTGATCTCCCCATGGCCCAGCCAAAGCCAGGCTGCAGTTTCTGACAGAACGTTCTAGAGGCTTCAGACATGACGTGAGGGATGTCCAGAGGGGAAAGGGCTCTTCTCAGAGGTGTGGCCAGACTCTCCCATGTGGGCGCCCTCACAGCTTCTTAAGCTAAACCCAGACCCATTAGTGGCTCATGATAGCAATTTCCTGGGTTCCAACCAGTATATTCACACACACACAAAAAAAAAACATTAGAGTATGTTTAAGGAAGTATGGGTAGACAGTTTTGTGAAACTTCTGTTTGAAGTATGTGTGTGCATATGACATTATGACGTATAATGCATTTCTTCCCGTGGGTCAAGGTCAAAACAACGTGAAAAATACTTCCCTTGAGCTGCAAACCAAGTATCTGCAATCTACCTCCACGTGGCTGGGGCTGGCTCACCACCCCAAGTTCAGATCTAATCCCCATTGTACCCCAAGCAGGAGAAGGGGTCTTTGCTTTTTGCGTTGGCATTACTAGAAGTCCAAGTTCAGGGATGCTTCCAAAACCAAGATGAATTCAAGCACTTGAGTGAAAACTGCTTGCAGTCTTTGAGTGATGGTTTCCCAGTCTCTACCTAAACCCATCTCACCAGGCATCCTGTTCAAATGATCTTCCCCACCATTACTGTTCGAATGTTTATCAGCTTAGCAAATAGTTAAGTCAGCAGTCAGGGTGAATAGTCAAAGCCCCTTTCTCTCTCCTCCGCCCAAATCATCCACATCATACTTCATTGTAACGAGTGTCGTCCACCTGAAAGAAAGGAACTGGCTGTGACTGGACTGACCAATCTCATCTGGTTTGTAAGGCTGTCTCGGATGATCTAAGGTAACTGCAGTGAAGTGATGGGGAATTGTAAAATAAACTCAGAATGTATTCTCCAAAAAATTAAAGGAAGCACAAGAGGAAACACAAACTGCATAAAACAATCTGGTCCTTGGAGGAGAGGTTACTTATACCTAACAAACAAGGTTTCATTTCCCATCCCAGAGGAGAGGAAGGCTCAAGCAACGGCTGAGACAGGAGATCTCAATCTGTCTCAGGACACAAAAGGAAGTCATCCCAAGGCAAGGAAAGCCCTTGCTTCAGAGCCCGGAGGATGCTGGATGACCTGGAAGGGACAAGAGTGGAAAAGGCATGGTGGCATGGAAAGGGTTTCACAAAGCAATTTATCCTTTAATTCTTCTTTTGCTCTGGAGAGTCCTGCTATGATAAACACGTCCCATTAATAGACATTAGTGGTCCATTTAAGAAACAGCAGATATATTACTCATGTTGCTTCAAAGAGTCAACAGGAAGAAGGAAGCCCATCTCTGTGGGAAGCATTTCTGAGTCCATCAGCAGCCTGGTGACCTGTCGTAATTGATGGGTTATTCCTCATTATTCAGTTCTCAGAATGTGACCTGGGGAAAAACTCCACTGAGGTGGCACTTAAAAAGAATAAACTGTCAAATGCTGGTCCACTTGGTATTGAAAAGGGTAAAGGCTCAAACTCAAGTCAACCAAACCGAAGTGACACCAGCTCGAACATGGTACATGGTAGAGAAAGCTGCTCCTGCTCCCTGCAGGAGTTTCCCCAAAACCTGCATGTAGTCACCCTGGTCCATCCCCTCCTCTGTCGCCTTGAGTTCCCAGGGCTGTAGTGATGAACCCACAGCAAGTGAGACATCCTCCTGTGAACCAAGAGTGGGTGTGACTTCCGTAGCTCCTGCACTCAGTCCTTCCAAGGCTCTTCCTCTTTATTGCAGTCACTGTCCCCGCCCGCCTTTCTGGCCTGACAAGCCCGTTAAGCACACCAGCTTCAGGGGGGTTGGCTGACAGTTTCATCACATCCTGCACGTTCCAACCCCCGGGGCCTTTGCTCAGGCCAGTCTCTCCTCAGCACCCCGTGGCTTCAAGATTCCAATTACAGGGGTCCATCTCCTTCACAAAGGCTTCCTGGATCCTTCGCCTTCTCTGAATTCCCAAAGGACAGGATCCACTCTTCCAGGAGTTATAGCTGAGTGCTATCTCATGTCCCGTAGGGCTATGAGGACAGGAAAGGCTTTACCGCTTCTGCCCCACCTGCCTATAATGACATAGACCATCATCCAGGAGACAAGTGGGAGGGTGGGGGAGGGAGAGAGGGAGGAGGGAAAGTTGATCCTGAACATCCTGCCTGTACCCATTAGCCTGCACATTTGAGGTGTCAAGAGTACAGTGACTAAGCCTTTGAGTGTATATTCTTGAAGATTTCAACAGAGATCATTCTGCTAGAGCATTATGTTAAATTTGTCTCCTGAAGCAACTTCTTAGTCATCAAGACTCCGAGTCTGTGCTATCCATTGACAAAGTGTAAAACTCTGATCTAACTAGTGTCTCACAGGGTGTGGCTCTTGCATCAGAGATCACTCAGAGAGCTTGCCGGAAAAGCTGATTCCCAGGACCAGAGCATCGGCATCTTCAGCATCCTACCTGCAGCCTGGGAACTTGAAGAGCTGAGCGCCACCTGTGCCTCTTCCCCAGAAAAGCCTGTAAACCTCCACTCTGCCAACCTACACCTTGCCCACCTGTAATTGAGCTTTTGTGGAAAAACATTAGACCTGGAGGTTCTTCCTTAAACTAGTTTTAAGGCCTCAGGCAAGTTGTTTCCTCCTCCATGAAACAGCTAATGGAGCCTGGGGTGACTCTGAGATGAGCTGCCTAAGTACAGAGCCTGGGGTAGAACAGATGTTCTTATTAAATGGACCAGAATATACGGAGGAGGTCTGTGAAGCTGGATGGAGAAACTGTTCCACATTTATTTTTACTGCTCTTTATTTGAAATCTAACATTTCCTTCAATTACAAATGCAGACAACAAACCACAGGAGTGTCAGTAGTACCTGTATCTTTTTTTGTTTTTTGGCAGTACCTGTATCTTAATACCAAAAGAAATTATATTTTCCCATCACATTATAGGTATGCCTTAAAAAACATTTAAGCTTATCACTACTTCAAAAGTAGCATAGTTATTAGACCTGTTGCTTTAACACCTTTGTAAGTACATTTAATAAGTACATGTGAATATTACAAAAGCACAGAATATGGTCTGGAAGATACGTGCCAGGCCAGTTCGCCTCAGCCTCTAAGGAGGGGCACAAGTCGGGGCGAGGTCGTGGCTAAGGCAAAGTTTCACTTTCCACTCTGATCCTACTACGAGAATGAATATGTATTTAGTAATATTAATACTTACGTAGTTTTTGAAATGTCCTTCCACTGATCAAAATAAAGTCAACTGGAGTTGGGAACTGTCTCTTTAGGTGCATCCAGCTACCTTCTGAACTCTTTGACAGTTGAACAACTGCTCTTCCTGGAGTGACTAAGAGTCCCTTGATTCCATTTACTGGAGCTATTCTTAAAGTAACAGTAAAATCCTGGCACTATTACAAGGTTATAATTAGGGCTGCTACTGCTGCTGCTGCTAAGTCACTTCAGTTGTGTCCAACTCTGTGCGACCCCATGGACTGCAGCCTACCAGGCTCCTCTAGGAGACCCCAAAATACCTAACCCTGATCTTAACCAAATATCCCTGCTTGTATGGATATTAGAGAAAATGCACGGAATAACACACTAGTGCAGATCACTTTAGACTGCTGGGCTTGGCTGAATGGAACCAAAATCTAACTGGGCCTAAACAGTTTGACCAGTTTATTACAGATCGATCCCTGAGTTGGGAAGATCCCCAGGAGAAGGGAAAGGCTACCCACTCCAGTATTCTGGCCTAGAGAATTCCATGGACTGTATGGTCCATGGGGTGGCAAAGAGTCGGACACGACTGAGCAACTTTCACTTTGACTTTTTCGCATCTGCTTGTTTCATCCCTCCATGATCAAATTCAAAGTTCAGATGTTATCATAAGAGAACAAGGTTATCTGGATGAGCACTCATAGGCCCGTAACGGGAAACAAAAACACAGAAACTGAAGGGGCCCTTCCCCACGCCACTGTCCAGCTGGCCCCTTCTGAGGCCTTTTCTGGCCAGGAGCGTGGCCCTGTGGCATGACCCACTGTCCTTGGATCTGTGCAAGCTCTGGTATGTCCTGCTCCCGGGAGGAGGAGGGTCAACAGGAAATGGGACAGGTCTGGCACTGGACAGGCATCTTTTGGAAGAAAGACAAGGTTACAGCCCAAGTCACAGCCCATGAATTTATACAATGCAACCATGTCTCCATTTCAGTCTCCTCCTCCTCAGGGACTGATCCCTTATGAAGTCTCCTGACTACACACTGGTCTAATCCAATCATAGCCCAGTCAGTCAATAGCTTATAGGCAGTCAATGTAAGACTTGACTGTTATAATCACAGTGGGATCTTATTTACAATGAACAGCATAAAAGCAGAGACTGCAAGTCACCTGTAATAATGCAAACCCGGACACACAACAGGGAAATATCTAAGCAAATTTACTTCTTTCTTTTCCTTCAAAGGCATACCTCAGAGACAG
Organism: Bos javanicus; assembly: GCF_032452875.1. Classification (NCBI taxonomy): domain Eukaryota; kingdom Metazoa; phylum Chordata; class Mammalia; order Artiodactyla; family Bovidae; genus Bos; species Bos javanicus. The sequence continues at coordinate 25,779,058 of NC_083886.1, forward strand.
TGCAAGTTTGGTTCCAGACACCATGACAAAGCAAATATCACAATAAAATGAGTCATACACTTTTGGTTTCCCAGTACATATAAAAGTTATGTCAGGACTTCAGTGGTTAAGAATCCATCTTGTAATGCAAAAGACACTGGGTTCAATCCCTGGTCCAGAAAGATTCCACAGGCTGAGAGGTAACTAAACTCATGTGCACAACTACTGAGCCCCTGCTCTGCAGCCCATGAGCTGCCGCTACTGAAGCCTGCGTGCCCTAAGGCCTGTGCCCTGCAACGAGAGAAGCCAAAGCAACGAGAAGCGTGTGCACTACAACTTAGAGCAGTCCCCGCCAGCTGCAGCTAGAGAAAGCCCGCAGCAACAAAGATTCAGCACAGCCCCAAAAAAATTTTTTTGTCAGGCACAGAGGTTAACTTCTTAGACCCCAATAAGTCCTAGTTAGAGAAATAACGATGGGAAAAAGTATAAATATCAGAAAGACTCCCAATTACCATTATGTACAGACAGGACTTTGAAGTCAATGGAAAAGCTATGAAGAAACAGAGTCCAGGGACTTCCCTGGCGGCCCAGTGTTTAGGACCCAGCCCTTTCACTTCGAGGATTCAATCCCTGGTTGGGGAACTGCGAGCCCATAAGCCTCACAGCTCAGCCTAAGACAAACAAAAACAAACAATGAAAGCACTTGAATTAAAGAACACAGAGGGATCGCAGGATTGCTTTCTACATTATGTACTCCTGCTTCGCTTGTTTGCAATGATATTTATCACCCATGAAAACACAAACTGTGCCACTGCACAGCTGAGAGTGGACAGATGCGGTCAAGTTTTAACAGCATGGGGCATATAAATAAAATAAGGATACTAAGAGCAAGGTCAGCCTGTAATGAGGCCCTAATCTCGGTGTCCCCAACTCCCAGGCCAGGTTCCACCTCCCCCTGTGGGCAGGCATGTCTCTCATTGAGACATGAAGGTCCCTGAGCAAGTCACTCAGCAGGAAGCCAGGCGAGGACCCGCACAGGATGTTAAGCAGACACTACAGAACAAAGTCCTGGTCTCCTCTCCCTCCTTGTTCCTGTTTTGGTAACCCCTGTTTTTCTACTTTTTACTTTTGTTCTGGGGGGTGCTTTTTCATGGCCTGATTTGAAATAACAGACTGCATCCTTTGATCATAAAAATGCCAGACCAGGAACGGCTTCTGACCACTGTCCCCCACAAAGATGTACTTCATGGAAGACTATTTTGGAAGATGTTAATAGAAATGGCATGAAAAAAGTGCTCTTAGGCAAGCAAGCCTGGGAGATGCCATATAACCTTCTCTGGGGCGGGGCAGGGGGGATCACAAAGTATATCATATTTGCATATTAAAGGCACTTCTTCTGTAAAGAAAATAGTTTACCTTTATTTACAACCAAATGTTTCCCAGGTTTCTTTTCTGCACAATGCACAGGCACTTTGGGGACAATGTATGGTTAAAAAACACTCCACAAACAACTTGTTAGATTCCGCACTTGGTCATCTAAAGGGAAGGTCGTCTGTACAACCTAAAAGGAAGGTCTCTAGAAGCTTCATGACTGGCTGATACTCTCTCCGGATGGATGAGGAAGTTGCTCCTAATTATCTTCTTCCAGCAGACTCTGTGATTTTAGCTGGTCCTTTCTTATGCTCTCCAAGTTCAGCTCTCTGTATTTTCTTTTAAAAAAGCCACACTAAAACAAAGGGAGGGAAGACCAATTACAGGCCTAAGCCATCCATCTGCTTTAGAAAACCATTTATCTTTTTGTTGCCAAATATCCCCAGTGCTCCTCTGCTTCTTCTGCTTCCTCTGAATCTCCCCAGATGATCCAATCCTTCGAGACCCATCTTAAATACTGCCTTCCCACAAGCATTCTGTGTTCAGTCCCCAGTCAGAAGTGGTTTTCCACCTTCCTCTGAACCCGCACCCCACTTTCACCTTTTTAAGTTAACTAATTCTGCTAAGTACTATCATTTCAGCTGTACTGGATCTATTTATGTAAAAGATAGAAAGAGATCAAGTACAGCCCCCCTACACATCAAGAAACTCACAATCTAGTTGGGAAGAGAAACAATGACAACACAGTATAACCACTGCTTCTTGGAAGGGTTTCTAGAGGGCAGTTCAAGGGAAAAGCATAAAGGTCAGTTCAGAGGACTCAGGAATCTCTGGGCTGAGTTTTAAGGGAAGAGCGAGAGCAAATTATGAAGGAAAGGGCTTGGGAGGCGGGTGTAGAGAGCCTCACTGCAAACACAGAGAGACAAAGCTATTCAGTTCAGTGTGTTGAGAAAAAAAGCAAGACTCGAGGGTGGAGAGAGTAGAGGCAGACATTAGATGCCTTGGATAGCAGTGAAAGAGTTTGAACATTAGATCAGGGGAAGGAAAGGAAAGGATTTAAATAGGAAAGGAACATCAGGTCCCTTTTAGGAAAATAGCTCTGCACTCCAATTCTTCAATGAGATCTTGATCTTTTTCAGACAGAAACTGTCTTGATTCATTTGCCTCAACAGGTGTGTGGCTAAAGGAAGAAGGAAACGGGGTCACAAGGCTAGGGTAGCTGCTCGAGGTCGAGGGGTGACTCTCTAAGCAGAATTCTGCCCAACACCAGAACCTTCATGAACGTGGGGGGAACTGACCTTGACTAGGATGACTATAATCACGATCAAAACCAGAAGGCCCCCAACACTGCTTTTAATGATGAGAGACAGAGAATACGCCTCCTCATCTTTCAGGAGGATGACAGTGATCTGCAACAAAACACAGAGATCACCCTGTAAGTCAGGTGAAGCAAAATGAAGTGAAAATTCCACATTATTTTAAGAAGCGAAATATGAGAACTTGGCAACATACCGTGTATTGATCAAGACTGACAACAGTAAAGCAAAAAGCTAAACCTTTCCTGATGCAGTATTTAAAATTATCTAATGAGATTTCTGGTTTCTGGTTCCACATGTAAGGGGCTTGGAAGTCACCACTCCATGCTAACAAGGAAAAAGGTGACCAGATTGGAAAATCAACAACTTTTCTTGGATCCCTAAGAGAGGGGAGGACACCAGGCAAACCTGCTGCCACCAAGAGCAGAGGGACAGACAGACAGATGGACACAGAGAGCAGAGGCTCACCACCGCCAGGGAAGGAAATCCTGAACTGCAACGGATGGACTGCTGTAAGCACGACAGTGATGACTCTGGGGCTGCAAACTCCGGGGAACCCAGCCACTGGGGTGAGGTTACTCCAGGCACTTGACCAGGTTCCCACAGTCAATGCTGGAGAAAAAACCCTTCATGCTTCCAGCAGGGAACAGAAAAGGAATCACTTTGAAATAAGCCAAAGAACTCTGATCTGAACAAGGACTGGGCTCAGGGGAAAACAGTTAACCCTAGCCTAACCTGCTGGATATAATGAGAGCCTAACTGTTCTGGGGGAAGGGAAGTGCCCAACTCAAGCCCACTCTAGCTATCCTGTCCCACAGAAACAGTGAGGAAGTTCACAGGCCAGACGCCCAGGCTCATTAAAAGACTGAGCCCTAATTACAGAACCACAGAGCACCTCCCCTCCCCACACCTCACTACATTAATGAAGGTCTGCCTACAGAAGTTCCTTTTACCTGGTACAGCATTTCCAGCTATCAAAAGAAAATTATCGGGTACACCAAAAGGCAAAAAAACAAAATTTAAAAAGAGAGAGTAAGCACCAGAACCAGATATGCCAAGAATGTTAGAATTATCAGACTGGCAATTTAAAACCACCACGATGAATATGCTAAGGGCTCCAAAGGATAGAACAGACAGCACACAAGAACAAACAGCAGACGGGCAATGTAAGCAGAGAGACTGAGACCCTAAGAAAGAACCAGAGAGAAATATTAGAGATGAACAGCTGCTGTGATGGGAACAAAGAATGCCTTCGATGTACACATCAGTAGACTGGACATGGCTGAGCAAAGAATCTCTGAGCTAGGTAGAGCAACAGAATCTTCAAAAAACAAAGAGAACAAAAACTGGAGGTGGGGTGAGGGGAGGAGTAAACCAGAGGACAGGAAAGTGATCTGATGACCAAAATACTTCATACAAACTATTCTGGTCTCTTATCTAGCAGTCCGTCAGGAGACTGACCTTCTGGTTGTGTGTGTGTGTGAGAGAGAGAGTCTGAACCAGGCACGGGTTCAATCCCTGGTGGGGGAACGAAGAGCCCATGTGCCATGTGCCGTGTGGCCCGAAAAACAAGAAAAAGAAAGAAAAGGAAGTCACGGGAAGAAAAACTCCTTTTACTACTGACCTCTTGGCTTCCTATTCTGTATTCTGCCATGTGAAAATGTACTGCTGGGAGAGGTGGCGACTTTAGGCCAGGCACAAGGGAAGGCATCGCCAGCACATAGTCAGGAAAGCTCAAGATTTGAAGGAGCCCGGCCACTGACACCGGTCTGCCTCCACCCCCAGATAAACACAAGAGGCCTTTAAGGCACATTAGTTTGGTTTTTTTTGCAGCTGAAATGCACTTAAAACTTAGCTTCGGGTACTGAATTTCAAAAAAGGAAAATCATCATGGAGACTCTACAATAAAAGCACCAGTAAGTAAAGGGGGAACACTTATACATAAATAAATGACTTAAGAATGTGCATATAAGACACTGTTAATAGGAACTCTTTTGGGGAGGAGGGAATCCAGGGTGTGGGAGACAGGGAGTGAAGGAATCACTATTTTTCATTTGGGATCTTTGCATAAGACTTGGATTTTCTTTTTTTTTTTTTTAATCTGTGCAATGATATAATGGGAACACTTCTCTTTCTTCCACATCATTTTCTGTATCAGACACACTCAAAAATAAACAAATGTTATTTCTGACATGTCTAGAGAACTGTGCCTTTCCCCTCCTCCAGGAAGGAAAGCAGAGGAGCTAATGTTGAGCAATCCACTCTCACCCTCTTGACACTCAGGCTTCACTAAAGAGCTCACAGATGGACCATTTCTGGCACTAGCAGCTGCCTAGGGCAAGTGTCAACAAGAACGACAGCCCCGCGGGGGCACACACAGTCTTCAGCCCACAGATCACAAAGGTCAAAGGTCAGTCTGACTTGCAGTCACATGTTAAACCTCTGCAAAACGAATCCAAGGGTTCCAGGACTTAGTTTAAGACTTATAAGAGGAAAAAAAAAAAAGAAAAGACATAAGAGAATTGTGCACTCATGAGTATTGTAACCATGGGACACTGTAACTAAACACTGGTATCACATACTAGCAAGCGAGTTAATACATATAAGAAAAAAAAATTCTCAACTAGGAAATAAAAAAAAATTTTTCAAATCAAAGTATATATAGTTAGGTGTTGATTCCAGCCTAGTTATAACAACTGAGACTTCCTCTGCTTAGGCCTCTTATTCAGTTGCCTCATTTCAGAGACAGAAAAACTTAGGCAGAACCTGAGTAACTCAAGGTCATGGAGACAGCTGGTTGCAGAGTCAAGAGCAGAGGTAATAAGACTGAAACAGGAAGAGGGCAATAGCAAGTGCCTATTTGTACAAGGGCGCTAAAGCCAGGCACAGGCTTCCCAGGACAACACCCAGAAAATAGAAAACAGCCAGGGATTACCTTAGTTCTGTGGTTCTCTGTGTTGAGCCCCTCATACAGAGATTTGTTGAAAGATATTTCACCAAGGATCTGCAGCTCAGTCACATCTCTTAGTAACTATAAGATGGGGAAGAAAAAAAGTGAAACATATTTTAGACATGGACCTACTACATTTTTTTTTTTTTGGAGTTAACTTTTTTTTTTAATTGGAGTATAGTTGATTTAAAATAGACTTCTAAAAAAAATGGACTTACAATTCCTGGACAGCATCATTCCTTACGTTTCTGTTTTTTGGTCAAGGCATGTGGGATCTTAGTTCCCCGACCAGGGATCGAACCTATACCCCCTGCACTGGAGGGCAAAGTCTTAACCACTGGACTGCCAAGGAAACCGCCCCCCCCCCCCTTCTCATCTTTCCCTTTAAATGTGTTCCTTCTCCAGTATTCCTCAAGTCTAATGAATGGCCTCAGCAACCACTAAGTTTCCCAAGCCAGAAACCTAGTTAAAACTCAACTTCTTTTCCCTTATCCTTTACCCCACACCACACTCCCATGCCCAAGTCAGTTCTTGATGATTCTTTTTTTTTTTCAGTCTCTCTTAACACCTGTCCCTTTTCCGCCATTCTCACTGCTACTTCTTCAGCTCAGATCCCATCATTCTCACCTGGATCATCACAAGATGTTAAACTTGACTTTAGTTCCTACTTTTGAATGAGTGATCAGGCAAAGTCTAGCTAAGAAGGTAATATGTGAATTAAATATAAGAAAAAAGCACACACATGAAGATCTAGGAGAAAAGCTGTCTCATGCAGAAGGAGCAGCAAGTACAAAGGTCCAGTGGCTAGAACAATAGCAGCAAGCTGGAGTCTAAGAAGCAGGGAAGACGAAAGTATTAGGAGATGGAGGAGTAAGTGGAGACCAGATCATAGGATGCCTGGGACACCACTGAAAAAGACAAATTTTAGTCTAAGTGTATACAGTTGTTTTTTTTTAAAAGCCGATAAGTGGCATAGTGTTTGCTTTTAAAAAATAGCTGCTCCATGAAGAATGTCTGTGAAGGACACGGCAAAAGCACAGGCAAGAAAAGCAGGGAGGCGGCTACCGCAGTGAATCCAGCAAGAGGTGGTGACCTGAACAACAGCGGAGACAGACAGAAGTGAATGGATTTAGAATATATCTGGGGGTGGGGATGGGGCAGAATGACAGAGTTGGCTGCTGGAACAGATAAGGGGATGTAAGAAAAAGGAGTTCGGACTTCCCTGGTGGTCCAGTGGCTAAGACTCAGAGCTCCCAATGCAGGGAACATGGGTCGGATCCCTGGTCAGGGAACTAGATCCTGCAAGCCACAATTAAGACCTGGTGCAGCCAAATAAGTAAATAAATATTTTTTTAAAAAATTTTTTTAAGGAAAAGGAGTCGCCACAAGGAATTCCTAGAATTCCTAGTAAGTCAGCAGTGTAAGGGCATCCCAGATGGCTCAGAGGTAAAGAATCCGCCTGCCAATGCTGGAGCAGCAGCAGACGCGGGTTCCATCCCTGGTTCGTGAAGATCCCCTGGAGGAGGAAATGGCAACCCACTCCAGTATTCTTGTCAGGATAATCCCATGGACAGAGGAGCCTGGTGGGCTGCAGTCCGCCGGAACGCAGAGTCGGACACCCCTGAGCACGCAAGCAACTCGTAAGTTACCCTAGTTAGTTACCCTGAGAGAGTGGGGAAGCAACAGGCTGGAGCAGAAGGTGGATCAACAGACCTGTTTTGGACACTTTATATTTGGAGATGCTATTAATATTATCGTTTCCAGGGAAGATGCCCGAGAAACGTGGATTAATCAAATCCTAAGTACCTGCTTTAGCTGATTCAAGGAGAGCTCTGCAGCCACGGTTACATTTTCTTTATCCGAGGTGACCTTACAGCTTACTGAATGCCATTCTTCCACAAGCTGAAAGAGGATGGGTGTTAATTAGCACGATCTGTTTATGGGGTGGAAAAGCTGGGAATTTTAACACTTAGCACACAGACAACCTCAAGGTCGAGGAATAAAGGGTGTGAGCAGTTTCTGCCCTCATTTGGTTCCAGCAAAGCCGCAACCCTGGCAAACGTGAGCCGGTGAAGAGACTAAGGGGCGCCTCAGGAACGTTCGGCCTGTGCTTTCAGGGGAAGTCTCGGCAAAGTACAATCCCGGCGTCTCAAGGCACCCGCTTCAGGCCGTCCTCCCTCCCCCATGACCCCCTCTCTCCGGTCTTTGGGATGACTGCGCTCACCTGAACCAGGTCGCTCCCACAAACGCGCTCGAGAGCCTGAGTGCACACGGTGTGGGCCTGAAACGACAACCATCTCAGTCCATCCCCGCAACACAATGAAAAAGCCAAACCGCCATAGTTACCCGCCCCCTCCCACTTCTCGCGAGATCCGTCATGATTGCGCGGACGGCCGGGCGCTAGGACCCGGCGGGCAGGCGCCTCCGCGTCTCGAGGAAGTCTCGCGGTGTTAGCATTTGAACTACCTGGCGGGTGCAGGCCATGGCGGCGTCACTCCCGCTACCCGCGAGTGGGCTCTTCCGAACGTACGGGGCAGCCGGCGGCGGGAGGCCGCGAAGGCGGCCGGGCCTGGCAGCCGTACAGTGGTTCCCGCCGCAGGACCGGAAGCGTTTCTTCAGCAGCAGTAGCAGTGACACCAGCAGTGGCGGCCCCTCGCAGTCTGTCGTCTCCGACGATCCTGACGACCCCGACTTCCCCGGCAGCCCGGTGGGTCAGCGGCGGAGGCGCGCTGGCGCCCGACTCGCCAAGGGCCGGCCGAGTCAGATCGCGACCCCGAGACGCCTGAGGCTGCGATCGCGGTGCCCGCAAAAGTGCAGCACCCCCTGCGGCGCTCTAGAACCGCCGTCCTTTCCCAAGGGCTCCCTGAGCCCGGACCTCCGTGTGTGCGGCCAGCCCAGGGACGGCGGCGAGCTGGGCACCAGTGCCTCCCTGTTCAGCTCTCTGGCCTCTCCCGGCCCCGGGTTCCCTGCGCCAGAAGACAGCATCTGTACCGATCCTTCCACCTTTCTGGATGCAGCCTCAGAAGCTCCGAGCAACTTCCACCTCCCAGAAGCCTCCCTGGACCAGGCACCCCTCCCCTGTTCCCAGGACGCAGCGACAGGAGGAGGCAGGTTCACCAGGTTGGCCCACCAAGCCCAGGCCAGCCTCAGGTCAGCTCTCTTTAGCTTTTTGGACCCAGGAAATCCTGAGGATTCCGAGCTTGGGACAGATGGGAAGAATTTGCAGGAGTTCTGCCATGACAGGGAACTGGTGGGGAGGAGGCTGGAGAGCCCAGGTTTATCAGGCAGGGGTAAGAAGAGGACCACAGACCAGGACTCTTGTCGAGAGATTGAGTCTCAAGAGTCTGTCCAGATAGAATACGAAGAGGCCCGTGGGTGCAAGGGCGGAATCGCATCTGGGAAAAGCAACGGGCTTGAGAGAACCAGGCTAAGCCGAAAAAGGAAGCATCAAGGGACAGCAGAAACCTCCCTCCTCCATCCCCGCCAGGTTACAAAAGGCCAAAAGATGGAAGATGGCTCATGCGTCACCCAGGACTTGACTCGTTTACAGAATGCCTGCTCTTGGACCAAAACCAGAGCCTCCTTCAGTTTCCACAAGAAGAAGATCGTGACAGCTGTGTCTGAAGTATGCAGCTGCGACACCTTGGCCGGTTCTCTGTCTGAGTCCCTCATGTCAGAATATTCACACCACCCTGTTCAGAACAGAACAAGCTGTGCTCTGTCCCCCTGGCACTCCTCCTCTATGTATTTGCTAACCCCCTTAAAGACACAGCAGGTCACAGACAAAAGGACATCTGATGCAGAAAAGCTTTATGGGGAATGCAATCAGGTGGGCCCCATCCCCTTCAGCGACTACCTCTCCGAAGAAAAACTGGAATGCTGTGAGAAGATTGGAGAAGGGGTGTTTGGCGAAGTGTTTCAAACAGTTACTAACCACACACCTGTAGCCCTAAAAATCATTGCTATCGAAGGACAGGACTTAGTCAATGGAGCTCACCAGAAAACTTTTGAGGAAATCCTGCCAGAAATCATCATCTCCAAAGAGCTGAGCCTCTTGTCTGATGAGGCATGCAACCGCACAGAAGGCTTCATTGGGCTGAACTCGGTACACTGCGTTCAAGGATCTTACCCTCCCTTGCTCCTCCAAGCCTGGGATCACTATCACTCAACCAAAGGGTCTGCAAACGACCGGCCTGACTTTTTCGGGGAAGACCAGCTCTTCATCGTGCTGGAATTTGAGTTTGGAGGGATCGACCTAGAGCAGATGAGAAAGAAGCTGTCCTCCATTGCCACTGCCAAGAGCATTCTGCACCAGATCACCGCCTCCCTTGCCGTGGCTGAGGCCTCACTGCACTTTGAGCACCGAGACTTGCACTGGGGGAACGTGCTCTTAAAGAAGACCAGCCTCAAAGAGCTCCACTACACCCTCAATGGAAAGACGAGCTCCATCCCCACCCGAGGGCTGCAAGTCAACATCATCGACTACACCCTGTCCCGCTTGGAGCGGGATGGGATTGTGGTTTTCTGTGACATCTCCAGGGACGAGGACCTGTTTATGGGACAAGGCGACTACCAGTTTGAGATCTACAGGCTGATGAGGAAAGAAAACAACAACTGCTGGGGTGAATATCACCCATATAACAACGTGCTCTGGCTACATTACCTCACAGATAAGATCCTGAATCAGATGACCTTCAAGTCCAAACATAACACCCCCGCCTTGAAGCGAATGAAGAAACAGATCCAGCATTTCTATCAGACTATGCTGAACTTCAGCTCTGCCACGGACCTGCTCTGCCAGCATAGTCTGTTTAAGTAAGCCGGGGGTTCTGACCACCCCCAAAGGAGAGGGCGTGGAACTGGAAGCCCCTGATGCTGTTTTTAACCTCTGTCCCCACAGCAGCGTGGGATTCCTGCTCTTACAAGTTTCCAATCAGCTGTTCAAACAAGAATTTTGTTTCCAAGTGGAAACTGACATGTTTAAACTTAACAAATATTCTTTGAAAATAAACTATATGTGAGAACACCATTTACAACTGAAAAGCCCTTTTTCTGTCAGCAGACTTCATTTTGTAAATTCCTTTCCACAGTTTCCTTTTTGAACCTCAACATTTTATGTAGCCTGAACAGAAAAGAAGAAAATCAGGAACACCCAAGGCCTCAGCTGTCACACTGCTAAGAGCCTGTTCCTGTAGGTGTCATAAGGCTGGCTTTGGGAACCACACTACAGATGAGTCAACTAAGAGCAAAGAGGCTGTACCACAGCAGAGTCCCAGGCATATAGACTGGGAGACAGGAAAAGCAGAAGGTAGACAATTTGTAGGAAGAAGTGCCACATGTTTATCAATCTCATTTGCCAATCACAGAGAAGCAGAATTTATCCATGATTTTCAAAGGGAAAATAAATGTCTCCATGGCTACTAAAAAGGTTGAATTTTGCTTACTTTTTTCATCAAGGGAAGAAAAATCGAAATGTCAGTTTGGGCTGAGTAGTTAATATTCCTTACGAATATGACTTGGGTAATTTACTCCTAAAATGCGTTCCCAGGTTAACTCATCTTTTTTCTACTCCTTTTTCTAGAGTTCTAGTTTTTATACCTTTGAGAATCCATAGCCACTCTGGAAAGAGATGTGATTGTGATACAGAACTGCCTCTATGTACCTGAATCTTGGTCAGGTTCGTCACTGTTAGGAACTGGAAACCTTGTAATTTAACTGGAATACAAATTTGCAGCTGGAACTCAGCTCCAAAGAGGTTCTCCCCATGTATCTACAAGATAAAATCCAAGCGGAAAGTCACGGCTGGTGTTGTTTTGCCACCTGTTGGCTTTGCGATGATAAGTAGAGCACTTACGTTGAAGAGGAACTCTTTGTGGTGGGAAGACCCCTGGCTTGTGTTCATGTACATCACTGAGGGTCTGCAGTTGAGAGGACATGGGTTAGGCCTCAGGGCCCCTTTCTCATTTTAAATAAACCTCAGTGCTATCAATTGGACACACTAAGAGGATCCTTAATTCTTAAGAGAGATCAAAGTTGAATAGCAAAATGTTGAGCAGTGGTGGGGCAGTTGGGATCAGGTTAGAATATTTGAATTCAGTCCCTTCAGGCTGGTTCTGTATCCGATTATCATTCCTCAGGGTGGCCTTACTTTTTCTCTTCCTTTCTTCCTAATCCCTTAAGTCCTCTCTTCCCTCCTTAGCATCCCATCAGTTCCCTTTGGTATCAAAACCTGTTGGCACTGTTCCTCCTTTGATTACAGCCACAGGGTTTCTAGGACCTAACAGTTAATGCCCTAGAGATCAGTGGGAGCCTGAATTCTAAGCAGCCTCCTCTCAGGGAAAGGCAATGCCCACATCCACCCTGACCACTAGACCCACCCCTGAAGCTGTCCCGCAGGTATGGGGCCCCCCGGAAGTACTTACTTGGGAAGAACCGCAATGAAGGCGTGTTTGATTTGAAGGCTGTGAGTTTTATTGACCAAAGACCTTCTTTCATTGGAACTAGAAAATAAGAGTGTCAATTTATAGCACCCCTGCTTTGTACACATGGCTGCTTCTTACCTTGGCTTCCCAGGATCACTGGGGGTCAGATAGAAAAGACTTGGAGATAAACAGAGTGCAGAAGACTCTGCACTGGAAGACCAGACTTGGAGAACACTGATTTTAAAAGGGTTTCTCCAGGACTTCTCTGCCAGTCCAGTGGTTAAGACTCCACGCTCCCAATGCAGGGGGCACGGGTTCACTTCCTGGTCAGGGAACTAGAATCCTGCGTGTTGCATGGTGTGGCAAAAAAGACAAGAGTTCCTCAGCCTTGAATTGACATTTAGGGCCAGGAAAGTCTTCATGAGTGGCTGTCCTATATATTGTAGGATGTTAACATCCCAGGTCTCTACCCACTAGATGTCAATAACACCCCCACCAAAGTCATGCCAATCAAAAATGTCTTCAGGCGTTGCCACTGGGAGCAGAATCACCCCTGTTTGAGAACTTTACCGACAGTGTACCCCACCCTACCCCAAACATAGAGGTTAGATGCATCTCTGAGGTTAGATGAACCAAAATGAGCTCTCCAGTGCAAAACTCAGTCTACCAGACTATACCATAGTTTTACTTTGTCAATAAAGGAACATTTTAAATATCTCTGATAACAAGGGAAACCCAGGTCACTGTAGGGACACAGGTGCCTTCCTGGGGCTCCCTGAGGCTTCCCTTCTGGGGCAGTGAGGAGTCATAGCTCTGATGCACACGCGTGGGAGGGAGCTTTTTTGCAGGACCACAGCCCAGGCTCCCTTGACCCAGGCATGACTTACTTGGTGACCATCACAGTGATGTTGGCTGTCCTGTTTGGAAAGGCACTCTCCTCCAGCTGCCAAACCAACGAAAAGTTTGCCTAGTTAAACAAAAAAAGGTGGATTGATTCCCGTTTATACCACTCACAATCCTACTAACTAAACAGACCTGGAAAACGTAATTCAGTACTCCGTGCTTCTGTAGCACAGGATGCTTCGAGGTCCCATTATTCCACGTAATACAGTGTCAAGATGTGGTGAGCAGGGCAGACAGCATTATTCCCCTTTTACAGCCAAGGAAGCTGCTCGAGAGGTCTCCCGCAGCACAGAGATCATCAGTGGCAGGTCAAGGACTCCCCTCAAGGCTAATAGCCTTCCAGACCACCCCCAGCTTCACTCTGCTGTACAGGGGTGAGCCAACCTTGTCTCTGTGACTGTACCCTCACCTCCACTGCACCCTACTTCCAGAGCACACTGGGCAGCTTTACGCTCTGTTACAGATGACGGTATAGTCAAGGAAAGTGTGGAAACTGCAACTGGGAGATTCTAATGAGCCTGGGAAGTAGAAAACACCAACCCTAGGGTAGTGAGAAGAGTCAGCTAATCAAAACGGACTCACAGGACTTCCCTGGTGGTCCAGTGGCTAAGACGCTGAGCTCCCAACGCAGGGGGCCGGGATTCCATCCCTGGTCAGGGAACTAGATCCCACGTGCCGCAACTAAAAGATCCTGCATGCCACAACTAAGACCCAGAGCAGCCAAATAAATAGGAAAAAAAAAAAACTCACGGATGACCTCTTGAGGATGGGGTGACCGATCTTGCACTTCATGACCAGGACAGAAGCAATCGGCTTAGGGTCACCGCACTGAATGTCTGGAGAAGGAGGCTGTTAACACAAAAGATATGGTTTTGAAAAGGCAAAAAAAAAAAAAAAGGTTCAGTTTCCTCACAACAACATGCCAGACACCCTGCCAGGAGCTGGAGATGCAAATAAACCTGTCTTTGTCCTCGTCTCCTTCACAAGTTGGGCAGACGGCTCAGTACTAGATGGCTGAAGAATTTAAACACAAGGCCTCAGGAGGGGTTCTGTGAGAGCGGCACAGAAACAAGCAGTGAAGAAAGATGAGGTCCAACCAGGAGGAATCAGTCTTCCTGGGGAGGGAGGCATTTGAACTGCACCTTGGACCAATGAAAGGCCCCCTGCATTGCCACGCAGCCTTTTTCAGACATGGTTCCTCATCTGGACCACTGGATATGGAAAATGACCGAGTGGCCACTGTTTTCTTAATTCTCCCAAGGATGGTGGGTCTAGTTCCATTCTAGGTGCTTAGGAGATCGTGGCATGTAACGGGTGCTGTCCTAGCTCAAACAGCCTCAGACCACCAGGGACATACCCATAATAAGACAGAGCCAGGTTTGTTGACTCATTATAGAGTGAGGAAAACTGCACTGTGGTGTATCTCACCAAACAAAGGAAAAGATAGTTATTAAAGGATTCTGGGGAAAGAGTTTGGGGAAATATAAACAAAGCAGTGTTTTACAGGCTCAAAATAAAACAGGGATGGGACTTCCCTCATGGTCCGTGGTTAAGACTTCGCCTTCCAATGCAGGGGGTGCAGGTTTGATCCGTGGTCAGGGAGCCAAGATCCCACATCCCTTGCAGCCACACAACCAAAACATAAAACAGAAGCAATGTAACAAATTCCATAAAGACTTTAAAAATGGTCCACATGAAAAAAAAGAAAATCCTTTAAAAAAAAAAAAAAAAGGCCAGGGCTATGTGTAAAAGGGCCACTCAACATCAATTCTTTGCTGCAAAGTGGACCCAAAGACCCACTTTCTTGGAAACTATTCATGTGAATGTGAAAAGCTGTGTGTAGAAACATTTTATCTGAAGTTTCAAGTCTCAGATGGAAAATGAGAATGCTTCTCTTTGTCAAAACAGTTTAGATTCTCCAGGCAACAGTAAGATGGTTTCATAATTATAGATATAACTTCACACAGCAAAGTTTCTGATTGCCTATGATTTTAGAGAGCAAAATTTCTCAATGTTACAATATTTATAGCTGCTGGGTGTCCTTGGGAGAAATACTGTTTTCTGGTATCTTACAGCTGGCTTTGAGTCTGTGCTCCCAGGCTGATGAAAGGCGGAGCAGACTTTTACTTTCCAGTCAAGCTAATTTATTATAGATTATTTCTCTCTCAGAACTCTAGGTTAGAAAGGCTGCAGGCAGAAGGAGTGATTGGGTGGCAAAATAACACCATTGATGTTTAAGGCAGAGAATGATACGACTGGATCCCTGGCTTATTGTTGGATTAGACGGGATTTGTCTAGTTAATAATCATTTATTGGATGGACGAGGATGAGGCCGGAGGCAGAGTGAGGAGGCTTCCATAACCAAGCCGAGATGCAGGAAGGAAATCCAGCCTAACAGGAAGACTTGTTTCTAACCGGGAATTCATTACAGCCCCTAAAGCCCTGAGCCATGTGGTTCCACAACTGCTCTCATAGTTACCTTCTGTATCCTCTTAAACTGCAGGTTTCTGGGGAAATTCACAGCCATGCTGGTCATGTAGGAATCTTCCCCAGAGTTAGTCAGGCTAATGTTCATGGTCAGCTCCTTTGTGAGGCCCACCACCAATTCCTGCCTGCACAGGGTAGGCAAAGAGATAAATGTTACCAGTTTATTTAATCTGTGAAAACCTCAGTGCGATGCAACAGCACCTTCTTAACTTCTTAGATACTATTGCCTAAAGGATACATTTAGCCTAGATCTTCTTCCCCACAACAGAAGCAAGCACCTGGACTACCATCCCCACCTCAGTTGCTGTGTGACATGACCATTTATTTAGTGTTTACCATGTGTTGGGGACTGTGTTAAATGTTTCACACTCTCTGCTAATCCTGGTGATAACTCTGTGAAATTGTATGGTTACTCTCTGTGCTGCAGTGAAGGGAACAGAAGCCAGGGGGGGCTCGCTCACTTGCCTGAGGTCCCACGGCCCCGAAAGAGAGTTGGGAGAATCAGACCTAAATCCTCTTTCTACCACCAACTCACTGTGACCCCAGGCAACGTACTTTGAGACAGAGATTCATCCATTTCACGTACATTTACAGGGGACTTTGGCCAGACGCCCCACCCAACGCAGGAGAAACCATGCAGGGGACAGACGCTGCCTCCACCCCTGCCTTGGCCTGAGCTTTCCCACCACAAAACCACCCCAGCCCTTCCAGATTACAGGCTGTGAGTTAAGACGTGAGTCTGTTCAGCATGGAGAAGAGAAGATGTGGGGACGGTGAGGGCTCCCTTCACACTGAGGCCCCGTGGGGTCCCAGAGTGCACAACCACTCTCAGTAATTGAGACCTACAGGGAAACACATTGACAACACAAAGAAAACTTCCTAACCATCTGAGAGGTCTTAAAATAGAATGTGCTGCTCTGGGGAGTAATGTGACCTGTGTCTTATTGAGTCATTTTTGTTTTTTATCATAGCTGAGAGGAGGATAGTGGGCAGTGACAGAGCCTGTGTGGGGATCCGTCTGGGAGATGACACAGACCTGAAATAAGACAGCGGCAGTGGCGATGCGCTGGCGTGCTGCGGTTCATGGGGTCGAAAAGAGTCGGACACGGCTGAGCGGCTGAGCGACTGAACTAACGAACGAAGTGGCGATGGGGAGGGTGATAAGGCCATGCTTACAAGCAGAGCGCAAAAGAGACAGGAGTTGGGGACTCCTCTGCCAGTTCAGTGGTTAAGGCTCAGTGCTTCCAGTGTAGAGGGTGTTGGTTTGATCCCTGATCAGGGAACTAGATCCCACATGCCATGAGCATGGCCCAAAACTAAAAAACTCTTTTTAAAAAAAGAGAGTCGAGGATGTGTCCTGAGTTTCTGTTTCAGAGTTTCCAGCTTGGATGACCCAGTGGGGCTAGTTGTGATGGAGAGAGCACAGCAGGAGACCAGAGGGTGGAAACTGGCCCGATGAGTTCAGTCTGGGACATGATGAGAAGTGCTCAGAGGACAGGAAGGCAGGGACATTGAAATGTCAGTTGGGTGTCCTGTCTAGAGCCCAACAGAGAGATCTAAGAGTCACTGGAATATGTACCAGGGATTCTTTTTTTTTTTTTTTTTTTTGTACCAGGGATTCTTAACTCGAGGTCCAGGGACAGTTTCAGAGTTCCCTGAATGTAAACGCTTCATGTTTGCAAGTGTGATCTTCTAAAGACAAGTGTCTGTAGTTTACCTTAGATTCTTCAGGAGATTCACGTCCACAAAAAAGGTCAAACCACTGAGGCATTTGGATGCTAAGGATTAGGCTCAATACTTTGGAAAAAAGGCGAGACTGCCAGCTGTGGACACTAGGGGGTGATGTAGGGCCAGCTGATTCGCAGTCTGTTCTGCAAGGACTTGGCTGGGCTTTAGGGGCTGTAATGAATTCCAGGTTAGGAACAAGTCTTCCTGTTAGGCTGGATTCCAAAGCACTCAAAAGCCTTGACTTGGCTCCTCCATGACTGAGACGGGCAGAGCTAAGCTATCCGCATCTGAAACACAAGTCCTGCAAATGTCTGTGAAAAGATTTCTCAGGACTCAGAACAGAGCTGTTCTTCAGAGACGCCAACTCAGCCAACCGGCCATCAGTGCCATGTTCCGCACACAGCACTAGGTGTGGGGGAAAAGAGCATTTTAAGACCACCACATGTCCAAAACCAAGCTCATGCAACCCACTCCAGTATTCATGCCTGGGAAATCCCATGGACGGAGGAGCCTGGCGGGCTACAGTCCATGGGGTTGCAAAAGAGTCAGACATGACTTAGCGACTAAACAACAACAAATCATAGTAACAGAAATGATAGACAATTACAAGGGAAATGGGAAGGAAATCCAAAAAAGAGGAGATACGTGTATATATATAGCTGAGTCACTTTGCTGTACAGTAGAAACTAACACAACAATACATAGAAACTATACTCCAATAAAAATCAATTTAAAAAAATTACCAAGCTCATGACCTCTCCTCCCCACCTTGCCTTCCAAACCCATTCTTCCAAAAGCTTTCCCAGTTCAGTTCTTGGCATCTGCATCATTCTGGAATTCAGTGGGGTCCAACAGAACTTCTGAAGTAATGGAAATGACCTATTATATATCTGTGCTGCTCAAAACCACTAGCCATATGTGGGTACTGAGCACGTGAGATGTGCCTAGGGCAACTAAAGACCTAAAATCTTCTTTAATTTTAATTCATTTCAATTTAAATAACTACATGTGACCAGAGGCTATTGTGTTGGACAGCACAGTTCTGGATGCTCAGGCTGGAACCCTGAAAGACTTCTTAGACCCCTCTCTCTCACTCCCCACATCCAATCTGTTATCCAATCCTGCGGGCTCTAACTTCAAAATATAACCACCTTCATTGCTCCCACTCTGGCCCAAGTCATATCGCTTCTCACCCGAGTTATCACAATAGCTCCCTACTGTCGCCCCACCTCCACCTCTGCTCCTACAGTCTATTCTCAACACAGCAGCAAGAATGATCCTATCGGGACTTCCCTGGTGGTCCAGTGGTTAAGAATCCACCTTCCAATGCAGGTGATGTGGGTTTGACCCCTAGTCAGGGAACTAAGATCCCACATGGTGCAGGGGAACTAGAGAGCCCTAGCGCACCAACAAAGACAGCAGTGTGTGTGGGAGAGCAACCCCCCCCCCCCCACATACAAAGAATGATCCTCTGAAAGTGCATGGTCATGTCACTCCTCTGACTTCCCAGCTCACAGTAAAAGTCTTCATGGAAATGGAGCCACATAGGATTTTTCCTCCCCTCACATGGCAACATCGACTCAATGGACATGAGTTTGAGCAACCTCCGGGAGATAGTGAAGAACAGGGAAGCCTGGCATGCTTCAGTCCATGGAGTCACAAAGAGTCAGACAAGACTTAGCCACTGAATAACACCACCCCTCCAATTCACTCTGGTGTCCTGGCCTCTTCCTCCCACCTCCAAGCGCCCAGCTCAGGGCACTGACAGGTACTCTTCCTTCAGACACCCACAGAGTTTATTCCTCCACCTCACTTCCATGAACCTAAACATCACCTTCTCCATGAGCCCTTTCCGGACCACTCTATTTGAAACTGCAACCCCAACCGCATCCCTGGCATTTCCCTCCCACCTTCCCTGTCTTCTTTTTCTTCATAGTACATCTTTTCAACATAGTTGACTTATATATTATCTTCTCTCCCTAAGCAAAATTGTGAAAGTGAAAAAGGGGCTTCCTGTATCTCTCAGCACCTCAAGTGCTGGGCACAGAGGAGGAGCTCCCTAAGTATGTAATGAATTAAGTAATTTGGTAAAGCGTTGAGCCAGGGAAGAGGTTATCTCTAAGTGAGGGGGTCCTAGGAGTGAGGGACCCTGGGTTATGGAAAGAAATCTGGGTGTAAGCCCATCCAGTGATCATGGGACCCCACGCAGGCCTGCAACTACTGACTCTTCCCAAATTTATAACGTAAGAATACAAATCTGTCTTGCTTCCCTCACTGGGTGGCTGGGGAAGCAATGATACAATTAGTGCAAAAGCCCTTTGTGGGCTGTGAGGGAAAGGAGGAAGCAAGTGATCCTGGTGAGGGGTTTGCCCCATAAGCCTTCAGGAGAGTTAACTGCAGAAACCATGACAACTGGATTCAACTCACTGAGAGATGGTGGTGGCCAACTGTAACTCCGCAACACAAAACAGCTTATTCTTGCAGTTCTTCTCGTAGGGCAGCTGAAAGCAGACAGAGAGGGGCAGGATCAGCCCAGGGACGCCGCCATCCCCCGCAGCCTTGCTCTGTGATCTTCTCCCTAGGACATGAGTGTCCCTTCCGCTGACTCTGAGAAGTGTAGGTGAGGCTGACGGGCTGAGGTTGTGTCCACGTGGCTGTGAGAGGTGTGACTGTGCTATTCCTTGATTTGTCAGGCATGGGGGTGTGCTTGGTCCTAAAACACAGGTACCATGCATCAGGCCACTGGCCAAGGTCAAAAAGAGGGTGACCTTTGTGAAACAGCGGGAGTAGCCGTCACTTGCATATTATGCTAATTAAGTAGCAACACTCACAGCTCACTACTCTGAACATTTAGGGGTGGGTGAAACCATATGAAGAAAAGCCTCCTTAGTCCTCTTAAATAGAGCAGGAACATCAGGGGACAAATTGGGAGGGGGGGATTCCTAACCAAATATTGTCAACAACATTTAGGGGTGGGTGAAACCATATGAAGAAAAGCCTCCTTAGTCCTCTTAAGTAGAGCAGGAACATCAGGGGACAAATTGGGAGGGGGGGGGGTTCCTAACCAAATATTGTCAACGTTCAGTCCCGTGAGCTTTTCTACCCACATGACTAGTCTTCTCTGTAGGTTAAATATTCCCCCTTGCAGTCCTGCCTACACCCAACAAATTTAGAAATCAGAGTGGGCCCAAAAGGTCCATGTAAGATTGAAAAGTTCCAGCTCAGGTTGCAAAGTCACGTTTTCTAAAGGAGAAGGTCTATTTTAGTATACTTTATCTTGTGAAAAAAAAAAAAAAAAAGGTCTATTTTTTATTATGAAGGAGACACAGCCAGCTTCCTACCGGGGGAATCACTGCATTTATCTTCCCAGCAGCCAGCGACCATCACAGTAGCTTTATGCAAGGACTGTTTCCATGATTGGAGCTTACAGTGAGAGCCCAGGGTAAGAAAGAAAACCTTCCACTGCCCAGAGAAGGGAGATGCAGATTGCACAAGTCAGAGCTTGGGGCTCTATCTGACTGGGTCAACAATTGAGGGCTTCTTTTTTTTTAGTTTTGCTTTTAATATAGCCAAGCAGCTTGTTCTCTTTCAGTAGGATTAAAACATCCTAAGTGCCCAGCTAGAGCTCATTCTCTGGAAAAATCTATGTGCTTGCTGCCGCTGCTGCTCAGTGGTACCCGACTCTGTGGCCTCATGCGCTGTAGCCGCCAGGATCCTCTGTCCATGGGATTCTCCAGGCAAGAATACCGGAGTGGGATGCTATTTCCTTCTCCAGGGCATCTTCCCGACCCAGGGATCGAACCCACATCTCTTGCATCTCCTGCACTGGCAAGCAGATTCTTTACCACTGTGCCACGTGGGAAACCCATCTATGTGCCTAAACACCAAATAATTTCCCCTCACCCGTTTCCTCAGTGGGATCATTTTTTTTTTAATCTCTTTGCCAAAGCATCAAAGTAATCATTGATTAAGATAAGAATCCTGAATGGATGTTAAACAGGATACATCATGGGTCAGCAGGTAAAGAATCCACCTGCAATACAGAAGACACAGGAGATGCAGGTTCCTGATCCTTGGGTCAGAAAGATCCCCTGAAGCAGGGCATGGCAACCTACTCCAGCATTCTTATCTGAAAAAAATCCACGGACAGAGGCACCTGGCAGGCTATAGTCCATGGGGTCACGAAGCGTAGGACACGACGGAGTGACTAAGCACACACAAATGTGATCTCAAAGTATCTCCTCATAATATACTTATTAATTTCAAAGGGAACTAGCCCCAGTATGACTTTCTGTGTACAGGGCAGGTGGGCTTCAGTCCAGTCCCCACACAGGCCTTCCACCACACCATTATCAGAGACCTGTGCCAAGTATCCATATGCTTCATTAAATATGTAGCAGGCACCTTTGGTGAACAGAAAAGAACCAGCCTTGGGAGTCATTTGGAGACCTGTATTACCCACCAGTGAGGTCCTGGGCAAATTAACACCATCTCAGGAGCTCTATTATCCCTGTCTGTGCAGGGAGGGTCCTAAACGTTGTCTGAAGACCCTCCCAACTTTAATATTCTTTGAAGATAGGGGAGCAGGGACTTTTACAGGGGTGGCACCTGGGAGAGTCTGGTCCTAGCCAAGTCACCTGGAAGATGGCAGAGGGCTTAGCATAGAAGTCCAGGATTGGTTGGGGTTGGTCCATCCGGCCCTCAGGGGTCTGGAGGTGGTAGCTGACCTTGATAGTGATGTTGGAGAAGCAGTCCTCCTGACACAGCTGCACAGTCACCAAGGAATGCGAGGTTGGAGTTGGATGTGGGAGAGAAGATGACAAAAAGAATACTTTTAACTTTGATGTGGTCACAATATTAACGAATGAAAGGGGTTAAGCTAGGAGTCCTAAGCCTCTTCCAAGTAAGCCAGGCTGCCAAGAGCATTGAGAAAACCTCCCTTGATCTGCCACGGCCTCTGGCCTCCTATCTCCTTCTGGTTCCTGCCCCAGTCACAGAGGGGTTCTGGCCAGCAGGAGTTAAACGCCAGCTTGGACTTAGAGGACAAAGGGGAGCCAAGAAGAGGAAGAGTCGTGGTCTCAGCTATGTTTACAAAGATCTTTCTTGAAGCGGCACAGAGGACATATCAGAAAAATAAAAACCGTAGACCAGAAGTTCCCTGGAGGTCCCGTGGTTAAGACTCCGTGCCTCCAATACAAGGGTCATGGGTTCAGTCCCTGGTCGGGGGACAGCCGAAACAAACGAACAGAAGATCCCTGAAGACCAGGAGATGGCCTGGGATGCCACTTGCCATTCTCTTTGTTTATTGAGACTTTTTGCCAGGTGGGAGCTTTGAACACCTGAGAACAGGTGAGCAAGCGTCTTGGCTGGAAAAGGTAGCTATGCTTATCTTTAGGGAAGCCACAGACTAACTAGAAGTCTTAATCCATTTAACAACCAAACAGATGTTGGAACAGATGTGTAGTCTGAAGCATAATTTATGAGTTTATTGGAATACATGATCCTTTGAGGTCCACAGTTTTGGGTGCTGGCAGACTCTGAGTCCCGACAAATACATTTTTTTCATGTTTCTAGGCACCTTTGTCAGGAGTCAACTTTTGTAAATGACAACTTTTGTCTTTCTATTTCTACTTTGCCTCACTCAGGTTTTCTAATGTCGTCTCACATAAGGGCCTTCTGCCCCACTGTTGTTATCAGGTAGGCAAGGGAGCTCTGTTATTTCCAATGTATTACCAAGAAAAATGGCAGGATTTCCAAAAAATTGGAGGATTTCCCTTTTTTGTACAGTTTCTAGGAAACTCGGAGATTTCTTTAGTGTTCAGTCTCTGTAGATTGCTTTAACCTGGTTTTCTGGTACCATAACTCTCATCTCCCACACCAGCATGTGATTCTTGATCTATTATGATTGTTTTAGTTGCCTCATGTGTGTGTACGGATCCCTGTACTTCACTCCATACACCTCAGTTCTTTTCTCAACAATACAGACCCCCTCGGGGAACTTCCCTGGCAGTCCAGTGGTTAAGACTCCCAGCTTTCACTGCAAGGGACACAGGTTCGATCCCTGGTCAGGGAACTAAGATCCCACATGCCACACGGCACGGCCAAAATAAAATAAAATAGATAACCAACAAGGACCTACTGAATAGCACAGCACAGGGAACTCTGCTTAATATTCTGTAATAATCTAAATGGGAAAAGAACTTGAAAAAGGACAGACACGTGTGTATGTATAACTGAATCACTTTGCTCCACACCGGAAACTAAAACAACACTGTTAATCACTATGCGCGCACGCTCAGTCGTGTCCGACTCTGCGACCCCGTGGACTCTAGCCCCCAGGCTCCTCTGTCCATGGGATTCTCCAGGCAAGAATACTGGAGTGGGTTGCCACTTCCTTCTCCAGGGGATCTTTCCGACGATCCAGGGATGGAACCCACACCTCCTGCATCAGCAGGCGGATTCTTTAGTACTGTGCTACCTGCGAGACCCCTGTTAGTCAACTATACTCCAATATAAAATTTAAAAAAAAATGAAGCAAAGCAACCTTTTAAAAAAAAAAAAAGACAGACCCCTCTGGACTCTTGGAAACTCCTCCACTCACATCTCCATCTGTAGGGATGAGCAAGAAGGACTCACAGAGAAGGGGCCCCCTGCCCCACTCCCTAAGGGAGCTCTGATCCATCCTCTTGTCTGAATGCTGCAGCCGTTTCCTCTGCTTCACCACATCCACATCCAATGTGAAGTTCAGAGAGGTCTCACCAAGGCCTGGGAATGAAGATCAGATCTTTCTGATTGAGCCAGGGAGGTCAAACTCCAGACCGAGGGCCCTCCCATGAGCCCCTCCTGAGTGGTGCCCCCCACACAGGCACTTCCCCGAGTTTCTTCTTCATTTCAAAGTTACTTTTCTCATGTCTTCTGTCCCCTAGTTAGGGTCCCTCAGTGCCCCAGACCCAAACCTGGGGCAGAACATCCCCAGGCTAAGTCAGTCTTCCCTATGGGAAGAGGGCCTTTAGAGAGGAGGCTGGGATTGAGGGGGGAAATATTGAGGAGGAAAATTTCAAGGAAGGAGGAGAGAGAGACTATAGAGTAAAACCTGAGGATAGCAGAGCTGGAAGAACCTTGTGGATTACCTGGGCCAACTCCCTATCTGTAGAGAACAAAAACGGGGGCCCCAGCTTCCCTGGTGGCTCACTAGTAGAGAATCTGCCTGCCAATGCAGGAGACGGGTTCAATCCCTGGTCCAGGAAGATCCCACATGCTGTGGAGCAACTAAGCCTGTGTGGTACAACTATTGAGCCAGGTCTGAGTGCCCTAAAGCCTGTGCTCTGCAACAGGAGAGCCACCACAGTGAGAAGGCCACACACCACAACTACAGAATAGCCCCCACTCGCTGCAACTAGAGAAAGCCCGCACAGCAACGAAAACCCAGCACAGCCAAAAATACATAAAATAAATAAATATCAAACAAAACAAAATACCAGGCACGGAGAGTGAAGGACACCTGCCCAGTGTCACATGACCACCCAGCAGATGCGGTTCAGGCTCTGTGGCCCAAACCTTCCAGCCTGTACAGCTGGAAACGACAGGGCTGCCCTTCTCTAATGACCAGACTTGATCCTGGACTCCTACGGTAAAGCCAGGCCACCTGGGAGCCCGCTTTCTGACCTGCAGGAAGTAGAGCGACTTCTCGGGGATGGTGACTGAGAGACGAAGCCCTGGGGACTGTTGCTGAGGGTTTGTGCTGGAGGAGACCTCTTGGGTTGGCAGTAAGTACCTGGGTTGTGAAAGTCATGCCTACCCTCTGCCTTCCAGAAGGTCTCCCAGCCAGCACCAGCTAAGAGGGTGGGAAGGGAAGCCAGGCCTCCAGCAGATTATCCAATCCCCCTAGACTAGGGAGAAGGCAGAGGGAAGGAAGGGGGGAAGATGTAATCAGAGAGAAAGAGGAGAGGCACCTACACACACACAGGCGTGGGCACAGCAGCTGGAGATGGAGAAGGGCCTGCCTTTTTCCAAGTTTTCTTTCAGAAACCCAACCCTTCAACCCAAGGACGGGATCCAATGCCCCCTTCCCAAGAGGGTCAGAAAGACTTCTTCAGAATGTGGACTTAACAGCAGGTCACCCTTTTCTGGGGCGGTTCCCATTAAACTGAACCTAAAGTCAAAGGAACACCAAAGAACTGAAACTTTCAAAATGTGGTGTTGGAAGAGACTCTTGAGAGTCCCTTGGACTGCAAGGAGATCAAACCAGTCAATCCTAAAGGAAATCAACCCTGAATACTCATTGGAAAGACTGACGTTGAAGCTGAAGCACCAATACTTTGGCCACCTGATGCGAAAGACTGACTCATTGGAAAAGACCCTGATGCCAGGAAAGACTGAGGGCAGGAGAAGAAAAGGGCAGCAGTGGATGAGATGATTAGATAGCATCACCAACTCAATGGACATGAATCTGAGCAAACTCCAGGAGACGGTGAAGGACAGGGAAGCCTGGCGTGCTGCAGCCCATGGGGTCAAAAAGAGTCAGATACGACTTAGCGACTGGACAGCAACAACAGGTCAAAGGAACTAAAATCTAATAGAGGGATTTCATAACACCCCACCCCCACCCAGCCCTCTTTCTCTGTCCCCGCCCCCACTGAAGCCAACAAAGAGTGACCAGAGCACTGGAAAGATCAGCTAGGCTGCCTGTTACCTGATTCGGCAGCTAGGGTTGTGGAGTTGATTTCAAAACACAAACACACATTCACGCTGCTGCTGAAGCCAATGGGCAGCGCCTTGGGAGTGAAGTTCATGGACACCTTCAGATGAACCACAGGTCTTGAGCTAAAGTGAAAGTGAAAGTGAAGTCGTGTCCGACCCTTAGCAACCCCATGGACTGCAGCCTACCAGGCTTCTGCGTCCATGGGATTTTCCAGGCAAGAGCACTGGTCTTGAGCTAAGTAAGACAGCAAAGGGGCATATGAGAAGTGACCACAGGACTTCTGGATTAGTGTCTGGCTCTCTCATTCATTCAGTGAATATTTACTGAACATCTCTCATATGCCAAGTGCTCCTTCTGAGTCCTCAGAATATAGCAGAGAAAGAGACAAGCCTTGCTCTAGTGGGAAAACAGACAACTATCAAATAAACATGAAAAAACAGGAAAATCCTCTGTGCCGGAAAAGGTATGTTAAAAATAAAATAGGATAAGGTAATAGAGACTAGGGGCTACTGTGAAGTAGGTGCATTGTTATTCACATTTATAGATGAGAAAACTGGAACTTAGAGATTCTGCCCAAGGACACACTTAAGTTCAAGCTTAGATTCAAACCCAGTTCAACAGAACCAGTGCTCTTAAACAGGGCACTCCCTCCCTCCCATCAGTGCCTGGTGTCTTCTTGGGGTCATTTAGGGTAGGGCAAGGGGGTGAAGCTGCTCAGAAGGCAGGGCAGAGCCCTACCGGAGTACAGCCGCCCGGCCCAGCGCACCCACGGTGATGTCAGCAAGGCCATCGCCGTTGAAATCTAAGCCACCGGCCACCGAGGTGCCGAAGTACTGGAGTCCTGGGGCCACCGCCGAGGCTCTGATCCTCTGTGGGGGAGAAACACAGGATGTCGGAGAGGGAAGGGGTTTCCTTTCAGTTCTATTCAGTCAACAGATTGGTCCACTCCAGGGACACTGAGGCACTGGAAAGAAAAAGTAAGGTTCTCCCAGGGGAAATGGCATTGGAACAGAGGCTTGAAGGGGGTGGGGCTTGACCGAGAAGGTAAGGAGAACAGGGGGTGGGGAAACAGTCAGGGGTCAGTGCAGTGGGAAAGGGGAGACTGGGTGCCAGGAGGCCTGATGCGGGACTGGGGTGTGTCTACAGAATTACACTTCAGAACCCCACTGCAGACACAGGGTGGAAGATGAGGTAGGAGTCAGGGTGTAGTGATGGGGATGGAGAGGAGGGGCTGGATTTGGAAGATGGTAAGATCTTTAGGACATGGAGGCTGACAGGCTGAGGTGGGGGTCTATGATTAGCCCAGGTTTCTGCTGTGAATGGTGGAGGGATGGGGCCCAGAGGAGCAGCAGGTATCAGGGAAGAGAGTGCTTTCAGTGGGGCATCCTGGGAGTGAGATGCTGGAGGCCATTCAGGGGAGGGGCTCAGGAGCCGCTGGACACACAGGACTGAAGCTTGGAGAGAAACTGCAGCTGGAGGTGGGTGGCAGTGCCCATAAAAGATACAGTGTGTAATTTGGCAGTGGAGTCCAGAGGGGTGAGGGTTATGCAATGGGGTGGGGCGGGGGGCAGTGTAGGGACAGGAGCCAGAGAAGGGACAGAGAAAGAGGAAAGAGGATCTGGGGCAGGTCCAAGGTCAGGAATGCCAAAGAAGGAGATAGTCATAGGTCAGGAAAGAAGATGGATATTGCCACAACCTCTAGCCCCACTGGAAGGATGTGGAGGTGAGAACCTCCCAGTGACTTCTGTCCCCCAGGGGCCCTCTCAACCCCCTGGGACCTGCCTGACACTTAGGACTGGAGCTGGCTCGGGTCTCAGGCCCTCATATCTGGGGAAGATCAAAGTGCCAGAGTAGAGGCAAGAGGTCACCTGTGGCTGGGTGGCAGAGAGGTCAGCCAGCTGGTTGGTAGAGCGTCCATTGTAGATGTACACACTGCCGAAGCCTGCACCATTGTCTGCCTCCAAGTCCTCCAGGGGGGCCCCAATGGCCACGTCTGTGAGCCCATCCTGACTGATATCCCCCACTGTTGCCATGGCAAAGCCAAACCGTGCGTAAGTTAGCCTGGGGTGCCCACTCAGCCTGCGTGCCAAGGAGAAGGAGCCATCCTGTAAGGCAGAGAGGCAGCTCAGCCCTCAAGACAGGGAGGCAGCGAGGTCTCACCCCACTGCCACCCCGGAGGCAGGCTCAAAGACTCATTGATTCTGACTCTCCAGCCGGGAGTCTGCGGCTCAGAAAAGGCAAGAGACCTCCCCAAGTTTACATAGTGAGTGACTGATGAAGCTGGGGTCCTGCTGCCTTGCAGTCCAGGACCCAGAGCTGTGCCCCTCGCTCCCACAATCGGGGTACTGGACTGGCAATCAGGAGGCCTGGCTTCTTGGCTTGGCTCCATCACACACTGGCTCTGTAAACCGGGGAAAGTCTCAAACATCACTGAGCCTCAGCTTCCTCATCTGTAAAATGGGAGTGACAGCCACCTCCCGCAGTTACTATGAGAAACAAATGAGATTACAGATAAAACATGCTTTGTCAACTGTGCAGCTACGTGGAATGTCATCATCATCAACATGAGATGGTGGGGTGGGGAAAGTAAGAAAGAGGGGTAGGGGAGCAGCCGCCCCACCAGGCTGCCATCCATCCTGAGCTCCCCATCACCGCCCTCCAGTGCCAGGCAGGGCCAGGGCACCTCCAGCCTCTGTCACCTCAGTCCCAGGCTGAGCGGCCACAGCAGCCTCAGCCACCTTGTGAAGATGGAGATCTCTAACCTGCTTGTTCACACGGTACATGTAGACTCTGCCCTCCTCTCCTTGAATGTGGTAAAATGGGGCCGCCACCAGCAGCAAGTCTGTGATGCCATCCATGTCGACGTCCACAGGGCACAGCTCAGAGCCAAAATAGGACCCCAACTACAGGCCAGGGGAATTGCAGCTCACGGGGAGTGCCAGGGACCCCCCGCCCCCACTTCCACCACCACCACCAGACCCCTCGGCAAGGCTAGAGTCCTGCTCATGTTCTTCCTGGACCATCAGATTTGGGTCAGACCAGGTCAGTATGTTCACCGGAATAACACTGGAGGCTGGGTCAACGGCTGGATCCCCCACGATGGGGAAAACCAGCTGGCACTCAGGCACACAGAGCCGGGGCCAAGGCTGAGTTCTGGTCAGATGCGGTCCCCCACCTGCTGTGTGCCCTGGAGCCCACTCCTTTTCCTCTGGGGTCTCTGGATCCCCATCTATAATAATGGTGTGTGTGGGGGGGGTTCCTTCTCTAACAGGTACCTGCTCGCCCTCCAGCACTGGCATGAAGTTGTTGGTCTCTCTGCCCACCTTCTGGAGCTCAAACACAGCCCCCTGCTGCTTGTGCCTTGGGGCCCCCGCCACATAGGAGAGACCATGAGCCTTGTGCAGCACGGCCACCGAGTAACCTGCCAGGTGGGGTGGTGGAATTGTGATCAGGACCTCCCGCCGGGCCACTCTTTTCTCCTCCACCTTCCCAGTCAGGCCTTCCAAGTAGCTTGGGCAGCGGGGCAAAACTGGAGACACTATCTCATCCTCTTAAAAATCATCAGTGGTGGCTCCCACTTACCCATGTGCTCCGCCACACAGAAGTGATATACACACATTACTACACATACAGCTTCACTCAAAATGCTCTCCACACACATGCACCACCCACGCTCATCACATACGCAGTATATGAAGACTGAGGACCGAGTGAAGGCTCACTCACCACTATTACTAATGGAGAGGCCCCGCCTCCCTAGGCAGCGGCCCAGGACCTGGCACTTTGGTACCAGCCTCAGCGTCCATCCCTCAGTCCACATGAACAACCAGGGCCCTCTCCAGCTAGGAATCCTACCACAGCCTGCGTCCCTACTCAGGCCCCGCCCCCATCCCGGTAGGCTCCGGGCCCCGCCCTCACCCAGGCAGCCTCCGGGCCCCGCCCCTCACCCAGGCGGCCTCCGGGCCCCGCCCCTCACCCAGGCGGCCTCCGGGCCCCGCCCTCACCCAGGTAGCCATACTGCGCAGACTTGGTGTCCACTGCTGTCTGGTTCAGGAAGATGCCGTTACATCTGTGTGTGTCATAGAGCAGTGCGCCCCCGGACCAATCAAAGGCCCCTACGGTTCCGAGCAGCACCTGCCCCTGCAGGGGAGGAGGGTTGGAGGCCATCTGAGCCGGAGGGACTCAGGGCCAGCCAAGGTGACCGCAGGTCTACCTGCCAGCACAGCAAACCTTGCAGGGGATTGGGGGAGGAGGTGGTGGAGATCAGTGCCCACCGGCCCAGAGGCGCAGGAGGAAGGTGAGAGGCAAACACTGGGTTCTGGCCTTGTACCCAGGACTCCACAAGGGCAGCTGTCCCTCCAGTACCAGCAGCCTCTGGCACAGAAATCCAACCCGGAGGGCCCAGACGTTGAGTGTAAAAAGGACGTGCGTGTGTATTCAGTCACATCAGACTCTTCCTGCAATCCTATGGACTGCAGCCCGCCTGGCTCCTCTGTCCATGGGATTTCCCAAGCAAGAATACTGAAGTGGGCTTCCACTTTCTATTCCATGGGATCTTTCTGACTCAGGGATTGAACCCAGGTCTCCTGCACTGGAGGCAGATTCTTTACCACTGAGCCACCTGGGAAGCCCACATTAAACAAGTATGGCTCAGCAAAATGGGGCTTGTCTCCCCCAAGGCTGCACATCTGGGCCTGGCACCCAAGGCCCACTGTGCTGAGTGACATGCTAACCATGTTCCCACCAGACTCGTGGATCGTGTCCTCATGGCCTGTATCCCACCCCATCGGTGGGGAACAGGGCCTCCAGTGGGGAGAAGTAGCCGGCTTGGTGGGCAAACCCACCCAGGCCTGGGGGTTCCCAGTCTGTGTTAAGTGAGCCACTTAACCCTTGAGCACAGGACAGAATGACTCCCTGTTATAAACAGGGT
Organism: Bos javanicus; assembly: GCF_032452875.1. Classification (NCBI taxonomy): domain Eukaryota; kingdom Metazoa; phylum Chordata; class Mammalia; order Artiodactyla; family Bovidae; genus Bos; species Bos javanicus. The sequence goes on from NC_083886.1 coordinate 25,809,845, forward strand.
CGCTCTCTCCTCGACCGCACAGGTCCAGGTTAGGGTAAGTGCACAGAAGTGTTTTCTTTTGTCCTAGAATGGTTCCTTTAGATGCTTCACTACAGGAGGACCCTGTAAGCCAGGTGGGGGCAGGGGAGACCCCGAGTTCCTAGGAGTCCCTGGGGCTCCTCCTCTGTGCTGAGCTCTCCTGGTGCTCAGTCAGCCACGTACCTTATCCAGGATCTGGGCGCTGAACCCAACCTGTGCCAGCTGGTAGTGGAGGGCATCTCCAACCGTGCCTGAAAGCCAAGAAGCCCAGTGAGCCCGCCGTGAGTAGAGGCGAAGGGAAAAACCACGTCAGGGTGGAGACTGAGGGGCCTGCTTTAACAGCTGCCAGCAAAGTAGGCTGGGCTGTTCCTTCCCTCTTCCTGGGCCTCGGTCTCCTCATCTGTGAGCTCCCGGGAGCAGGAACCATTCCCCAGTCACCCTTCTTCCAGCAAGAGAAAGAGCTTCTCATCAGAGCTTCACAGAACTTGGGAGTGCCGAGGATGGCTGGGACTATTGTTACCTTTTTATTTTGATTTTTTAAACTTTTTATTTTATATTGGGGGCTTCCCTGGTGACTCAGATGGTAAAGAATCTACCTGCAATGCAGTAGACCTGGGTTCAATCCTTGGGTCAGGAAGATTCCCCTGGAGAAGGGAATGGCTACCCACTCCAGTATTCTTGCCTGGAGAATTCCAAGGACAGAGGAGCCTGGCAGGCTACAGTCCATGGGGTCGCAAAGAGTCGGACACGGCTGAGCGACTAACACTTTCATTTATATTGGAGTATGGCCGATTAACAACGTTGTGATAGTTTCAGATGGACAGTGGAGGAACTCAACCATATATATACAAGTATCCATTCTCCTCCCCCAAACCCTCCTCCCATCCGGCTACCACATAACTTTGAGCAGAGTTCCATGTGCTATACAGTAAGTAGGTCCTTGTTGGTTATCCATTTTAAATACAGCTGTGTGTACCCGACAATCCCAAATTCCCCAACTATTCCTTCCCCTCATCTTCCCCTGTCAGTTGTCACCTTTTTAGAGATGGAACAGCTGAGGCTCAGAGAGGTGAGGGGAGTTGCCAGAGTGCCACACGGAGGGAGGACGGGGATGGGGCTGGAGGGTGGGCCTGGGGCCTCCCGCTGAATGCCGAGGGGGCCGCCACAGGGTGGCCAGGGCCCTGGAGCCTCACCTTCCACTCGAATGATGCTCTCCTGCAGTTTGTTCAGCAGCCCATCCAGAGCCATGTAGTTGGTCACCTTGAAGGCATGATCCTCATCGGGATCCGAGGCGATCAGCTTCAGCTCATGGTATGCTTTACTTTTATTAAATGCTTCTCCCACCTGCACAGAGGCCCCAGGTCAGTGGGCCAGCACTGTGAGGGTCTCAAGGCCCAGGGAGAGAGCTGAGCCCCTCCGTCTGGCCTTCAGGGCCCCCCAGCACCTGCTTCCTTCTTTCCCTGTACCTTGCTTCCCCACACTCTACCTGAATGTTCCTGAACACACCAGGGCCCCCCACCCCTGCCCATGCTGTTTCCTGTGCCTGCAGTCCTTCCAGCCTTCCCCGGGCATTAGGTCAGTGGCTCCTCTTGTCCTCTGAGACTCGGCTCTGCATCAGCTCCTCCAGGAAACTTCCCTCCCGGGGGCTCCCAGGGTATCCAGTGCTCTCCCCATAACTTCTGGGAGAGTAAGCTGTGACCACCAGTAGGAAGTGAGCCATCTGGGGGAAGACCCTGAGCGGGGTTGGGGGTGTGGGGAGCATGGGACACAGGGGCTGAGAGAAGTTGGTGTTTGTGACTAGAGCAGGGTTTGGGTAAGCTGCTTTCTGATGCCCCTTAAGGAACCCTGGCTCCTCACTGCCTCAGGCTGTACAGAGTCACAAGGTACCCCCAGCTCCTGGCTCTTACCCCAATGGCAAAGCGCTCAACACCATGCATCTTTGGGGAATTGATGACAGTCGTGAGGTTGAGGGGGTCCTGGAAGATTTCCCCATCGGTGAGCACCACCATGACCTTGGATGCCTTTGCTCTCGAGCCTTGGTTTGGTGTGAAGATGTTATCTCTAAGTCGGGGAGGGAGAAAGGGAGAGAGAACTTTGCCAGACGGTTGACTGAGCCCTGGGGAGGTTTTATTCACTGGCTTGTTTTAGAATCAAAGAAGATTAAAGGAGCCCTCCTAGGAGGACAGAGCCCCAAAGAGGGGTGGTGATGTCTCTGGGTACACAGCAGCACAGGTACAGGAGGTAAGACCGCAGCGCAGGTGTTCTTACCCCTCACCTGCTCCCAACAGACAGGTGACACCAGAGGACAGCACTGGAGCCTATTCCTTGTGTGTATGTCAGACTAATAATGATATTAATCACAGTGGCTAAGATTTACATAGCACGTATGTGCCAGCCACTGTGGTAAGAACCACATATATATGTATTTTTTGGTCGCACCCTGTGGGATCTTATTTTTTTTTTTTTCCTGTGGGATCTTAGTTCCCCAACTAAGGATCAAACCTATGCTCTCTGCATTGGAAGTGCACAGTCTTAACCACTGAACCAGCAGAGAAAACCTAGCACTGAACATATTTTAACCCATTTATCCTCAAAAATCCTATAAGGCAAGTATAATTATTATTATTATTTGGCCACCCCTTGCAGCTTGTAGGATTTTAGTTCCCTGAACAGGGATTGAACCTGGACTTCAGTGGTGAAAGTGCAGAATCCTAATCACTAGACCACCAGGGAATTCCCTATGATTCTCAATTTTAATGTGAGGCAGTTGAAACACAAAGAAGTTAAACAGCTTGCCCAAAGTCTCACGAGTGCAAACTGGAGCTGGGATTGAAGCCAGGAAGCCTGCCCACTCACTCCTCTGGTAAGCACTGTGCCCCACTGCTGCTCACAGGAGTAGTCTTTGGAAGAATTTTTGGAGGACTGTCCTGGGGTGTCATCCATCTGCCAAGGCTGGATTGGAAGACCTCACAGTCCCCTTTTAGCCAAGGAAGAGCCTGAACCCTGACCCTGTCCTCTACATAGTCTGTCCAGCCACCTTCTCCAAGCAGGATGTCTCAGAGCCTCTGGGCAGGGTCACAGGCTGGCAGCCAGTAGGTCTACAGATAACTCACAGGACGTGCTGCATGGCAGAGGCAGTCTTGGTGATTTTTCCCACTTGACTGATGTTCTTCACTCTGTCCAAGGAGGCTCTAACGTCTTGGCTGTCTAGAAGGTCAAGCTCGGTCTGGATGACTTCTCCATATTGCACCACAGCAAATCTGCACTGCAGGGCAGGGGCCAAGAAGGGAGGAGTTTGGCAGAGCTGCTCAAGGCCACCCCTACCCCTTAGATGGCTCCCCCTGGAAGAAGTGGAAGAATCCACTCATTCCTCTTAGTCTCTGGGCAGGAGGAGATGCTCAGGCAGAGGGCAACCTCTAAGCCAGCAAGGGTGGAGAAAGGTGTGATAGCAATGGCTCCTGGGGAATCATGGGCTTCTCCCGAATCTATGTCCCTGGGTAGCCCCTTCTTCCACATTGACTCCAGGATAGGCTGTGGTGACTTGCTTTGGCCCATGGACATCAGGAAATGTGATGCAATCAGAGCATTGGAAAGTGCTTGCCATGAAAGAGTTGGGCTGGGCTGTTGGAGACAAATGGCCCAGAAAAGTGAAGGCAATTTACGGTCCAGTCAAGCAGGTGTCTGCATCTGCAGGAATTAACTCCTGGTAAGAACAGCAGAAGAACCTCCCAGCTCAGCCCAACCTGAATGGCTGGCCCACAGAAGGAGAACAGATCCTTGGTGGATGTTTTGAAGCAGTTTGTTCACAGTGGTGGTAGACAACCCACAAGTTGTGTGAATCCAGCTCTAAGGGAAGCCCACCTCAAAGCACTTCGTATAAAAGTTCTTCATCATGTCGTAGATGAAGTCTTTGGCTTTCTGGAAGTCCGGGGGATCAATGCTTCCTGAGCCATCCAGGACGATGGCGATCTCGGTGCCTGGGCCAAGATGGGGAGCAGGTTAGGAGTGGCTGTGGCGTCTGGAGTGAGGGCAGCTCTCCCTGCTCTGAAGGGCACCCGCCCAGTCAAGCCCTGAAGGCTCAGTTCAGGGGGGACTCAGATGCCACTCCCAAGAGTGAAGCCTTTGTCTCAGAGGCAGAGAGAGCCAGAACCTGCTCAGGCTCTGATGTTGTATGAGTCTCTCCCAGCACCCTTGCTCCCTGGGCCTACAGATGAGGGGAGACAGAGCTGGTCAAGCCTGCAGAATCCAGCCACCCCTCCCACCTCTTGGAAAAGGCACACCTCAACCCTAGAGGTCTCCAGCATAGGGGTCAGCTCTGACAGCCTCTGGGAGCAGCCCAGATCTGCCTCTTCTCACCAGCTGCCTCCTCTTCCTCTTCCTCCTCTTCCACCTTTAAATCCCGTCGCCTCCTGGCTGTGTTCTCTGTGCTGCCTTTTTTGTCCCTGGGGCAGGCTCCAGCATCCACAGGGGCATCGGGATCCAGAAATCTTTCTTTAAAAAGTCCACATGGAAGAGCTCAGAGTCAGACAGCTTCCTGGTTCACCTCCAGGCCAGCCCTCACTTAGCTTTCCCTGGTTCCCTCTCCAGGCTGCCCTGCCCTCTCCAGGCCCCTGTGTCCCTCCACATCTACCGCAGGCTGGTGCCTCTTCTTGCAGACCCCAGGAGAGCCCTCAGAGCTGTCCAAGGCCAACGCAGGTCCAGTGCTTACCAAGGTTGGAGAAGTAGACCTGGGCCCGGGGACGGAGGTCAGGGGTCAGCAGGCTGCAGTTGCCTGTGAGCTCTGAGCTGAGGCTGTGGGGCTGCCGGGTTGGCACTTGAATGCAGACCTGGTAGAACAGGGGAACAAAGAAGGGGCAAGCCAGAGTCACCCCTGACCCAGGCCACACCCACACCCCCATGCCAGAACCCAGAGCCTCAACCAGGCAGGGGCCACAGAACAGCCTGTTCGCCCCTCCCCAGGGGGAGGACGAGTCAGCGCCAGCGTCAGCGTCACACAGTGTACCCAGGTCAGAGCCGCCATCAGCCCTGGGGTTGATCAATGATATACCTGGGCTCAGCCCTGAGAATAACACACCAGCCAGGACTAGTATCCACAGGGGTCAACCACAGGGGTCACCACCAGCTCCCCGAGGCCCTCCATCCCCTATGCCACGCACACTCACCAGAACACCGTGGTGGTTCCGGACAGCCGTCACGCCCTGGTACCTCCCCTTTGGGATGGGGACGTGCTCTGAAACAGTGAAGCCCAGGTAAGGGGGGAGGGATGCTGGGAGGCAACCCAGGAGCCAAGGCTGAGGCCACAGGGCCGTCTTGGTCAAGGCCCCATGAGGACCAGCTGGCCACTCAGAGCAACCTCCAGAAGCTGGATGGGGGAGCCTTCAAGGACAAGCCTCTCCCCCAGGCTCCTTCAGCGTCTCATTCAACACGTGCCCCATGATGTCTGCTCTATGCTTGGCCTGTGACAGATGGTGATAGGGATCCAGAAACACTGAGACCTGCTGCTGGTCCTCAGGGGCTCCTGGGCTGGTGGGCAGGCAGGTAGAGAAGCAGCAGCTGGCATGTGTGTGCAGCACGGGGGAGGAGGGCAAGAGGCTGAGGGACTGGCCGAAAGTCTGATGAACCCTCCCCTCGCCAGGTCCTGTCCCTGGGGAATCTTATTGCCCCACAACCGCAGGGGCAGAAGGGAACCATGTTCCCTTCTGAGGCAGAGATGGAGGCTGTTCAACACAGGGCCTCCCTCACAGTCTAGGACTCCACCCAACACTGCCGAGTGGTCATCAGCAAAGATGGGCCTTCAGCCGGACTGGGTGGGTGGTGAGTGTTTGGTCAATGACTGAATGAGGTCCATTCCTTTGTTCATTCAAACAGCATTATTGAGCACTTAATATATGGCAGGCCGCATGCATTGGAAAAGACCCTGATGCTGGGAAAGATTGAAGGCGGAAGAAGAACGGGACGAAAGAGGATGAGATGGTTGGATGGCTTCACCAACTCAATGAACGTGAGTTTGAGCAAGCTCTGGGGGATGGTGAAGGACAGGGAAGCCTGGCGTGCTGCAGTCCATGGGGCTGCAAAGAGTTGGACACAATTTAGCGACTGAACAACAGCAATATGCTGGACGACAAGATGGCCACGGTTAGATGGGAGCGGGAAGGCTTGGGTCCCACTGAGGTGCAATGAGTTGGGGTAGGTGGGTTTTGGAATCAAGTGGAGTTGGATTCGCATCTTTGGTACTACCCAGATATGTGATGTTAGTCATACTGGAAACCAGAGGCCTTCTCTGAACTGTAGCTTCCTCTTCTGTAAAAGGCTGTGGTTTTGAGAATTAAAAGTACACGAAGTACATAAAAGAGTGTCAGGCGACATGGTGAACACTCCATACATTTTCGATTTCATTTTCATTGTTAGAATTGGATCTGGAAAGATGGGTTAGGGGTTAGGGTTGGGTAGAGATGGGATTGGGCACCAGGGGGGAAGGCTTGTTGCTGCGGAGTCTATGGTGGAGGGACCGGATTAGGTGGGGCCGGGGCTGGAATGATTGGCCTGGATGAGTGGGATTCCTGGAAAGGAGGTCCTGGGAGTATTCCCTGGAGTGGGGGCTGACTTACCTACTGGTTGGCAGTGGAGCTCATCCTGGATGAGAGAGCACTGATGCAGGGGCTTTGCTGTTCGGCTGGTTCTGGGGCTGGTGACCAGGAGCCTGAGCAAAAGAGTTGAGCTTGTCAAGGATCCCCTGTCGCCTCCCCACTGCCCAGGCTCGGTCCTTCCGTTCCAGGCCCAGAGACCCAAAGGCTCCCCATCTGGAAAACGATGGAAAAGACCAGCCCAGGACAGGCAGGCAGGCTCCCAGCCCAGGACAGTGGATCTGCATTTTAAGGGAGGCACGGGCTTTAACCTTCACATGGTTTCCAGCAGGCAATGGCTAAATCCCTCCCCTCTCTGCCTGCTGGCCCACCCTGACAGACACAGGGTGATACTGGTGGTAAATAAAGACTCTCTGCTCTTTGATCGGGGGGGGGGGCGGGCACCAGGAAGCCACCAGTAGCACAGTTGTTTCTGTTGCCGGCAGTGCTGGCTTCCTAGTGGCTGCTGGGGGGGTCTGCCCCCACCTGGCTTCAGTGACCGTGCTTCCTGAGAAGAGCATTCTAGTGCCCCCTCTCACAGGGGCTGGTCAGAACTGGAGGTTCTGGGCACCTTGGCCTGGTTAAGGAAGCCTCAGGAGATGTGATTCCCGATGGCAAACTCTGCCCCCAACCCAGAGCCCAGAGAGACACAGAGACAGCGTCGGCCTGAATATTCTCGGTGTCCATGCCACCCAGGGAGGATAAGAGCTGCCCCTGACAGGGAGGTCTCTCTGTCTTAAGGGCTGTGAGTAGGGGGCACTGGGGAAGGGTAACAGGGAAGCAAGTCCAGGGTTTTACACCAAGGGCAGTGCGAAGCCACAGAGGGCTTTATGAAAGGGAACCACACGCTTAGACAGGTCATGATGAGCCATGGTGGGCCGGGGGCCAGAAACAAGGTTGGGTTGCCACTTCCTCACCTCTTGTTACCTGACATTTTAGGAAGTTATGAAAGATTCTCACTTTATCTTTCATGGTTGACAGGATAATAATAAAATCTATACTGGGTGTGTGCCCTCCCCAGCTTATCCCAAGCTGACTTCCACCCCGATAGGACTCCTGTCAAGGTCAGCAGTGGTCCCCACATTGCCAAGCCCAAGGGACACCTTCCCGTCCTCGTCTTCCTAAGGGCCCATCTCCCCCTTGAACCACTTTCTTCTGGATTTCCCCTGACCTTCCTCACTATTCCTTCTCCTAATCCTTGGCTTGTTCCTTTGCTGTCTGACTTCTAAATGTCACCTGCGCTGGGTGGGTCCCTGTATTCCTCACCACACACTCTCCCTATCGATCCCCTCCAATCACTGGCTTCAATACACCTACAGATGCTGACATCCCCATCTTTATACCTGCAATTCTAGGATTCCTCCACCAGCAGCCAAATGAAGGATTTCCCTGACAGTCCAATGGTTAAGACTCTGTACTTTCAATGCAAGGAGTGAGGGTTCAATCCCTGGTCAGGGAACTAAGACACCACATGCTGTGTGGCACAGCCAAAAAATGATAAAAATAAGAATAAATACAAATTAGCTTCACCCTTGGAAAAAAGAAGAAAAAAAGCCAGATGAGCATAGCTATAGAAAATAGAATAATGACCCTTCCACTCCCAGAGAAGTCCATGTCCTAATTCCCAGAACCCACAAATAGGCTACTTTTTATGGCAAAAGGCACTTTGTAGATGTGATTAAGTTAAGGATCTTGTGACAGTTTATCCTGGATTATGTGAGTAGGCTCAATGTAATCAGGCTTTCCTGATGGCTCAGCAGGTAAAGAATTTGCCTGCAGTGCAGAAGACACAGGAGATTCAGGTTCAATCTGAGAGTCGGAAAGATCCCCTAGAGGAGGAAAATGGCAGTCCACTCCAGTATTTTTGCCTGAAAAATCCTATGGACAGAGGAGACTGGTGGGCTACAGTCCAAAGCATCGCAAAGAATCGTACATGACGGGGCGACCCAGCATGCACATCAGTGTAACCACAGGGGTCCTTATCAGAGGGAGGCGCTGCTGGCCTTAAAGATGGAGGAGGGGCCACAAGCCAAGGGGTCCAGGCAGTCCCTCGAAGCTAAAAGAAGTGAGGGTACAGATAGATTCTCCTCTTGAGCCCCTAAAGGAACAAAGCCCTGCCAACTCCTTGATTTTAGTTCAGTAAGACCCGTGAAGGACTCTGACCTTCAAAACTTTAAGATAATAAATTCATTTTTTGTTGTTTTTTTTTCTTTTTGGCCACAGGGCATGTGGGATCTTAGTTCCCTGACCAGGGGTCAAACCTGTGCCCCCTGCATTGGAGAGGCAGAGTCTTAACCACTGAACTGTAGTTTCTGTACAAATGTGTACTGTTCTAAGCCACTTAAGTTTGTTGTGAGTTTTTAACATATTTATTTGGCTGTGTCGGGTCTTGGTTGCTATATGCGGGATCTTTTGTTGCCGAACATGGACTCACTAGCCGTGGCTTGCAGGCTCAGTAGATGTGGCACACAGGTTTAGTTGCCCCACAGCGTGTGGGATCTTAGTTCCCTGATCAGGGATTAAACCCTTGTCCCCTGCACTGGAAGGTGGATTCTTAACCACTGGAGCACCAGCAAAGTCCCACGTTTGTGGTGACTTTGTTATAGCAGCCCTAGAGAGTAATAAATAACCTACTGCCCAGAGTCGAACACGTCTCTCAAATTTAGAATGTCCAAAACAGAACTATGGTCTTGTCCTCCTGCGCCTGAACTGAACCTTTCCATCTCCCCGCCACGGATGCATGTCACCCCTGACCACCACGTTCTGGAGTCCGAGGCCTGGGGGCCCCCTTGCTTCATTCTTTCACTCATCCCCTCCATCAAATGCATCAGTAAACCCTACTGGTTTTTCCTCCAAATTATATCTACAGAACATCTCTTCTCTCTGTCTCCCCTGCCACCATCATCTCGCCTGATGTGTAGTAATAGCCTCCTAACTATTATTTCTTTTTTAAAATTCAGTCTTGTAAATTACACCACATCAGCAACCTCCCATGTCCTTAGAAAGAGAGTCTGCCCATACCCCTCGCTGCAGCCAACAGGGCCTTGCACCATCTAGCACCTTCCCCAACCCTGAGACTCCCCTCCGGCTCCTTCGCTCCTCAAGCTCTAGCTCCACGCTGGCTGGCTGCTGTTCCTAGGCTGCACCCAGCTCTTTGCTGGCTTGGGCCTTCTGCTTTGCTGTCCCCTACTTTCCCCAAACCTGGCCCATTCTCATTCCTTGGCCTCGCTTAACTGTCACAAATGCTTTCTCCAACCAGCCTCACATCACAACCCAGTTTCTCTGCTTTTTATCAGCCCATTCATTCCCTTCCCAGAACTTGTCCTGTTTGATGGCATCCTGTTCACTTTTTTATTGTTTATTATCTCTCTCTCCCCCTAGATGATATGTTCCCCAAGGATCTTATCTATCTTGTTTGTTGTATTATTTAAGGCGCCTGGAATGTGGCACCTCTGTAGAGCAGGGGCTTGGTAAATATTTGTTGAGTGATGATTGAATGACTGTCCAGGCAGCAGGTGAGGGAGCCAGTGTAGGGTGAGGTTGAGGAGGGCCGCATGCAGCTCAGCTCTGTGGGCTTAAATCTGAGCCCCCAGATTAGGTTGCCTGCTCAGCAACCTTGCCTCTTTCCCAGACCCTGCCCAGCCCGAGCCTCAGCCCTGGGCCCAGCACCTTATTCTCTGCTCCCCCACAAAGGTGGGCTCAGAACTGGGCTCTAACCCAGACCACATTTTGGTGCTGTAGGTGCAGCCTAGAATAGCCTCAGGTCTCCTTCCTTCTTTAGGCCTTGGCGCAAGCTGTTACTTCCGCTTGTGGTGCCTTTCACCTCCTTTTCCTGCAGAACGGTCTTCCTAAATACCAGTTCGTCAAAAAGCCTTCCCCAAAGAAGGAGCACCTTGACCCTTTCCAAGTCTTCTAGGAAGCCCCCACTCCTGGACACCTACGCTTATCCCCGACTTTTGTTCCCACGTAGACTGTGAGTTCAGGTGGGACTACCACGTACAGTTGCACACGTTGCACACTGCAGAACCCAAGGTTGCCTTCATACCATAGTCATGCAGTGCCGTGGCCTGGGGCCCAGTCTGAGCTGCTTCTGCTGCTCACCCCTTTAACCAGCCCCTCCATGGTGGGTGGTCTCTTGATCTACAGGTTTATCCACCAAGAGACTGGCAAACTAAATTCTAACTGACTTTACCATCAGCTGATAGCCCCAGAGACCCTATTACACCTGGGCTGAGTGCAGCCCATCTCCTACCTTCACCCAGCTCTCACTCAGAGGCTATTCCCATACTTCCCGTGTGAAATGAAAGTGAAGTCGCTCAGTAGTGTCCGACTCTTTGTGACACTTTGGACTGTCAGGCTCCTCCATCCATGGAATTTTCCAAGCAAGAATACTGGAGTGGGTTGCCATTTCCTTCTCCAGGGGATCTTCCTGACCCAGGGATCAAACCCGGGTCTCCAGCGTTGCAGGCAGACGCTTTTACCATCTGAGTCACCACATTTATATCCCATTCCACCTACTGCAGCAGCCAAGTCCATGATGCTGCCAGCTCTGGCTGTTACATCTTACAGAGAAATGACATGAGGGAAAGAGGGGACACATCATCCTTGCCCAGGGACCCCAGCTAGTTCCTCTGTGGCCCAGGCGGCCAGAAATGCATTTCCTGCCCTGTGAGCAGCCCGTGGTCTCAGGCTCCAAGGTTTGAAACCCAGAAGTGCCTCCCACCACATCCTCCTCCCCTGCACGTTCAAACCTGTGAGCCCCTCTCTGCTTCAACAGGTGTTCAGGGAGGTTTTCTTGAGCCCAAGAGCGCTCTTCCCCCAGCCCTGAGGTGGGAGGTGGGGTGGCTCAGAGCCTTCTGCTCTGGGAACTTCAAAGACCCCTCCTCCGCTGTGGCCTTTTGGCTTGGCTTCTGAGAGAGAGGGGTTAAAGTCTGTTGGGCCTGAAGTGGGTGTGGTGAGGGCCTTGCTGGGGTACTGGTGGGAGGGGGGCTGGGCAGGAGACAGTCACAGATAACTCAGGCTGAAACCCAGCCGTGAGCTGGGGAGCAATCAGAATGTCAGGCACTGCAAACTTTGTTAAAACTGAACGCTGACCCAGTGCAGAAGCCATGATCTAGCAATTCCACAGCTGGGCTCCCCGGTGTTTGATTAAAAAAGATGCCCAGTGAAAGAAAATGCAGAGCTGCGCTGGTTGTCATAGGCCAAGGAAACTGCCAGAACACCTCTCATCAGCACTGTTCCCACAAGGGAAAACTCTAGCAACGGCAATGGGTACCACTGCCACAGGGAAGGCTGACGAAATTCCTAGACTGGGTGTTGAGGGAGAGAAGCCTGACTGTCATCTTGGCGACCACAGGGGACGTTGGAGGGCGTGTCGTGCCCTTGACTGCAAAACTTCTAAAACCAGACATGTCTCTACATACCACCACTACCTCCCGCTGATAGAATCCACATTTGATCGACTTGCTTCTTGTCTACCTTCCTTGAGCATGAGGATTTGTGTCTGTTTTGTTCACCACGGTACCCTCAGGGCCTGGCACACAGTAGGTGCTCTGTATGAATGCTTGTGAAAGGACGCTGGTGGTCCAATGGGTCCAATGCAGGGGGCCTGGTTTCCATCCCCAGTCAGGGAATCAGATTCCACATGCTCCAAGGAGAAACCCCACATGCCGCAGCTAAAGACTGGCACGGCCAAATACATAAATATTTTTAAAATAAATAAATGCTTGTGGAGTGAAGGGCTGTGGTATAAATCATTCTACAACCTGCCTTCTCCATTTTACAATATGTTTTGAGATTGACTCAGTTCATAACCATTGCACTCAATTCATTCATTTTACCAGCTTTTGGTATCACATTAGGTGATTCACACCTTATTTCTTTCACTTTCCAATGATGCTTATTTCAAAACAGCATCACAATCGATACCTCTACGAGTATCTGAGAATACCCCTGGGGTTGGTATCTAGGGGTGGGATCCCCAAGTCAAAGGCTATGTGCATCCTCAGACCTGCTTGATATGACAAAATGATTCACCCAGGAGATGATACCAACTCGCATTTCCACAAGTCCCTCCTTCACCACATCCTGGCCAACAGAATGTTGTCAGACAAAATGTTTTGCTTATCTGTTGGGTGGGTATGGATGATATGTTTAAAATACAAAGTGATGTGTATTGATCTTAAACTTAGCCATCAGTTCAATTCAGTGAACTTCCTGATGTTCAAGCTGGTTTTAGAAAAGGCAGAGGAACCAGAGATCAAATTGCCAACATCCGCTGGATCATGGAAAAAGCAAGAGAGGTCCAGAAAAACATCTATTTCTGCCTTATTGACTATGCCAAAGCCTTTGACTGTGTGGATCACAATAAACTGTGGAAAATTCTGAAAGAGATGGGAATACCAGACCACCTGACCTGCCTCTTGAGAAATCTGTATGCAGGTCAGGAAGCAACAGTCAGAACTGGACATGGAACAACAGGCTGGTTCCAAATAGGAAAAGGAGTACGTCAAGGCTGTATATTGTCACCATGCTTATTTAACTTATATGCAGAGTACATCATGAGAAACACTGGACTGGAAGAAACACAAGCTGGAATCAAGATTGCCAGGAGAAATATCAATAAACTTAGCCATAAATTGTGTCAAACCCTTAACGTGCATTAACTCAGACAGTCTTTGCAACAACCCTGTAAAGTAGGAAAATATCACCCCCATTGCAGAGATGAGAAACTGAGGCTGGGGGTTGAGTGTCTTGCTATAAATACAGAGTGAAGCTGTCGCCCAACCACGGCGGCCAGGCCCACAGCCCTGGCCTCGCTCGTAACCACTACGCCCGCCTGCCTCATAATTTCCATTAAAAAAATATTTTTTTGTCACTCCCCAAAATTTCTATATTGAGCATGTGTTACTTTTGTAAGAGACAAAAGAGAGGTAGTTAGTTTCCCCCTCCTCCACCCCAGGAGAGGCCAGAGTGAGGTCAGGGGCCAGCCTGCAAGGACTGACCCTGGGCTCATGGCCTCTCCCCTGCATGCCCTTCTGAAAGGGGTTCTCCCAAGCTGTGGAGTGGGGTGCCACAGCCTTGTCTGGGGCCTTCTCCAGCTCTCCGAGGACCCTTCGGTCCCCACTGCCCATCCCCTATCTGCTCACCAGGTCTTCTTGGTGCTGGAGTCCTGATGCAGAAGGGAGCTAAGCACATAGGGGTCGCCGCCCTCAGGAGTCACCCAGGTCCGGACCACATCCACATTGAAGGCAGCCAGGGGAGCCAGGCCTGAGGGGGAAAGAAGAACAATTAACAGGAGAGGCATCGTTATTCCATCACCTCCCGCCATGCTATTATCCCCACTTTAAAGATGGGAAAAGCAGGACTCCCAGGGATTTTTGTTTTTTGTTTTTTTTTTTTTCATAAGAATGGGACTGGAACACAGGCACATCTAACCCAGAACCCTTGATCCTCCAGCTAAACCAAGCTGTGTCTGTACCAAGGATCCCTGCCCCAGGAGGTCTTCTTTTTTTTTTTTTCCTTTGGCCATGACTTGTGGCATGCAAGATTTTAGTTCCCTGAGCAGGGATCAAATTAGTGCTCCTTGCAGTAGAAGGGTAAAGTCTTAACCAGGGACAGTCAGGGAAGTCCCCCGCCCCCACAATCCCCCGCTCATCAACCAAGGGTCTTTTTCTATAGGAATAGGACTGGAATGCAGGTGTGTCTGACCCAGAACCCCTGACCCTCTTACTAAACCAAGCTATGTTGGCACCAAGGCCCCCTCCTTCAGGAAGCCTTCTGTGGTTCTGTCCCAGAGCACTTCCCACCTTCTCACACCTCCCACTGTTCACTTTCTGTACCTGCCTCAAAGCACATGCTCATCACTGTGTCAGGTACCAAAGTTAAAATAGACTATGGGCCCAATGGAGAGGATCTGCTTACATTCTGTCTACATACACCTCCATCAATTGACCCAAGAGAAAAGATACGTCCTCAAAAATACCTATTTGTAACAGTCCCAAACTGGAGCAACCCAAATAACCATCTGCTGGGGATGGATAAATGGATATTTTCAGACAATGAATACTATTCAGAAGTAAATAGAAACAGACAATTGACATGGACAACAAGATGGGTGAATCTTCCCTGGTTGGTCCATTGGCTAAGACTCTGAGTTCCCAGTGCGGGAATCCAGGTTCAGTCCCTGGTCAGGGAACTAGATCCCACATGCTGAACTAAGAGTTCCCACAACTAAAGATCCCACGTGCTACAAGTAAGACCAGGCACAGCTGAAATGAATAAATAGAGAAAAATAAATATTAAAAAACTGTAGCAAAAAATATTGCCTGGAGTAGTGAGAGTTGGGGTGGGAATTAACTGAGAAGGGGCAGAGAGGAGCTTTTTGGGGTGTTGGAAATAGCCTACATCTTTATAGGCATTTGGATTACAAAGACATGAATTTGTCAAAAATCCATCAAATGATGCACTTAAAATTTGGTTCACTATGTAAATTTTACCTCAAAAAAAAAAAAACAAAAACCATAAGCAAATATTGAATTCTAGTCAACATGTATGCTGAAATGTTTAGGGATAAACCGTGCTGATGCCTGCAATTTACTTTGAAATGCATCAAAATGTAAGCCGGCTTGATGGGTGGATAGCTGGATATATATATGGATGGTAATTTACATAGAGGTGGATATAAATAAATGTTTTTATATACATTAATTACAATTGTCAACATTTTGTTGTATTTACGCTCTCACACATATTTTACATATATGTGATACACAAAAGTATATTGCTGGGAACCAGCGTGAGGAACTCCGCCCGTGGCAAAGGTCATGAGGAAGGAGGCTCGGCGTACGCAAAGGCGGGATTGAACCTCAGGAGCCCCCCTGGAAATTCTCGAGCATCTACCCTCAAAACCAGAGTCTGCCTACTTTCTGCTTTGTGCTCTCACCTACACCTCTGACTTTACGGGGGGCTGTCCCCCACTACCTCTCTTTGAAAAAATTAACTTACAGCTCCAGTTAATAAAGTTCCTGGGTGTGATAGTGTTTCAACCTACAAACTCCTTTGGAAGTCCTCTAGCCTGGCTGAATAGGTTTTTCCGGCCACATGTGATTGCTCAGAGCTTCCCAACTGTGAGAGGCATGAGATGTTCTAAACTGTCTAAATAGAGAGTCCTTTGAGCAGTTAAAAGATTGATTAGAAATTGTATCGGTGAAGGGTTTTTCACTTGTTGGGCCAATGTTTGCTGCTAAGTCTCCATATCCCTTACCTGCTGTGTCCCTGGCAGTGTATTGATTAATATAATTGGTGTAAGTAGTAGCTTTAATGTTTGTAACCTTGGACCCTTGAGTTAATTCTTTTTCTTGTTATAGCCCACCACACCTTTGCCCTGTAGGAATGCAACTTTATCTAATGCTTTTGGAGGGTGGCGCCTGACTAATCACCTTTAGAGAAAAATAAGTTTTCTGAAGAAAGGGTCTTAAAATGTTAACAGGCCTCCGGGCCAGAAGATGATGCAAATCACCTAAACTTTTGCATATGATAAGTTTGTAGGAAGAAAGCCTGGCTTACTGCATGACTCCACCCCTTCCCCCATTATCCTCTATGCATAACTTAAGGTATAAAAACTACTTTGGAAAATAAGGTGCGGGCCTTGTTCACCGAAACTTGGTCTCCCCATGTCGTTCTTTCTCTCACCTTCTGGCTGAATTATTCAGCCTCTTTTCTCCACTAAATTTTCTCACTGAGCTATCCTTATTTAACCACTCTTTATATCTTTAATTAACATTTAAACAAGCTGTTGTTTCCTGATCGCTGAAGTCGGCTCCCCTTCGAAACCCCTGACTCCACCGGGGCTGGACCTCGGCAGTATATGTATTGTAAAATCTGTACATTGTCAAGTTGTTAGGGGAAGCACACTGACTGAAACCGCCCACCCTGGCCAGGCACCATAGTAACCATTGGCATGAGTTGTTTTATGACAGGAGATCCTGGTAAGGAATACGGAACTAATAAGCCACCACCAACCACAAGAGTCCAGGAAAGGTCAAAAGGAGACATCGCGTGTCCGTCCACTTCCCACAACCCCTCTCGCCAGCATCCATCTTGGCCGAGCAATGCGTGCGCCACCAGGAAAGACGCTGGATTAGAATGATTGGCCAAAGACCACCCGGCAACTAATCCCATCACCATAAAATCCGAGACTGCGAGCCACGCGGCAGAGCAGTTCTCCTGGGTTCCCGTACCCTACTGCTCTCCACCCGGGTGCCCTTTCCCAGTAAAATGTCTTGCTTTGTCAGCACGTGTCTCCTCAGACAATTCTTTTCCACGTGTTAGACGAGAGCCCGCTCCTGGGGCCCTGAAAGGGGGCCTCCCCCTTCCTACAACAAAGTCAGTCATATGTGGTTGTCCACTGCACAAGGTTTTCAACTCTTCTCTATGTTTGGAAATTCTTCACTAAAAATGTGGGGGCAAAACTTGGGGAGGCAGAATTGATATGGATAGATTGCTCCCCAAAGAGGCTGTGCCAATTTGTACTCCAGCAACAAAATGGAAGGCCTACTTCCCACAGCATTGCTTGAGCTGACTGTGCAGACCTCTTCATCCTTGTTTTAAAAGAGTATCTCATCATTTGCTTCCAAAACTACTTTTTAATTAGGAGTGAAGTCAAGCCTCTTATTATAAGCTGTTTTCTGTCTATTCATGTACATTACCCATCTTAAAGAGGTCTTTATTGTTTTCTTTTTTCATTCTTTTGGCCATACAACATGGCATGTGGGATCTTTAGTTCCCTGACCAGGGATTAAATCCTCACCCCCCTCACAGTAGAAGTTTGGCGTCCTAACCACTGGACCACCAGGGAAGTTTTCTTATTTAATATACAAGAGCTTTTTTTCCCAAAAGAAATTGTCAACGTGTCACTTAGGTATTTGTTCGACTTCCTTATAGTTTTTCCCAAACCTACATTTATTATGTAGTCAAATTATTTTTCCTGTGTCACACTTTCCCACCAGAGATTATTTTTTTAATTCACTCTTATTTTCTCCAGTATGTTACTTGTTTCATTTTTTAATGCTTGCATCTTTGATTCATCTAGACTTTTTTCTTTTGGCTGTACCATGAAGCTTGTGGGGTCTTAGTTCCCTGACCAAGGTTCAAACCCATGTCCCTTGTAGTCAAAATACAGTGTCCTAACCCCTGGACTGCCATGAAAGTCCCTAGATTTTATTTTTGCATATACCCAGCTTTAATTTTTCTTCCCCCCAAATGAAATTGTCCCAGCATTCCTTCTCAAATAGCTTATATTATTCCCATAGGTTTGAAATACCACTTTATCATTCTCAGAATTCTCACATGCAATTTGGTGTCCCCAGGGACTCAGTTCTGCCCCACTGACCTCACTTTCTCCTGCTTGAACACATTCATTAGTCTCCTGCCTTTCTCTTTTCAGATTTGTCCCTCCAGGTACATCCTTTCCATACCAGTAGTCAGAAAGAATTTTCAAAAGCATGGTTTGACCGTGCTGTGCCACTGCTTAAAATTACAATATATGTTTGCATGGGAAAAAAAGGCAAAGTGAAGCTCAGTCTATAGACTTACCTGTTCAAATACCCCTCAATTAACAACTTTTTGTCACAATGGCTCTTGACAAGCTATGCCACTTCTTGAGTTTCGCTCAATTTTTTTTGTTTTTGCTTTGGCCACACCCCACAGCTTGCAGGATCTTAGTTTTCAACCAGCGATTGAATGAAGGACCACGGCAGCTAAAGCACCAAGTCCTAACCACTGGACCGCTGGGGCGCGCCCAGCCATGCCACTTAAAAAAAGGACATTCCTTTTTTCTGTGTTGATACAATGGTTTTTTTCACCCCTGAATACACCAAATAAACATGCTATAAGGAAGTGTATTCTGACATTACATTTTCAGGCAAAAACATATGCACCAATTTACTTACATGAGAGTTTCTTAGCCCAACAATATCATAGGAAACAAATCTGCATTGCTTGCCATGTTTGAAAGTGTGAAAGTGAAAGTGAAGTTGCTCAGTTGTGTCTGACTCTTTGCGACCCCATGGACCATAACCTACCAGGCTCCTCTGTCCATGGGATTTTCCAGGCAAGAGGACTGGAGTGGGTTGCCATTTCCTTCTCCAGGGGATCTTCCCGACCCAGCGATTGAACCTGGGTCTCCCACATTGCAGGCAGACGCTTTACCATCTGAGCCACCAGGGAAGCCCCAAGTTCGGGTAAAACCTCATATACTTTGTTTTGCATATGTATGCCCATCGAGGAGGCTGAAGAGATACTGTCTTCTATGATTCTACAGGCTACTGAGTGCACAAGCTGTTTCCATGTGTCTTGAAGTGATTTTAAGGTTTAGTATTTATTTTGGCCTCAAAATATTTCTCTGTGACTTTATTTTTAAAGGGAGTTTGAATGTAAGATAGCCATAGGTCCCCCAAAAGTTAAAAAACAGTAAAGAAGTGGTACAGAAAGGAAAATGTACTTTTTTAGTAACGACCCCCTCACACCCATCCTCCACCACCCACCCCTGAGTCTTCCTTTCCTCCTCTAATGAGGACAGCAAGCCTTCATTACAATAAGTTGTATCTGTAAATTGTAATTTTATATTCAAATGATTGGGTTTTTAATATATATTTGTTTTGTTTGTAAATTTATAAAATTTTCCATCATTAAAAGTTATTTAGATATTGGGGTGGCTGGAATGCATCACAATTTTTCATTTGAAAAACTGATGGAAGTTTTTTTCCCCCCCCAATTAATGGCTTTTCACTTGGCAGTAGAGATTTTAGGAACAAAGTAAAATCCTTAAGCAACAGACAGGTATAAACTATTCTTTTAACTAAAGAAGAGAAGGAAATACAAAACTTACGACTATGTGGTTCTTCACTCCTAAGGAAGATATAACCACTTTAAATATGTATGTCTCCAATAACATTACTTCAAACTATACAAAGCAAAAATTGATTGAACTAAAAGATTTAACAAGTCTTTCATATTAGGTAGACCAAAAAAAAGCAAAAAACCAAATCCAGTAAGTATTTAGAAGATCTGAACAACACAATTAACAAACTTGATATAATCGACTAACAGAATATTATAGCCAACAATGGCAAAGTAAACATTTTTTTCAAGTACACATGAAATATCAAAATTGACCATAAGTGTGCCGGGTCATAAAATAAACCTCAGTACGTTTCAACGGATTGACATAATCCAGAGTATGTTCTCTGACTATAGTAGAATTAAACTAGAAATCAATAACAGAAAGCAAGAAAAATCTGAACTTCTTGGAAAATAAGCAATGTACTTCTAAATAATGTAAGGTCAAAAATGGAGACCTTACTAAATGAGAATTAAGATAGGACAAATCAAAACTTGTGTGATACAGTTAAAGAAGTGCTTAGAGGAAACATATAGCATTATATGCATATGTTTAAAAAAAAGGAAAGAAAAACTGAAAACTAGTTATCTAATATTCCATCTCAAAAAGCTAAATGGAAACCAAATCAAACTCAGAGAGAATACAGGAAGGAATAAAGATATGAGCATATTGATGAAATAGAAAACTAACCTACATAGAGAAAATCAAAGCTTGGTTTTTAGAAAGAGTAATAAAACTGATAAACCTCTAGCAACACTGATTAAGGAAGAAAAAAAAGAGAGAGAACATAGAAATTACCAATATGAATGAAAAAACATCAGAACACATCCTAAGACATTCATGAAATAAGAGGATAGTACATACAACTGAGGGCTTCCCAGGTGGCTGTGATGGTAAAGAACCCACCCGCCACTGCAGAAGACATAAAAGAGATGCAGGTTCGACCCCTGGGTCAGGAAGACCCCCTGGAGGAGGGCATGGCAACACACTCCAGTGTGTTTGCCTGGAGAATCCCATGGACAGAGGAAACTGATGGGCTACAGTTCATAGCCCAAATAAAGGCAGCCAAATAAACAAATAAAATGAAATTGATTAGTTAAAAAAAAAAATCCTAGCAAGTTATTGTGGGGAGGGGGGAGATGTTAGCAAGCCATTTAAAAAATTTATGTGAAAATGCAAAGGGCAATATAATTATGACTGATTCGAGTTCTAGGGCAGAAACCAACACAACACTACAAAGCAATTTTCCTCCAATTAAGAAATAAATTAATTTTTTAAACAAGAAAGACAGAGCTGACATTAAAAAAAAGAAGAGAGAAAGAAACACAATGGGCAAGAATAGTCAGGTACTCCTGAAGAATAAGAATAAAATTTTTGGATTTATCATTCATCAATACTATAAACTTACAGTTATTAAAACAGAATTATATTGGCATAAGGATAGACAAATAGATCAATGAAACAGAGAGCCCAAAAACATATAGTCACTTGATTTAGGACAAGGGTGACAGTAAGGAACAGTGGTGAAAGAATGATCTTTTAAATACATTGGATTGGGTCACTTGGATATCAACATTGAAAAAAATTATAGACACAAAAAATCAATTCCTGATGAACTGAAGATTTAAATGTGGGTTTAGATGGACCATATATCTAACTATGAAAAGTGAAATAAGAAAGCTTTTAAGAGAAAACAAAGGACCCTAGGTTAGACAGATACTTTTTAAACAGATCACAAAAAAACACTAGCTATAAAGAAAAGCATTGATAAGCTGAACTTCATTAGACTTAAGAACTGTTTATCAGAAGACATCACTAAAAGACGAGAGAGGCAAGCCACAGAGAGGAGATGTTTGCAATACAAGCATCTGACCACAAATCAGTATGAAAAAGGCATGTAAGCTAACAGAAAGAAGGACGTTTCACAAAAGAGACTATCCAATGTCCAGTAATCATGAGAAGTCATCATTATACTTCACAGAAGGGCAAACTGAGATTGTGTGATGCTGAAACAGCGCAAGACCTTATGGGTCCTTGCCCCCCACCCTGGCACCTCTGCCTGCCTTTTGTCTGTGGAAAACTTTAGTCAAATAGTTTTATCCGAGAAGTGAGAAAGGCAGAATCAAAGGGAAACTGTCAAAGGAGACTAAATAATAATAACGTAGTCATTAAGCATAGTCAAGGACCTTTAATTCTTTCTCAAGGGCTATAGGTAATACTCTGAGCCATGTCCTGGGAGCTGTCTTCTAGCTACACCAGGCAGACAAGTTAACTACATGATGACCAGACTGTACCCAGGACAATTCCTGCCACAATTCCAAGAACTGGCCACAAAGAAATGGGAACAAACAGACTCTGGAACTGAAGATTAACTGTACCTAAAACAATCAAGATGACACTGGTCAGACCACTGATGACCAATTTGAAGATGACTATCAGAGCTGACTGCGGTTTCTGCATGTAGCCACCCCCACCACCCCATCCTTCTGTCTATAAAAGCTCCTGCCCCACTGGTTGCCGGGGATGGGGGGGGATTGGACTTTGGACAGACATCCACCTCCCCCCACCCTCCAGCTGCTGGCTTCTGAAATAAAGCAAACTTTCCTTTCCACCTACTTGGCCTGTTTACTGGCTTTTGAGCAGTGAGCAGCCAGACCTCACACATACTCTTTCGGTAAAAATACCATTACATAACCACCAGAATGGCTAAACCGAAAAAGATAATACCAAGTGTTAACAATAACGTAGAGCCACTAGAATAGTCATATACTGCTGGTGGGGGTGGAAATTTGTATAACCCCTTTAGAAAATCGTTTGGCTATTATCAACTACAGCTGAATATATGCATAACTCATGACTAAGCGATTCTAGCCTTAGGCATAAATCCAATAGAAATATGTTCATAAATTCATGAAAAGACATGTACAAGAATGTTCACAGCCTCACTATTCATAATAACCCCAAACTGGAACAACCCACATATCCACCAACAAGCTGCAGTATATTCACCAATGGAATACCCTACAGCAACAAAAATAATTGACGACAAGGTGGGTAGATCTATAAACACAACGTCAGATGAAAAACGCTGGGGACGAAACAGAACATGTATAATTTCATTTAAGTGAAGTTCAAAACAGGCAAAGTAATCCATGATATTAGGATTCAGGAGGATGGTTACCCTTGGGGGTAAAGTAATGACTGGAGGGTCCATAGGAGGTGTTTATGGATGTCGGTAATGTTCTGTTTCTTGAAATGGGTATCAGCATGTGGATTTGATTTAATTTGAAAATTCACTGCTCTGACTTTGTTTATTTTTGTGTGTGACTTCAAAAAACAGCCTACCTTAAAAAATAGTAATCGCAGGGGTGGGAAGGAATAAATTAGGAGTTTGAGATTAATACACTGCTATACTCCAGTATTCCTGCTTGGCAGATCCCATTAACAGAAGAGCCTGGCGGGCTACAGTCCATAGGGTTGCAAAGAGTCGGACACGAGTGAAGCACACATACATAAAATAGATAAACAACAAGGATTTATTGTATAGCACAGGGAACTATATATATATTCAGTATATTGTGATAGCCTATAAAGAAAAAGAATGTATATGTGTAATGTCTTATGGAAAAACCTGAAAGAATTTTTTGGCCAACCCAATATAATGGAATCCTTTTGCTGTACACCTGAAATTAACTCAATATTGTAAATCAACTATAGTTCAATTTAAAAAACAATAATAATTGCAAGTGTCTGAAACATATTTAATATATAAAAATTCCAGGGATTCTTAATGATACTTAAAAGGCTTGTTGTTGTTGTTGTTCGGTCGCCAAGTTGTGTCCAAGAGGAAACAAAAACAAAAGAAATCAAAACACTGCATTGCTCACCATTGGCAGTGTAATGAGGGCATTGTCCCCTAACTCTGAAAATCGACTATTAAAGGGAAAGTATTCAACAATCTGCTTGCCTTTCCTGTATGCACTACATTTCAGGGTCACCAAACAGTCTTAGTTGGTGAGAAAAAGTTCTTTAAGGAAGAATCATTACTAACAAATGGGGAAGGAATAATAGAATCATAAAAACAGAATTTTGCAGAACATCCCTGGCAATCCAATGGATTTGGATTTAAGTCTTAATTTGGAGTTAAGACTCCAAGTTTTCAGTGCAGGGGGCATAAATTCAATCCCTGGTTGGGGAACTACGATTCCACATGTAATGCAGTCAAAAACAAAAAAAGCATACAATTTTGCAAGTCCTAATGAAATACAAAGAGTTGACTTATTGGAAAAGACTCTGATTCTGGGAGGGATTGGGGGCAAGAGGAGAAGGGGATGACAGAGGATGAGATGGCTGGATGGCATCACTGACTTGATGGATGTGAGTCTGGGTAAACTCCGGGAGTTGGTGATGCACAGGGAGGCCTTGCGTGCTGCGATGCATGGGGTCGCAAAGAGTCGGACACGACTGAGCGACTGATCAGATCTGATCTGATCTGAATGAAATACAACAGTTAATTCAGGCCACAATCATCAATGGAAGAAACTACTTGGATGAAAGCTTGATAGAGCGCTTCACAATTAGACTGACACCCCCAGCCCACTAGTTCATCTTAGCACCCCTAAGAGTGGGTCCCCCAGGCATGTGTGCCTCCTAGTGTGACTCCCCAGGAAGAATACTGGGGCCCAAGACTCTGCATTTCTAACAGCTCCCATGTGGTGTCCAGGCTGCCAGTCATCAGACCACACCAAGAAGCAAGTCTTTAAAATACCTCAGCAGAGGAAACCGAAAAAAGGAGCAAGGGAAATGCAGGAAAAATGGCAAAATCCTCCTGATTTTTTTGACTAGGAGTCCCTAACTTGCGGGATCTAATGCCTGATGATCTGAGGTGGAGCTGATGCAATAATAATAGAAGTAAAGTGCACAAGAAATTCAGTGTGCTTGAATCATCCTGAAAACATCCCCTCACCCCAACTGTCCAGAAGAGTTGTCTTCCACAAAACCAGCCCCTGGTGCCAAAAAGGTTGGGGATGGCTGGTATAAAGTGTGCTCGTCAAAAAAAGTTAAACCTGCCTTTACTGAAGGCATTAGCCCTAACTGCCAGGTTTCAGGAAATACAGGGGGTTGAAGGACAAATCACTCTGAGAGGAAGCAAACACGCAAATCTTTCATGAAGATTTATTTGTTCTGCAGGACAAGCGTCGGAGCTCTGCAGTCAAGCAAAGATTTGAAAAGGACACACAGACGCCCAAATGAGCGAGGGGGCCCCTCTAGACTAAGAAAGGCATAGCAACCGCACGTGATGTCTGGGCCTTGTTAGGCTCTTGATCTGAACTCATCAACTGTTAAAAATAGACATGTGGAGACCGTCAGGAAGATTCGAATACAAGCTGAGTATTAGCAAAAGGAGGAGGAGGTGGCAGAGGATGAGAGGGTTAGACGGCATCACTGACTTAATGGACATGAATTTGAACAAACTCCAGGAGATAGTGAAAGGCAGGGGAGTCTGGCGTGCTGCGGTTCATGGGGTTGCAAAGAGTCAGACACAGCTTAGCAAATGAGCAACAACATTAGACATTAACAAAGAATTACTGTTCATTTTGTTAGGTGATGAGAACATTGAGACTGTAAGAGGATATCGCCTTTAAAAATTTGTATTGAAGCATTTGAGGGTAAAATGACTGACGGTGGGGATTTTCCTTCAAATAAAGCTTCCAAAGCATGAAAGTGCAAACAGATCACCCAAGGATCTTCTTCTAAATTGTAGGTTCTGATTCAGGACGTGAGGGAGTGGGGCTGAGATCCTAGTCTAACAGGCTGGTAAGTGATGCCAGGCTGCATCTGGTCCTCAGACCAAGCTGTGAGCATCAAGACTTTAACATACTTTGGTAAAGCAAACAAAAAATGACAGCTGAAATCAATGCAGCAGTTGTGACAAGATCTTGATAGCTGTGTCATCTGGGTGATGGGCATATTGGGATTGGGTTTACTAATGTCCTTTTCTTTTGGCCACACCACTCAGCATGTAGGATCTTAGTTCCCCAACCAGGGACTGAACCCATGCCCCATGGAGTGAAAGGGCAGAGGCTTAACCCTTGGACCACCAGGGAAGTCCCCTCGTTTTCTTTATTTCTGTACACACTTGAAACTTTGTTAAAAACCAATCTTCCAAAGGCTGAAGGCGCAGGCTCCCTCTGAGGGGCAGTGTCTGCTTTCACCTTTCAATTCTCATTCCTCTTCCCTGAGCCCGACACAAAATCTGTACTTTATTGCTTTCCCTTTATACCCCTGCCTTGCCCAGAATGATGGGTGGTGACTCATAAAAATATATCATGCGCTAAAATAAAACTTATAAGGATGGGGCAGGTAAAAAAAAACAAAAACTAAAAAGTGAAGTGAGAACTACCCACTTCTTACAAGGAGTGAGTGGAAGGCCTTCTTTCCCCTTTTTTACCATCTGTGTGACTCACAGACATGAATTGAAACCCCCGTGAGAAGTGTAGTCTTCCTTCCCGGACATCCATGATATCTCCCTGCCCAGCCCAGTATTCCCTCTGCCTGCTCTGTTCTCCAGCTGCCTGATACCCCACTTCCTGAACACACTGCATATCTCCCACCACAGGGCCTGTGCACGGCGGCTCCCTCTGCCCCGTGTGCCTTCCTCATCACTCTCCCAGCTCTGCCCCATCCTTTGGGGCCCTGTTCAGGCACTCCCTGCCCCAGGAGCCAACTAGATTCTTGACCAGATTGCCCTTCTGATCTCTGAGCCCCCTCAGCATCCTGGGCTGTCTCTGTCTGGCTCTGACTAAATCCTGTCTGGGTCAGAGTGATCTACGATGAAGTCTGTTTCCCCCAGACAGTAATCTGATCTGTCATCCATGACACCCTCAACCACAAAGTCCCACTTGACATAGTGCCA
Organism: Bos javanicus; assembly: GCF_032452875.1. Classification (NCBI taxonomy): domain Eukaryota; kingdom Metazoa; phylum Chordata; class Mammalia; order Artiodactyla; family Bovidae; genus Bos; species Bos javanicus. The sequence goes on from NC_083886.1 coordinate 25,836,303, forward strand.
GGCCCAGATTAGAAACATCAGATAGGGCCAGAGATTTCTGATCTCCACCCCGGCACCCCCATCTTTCGCTTTGTTCAACTGAGGGGTCTTGGCTCAAAATCTCTGAGGGGTGGGAAAGGGGAGGAGACAAGCATAGAGACACTCACGACCACCTTCCTGGACCACCTGCTCTCTTCCAGGCACCATACACAGGTGCTGGGGCTCAGAGAGGTCAGGGGATTGCTTTGTGGCCCATCTGCCCACTGAAATTGGTGTCTGGGGCCCAGGTCTGCCTCATTCTAAGGTCTTCAGTAAAAGCCGGAGGCCCTGGGGACGAGGGTGTTGGTGTAAATTGAGACCAGGCTCCCTGTTGTGCCAGCAGATGAGAACTGGGGCAGAGCTCTGGGTGAGCGAGCTGGTAATTAGGTCAGTGAGAATATGTGTATGTGTGTGTGTGTGTAGATGTGTCAGCTGGTCTGCTGAGAACATGTGCATGTGTGTAGGCTGTGTGTGTGTGTGTGTAGGTGTGTCAATGGGTCTGCTGACCTGAGAACACGCGCACGTGTGTGTGTGCATGTATAGATGGGTCAACACACATGCACACGTGTGTAAGCTGTGTGTGTGTGTGTGTGTGCTAATGTGTCACAGGGTCCGCTGAGCTGAGAACACAAGCGTGTGTGTGTGTGTGTGTGTGTGTGTGTAGGTGTGTCAACGGGTCCACTGAGCTCTCTCAGAAGGCCAGCCGGTGCCTGGGGTCCACCAGACGTGAGTCACCTTGCTGGAGCAGACTCTACACCCAATCGCTGCCACAGTCCCTTTACCCAGACTGTGCATCCATCAGGGACCCCCCCCCACCCTTCCCACTTCCCCCCTAGACAGAGAAATGAGCATGAGCCCCGGAGGGAGACAGTGCTCGCTTTGCCACGGAGTCCCTGAAGGACCTGCGGTCACCTCACTGCCGTCTTCTCAGCTATGATGTGGAACCGTGCGCACCAGCGGGGCGATGCCCTGCGTAAGGCCCGACATACCGAAGGCTCCGTAGGTGGGTGCTAATGTCAGTGTTATAACCACAGAGGGCCCGCCACGCTCTCTGACGTCTGCTCTCCGGGTGAAGCCCCCCTCTAGTGCTGTCAGAGATGAGAGCCCGGCTGAACCAGAGTCTGTCACCACACCACCCACAGGGCTGCCTTCCCAAGCTGCCTCAGCCACACGGGCCTGCTGAGTCAGACCCCACTCCATCCTGTCAGCCCCACGGCCCCCCACCAGCCCCCCTCTCCCCCATCACACTGGCTGTTTAAATACACATTCTTACAGTACTGTTCCCAGCTTAGCAAACTGAACCTGGGGGGCATGGTTTCCCCAAATTAAGCAAGAAGCCCGGCCATAGAACTAGGACTAGACTCAGCCATCCTGACGCCCAGCCGAGAGCACCCAGAAAGGTCTGCAGGCTGCCTGTCCCATGGGGCAGCTCACCCTGCGCTCACCCACCTGGGCCTTTAAGTTGAGCCTCATCATCTCAGCCCCAAGCCTCATGCCTGCCCTCCGACTCCCTTCACAGGCTACCTGATGGCCACGGCCAGCAGGTCTGGGGGAGACCTGGGGGGCTAGGTTCCACGCAAAGTGCTTGCGGTTTCCTCCTACATCTTCCCCATGTCTCCTCCTCCCCACATCCTCCTGCCCCAAGTCTCGGCAACTACCTCTTCACGAGCCTCTGCCTCCCTTTCCTCCAGGACACTGCCTTCTACACAACAGGCAAGTCTCATGGTCACGTTTGGGCTCGGGGCCTACTGGCTTTCCCCCTGCCGTCAGAGTGCAGCCGGAGCTCCCTTAGCCTAGCATTCTGGATCCCCCACACTCTCCACCACCTCCCTGACCACCCGCATGGCCCCTGTTTACACTCCCCAAAACCCAGACTCCCGGAGGAGGTCAGAGGTGTCTGGCTCCCGAGTGGCTTGCCCCCACACCTGGCCTGCCCGTGCACACTGCATGTGTCTTACCTCTCAGCCTGGGGGACACTTTCCCCACCCCCATGTGTTGCCTGAAGGTGTCCTTAGCGGGCCCTCCAGCTGGGGACAGAGGGTCCTGGTGTGCATGTGGCCTGCTTCCCCCTAGGGCCCAGGGTGTCCTGGCTGTGGGGGGCAGTCAACATCAGAGCATCTGATCCCCACTGAGATCTCACCCTGTGTCTCCTTAAACATGATCCTCACACTGGGGTCTCTGTCCATACTGCTTCTCCTGCATAGAAGCTTCCCACCCCTATCACTGTCTGCACTTGCTAAGGACCTCCCCCCTCCCACGGGCCACCTTGGACACTACAGTCCTCCACCCTCAGTGGCTGAGGTTTTCCATCACAGACTTGCCTTTCCATCTGGGGTGTGCCCTGGGCAGAGCCTGGTCTGACACCTCCCCAATTCCCCCAGCAGGACTCAGAGGGGTCCCCAGGCTCCAGCCTGAAGTTGATACAACAGCTAAGCCAACCCTGGACTTCTGGTTCCTGGACCACTGTAAGGTTCTATAGACCATAGCATAGTTCCCTTCTTCACCTGAGCTATGTAGATGCAATCTCTAAGAGCCTGGGAGGAGAAGTGAATGGCTGTGGTCACCGAATGAGTCAGGGTGAAGACTGACATGGGAGTAGCAGGCTGCAGGGAACAGCTGCAGGGCTTCCCCACGGTGAGAAGGGTAGGAGGTCAGACCAGGAACAGTCTGGATTCTCTCCAGCCTAGCGAGGTGCAGCCAGGATGCAGGGCCTGGGCTCACAGTCTGAGGGGTTCCTACGCCCTCCCTTGGCCTCTCCTTGTCACTTTCTCAGACGCTCTCCAGCTCTTAAGATTCAGCACCAGTCTCGCCTCCTCCAGGAAGCTCTTCATGATTAGTCCACCCCTAAGTCTCAGGACCTCACTCTTAGGGCAGAATTGTCACGGCTCCATTTCTCCCACTCACACTGGTGCTGCTGGGGCCCTGCTCTCGTCCCTGGCCCACAGCATAGCCAAGCTGTGGGCTCATGGATCTCATTGCGGCTCTGCTCCATCTTGCTCTCCACTGTCCATCCACCTGGGGGGTGCCTTGGCCTCAGAAGGGGTTTTGTAAAGCTCATGTGACTTGACATTGCCGAAAAAGGTGCTGGGGTGATAACTGATCCTTCCAGAGGCCACAGGAGAAAGAGACGAGCAGGAGCCCAGAGTGACACCACGGTCAGTGTCCCAGGCCGTGGGGTATTTTGGAGCTTCTAGAGCCGGGAGGCAGGCAGAGGCTTGGGCTCAAGCCTCGTTTCCACCAGCACTTGCTTGTAACTATGGCCAGTCACTACCCCTGTCTGGGCCTCAGTCACCTCTTCCATACTGGAAGGAGTGGACCAGGGTCTCGTCTAAACATCGTCTATGGACACGTTTGGTGATGCAAGATCAAAAAAGCATGAGACCTTCTCCACACACCACATGTAACTGAAAATAAAGGGAAGTCTAAACTGTAAAATAAGGAAAAGGAAGTTCAACAAGGTTTTGATCTTTCCATGATAACTATTTTGATTTTTTTTAAATAATCAAATATTAAACAGAGTGCAGAAATGTGCGCTTTGCTGGGGCGCATTTGGCCGGCCTCTTGGGCGGCCTGGCCTGTGGTAGCGCTATTAGTGATTCTGAGCACCCCCCAGCCTGGCCTCAGCTCAGCCACTGTCGGGCCTCACTCAGCGGCCTGCATCAATCCTTAGGGGAAACAGGCTCCTAGGAGCTTTGAAACTACATCTGCCTGATACCCGGTCTTACTCTTCCATCCAGCTTCTGACCAGCACAGGAGTCCTGTCAGATCACTAAGCAGGACCACCTGGCCTCAGGCTTGCAGGGCTCACTGACCACGCTCTCTCTCCTCCCTGGGGCCTGGTGGTTGGGTGTGGGCTCCTGGCTTGGCTTGCCTCCAGGGGCTTCCATGGGCATTTTAAAGGCCAGAAAGGGACCCCCTAGGCAGTGTGGAGAGGAAGCGCCCCCTCCCCCACACAGGTTCTCATAGGGCCTTAACGTCAGGAACAGGAAGCTGGCCCCCCCTTGCATTCGTCCTCCACCACACAGCCCACCATCTCTCATCATCTCTCATCAGCGGTCACCTGTTCACAGGGTCCTTACCCCCTCCTCAGCTAAACCCTTCCTGTGTAAGAGAAGGGGGCTCTGCTGGGCAGGTGGGCTTGCACACTCTGAGGAGAAGCGCGGCATAGACCTGAGGGGCTGCCTGACATGGACGCCTGGTTGGGGGAAGGGGACGCATGGGGAGGGGAGGTGGCAGGAGGAACAGGAGGCAGAGCCCCGGAGTCCAAAGGAGTCCAAAGTCAGAGGGAGCCTCAGGGGCCCTTCCCAGCCCCAGGGGGGGTCTGACCCACCGAGCAAGAGCATCCCCCCGGGGGGAGGCCCCACCTCTTCTCTAACCTCGGGCTCTGAGCCCCACCAGACGCACAAACGGACAGGCCGAGCTGAGGGCACAGCAGCCCCTTGGGGGGCAAGGGGTGAGGCCGACTTACTGGTCACGCAGAGCAGAGAGTGAAAGAGCCACATCCTGGCGGGAGCGCAGGCAACGGCCGAGGGAGGCTTCGAGGGCTCAGCTTCCCTCCTGGGCTCATGGGCTCGGGCGGGCAGGAGGCGGGGACAAAGGCGCACCCACAGGCCAGGACCACAGACAGACAGGCTGCGTGGCTTCCTCAGTAGAGGAGACCTGGGTCCTGGAAGCCCAGAGACATCTGGCAGCCCTGCTCCATCTCCACCACTTTTGTGGAACTGGGAGCTGAGGTCTGGCCTGGGAACAGGGCCGGATGATGTCAGGAGCAGGTATTTGAGGGACAGGAGCAGTATGAATCCAGCGATGTGTTGTTTATCATCCTCGTGGACGAGTCCCAGCCCCCTTGCCCTGCTCCATCACCCACCACCCACCTCTGCCCCGGAGCCTGGCCCAGGGTCCCTCCCACAGGAAGCACCCCCCACAGCTAGAAACCGCCTCCACACTCAAGGCCCTGAGACTGCGGAGGGCCGGGTGAAGGGAAAGACCCTGGCAATGACTGAATCACTGCCTCAGTTCAGCTTTGGCTGCGTTCTCTTCATTCTTTTTTTAACTTAAAAAATTTTTATTTATTTTTTGTGCTAGGTCTTCTCTGGTTGCAGCGAGCGGGGGCTACTCTCCAGTTTCAGTGCACGAAGTTCTCATTGCCGTGGCCTCTCCTATTACGGAACACGGGCTCTAGGGCATGCCAGCTTCAGTAGTTGTGGCACAGAGGCTCAGTGTCTGCAACTCTCCAGCTCTAGAGCACAGGCTCAGCAGTTGTGGTGCATGGGTTTCGTTGCCCTGTGGCACTGTGGGATCTTCCTGGACCAGGGATTGAACCCATGCCCCTTGCATTGGCAGGGGGATTCTTAATCCACAGCTGCTGCTGCTGCTGCTGCTAAGTCGCTTCAGTCGTGTCCAACTCCATTGGACCCCATAGACGGCAGCCCACCAGGCTCCCCTGTTCCTGGGATTCTCCAGGCAAGATCACTGGAGTGGGTTGCCATATCCTTCTCCAGTGCATGAAAGTGAAAAGTGGAAGTGAAGTTGCTCAGTTGTGTCCAACTCTTAGCGACCCCATGGACTGTAGCCCACCAGGCTCCTCCGTCCATGGGATTTTCCAGGCAAGAGTACTGGAGTGGGGTGCCATTGCCTTCTCCAATTCACAGCTGCATTCTCTTTATATCCTGACTACAGTACCAGGGTGTAGAACTAACCTAACAGAGATCTGGGCTACCAGAACAGAAGTGAAATTCCATGCATCTTTTAGCACATCTCTGACTCAGCCCAGAAGCCCAGAGAATTGCACTGCCAACAGCCCTCAGTCGCATGTAAGTGCCAACTTCACGATCTGTCAGATTTTCCATGTGTGCCCATGTCTGTCGCAGAAGTCTCTCCCGCACCTTTGCTTCCCAGACGGTTGGCCGTGCAGAGCAGCGCTGTCCCACGAAGCCCAGCAATCAGTGTCTAGACCTACACAGTCCAACTGTGGTTACTGTGTCCTTTAAATGTCCCCAGTCACTGAAGAACTGAATTTTCCATTTTATTTAATTTTGTTTACAATCAAAATCTCTCTTTCACCTGGATGCGTGCATCTCCAGGGAGAGCACTTTGCAGTGTTAATATAAGGGTTAAAACACAGCAGATGGGATGCCCTGGTGGTCCAAAGGCTAAGACTCCATGCTCTCAATGCAGGGGGCCCGGGTTTGATCCCTGGTCAGGGAACTAGATTCCATATGCCACAGTGAAGATCCTGCATGCTGCAACTAAGACCTGGCACAGTCAAATACATACATACATATTAAAAAAGGAAACTTTAAAAAAAACCTACAGCAGAGGACGGTGTTGACTCGATGACTAGATGAAGATCAATTTTATCTTGTTTCTCATGATGAAAGCCTGCTTGGCTGAAGTTCTGTAATGACTGAGGTCACGCAGCAGTCTTATGTTGCTTGCTTTGGTCTGAGAAAATGCCTCCACCTAGCAGGACAGTTCCCGGATGTTACATGGTTGTTGAGATTACGATTCACCATTTTCCACACTATATATACCACCCAACGGAGACGTTAAATGGCTGAGAAAGCAAAGCTCCGGGTCTGATGAGTCATCCACCTGGTCACAAGGAAGATTGTCCCAAGGTGGCTTAACCCTGTTGTGGGCCGAGGTCCTGGGTGTCTTCCCACACTCAGGGCTCGGCGCCTCTCTCCCTCCCTGTCCCTAGCTCCCGGGGCGCCTGGCAGAGCAAGGAGGGGCTCCTCTCCCACCACTGGCCCAGAGAGGGAGAGAGCAGCCCCAGGCCACAGAGCAGAGCAGAATTAGGGACAGGCTGGAACCCAGGACTGTGCCCACTGGAGGCGTCCAAGAAAAGCAGGCCTTTGGTTGAGAGTGTGAACTTGGATGATGAAACAGGTGCAGAGCCATTTTCTGCATCTTTGGAGACTTCCAGAATGCTGACTTGGCCTGCATCCTTCTGAGATGCGTTTTCCAAGCTTCTGGGTGCTGCATGGCAGACCACTAGTCACGAGCATGGACAGGCCCTTCCAGTCCTTCTGACAGTAACTGCCCACAAACCCAGACTTCAGGTCCCAAGGCAGAGTCAGGCTATATCATGCTCCCAACTCACAGAGCCTAGTGCAAGGCATTCAGGAACGACCTCCGTATCTTAAAAGAATGTGAAAATGGCTTCTGAAGTACATTTTATTTTAAACAAATGTTAAGGGACCAACTTGAGGGACATTCTATAATATAACTGGACTGAACTGTTCAAAAACGACCATATCATAAAAGGCCAAGAAAGACAAGGGAATTGTTCCAGGCTACAGGAGACTAAAGAGAGGATATCAAGTGCAGTGTGTGATCCTGGATTGACTCCCAGGATCAGAAGAAAATTGCTTTAAAAAAACATTATTGGGACAGTTGACAAAACTGAAACATGAACGACAGGTTAGATATTACTGTATTGTTAGGTGTGTGTGTTAGTCTCTCAGTCATGTCTAACTCTTTGCGACCCCATGGACTGTATCCCTCCAGGCTCCTCTGTTCATGGGATTCTCCAGGCAAGAATACTGGAGTGGGTTGCCATTCCCTTCTCCAGGGGATCTTCCCGGCTCAGGGATTGAACCTGGGTCTCTGGCATTGCAGGCAGATTCTTTACTGTGTCTGAGCCACCAGGGAATAAAATTAAGCAATTTCTGAATCTGATAACACTGCTGTGGTCATATGAAGGAAAGTCCTTGTTCTTACAAAGTTTAAAGTGAACGTTTAGTCACTCAGTCGTGTCCAACTCTTTGCGACCCCATGGGTTGTAGCCTACCAGGCTCTTCCGTCCACGGGATTTTCCAGGCAAGAGTACTGGAGTGGGTTGCCATTTTCTTCTCCAGAGGATCTTCCCAACCCAGGGATCGAACCCGGGCCTCCCACATTGTAGGCAGACACTTTACCATCTGAACCACCAGGGAAATCATTATTCTTAGAAAATGTACACTCAAATATTTAGAGGGTAAAGTAACATATGTATGCAAGTGACTCTCAAATAGTTTATGGTTGGGGGGATAAGGGTTAAGGGGGGAAAGAGGGGAGGAAGAAAAGAGCTTTCTACCCTCAAAACTATTCTGTGATTGTTAAATGATACCACAGTAAGAAGTTTAAAGTTAGAGCATAGAGGACACGTGTTTAGCACGGGGTAGGACTGATGCTCTGTCTGGAGAGTGAGTGAAAAGCATGGACGGGTGGGGGGCTGTTCCCACAGTCCTGTCCCACCGCCCCCAGACGCAGCAAGTGTTTCTAATTACTTGCCTCTGAGTCCTAGGATGCTAGGAAGAGGACATCTGGAAGGGTGAGGATGTTACTGAGACCAGAGGCAGATCTGCAGCAAAGGACAGAGTTGGCAAAGGGGCACCGGGAAGACTGAAAAGCAGTCGTAATCACTTCCACTGACTGAGCATCCAGAGTGGGCACAGGCTCGGTGCCAGGAGCCTTCCACACAAGCCCCCGTCTGACCCTCACAGCCACCCTGCTCGGTTATCCTGATTTCACAGATCAGGATGCTGGCTCAGTGATAGGTTAAGTAATTTGTTCCAGATCATAAGTGGTGCTAGTGGTAAAGAATCCACCTGCCAACACAAGAGGGGCAAGAGATGCAGGTTTGATCCCTGGGTTGGGAAGATCCCCTGCAATAGGAAATGGCAACCTGCTCCAGTATTCTTGCCTAGGAGATCCCATGGACAGAGGAGCCTGGGGGGCTACAGTCCATGGGGTCACAAGGAGTTGGACACAACTGAGTGACTGAACACACACACACACACACACTCTCTCACATGCTAATAAGTGGCCAAGCTGGGATTCAAACAAAACTGTTTTCCTCCAGATCCAGGACTCTGAACGACTACAAACCCTACTGCCTCCAGACCCATGGGTCTAAACTCCTCCCAGTCTGTGAGCCTTTAAAAAGCAGGGACTTCATTCCACACAGACACTGGGATCCTTGCATTCCTGGATGCCATGGACAGAACTGGGTCATCCCTCCCACATTTGTATGTTGAAGCCACAATCCCCAAGGTCACTGCATTTAGAGACAGAGCCTTTAGTAGGGCCCTAGTCCAATAGGCTTGGAGGTCTTAGAAGAGGAAGAGATGTCTCTCTCTCCAAGTTCATGCGCCAAGGAGAGGACACGTGAGCCCACAGAGAGATGCTGTCTGCCAGCCAGGAAGAGAGGCTTTGTGAGAACTCAACTGCCGGCACCCTGATCTCGGGACTTCTACTTCCAAAATCTGAGATAATAAATTTGTTATTTAAGCCACCCAGTCCATGGTATTTTGTTCCAGCAGCCTAAGCTGACTAACACATGCGCTACCTCCTAAAAATTCTCCCATGTTAATACATCCGTGTGTGTGCGTCTGCTGGTGAAAGGGAGCTGAGTGGGGAAGGGAACAAGGGCGAGGATCCCCTTGTCCTTCCATAACTGGGGCTGGGCAGGCGGGGGCGGGGCTGGGTGGTGCTGTTGCACTGGGTCATGGAACCAAGGATCCAAGGGCTTAGGCATCTTGTTGTTGCTCAGTCGCTCAGTCGTGTCCGACTCTTTGTAACATCATGGACTGCAGCATGAGGTCTTCCCTGTCCTTCACCATCTCCCGGAGCTTGCTCAAACTCATGTCCGTTGAGTCAATGATGACATCCAACCATCTCAGCCTCTGTCACCCCCTTCTCCTCCTGCCTTCAATCTTTCCCAGCATCAGGGTCTTTTCCAGTTAGGCAGTTCTTCACATCAGATGGCCAAAGTATTCTAGCTTCAGCTTCAGCATCAGTCATTCCAATATTCAGGACTGATTTCCTTTAGGATTGACTGGTTTGATCTCCTTGAAGTCTGAGTGATTCTTGAACATCACAGTTCAAAAGTATCAGTGCTTCGGCACTCAGCTTTATGGTCCAACTCTCACATCCGTACATGACTACTGGAAAAACCATAGCTTTGACTAGACGGAACTTTGTCGGCCAAGTAATGTCTGCTGCTTGTCCCCAACTCCTTCCTCTCCAACTTCCACTCCAGATGCTCCTTGGGAAAGCTCAGCAAAGATCCTAGAACTCACATTAGCACTAGAAGTAAACCTGGAGACATTCCCGCCAAGCCTGTTATCTGACAGGGACATGGAGGTCCTGAGAAGTAAAGGGACTTGCTTGGTCTTTTCCAGTTTGTAGATGAGATGAATGAGCCCCCAGGGCCCAGGCCCAGCCTCAGCTGCCAGCCTATTTGACGGTCCTCAGAATTCTGACATTCTACCTGAGCAAAAAGGGCTGGCTGCCTCCTGGAGCACATGGGTCCTCTGAGGAACCCTCGCCAATAAACAGAGGTGACGCATTAAACACGAGAGCCCCAGGAAGGGATGGGAAGGCCGTGTCAGCTCTCCTGTCAATGGCATCTGCTCTCTAGCTCTGACCAACGCTGGTTGGGGGCGGGGGTGACAGACAGTCTGAGGTAACACAGAACATCAACTACTGAAGACTCTGTCCTCCAGGAAGGGCCTTTGGAATCGCTCTAACAAAACCAGCTAAGAGCCCCGGGGCTGAGTGCTTACTGTGGTGTGTTAAAGACCACCTACACCCTAGCTGTGTTTGGAGCAGAGCGGAAAAAGCCCACTGCAATGCCTCACAACTACTTGAAATAAGCTTTTGAGTGAGCATTTCCCTAACTGCTCCCAAGAACATCAAAGCTCTGTGAAACATTCATAGAATTTCATTTTCTTAAAAAGCTACAGTACTTAAGATTTATTTTATAAACATGTAAGAAAAGTTCTACATTATTGCTTGTCAGATTACACAACAATAGTCTGCCCTGAAGCCAGTATGCTGTTCTCAAGATCAAAGACATTCTGTCCTTTCAGTTCTTAAAAAGAAAAAGTGGGTTGACTTCTATTTACTTCTTGTTATGTTAGATTTAAAAGCAAAGACTTATACATCAACTAATTTGGGCAGCAATCAATCTGTGAAGCTGTCATTTTCTGCTAACCTTCATCTAAACTGCGAGTTCGCATCGCACTGTAACTCTTCACACCGCCCATCCTGACAGCAGAGTCTACCCTAGGCGAAAGGGCCGCAGGCAGGAATGAGTCTGTTCCTCTGTGTCCTCCTTGGGCCAATGTCACTTCCTCATGCCTTGGATCGGATGCTAAGAAGTGGCCTCTTTGGGGCCTCTCTTCCACATGCCCGCTTCCCTTCCTGCTGTCCTTGGTACAGATGAATGCTTTCTAAAAAATATTCTAGACTATCTACATGACTCTTCAGCGAATTCTTTATATCAGGGAAGCTTCAGCTCATATATAGCCAGATCATTAAGATTTGAATTTTATAGAGACCTCCTTAATGAGATGCTTACAAGAGTGCAATTTATGCACTTATGGATAACCTTCCTCTTTCTTGAAACCAGTAGTCTGGACTTGGGCGAGCTCCAGGAGATGGTGAGGGACAGGGAGGCCTGGCATGCTGCAGCTCACGGGCTCACAAAGAGTCGGACACGACTGGGCGATTGAAAAACAAGTCTTGGCTAGAAGCAGACCAGCCTGCAGACAAAAACGCCAGAGCTTGGTTGGGTTTCCACAATTTATTCATTTTCCCAAACACTTTAGGCATCACTCTGGAGTGGCCTGGTAGGAGGAACAGAGATCAGAACACAAAGACGCCTGCTCATCAGAGGCTGCTAGCAGGGGAAACAAAGCATCACGTGTTGCGTGTGCAAGGCAGAACCATGAGGACTGGCCTGTAAGGCAGTGCCTGGCCTTCAGAGAACGGAGCTGTCCCTTGTAAAGCAGGGGATTTACACAGTCAGCCTTGTGTCGGGGGGACCTGCCAGGTGCCAGGCACGGTACCCGGATGGGGGACCCCCATGAACAAGCCGGACATGGCCCTGCTCTCATGGAGCTCACAGTCTAGCACACAGACAAACAGTAAGAGGAAACTGTGATGCAGTGTACAGGTGTGCTGGTTTGGGGCGGGGAGGGTGCAGAAATCTGGTATTCCATGCGTATTTCACTTCAGCAAACACAATGGTATTTGTCTGAAAAAGCTAGGGAGGGGGAAAAAAATGGGGAAAGCAATTTTAAGTTATTTGGGTCACAGAGGATGAGATGGTTGGATAGCATCACCAATTCAATGGACATGAACTTTGGCAAACTCCAGGAGACGGTGAGGGACAGGGAGGCCTAGTGTGCTGCAGTCCATGGGGTCACAGAGAGTCAGACATGACTTGGTGACTGAACAACACCTGTCCCTCCATCCCCTGAGCAGCCAGGCAGGAGGGCCTGAGGCGAGCTCAAGCCCCTGCTACTCCTGTGGCCTGTCTCGGGTCCCCGGGCCTCTTCAAAAGTGAGTGGCTCGCCTGAGTGTGAGTCTAACACCTGCTGTTTGCACAACAGAGCCTGAATTGCAGGTCCATGACTTCTCCTGGGGCTCACCCAAAGAAAGCTGTGACCTGCTCCCACAGGGGCAGGCAGCAGCGGCACCCGGCCTCGCGATAAGGGTCTTCAGCAAGGCACCTTCCTCAGGGTTTTGGAGAGGAATTTTTATCACGCTCCATCTGTATCCCAGGCATGACTTTATACCCTGACCCTGGAACTTAACGAGACTCCTTCGTGGCAGCGTTATGGGACACGTAACCCAGTTCTGGAAGTTACGGGTAGCTTCCCGGAGAAGTCTCCATCCTTGAGGGTGAAGGAGAGGAGAAGGCAAAGTCCGACAGAGTCGGACACAATTTAGCGACTGAACAATCACAAAGGCGATGCAAATTACATCCCAGCTGCAGGGTTCAGAAAGGAGAAAGGCAGGGAGAGGAAGCGGGAAAGAGGCTGCCGCAGGGGTGGAGTGGGAGAGGACAGTGGCTGAACTGAGGGGAGGCACTCACGGGGTCAGACTGGAGACACCAGGGGAGGAGAGATTCCATCCAGCGGCGGGCTCCACAAGCTGTCCTGGGTAGCTGGTACCTCTCCCAAGATGGAGAATGGAAAAGAGGAATGAGGTATCTGCCATTATCATCAAGCAGCAAAAATGTATCTCAAATTGCACACTGTGTCAAGACTAAAATGAATAGAGAGAAGTTTGTAGCCCTGCTGCCCTCATACACGAGGAACGCCCTGAGCTGCTGGCCAGGGACAGCCCCGACTGCCCATCCTCGCTCCCCAGCTCCCAAGGAGGGCCTGGGCATCCAGAACATTTATCAGATGCCACACCATCTGAGTGCTAGAGTGTGGGCTCGACGGTGAGAGGCTAAGGCCCATAACCGTGGGAAATACATCTTTAAAATGTAAAGCTCTTACAGCTTCCTGGGTAGCTCAGCTGGTAAAGAATCCGCCTGCAGTGCAAGAGACCCCGGTTCAATTCCTGGGTCGGGAAGTTCCCCTGGAAGGATAGGCTACCCACTCCAGTATTCTTGAGCTTCTCTGGTGGCTCAGATGTAACGAGTCCTCCCACAATGAGACCTGGGTTCAATCCCTGGGTTGGGAAGATCCCCTAGAGGAAGGCATGACAACCGACCTTCAGTATTCTTGCCTTGACAATCCCCATGGACAGAGGAGCCTGGTGGGTTACAGTCCACAGGGTCACAAAGAGCTGGACACGACTGAGCACCTGAGCACAAAAGTAATTTTCCGGGCTCTGCTTGTTTGTGAGAACTGCAAGGCTGCTGAAGTGGGCGCTCTTGGTTAGGTCAGTCTCCACTAGAGACTACTCGGCTTCCTGAAAGTCTGCCTTGATCTCTAGCAGACTAGTGAGGGCAGTAAGGCCCTGGGACAAATGGGCCTGAACTGCTGGTGGGAGGGGGTCCAGACTGGGAAACACAAGAAGTGTAAGAAGGGGCATCTTCTGAACAAACATTGCAGAGAGCACGTCAGAGGGGACGCTGGCCCCAGGGACACCTCACGAGAGGACCCAGAGGGTGGAATGGGATGGGGTTAAGTCCCATCCATAAACTCATGCATACCTTCAGTAGTCTCCTTGACCTTCCCCCGGCCTGCCACAGACACTGGTGCTGGCCAGCCCGCAGCGGCCACAGCTCTGGGGACAGTGAAACACCACTGAGACACAGTGAAGCCAGCAGCTCTGGAACCAGCCTGTTCACTGGCTAGAAGGGGAAACTGAGGCCTGGGCCCATGAAGCAGAGCCAGTAGTTGGCGTCTCTGACCACAGCCCCTGCACTTCTCATGTGACTAACCGCCCCCCGCCCCAAACCCTCCCTCCCTCTTCAAGAACCTGGCTCTCAGCTCCGTGCTTCAGAGGCAAAGAGCTGAGAAACCTCAGCGACCTTCGGTCTCAACTGGCAGAGAAACCGGAACCAGCTCTTTCCAGGAATCTTACCAGGAAGCTGAAACATCATGGTTATACATTCTCATCTTTCTACAGGGAAGGAAAACAGCAGGTTAACCAACAAAATATGGACAACACCGTTTTTCTGTAACTCTCGAGTCTCCCCGCTCTTTCTTTACTAAACCACAGCATTAATTCCGCCTTCAATCACACCATGGTGCCATCAACCATGAGTGTGACTCACTGGCTCAGCAGCGAGCAAAGATCTCTAGAGTCCCGAGCCACACTGGGTGCTGAACATTCCACGCAGGTGAGGGGCTGTGACATCACACAAGGAGCAAGGGCTTTATTCTAACTCCTAAGCTCTACTGAATTGAATTTAAAACACAATTTTTAAGCCTGCAGAGGAATACAAACACTAAATACTTCAAAATAAAAATCAAGACAGGAAGACCAAAGAACCTAAGGCCTTTTCATGGTTAAAATAATCTGAAAGGAGACTAGAAATAAACAAACTAAAATTTCTGTGACTATTATCTTATTTGCCAGTTTTGAAGATGTCCTCAGGGGCCAGAACTTGGGAGACAGAAAGGATAAACAGCGGTGCATCACTTCTGAAGTGATCACACACAACAGGTTCCCATCTCAGGGGCAGGTTTTCCTGCTTTCACTGGCCAAAGAGGAACTTAAACTCTATGTATAACAGACAGACTCTACAGTTAGGATCCTTTAAAAATAATGAGACGCCTCTCTTTGCCTTCTTCCAAAGTATATAATATATATTTAACAGCACATAAGAAGACACCACTTGAGCTTCCCTGGAGGCCAACAGGAAGTATTTTCACATATAAAAATTAAAAATTTAAACTTTCAAATCATCAGTATTTTTTAAACATAATACAGACTTACAAATTTTCAACATTAACCCATGACCCCACCCCTAGCACGAAAATCCACCCCAAATCCAGAAGTCACAGTTTTTTGTTCCTAAAAACCCCACAGCACTGAACTTGATCTTCACTTCAAGCTGATTGCTAACGAGGCTCCTGACAGAGATCCCCGGGGAGGAACGAAGGGCGGTCGGCGCTGCAGCTCTGATCTACCCGGGCAGCACGGCTGCGCCTCTGAGGTCAGGTCCATGTGAGTAAGCCCCCACACTAGGATCCTGGAAGGGTGAGCTGGCAGCTTCCCTAGTCTTTTCCTCTCGAAGGCTGTCCGATAAGCACCTGGGAATTGACTTTTCTTGGAAAAAGGGTGCTGGTAAAGCTGTCAGGGCCAAGGCAATAGTGAGAAGTTCAGTTCTCTGCTCTTTGGATGAACTGTGTAAAACTTTTCTCTTAAAAGACACAATGTTAAAAATATTAAGAAAAAAATGTCTACAAAATCTGGAGGGCTGCCTTTTCCTCAATGGGTAAAGCTTGTGGGGTGGTGGGAAAAGAATCAAGGGCCCAGAATTGTAACTCTGCAGCAAAAAGATTAGATGGATGCCCTTCAAAACAGGTCACGTTTCCTAAGATGTCTTGCTGAACTAGCAAGAGCGGAGGGCGACTGCATGAGCAAGAGGGGAGGGGCGCCAACTCCCAAGGGGGGGGTCCTACTGTGCGCCCCGCCCTACACAAGACTGTCAGGTTTCAGGGCGGCCGCCTCGGCCTCCAGGGCATCAGGACTCAGCCTCTGAGCCAGAGCTGCTTTCCCGACTGACTTCGATCTGGAGAGATGGCAAGTTATCTAAGCGGCTCTTCTTTTGGCGAGACTGTTCTTTCTCCTTAATCAGAGCCCCCCATGCCCTCTGCAGCTCCGAGTCGTCTTCCTCTGTGCCCGGCGCCCTGTGATCCCCTTTCTTCGTGTTCTTTTCTTTGGTCTTGGGTGCAGATCCTAAGCGAGTCCATAAGCTACCTGTGCGGGTGAGAAGGCATTTCAGCTCTGGCAGTTAATGCTGAGCAAGAGGGGCACTGCAATGCCTCACGTGCAGGGAACACTAGGGGAGGGGGGCTCTGGGGCACTTGCAACCAGGGAGCAGCCCTGGGCAGGTCCTCCCAGTTCCCTGCCGGCAGACAGGGAACTGGACCTGCTGGGAGATTCTCCCAGCTCGGGGATACGCACCACCACCCCCAAAACCCCCACACCAGACACATCAGAATGAGCTGGGAGGCTGCCTGTGCTCCCTCTGCCCCTGTCTGCTGAGACAACCACCTGTGCACAACTTTCTTCCGTCAGGAGTGGGCCATTCCCAGGCCATCGCCACCTACAGCATGCTGCAAATTCACGGACCTGCTACCCTGTCAACTTTTGAGATTCTGCCAACTCTCTGTTCACTTTCTAAAATGTTAGTATTTGACAACAGACAAATACATAGAATTTGATAGGATAGCCACACGATAAGGCAATTAAAAGTTTTATTTATAAAGGCTATAACTTATATGGAAAAATGATCATGATAAAATGCTATATGAAAAAAGTACGATATGTATACGGACAAAGGTTGGAACAGCAGGGAACTAAAAAGTATTTGTGTTAATCACAAAGACTCAGAGGTGAGTCTTGTTTCCTGCTTTCTGTTTCCCACACTGTTACCGTTATTGTTACGATGATGATTATAATGGAAGAGGGAAAAATAATTTATTTTTCTCCTGTGCTGCTTCTGTCCTGTATCAACAAAGTATTTCCATGCTGCGCCCATGGTCTCTACTCTTACCCAGTTCCCTCCCCATCAGTCCCCACTGTTACCAACCTGACTTCTTCTCTCGAGTATCAGAGTAGAGGCCTTTAACATCCTGCCTGGGAACACCCAGCCTACTATGCACATCAGAAAAGGGCTCTCTCCGAACAACTGGATTACTACCGAAAGCCTTTTCCGGAGAATATGGTCTTTTTCCTAATCGCTGGCGTATATCTAGAAAAAGAAAAAAGCACTGCTGTGACCACGTGACTATACTGTGTCATCTGTACTGCCAATCTGAGATCTTCCCGAGTGAGGACATGGGGCCCAGCACTACCAAGCTTCTAAAAGCCTTCCCTCTACACAGCCTGGATTCTCCCAGGAAAATTCAAGTGAGAACCCACAGGGGCTCGCAGCTGGGGGAAACCTTAGCTGACTGCTTCAGAAAGGAATTTTTGAGGCAGAATTGTCTTTTTTTTTTTCCTTCTTTAAATAGTAGAATCAAGAGCAAATAATTAACAAAGTGCAGCTAATGAGAAATACTGCACGCTCCCTGAGGGCAGAAGCCCCATTCTTTGAACATATAAGAAGCTAGTCAATAAAGACTATTACATTGAACAATAAAGGTAATGAGACCGACAAAAAGCAAAGGATCAGGGGAAGCTGTCTCAAATCAAATCTGCCTTTCCTCCAACCCCTCCAGAATCTGCCAATCCTCTGGAGCTTTCTTACGCTAATAGCAACACCACAAACAGTCATGAGCAAGTCCCTGTGCTCGGCCTTCTCCCACCTCATCTGCTCTCTGAGAACAGCACCCCCATCTTTCAGCCCCTCAGGCCTGAGCCCCATGGCTTCTTTCCCTTTCCTCCCAGTGCTGAGTCTTCCTCCTTTACAAGGCTGGACATTTTCATCAGAAGATCAGGTTGCTTCCCACCGCAAAGAACTCGGTTTGGTGACTGAGATCCTGTTTCCTCTCCGAGGCCTCGCTCCACTGCCACCTGCTCTGAGACGCCTCCCACAACAGGCTTTCCCCCAGAAGACCCACTCCCCTCTTCGGTCCCACAGCCCACTGCTCATAGTGCCTACCAGGCCACTCACTCCACTCAGGTTCAGGAGGAATTACCTGAGCATGTGCCCTTAGGCTGCTGCATCGGAGTCTATGATGAGCTGGCATCCCCTGCGAAGACTTATGACACCCCCAGCGCCTAGCCCGGGCACACGGTGGGTATGGCCTGCTATGTGCGTGTCTGCACATATAAACTCACCAGTTCAAATTCTTAACCATTTATACAATACTTCGACCTAATTTCTATTACCCTTATGTATACCAATGACATACAGAGTAAAATCACTGTTGGGACAAAAATATCAAAAGCTAATATTGCAAAAATCTGATTAAATTTCATGCCCTCAAGTTCCAGTGCCTAACCCAAAATTTAGAAGTGATGAATATGGACAATTAAACTGGTCCCCAAATGACAGTGTTTTATTCAAGAACCTCCCCTGTCTGCATTTGCTTTCTGGAACTCAGGACAGAGCCCAGGAACACAACCGAACAACAATACCTGTTTTAGTACTGCTGCCAGCCGGCCGTGGACGTGTGTGCTGACGTTTTTCATCTAACAAATGTCTGACATCTGCAAATTTCTCAGCTGGCAATTTGTTACCAATTCGGTTTTTTATATTGCTTGTGGATAAAGTATCTGCCCTCATGGAATTCCTTAAAAAAGAGAGGCGGGGGTACAGTAAAGCAGCTTGAACTGTGGGGCAACACTCACACAATCATCTCACATACTCTGGAAAAAAGCAATTTAAGAAACCCAATCTAATAAGGCCAACATTCACTTAATAACACCATACACCAGTAGTAATTTGCTCACAAAAGTCACGACCGGCTTGCCAAAGAGGCCAGTCGGGGTAAGCAGCTCCCCGAGGTTTCCGGGGTGGTTTCCACATGCAGTATCTGGGAGTGATCGCAAAGCACATAACTGTGCCTGCCCTTCTCCTGGGACACAGGCCTAAGTAGAGGCCTGCGAAGGACTGAAGGCCTCTGCTTCTCCGGGCTGTGAACTGGTTGTAGTCAAGATATAAGATAGCCTACAATCCCTTTCTTTAAAGGGAAGACCTCTCCCACTGTGTCAGGGGAGGGGCATTATTCTGGCAGCATTTGCCATTGGAAAGTTCTCTAAAAACTAAGGATGTGAACAAAGCCATACAAATCAACCAGCTTACAAGTTTCTTCTTCCCTTTTCCCAAACACACCATCAGGAACTCTTAAGAGAGCACCCTAGCCTCCAGCCCTCTGAGACATGCCTATGCTCTCTGCCTTCAGGAATCTGCTCAGCCCCACTAGTTATCAAAGAATGTACTTCTCTGTCCATGAATACCAAAAATCACAGTGATAATACCTAAGGTTGGTGAATATCTAGGTAACATGTGGTAATGTGAGTGGGTAAAATCTTTTACGAAGGAAATTTAGCCATACCACATTTTAAAGCATGTGCATTGTTTTGCACAATAACTGGAATGTATCTAGTTAGTCCAACAGTAAGAAAACAGAAATCTACGGAAATCTCTGGTGGTCCAGTGGTTAAGACACTATGCTTTCACTGCTGAGGGCCCAGGTTCAATCCCTGGTCAGGGAACTAGGATCCTTCAAGCTGCAGGATGTGGACAAAAAAAAAAAACAGAAATCTAAACGTCCAACAGGAAGGGATTGGTTCAACAAATGATAACATTTGGAAACAGGGACTACATATAGTTGAAAAAAGAGCAAATGTCTCCACTATATTAAATGGAAAAAGCATATTTCAAAACAATATAAACAGTATAACTTTTGTACAAATGCATCTATAATTTCCCCATATGTTATATATACACATAAAGCTGACAATAAAGTTATTTACCCAACTGCTAACAGTCACTCTCTTAGGGGAGGATGAGATTACAGGTGACTTCACCTTCTGTATCATTCATAGTTTTTATAACAAGGATCATTTCTTGTTCATTAAGAGGAAAAACCAGATGCTTTTACTCAAATTCTATAAAGGGCTGAAATTAGAACCGAAAAAAGTGATTACAAAATTAAGAGGTACTAAGAAGAAGTTAGTAATCGGATTTCAATCAAATTAAAAGCTAGCAGTGATAAAAAGAAAAGAATATTTTTACCTGATATTTTTCAACTGAGATTCCACCTCATCAGCATACATGGTCATTTTCATGCTCTTCTTTGGTGAAGGAGTGGAAATCATCTTCAGCTCCAGGTCATAGTCCATTTCATCAGAGTCTGAGCTGCTGGCGCTGGACCGCCTGGACGCGCTCCGCTCCCGGGTCTGCTTGAGGGCCGGGAGCTCCGCGTGGTACTCCACCACCACTCTGTCGTCGGCATCCATGTCCTGCTCCTCCTCCTCTTCTTCTTCCTCTTCAATAGGTTCCTCAGGAACATTCACTAGTCCTAAGGAATTTAACCAAAAATCATTATTAGTAAAAGCATGAATACTAACACCTGATCTTCTGTTCTGTATCAGTGACCTTTGTAGAAGATGAGATTCCCATCCTAAGAGTTTACTGGAGCACTGTCTCTAACAGTGCTAATCTGGTTACCATTCTGACCCCTACAACACACGAACATCTAGGTAAAGGATGGCCTAGCAGCCTGATGCAATTTTATAAAGTTATCTAAAATACAGACCCTCATCATTATTCAGATTCTAGATTTATGAATCTGCCAATTTTATTTGTAATTCCACAACCAACACCCATGGCACTTTTGTGGTCATTTGTGGACATGCACAGGAGCCCCAAAAAATTGAGACACCAGCCATGCAAGTTCCCAGGTGCAGGGAAACAAGGTCTGTCCTGCCTTTCTGTTGCAGCGCTCAAACACTGTAAACAAGGGTCCTTTTTGCGGTCCATGAGTGCTACTTCTTAACACCTTTGTGATTTTTATTGACGATTTCCCTGTTTCAAACAGCCTCCGAGAAGAATTCCAAAGCTGTCTAGTGTTCCTAAATACAAGAAGGCTGTGATATGCCTTATGGAGACAACACATGTGTGAGACAGGCTTTGTTTGGGCCTGAGTTCCAGGGCTGCTGCCCTTGAGTTCAACGTTAATGAATCAACATGTATTAAATAAGGTGTCCTTAATCAGAAACATACATCAAATTAAGGTTCTATATTGATCAGTTGACAAAAAGTGTGATTAAGAGTCTCTGAATGGTTTTCAATGATCACGGTGACTTTACAGAACATAACCGCCATGAATAATGAAATGTGCCTTTAAAGGTCATGGAAAAATGCTTATAAATGGAAGAAGCACAATATAAAATATATGTCCACAACAGTTATATTTATTGTGAAAAGAGACAAATAAGAAAAATGTAAAATGAAATCAGTTCTTATCTTTTTGCTTTTTAATTTCTTTGATATGAATACTAAGATTATATGATAAAAATATCTTAAAGTAAGTGAAATTGGAAAAGCTTAACTGTCTAACAGAAAAGTATGTGCATTAAGATGTAGATTTCAAATATCCAAGTTTGGGCATTCACATTAAATTAAAATGTATAGATTTCACCTCTCCCTGTCCCTACGACAAAGATAAAAGTGCATGCCTGTTATTCTGTGTTTGTATGCTGACTTGGCTGGTTCTACAAAGTGTGTAGATTTTCACAGATCAGTTTCAACATAAAAACAAATCTCTATAAAACATAATAAAAACAGTTCTTTAAGAATAAGCACCAAAAGAAAGAAAGCGGGGAAGAAAGGGAGATTTGAAGGGTGGGAAGGTGGGAGCCCCAGGGAGACAAAGGAACAGAAAAAGAAGAAAAGAAAAAAGACAAACAAAAACCAAAATGAAACCCGTGTTGTATCCCACTTCACTGCGGCATTCACGTGCACAAGCCAATAAGCAGAGTACTAGACACAGCAGCTTATTTTCATCATCAGACAAAAGAACAATAAAATCAACTCGTCTGACAAAATAATTTAAAAATTTTTTCATGCAGCTTTTGTTATTAATTAGGAAAATTAGATTCCGTAGGAAAAGTTTTAATTTTTCCTACATTTTGCCTTTATTGTTAGAATAGCTTTTATAAAATCATTTGACCTCTTTGTATGGGCAATTTCAAATTAACTGTGACTTGACTTACTTTCCTATATGTTGGCAGAGGGTGAGGGCAAGGAAGAGAGGATGATAAAGTTTGGAACCTTAAAGGACTGTATTAAGGATAAAAATGTCATTTCGGGAGCCAAACATGTGTCTACCCAAGAGCTGAGCAGGCAACTACCGGAATGTCGGTGTTTATAGGACGTCAGGCCAACGTCGTCCCCAATCAGGGCTCTCTTCTTAATAACATCCCGCTGAATGCGACGGGAATGGTATCTCCGCTTCCTGCAACATCGCCAAAATAAGCACAGAATCAAAAACCAAGAGGAAGGGCCTCGACGTCCACTAGTTAATGTCAACTACACCCTGACGCGACGTTAGGTGCTGACACAGAGACATGTCGCATGAAACTGAAACTCAGCATTCTCACACCATTTACCACAGTTAAAAGCCTTGAGCGCTTTCTTCTTGTCTTCCTCACGTCCATCCACACACGGTGCTGACAGTCCACTGCAGAATACCCGCTGAAGAATACCAACTAATGTAGATCCCTGAAGGATTATGAAAAGCTTAAGTACTATATAAACTGTTGTATTTAAGGTTTTGGACTCACCAAGAGTTACTAAGGATTCCTTTCATGCCTCCGTAATTTGGATTCCCATATTTCATGTAATACTGACTTCTCCTTGCTGCTCCAAGTTCCTTCTTGTCATCTAAAAATTAATTACAATAGTTACCAAGGACTCCCTCCGAGTGTGAAGGCAATGTTAAACGGGTTTGAACAAACAGAATGTTTTTCATAGCTGGGATCAGATCAGCACACTCTGCCTACAGAAGAGAAAGATGCACTATGACCACTCTGAGTCCTCCTAAAGCAGTGCAGTGTCGAGAGGGTGGAGCAAAACTCAGAGACGAATGAGGTTAAGCTGCTGCCGGGGAGCTGACTTCAAAGAGAAAATGCCAGCAACAATAACAACAACAACAACGCAATTCCCAAGAAGCAAAAGAGAGTGTAGGTTATCACCAGTGTTCAGGAATCAAAAAGGCTTTTAGAAGAGGTGGCACTTTCATTGCCCTCCGAAAGATGACACTCGTTTCTGAATGACACACACCAGTAACACAGAATCAGGGTCCAAGAAACAGATTATACATAGGTCCATGTATTTGGTAAACCATGCACTCAAATAAGCAAAAGGAGAACAGATCCCATTTATCAAGGTAAAATGCCAGTTAACAGGCAGAAAAGGTGCTCAGTGAACACATGTATCTTCACAATATAAAGGCCTCTTGACAACTCCATGGGCACGCACTCACTACAAAAGATGAGTACCGACGAGAGTGCACCCAGTGCTCCAGGTAAACCTAGAGGCATAAACCAGAATGTGCACCCTACGAAAAACACGCCCACCAGCGCCTTGGAGAAACGGCTGGTTCCAGATCTGGGACTAGGAAAGTACAAGTTGAGACTGGCAAACCAAGATGGCGCCTTGTGCCATAATTGCAAGAAAGTACTCAAAGAATTACGCAGGCGTGTCAAAAGAACAATGTGAAGAGGCTCTACTGATAAGATCCAAAATAACCTGTGAATCCAAATAATGACAGAAGGAATGATAGCCCACTGAATAAAACTCCACGAATCTAAACTAATATAAACAAGTAAATGCATTTTTAAAAAAACAGGTAAATACATCAATAAATGGGTAAAAAGGGAAAGCTCCCCCTTACAGTTAAGTGCCAACTAGTAAATGAGAGAGTTAAAAAATCATCAATGGATCTAAAGCTCCTGTATGGCAATCTGATGAGGAACAGGCTATTTACATAGCCTCAAAGCATCTCTCCACAAAACTCCAAATTATAAATGGAAAAAGTAACTTTACAGTGAGAAACCTGGCGACTGTCACCTTAACCAGGAGATAATGGTTAGCATCCCCAGGAAGGGGACAAATAAATGCAATGTGCCTCCTGATACGACACACTGAGAATGACACTGTGGTGTAAGCGCACAACTCGAATTTAATTACAAGGAGACATCAAACAAACCAAAACTAAGGGGCAGCTTACAAAATAATGAGCCTGTTCTCTTTAAAAATGTCTCAGTCAAGGAAAACAGCAGAGGAGTGGCTCCACATTCAGGGACACTGAGGGAACACGGCAGACTGAAACGCCCAGTCCTGGAGTGGACCCTAGTGTAGCACGGAAGGAGTACCAAGAATAACCCAAATTTACTTGACAATCATCATCGTCGCTGTCGTCGTCATCATCAAAGACTGCCCACATACTGCACTCGATGTGTGCCAGGCAGTTTTAATGCACACTGCGGGGGTCCTGGTAAAATCTGAACACAGACTATGAACTGGATAACAGAATGGCACTAATGTTAAATTTCCTAATTTTGATGACTGTGTAAAACAAAGTCCTTGTTCTTCAGAAATACTTACTAAAGTATTCAGGGGTGAAGGGTTGTCATTTCCAATAACTCTCAATTGACTCAAAACCACTCCTCCCACATTATTAATGCATATCAAAATCACTGTGCATAAAAGGCCTTATGAATTATTAATAGGCTTTTAATTTAATTCTTCTGAGAATTAGAGCTGAAAGGTACTATTAGCAACATCTAGGAAGACACTGCCGTGATACATGAAATTTTTAAAATTTTTCATAGTTCAGAAGATAAATTGGCTGAAAAGCATATGGGGCAAACCAGCTTTAACAGAAAATAACTTACTTTAGCCAGATATCACAAAAGTATACAAATAGCTATTATCCACTTTCAGTGTCTGAAATTCCAACTCAGGCAGCAAGTCATCGATTTTGTTAAGTGTAGAATGTTACAGTTTGAAGGATCTTTGAGATTACTTGGTCTAAGTTCCAATTCAAAAGAGAAGGCGTCACTTAATATCACTTCATTAAAAATAAAAGTCAGGGGCTTCCCTGGTGGCTCAGTGGTAAAGAATCCGCCTGCCAATGCAGAAGATATGGTTTAGATTCCTGATACAGGAAGATCCCACATGCCAAGGAACAACTGAGTCCCTGCATCACTACTACTGAGCCTGTGCTCTGGAACCCAGAAGCCACGACCACTGAGCCCACACACCACAGCTACTGAAGCCTGGGCACCCTAGAGCCTGTGCTTTGCAACATGAGAAGCCACCGCAATGAGGAGCCCCCACTGGCCAAAACTAGAGAAAAGCCCGAGCAGCAAGGAAGACCCAGCACAACCAAAAATAAACAAATAAAATTATTTTTTAAAATCAATACCAATTATCATTTACCTTTTGTAGCAAATCTCATGAATAACCTATTTCCTTTAGCAAGCTTGTTAGCTGGACGAAGATCGTTTCTTAGCAGCGACTCTTCTTCTACCTGCGACAACGTGTCCAACTTAAGAAAAAAAGAGCATTTTCGATATAAAAATTAAAGCCTTTTTTCATGTTCATTCAGTAGCAAAGATACCATGGATTAAGGAAGCAATCTACTTTTAATAAAACCCATAAGCATCACAGCACCAGTTCCTCTGCAGAATGTCTAAGTCAGAGGTCTTCCCTGACCACCTTGTCTAAGAGAATCATCTCATTGACTATCCGCTTACCCTTCTTTACTTTTCTTCATAGCACTCATCACTTCCTGACATTACATTACATATCTGCGTATCTGTGTATTGTCTGTCTTCCCCACTAGAATGTAGGCTCCAACAGGGCAAGGACTTTGTTTTGCTTGACGCTATATCCCCAGCACCTAGAATTTGGTATATAGTAGGCACTTAATAAATAATTTAAAAATGAATACACTTTAATATTTCCAACAATAGTACATATGCCATTAGGAGATACACCATTACTTGCTATTCCTTAATTTTACTGATTAGATAGCACTGCAAAGTCTTTCTCAATAAAACCATTTCCTTTCATACAGAAGTGTGAGTACTAAGGTCTCAAGATGAATCGTTCATTACACCCACAAGAACTTAAAAGGCGAAGAGCCTGGGCCCCCCTCAGGGGGTTCGATGGTGCTAGTCAGCGGAAGAACACAACGTCCTATCCTAAGCCTTAACGCTCAGGTATCAAGGCTGTAGGCAGCTGTTTACAGGGAAACCTCACAGACACCTGTGCCCTCTACTGACCTCTACATCACTTGTGGTCTCATCTTCAACTTCTCCTTCTTCAGCCTCATCGTCATCAGAACTGTCTTCCTGCTTGTCTAAAATGGAATGTGAGGGACAAGATGAATCTTCACTCCATCTCACATACATTAAAAGTCTAACACTGTCTCCTCCTCTTTATTAATGATCCAAAGCATCATAGCTTGTTTCAGAAATAACTGGCAATGAGATACTACGTTAACACTGCACAGAATTCAAATTGTAAAGAATAGGACCTTCAGCCCCAAAGTTCCTCCTCTGTAGTCAGTTACCTTTTTTACTTTTCTCAGATGACTTTTCCTCATTGGCATCCTTGCTTCTTATCTTATCCAGGGCTGGCAGAGAACTCATATTGATAAGGGCTCTCGTGGCCGTCATTTCATCCAACCAAACCACATTACCTAAAATAAGATGTAAAATAACACATCACATCCAAGTGATTAAGTTTCCTGACAGCAGAGACTACATTATATTCACTGCTACAGTATCATTCAGCTACGGACTGGCATCAATAAATGTACAGACCAACCAATGAAAGAAGTATAGAATCTGGTAGTAAAAACTTCTTTAATAAGATTAGCCTAGAGAAGTACTCCAAACTGGGTCCCGCAAAATACTGGTCAGGTACTCCATGAAAAAAAGTCCTATATATTAAAAATGCCTGGCATACAGTAAGTGTTATACGTAAGTGCTAGCAGTTTCTGATGACGATGATGAAAATGTCAAACAAATGTCCTTTATCCTTTATTCTTCTGCCCCTCACATGGAAGCCCTCTGCTCTTCCTTGTCATCCAGACATGCTACATGATGTTTCCCTACTGTAAAGTGTGGGTGATGAGGGCACCCATGGCATATATAGAATGGAGGAGTGACAGCTACTTGGCTTTGCAGCAACCAATTTATTTTGCTCCTTTAAGAGAATTTAGCAAGAAAAAGGTCTTGAGAAGATCAACTTTAAAGGAGCATTTCTCAAACTTAAGCTACCCCTGTATCTCAGTTTGGGAAATGAAGGTCTAAAGATTCTCATTTTTTGTTAATAACATGCTACATTGTTGTTGCTGTTATTTAGTCACTAAGCCATATCTGAATTTTTTGTGACCCCATGGACTGTCACCTGCCAGGCTCCTCTGTCCATGGGATTTCCCAGGCAAGAATACTGGAGTGGGTTGCCATTTTCTTCCCCAGGGGATCTTCCAGACTCAAGGGATCAAACTTGGGTCCCTTGCACTGGCAGGTAGATTCTTTACCAGAGTCACCAGGGAAGCCCAATATGATACATGGTCTTGAGCAAGTAATTTCCCCCGTTTCTGATGTACATGAGGGAGTGAACTGGACAACGCTAAGGGTCCCTCTAACATTGCTTAGATAGATAGTTTTAATTAGTTAAATCAGCTGTTAGCAAATCTAGCCCATGACCCATTATTCATTCATTCATCCATCATCCATCCATTTATCTACTTATATTTGTACTTTATTTATTTAGTTATAAGTAACAAACAATAAACTACACACCTGCCAACTGTTTTTGCAAACAAAGTTTTACAGAAAACAGCCAGGCTCATTCAATTATATGGTCTATGGCTGTTTTCATGCTACAATGGCAGAGCTGGGTAGATTCCACAGAGAATATATATGGTCTGCAAAGCTTACAATATCTTTTATCCGGTCTTTTATTTTTATTAAAAAAAAAAAAAGTTTGCCAACCCCTGATCTGGATGGTCTAAGTTAAGCAAATAGAAAAAAGGAGAAAAATCTTTTAACTCAGTCATGTTTCTTCTTTTGGTGATTTAACATCTAAAGAAAGCAGCCAGAAAAACTGGGAAAACCAGGTCAGCATGCTGGCAGAAAATGAAGCTAGACTAGAAGTGAGTCAGGACCAGAAGCCAGCAGAGTGGGTACCGAAGGTCAGACTAGACTTGAGAGTAGGGACACAAGTCAGAAATCACAGTTAGCTCACAAGCGGAACAGCCCCAGATTAGGACCAGCAGATGAAGCTCGAGAGAACACAGACCAGAGCAAGCAGAGGTGAGAGGTCTGGCACAGCGTCAGAGGGCTCTGGTCTATTTCCAGGTCAGAGACAGCACTCTGAAAAGCTGTTGCAATGACAAAGCTGAAAGCCCTGACAGGGCAGACCCAAGTCTATGCAGTTGGACTCACGCCTTTGCTGGGAAACTGTGGGTGTCAGGAGGGGTCACAATTGTGTACCTGGATTCAGATGCCAGCAACCAACCTCCCAGCGGCCTGACCACCACCCCTGAGCTGCCTCGGAACACTTATGGAAAATGATATGGCAGGCTGGCTAATGTACAAGGACTCTGGTTCTCATCAGTGGGAAATTTTTCTCTCCTGGGCTGAAGGCAGAGGTTAGACATAGTCTGGCCACAATCGTTCACCATATGAGATGGCAAGAATTCTTTTAAAATCATATATGAAAGCATATTCAACAGAACACTTTGGGGGTACTTACAGGAGGTATCATCCAACCACTCGATGTGAGCTGGAGGATATTCTTTAAAATAGGAAAAGACATCCTGGGTGCTCATCTCATCTACTCCGCAAATGTAGATTGTCTCCAGTCTCACTTTGGGGATTGCTAGGAAAACAGGACACAGAAAAGATGAGAGAATTTTCCCACCTGCTGCTGCACAGCCCACCAGCACCCCTTTATGACAGTTCAGATAACACGGTTAAAGAGAAATACACTGGGACTTCCCCAGCAGTCCAGTGGTTAGGACTCTGTGCTTCCACTCCAGAGGGTACAGGTCCCATCTCTGGCCAGGGAACTAAGATCCCACATGTCACATGGCAAAAAAAAAAAAAAAGAATATGCTGAAAGAGATGACAATTATTTCAAGAGAAAATAAGACTTGACAGCAAGGCAAACTTTAAGTTTTTATCACACAACAAGAGCATTAAACAAATGACTTAATTCAGAATGGGCTTATTAGGCTGAGAAAGATTAAACAAGTGGTGCTTATAATATACACGATACCTTCTCCTCAAAATGACCTGTAGTAATTAAAGGAATATCAAATGCGACAGGATTATACACTGAACTTGATAAACTGATTCTAATATTTTTTAAAGGTACGTCAAAGAGAAATGTGTATTAGTCCAGACAATTCTGAAAAGAAGAAGAGACACTGCCCTTGGATGTAAAGCAAAGTCTGAAACTGGAGTAAAGAAATCCTACAAACCAGTAAGAAAATGACAGTCCCAAACAGAAATGGGCAAAGAACAGGAGCAGGCAATTCACACACAAAGAAAGAGGAAAGGCCAATAAACACCTCAAGAGATGGTTGGCCTTACTACTAATCAGGAAAATCCATCTTAAGACAAGGTATCAGTTTCCAATGACCAGATGTTTAACTTAAGTCTTTTAGTATCGGTTAGTGGCAGAATGAGACACGGCCTCTGCTGGTGGAAAGTGTGAACTGGCACAGCCACTCTGAAGGGCAACTCAGAGTACCTATTACAAATGAATTAATAGGCTTAGGAGTTCTCTTCAATATGTGTCCTAACACATGGGTTCACAGAGTGGCTCACACAGAGATGTTCGTTGCAGCACTATTTTAATAACCCAGTAGCTATCAAAGTAATAAATTATGGCTTATCCATATCAAATGAATCAGGGTTTATCCATATGATAATCAAAGGACAGTAAGCAAGCAGTTAAAAACAAAGAGATAATTTATCACATACCATGGAAAGATTCTAAGACAGATTACTGAGTGAAAAAAAAGATGCAGAAAAATACATACATTAAAAAAAAGATAAATATCACCAATTATTTTCTAAAGGTACATATTTATTTACACAAATATCTAGAAAAAAAAGGCTGGAATAATTCAGTCCACACTGATAATAGCTCTTACCTCTAGGAAGGAAGAAAGGTTGAAGGCTGTGGTTAAAAGGAATCCCAGCATTACCAGAACTGTGTGTTAACTTTACATTATTTAATCTTTTTAATTGTGAAATACATCACAAAGAAAAGATCATCAAAATATACATCAACAAATGTATCAAAAAATACATCAACAAAGAAAAGATATTTTTAAAAATACCTTAGATCCACCACCTAGCTTTATGCTTAAATTCCTATAACAATGCGAGGCAAATAAAATGCTGCATATAATGCCAGGCCCTGTGTAAGCTCTCTGTATCCCTTCTCTCCCCAGCTTCTCCAAAGCAGTTCTGTCAAGAATTCAACATCCACGACTCTTAAGGATGCTTTTATATGTCATATATTTTATTTAAAACAAACCCAAAATACACGTGAACATTTCCAGATAAAAATTCCTTTTTTTTTTGTCATTTTGAAGAGTACAAGATAGGTTTAATGGGAGCCCATTCAATGTGGCCAGAATAAACTGGGTAAGTATTGTTCTGCCAACTCAGATTCATGAAGACAGAGATATCAAGATTTATTAATCCTAGCACTAATCCTTATTAGTGCCCAGCAGTACAACAATGAGCAGAAGGACTTCTCTGGTGGTCCAGGAGCTAAGACTCCACGCTCCCAATGCAGTGGGGCAGGACTGATCCCTGGGCAGGGAATTAGATCCCACATGCCTCAATAAGCGTTTGCATGGTACAGCTAAGACCTGGAACAGTCAAACAAATACGTAAGCAAATACTAAAAAAAAAAAAAAAGAAACATGAGCACAGACCCAAGTGAGATGGAAGCCACACTGGCCATGCAGAGTGACTCTAACATGCAGGGTGGGAAACTGAAGGGGTAGCCCGGGGAACCTCCTCAGTTCTTGAAACTAAGTGGCATGATTTTGGAAGAAAAGAATCCTATGAGAAGTAAAGAGCTGGTTCTGAAGAAGGTAACAAACAACAAGGAGAGCTCCTGGTGAAGGCAGAGGAAAGAGACTACGGAGCGAGAGAAGAAAATCTTGGAGATGCTGATATGAAGAAGGACTAATCATACATGAGACAAGCTCAAGAAACGATGGAAGCCTGCCAAAGCAGAATGTCCACACTTCGTTACCTTGCTGACAATGTCACTGCTTAAAATAAAACAAAGCAACAAAGACGGCACCTAGACTCAGGCCCAGCTGACGAGCGAGGACTAACTGCTGAGGTGCCAGTAAACAGATGGACCGGGGGGATGGAACTGGGTATTCACCGAGTGCCGACTGCAAGCAAGGGGGTGAGGGAGTCATCCTCCCTTCCAACAGGGAAGACCCCAATTACTGACAGGTAGCAGTACAAAAAGGGCTCCTTGGTCGCTCAGACGGTCAAGAATCTGCCTGCAGTGCGGGAGACCCGGATTCGATCCCTGGGTTGGGCAGATCCCCTGGAGGAGGGCATGTGGCAACCCACCCAGTACTCTTGCCTGGGGAATTCCCATGGACAAGAGCCTGGCAGGCTACATTCCGTGGGGTCACAAAGAGTCAGACATGACTGAGCAACTAAGCACAGTACACAAAACTCAAGTTTTTAGGAAAGCAGATTTCTGAAAACCCAAAGAAGTAGTAGTCAGTCCAAGCCTAAGATCAGAAGGATCAAAAAACCTGGAAGACACTAAATACAGTAACTCAGAGTATGAGAGGTGATCCCAAGAAAAGAGAAAGCAGCAAAGCTTAGCTGAGCATGACCTGCAAAGAACATGCATGGGAGATGGACAAAGGACAAATTAACAAATATAAGAGAATAGATGTAAGAATCTGAAAAACTTTGTCAGGCTCTAAAACAACATACGAAGTGCCGATGACAGACTGTCAAGTGAAGAGAAAGAAAGCGGCATGACTACAAAGGGGAAAACAAAAATAAAGTCCACACTCGGGAAAGATTAGAAGGAAATCCACAAAATGCTGACAATGACTGGGTTTGGGTGGTAGACTGTGGGCAACTTCTCTTCTTACTTCATTCTCCAAATGTTCTTTGGTGGACATGAACTGTCTAACATCTAAAGAAGAAAAGGTTATAGTCCAGAGCCAACAGGCTCAACAAAAATGCTGATGGTTGGTTTTATTTACAAGTGTTTGGAGCAACACTGCTTTGGGAAGATGATGCAGGAAAAAGGGCAGGACTGTTGATCAATTTTGCTACAGTACTAACGGACAGCAGCAGCTATCATTAAGGAAGAACCAAAACCAAGACAAGTGCCAAGGGTTTTAGAAATAGTCTTTTTTTTTTTTAATCTTTTGGCCTCACCCTGTGGCATATGGGATCTTAGTTCCCTGACGAGGGATCGAACCCATGCTCCCTGCATTGGCAACAGAGTCTTAATCGCTGGACTGACAGGGACGTCCCCAAGGAATAGTTTTAATAGATTCAAACCCTCTAGTTTAGAGTTATACCCCACTGTACTGACTAAAACACGAAGCAGTGATTTCACAATCGGGTAATAATCTCTTAAGATTATTGCAGGGAAGGAGCAAGGTACCTTAAATCCTTGAGGACTAATCCCATACTGACTTTCATAAAAGAAGAAAAGAGAAATTCCCAAACAGATCAAAAAGACTGTCATTCTCAGAAATTTTTAAAATACACCTTAGACAGAATCTCTGATCCCTTAAGAAACCAAGTCTTTTTCATAGGAAATGATAAGCCAAGCAGCAACCCAGCTGACCTCTTCTCTTTCCTGACTGGATTAGCAGGCCAAGAAATTCAAAGAAGACCACAGATGGTGTTCTACCTCAAGTTTATTAAGGCACGTAATCTAGATCCCCATGACAATAAAATAAGAGATGGGCCAGAAAATAGAATAAGACTACCATTCATGGATCTGTGTGTCATGGCATGATATGGGATTATCCTGTTTTACATTTACCAACAACTGGATGAACATGCAGAAGCTATATCAAAGGTAGGAGCATAGCTAAAATGCCGAAGGGCAGAATTAAAACGAACATAACTCCACAGGTTGAAACAGAGTCTTGAAATCATGATGGAACTTAATCAGGATAAAGAAAAAGGCAAGTTTTTTAAGGACACAATGAGAAAGACTCTTTCGACAGGTGCAGTTCCTGGGGGAAAGAACGGGTGCTCTGGCTGACTAGAAGATGACTACTATGAAGTGGTCAGTACAGAGACCATGGTCAGAGTCCTGCCAAGCGCTCCACAAATCCAACCAAATCTGGAATCTGCACCTCACCTGGTGAAGCACAGCAAGAAACTGAGCAGGCTCTAAAGGAGGGAGACCAGAAAGTCTTGTCACATGAGAGTCCAGGGAACAGGCTGTCCATTCCTTCACCTGAAGAGTTACTGTGTGAATGAGGAAATGACTTCATGTTGTTCTAAGTGTTATGCAGTAACTAACAGATAGAAATTACTAGAAAGCAATTTCTTTTCAACATGAAGATGTATCCAAAAACAAGACTGACCGCTTCATAAATAGCTATCATGCCACCACTAGGAACTGTTCAGGCAGAGGCCACAGACCGCTGGGAACTTTGCCTAAAGGCCTGCAGCACCAGGCCAGATATGGGACCCAGGTGACTCCTAAGGTCCCTCAGCCATGAGGGCATTGACCTTGGAGATAAAAAGATCCAAGCTGCTTAACACCCAGTCACTCAAGAGTAGCAGGGCATTCAGTACAGACTGGTCTAGCACACTGCATCCCTGAAACTAGCAGAGATATCAGGAACACAGGCTTCAGTCAGACCAGCCTTCTAAGTCAGCCTTGCTACTTACTCCCCGTGGGACCTTGGGCAAGTTTCTGAACCTCTCAGCATCTTCCTTTCCCCACCAGTAAAACAGAAATGATAACGCTTTCCCTGCAATGGGGTTGCTGAAAGGGTACATTAACCACACAGCAGAGTGACTGGCATGTGGGGAGCACTTATAGAATGGTATATTTCATCACTGTTGATATTAAGAAGAAGAAATAACCCGGTACCTTACTGTGGCTGCAGGAATCGAGATG
The DNA here is from genome assembly GCF_032452875.1 of Bos javanicus. Lineage (NCBI taxonomy): Eukaryota > Metazoa > Chordata > Mammalia > Artiodactyla > Bovidae > Bos > Bos javanicus. Next base: position 25,870,375 of record NC_083886.1, read on the forward strand.
TTTATTCCAATGTCCCCATTCTCACAAGAGGCTGGGCCACTTAAATGGCTGTCTGGAAGATGGAGAATGCCAGATAATAATAATAACTAACATTTACTATGTGCCAGGCACCACTCTAGGAATCCTAACATTTTGTTAGAACCTCCCAACAACCCTGTAAGAACTAAGTTAACCTGACTTTACAGATGAAGATACTGAGGTTCTTAGAGGCTAAATAACTTCCCTAAGATCACAGAGTTAGAAGGTGACAAGTCAAGATTTGAATACAGTCAGTCAGGCTTCAGAATCCACGCTCTTAGGGTACAGTTAACCCTGACTGTACAACAGAATTACCAGGGGAGATGAAAAAACAGGAACTCTGAGATTTATCCAAACCTACCCCCTACTCTAATTTAAATTGATCTGGGAAAGGCAGCAGGGTTCTCTGGAGTTCAAGAACACAGTCTGAAGCCATGCTGCCTTCTGGGCCAAAAACAGGTTGTAACGAGCCACTGATAGTCCAGGGAGATCTACAGTCTTTTATGAGTATCTTCAGAATCAAGATTGTTTTTCAAAAAGCTTTTTTTTTTAAATTAAAATTTAACCCCAAAAGAAGAGATCCTATTCAGGAGGGTATCATATTCCCATTTTATAAACAAAGAGAATGAGACCTAAAAAATTTCACTAACTCACCCACATTCACTAAAGAACTGAGACTGGATCCCAGGAGGGCTCTGGCTCAGAAGAACCCCAGCACAGGTGAGAAGAGAGACTGACGTGGGTAATCAGGGATGCTGCAGAGGGAATGACATCTGAACCAGACAAAGTGTGGGACATGGAAAGACAAATCAGCAGGGTGACAGGCATGAACGAGATCAGAGGCAAGATGTCACATGGAATGCGCCCAGGACTAGAAGTAAACAGGCATGATGTGAAACCACGGTGCTCTCAACGTGGAGCTGTGGGAGAGGCCTCAGACGTCTGTGTGGGTCCAGTGTGCAGGCACATGGACAACCAGCTGCACGGCTGGCCCTGGCCTTCACAGGACTTTTCCTGAAACAGCCAGCCACTCGAGCAGGTGCCTGGAAACCTAGCCTGTGAGGCAAGCAAGGTCATGTTTCCAAATTGAACACGATGCAGAATAAAAACAGTGAAGTAGCATCCAGAGTTGAGCTACTCTGAGCACTGGGAAGGACCGAGGAGGCCTGGGTCTCTGCTATCATGTCATACACTGTAAGGCAACAGAGCACAACAGTTAAGAGTGAGCTTTAGAGTCAGATAAACCTGGGTTCTAATCCTGACTCCACTTTTACCAGTTGTGTAAACCTGCGCATTTATTTAATTTCTTTGAGCCTGTTTCCTTCTTTGTAAAATAGGGATAAAAATATATTCCTCGTGGGGTTGTTGTGAGAAATGAGTACGAAACAAATACGTAATGTGCTAATTAACACAGTGCCTCATAAGATAGCAAGTTCCCGACAAATAGCAGCTATTCTTTCATTCATTCCTCAGGTTTTTATCAAATAGGCAAACCTAGAGAAACTCACACAGCAGAGCACAGACCTTTAACGTGCATTCAGATGGCTGCCTATGAAGCCCTTTGCCAAGTCTCAAATTTGCAAATACAACAAAGGGAGATCATTTGCATTTATGGAATAATAAACATGGCTGTGAACTCTCTAAAAGGGAAGCAGTAATTTTCCCTTCTATTTATAAACCGTCTTCAAAAACTGGGATAGGTTATTATATTGAAGAATTCAGGGTGAGTTTCAGGAAGCAAAATACTTAACCTTAATAAAACACAAAAATAAAGTAAAATCACAAACCTGTATCAACAGACGTATTAACGGTATCCCTCCCCAATCGGACTCCTCTAAAAGAGTCTCACTGTGATACATTCCTGCTACATTTAAAGGCAAAGGAAAGTGAACACTTCTACAATAAAGCAGAAAAAGAGTAAGAGTCAGTCCCACAGAGCCACAGTTCTAATCGCCGATCTGCCACCAACTCCATGATGTTCTCTGGGGCTCCTTAGACAGTCTCCTGAAAGTTCGGACACAGCCAAATGAATACACACACACACACACACACACACACAACACTGAGACACAGCTAATGCAGCTCATCGTTAACAGGCCACCTCAGAAGTGGCGAATTCACAAGTTCCATGTGAGGTGAGGCCAGAAGCACAAGGCCGTGGCAAGGAAACTGGAAAACAACCCCCAGACACCCTGTACCTTTCTTCATCATGTCTCGGTCCAAGGCTACATTTCTTTGGGCAAGATTTACTTCTGATCGAAAATGGAAGCGCTTGGCTCGCTGTTCCTTCTTTTCAATCGCTTCCTAGAAGGTGCAGAAAAAAAGCCAAAGAAGTGAAATGTGGAGGAGAGTTAAATCACAAACATCAAATGATACACCAGCGACAAGCAACTCAGAAGGTGTAAACGACACTGTGCCTTGCCTCATTTTTGCAATGAACAGGGTATTGGCGATGACTGGGAGAGTGGACACTACCAATGCTGCAACCTGTCATCATCTCTAGGATGACTCAGTGCCTATCAATGTATCTGTGCAGAAACTGAGGCACAAAAAAGTTACAATGTTTGCCAGGGGCACTTCAGCTGGTAAGGGGCAGATTTTCTCGGCGCTATTTCTAGAAGCCCCACCACCGCCCCCATTTCACATCGTCTGTGTGCATGGTGATCACACCTATCACGTTATGTCTGCCTGAGCAGTCCACTCCCTAAAGCTTTTTCTGTGTTTAAAAATAACACTGAAGCCAAGAAACTCTCTCCTTTATTCTAAACTTGTGTCCACAGAATTGCCAGTTTTCATCTTGAAGTGACAAGAAGCACTGATGCTTTCTGAAAAACCAAATAATCAGCGTCCTAATTTTTTTTTTCCCCAAGAGCTAAAATATACCCAGGTCCAACTGTGGGTTTCTGATAGCTCTTTGGAACCTTCACTAATTGTATATTGACTTTGCCACACTAATTGAAGGTCTGACTATAGAAAGCTTCTGGGGATTGGTAAGGCAGCAACACTTCTGTTATTTCCCAATAGTTATGTTAATTTTCTCCACTGAAGTCTTCCCATTGGAAACAACTGGTTTATCTTCCTTTGGTAACAACCAAAGTACCAATTCTTGGCTACCACCCTTTCCCCCATATATTTGTTTCAAATAATGGTAAATTGTGTAGGCTTAAGAACAGGATTGCATACTGCTTTTTCAGTTTCAGTAAGAAAACACCTTCACTTGATTCTATTTTCCTGTCAAAAAAGATGATCAGTTCTTTCTTTTTGCCTTTAAGCAATTTGAGACAGATTGAGACCCAGATAAAACACAAAAAAGCAAGCATGACATACTTATTTTTGCTTTCATACATCCAATATAGTAACACAGTGTTATTTATTCAGAGTTTTAATTCAACTCTTTAAATGGCACACATTAAAATCAGAAGGAATGTTTAAGCTGAATATCAACACCAATTAAAGCAACAAATAAGTACTGATTATAAGGAAAATAATATGTCTGGTTCTGTGAAGAGCTGCAATGAAGCTGATAATCTAGTAACAGCAATCACCAGATAAAAGGCAATACTCCCAGGCAGTGAAAACAGTTCAGTCTGCTTGGCCTTCAAAGTTTAGCCACATATTCATGAAAGCCTATTTTTCTAGGCCTCAATCAGTGAGGAATAAAGACATTTACTAAAGGCCTACTATGTGCCAGACACTTTTATGCTTTGCTTCATTTAAAGTGGAAACAGTTTACACATTTTTTTAAAAATGGATAGGGACATCCGCCTGCCAATGCAGGGGACCCAGGTTCTAGCCCTGGTCGGGGAACTAAGATCCCACATGCTGTGGGGGAACTAAGATCCCACATGCTGCGGGGCAACTAAGCCTGTGCTCGGCATCAAAAGACCCCACATGCCACAACTAAGGCATGACACAGCCAGATACGTATGTATAGAAAAGGAACAAACAGAACTTTTTCTTGGACATGGTTAAGCACAGGCGTCTAGTTACTTTATCTTCTTATGGATTCAAGAACACACAAATGCTGCCTGAATGTTCTCAGGCATCACTGTGAAACACAAAATATAAACTTACAAAGGCTTAATCCAACAACGACAAAAAAAGGTGGTAAAGAATAACTGCTGCTCTACAAGTCCTAGGGACTTGCTCATTAAGTTCAACCGCTTCTCAAAATGAATCAATGAATCACGGTGTATCTTACCTTGGAGGTGACATCAATTCCGGTGATGAAGCTGCCAGCCTTGTTTTCATATCTTCTGCTTGTGTCCTAACACGAAGGGGATGGGTGAGAAATGCTAACAGGCAACTGAGGACAAGCGCATGATAAACAACAGCCTGACAACCCATTCCTTCTGGACAGTCTTCCTTTCAGCAATCTGTTCCCTACCCTGACAACCCTTTATTATGAGGAAGCCTGTCCCAGCGACTCCATGGTAGCAATCAACCACTCTACCAAGACGCTTTTTCTAAATCAGAGCCTGTCCACAACCTAAAGTAATTCCATCTACTGAAGGTATCCGTGTAAATGAAAATCCAAAGGCATTCATGAGAAATACCCAAGATAAGGTACAGTCACTCATCTCCCCAGCTCAGACTGGACAAATTCATTGTGCCAGGCCACCAGATGGGGCACAAGTCTTCACTGAAACGCAGAAAGTCCAGGCTCACCTCGACCTTCTGGGGGAAACGCTACACTGTGCAATGAAAATACAATGAGACTCTGCAGCCGGGGGACTCAAATCACAGCTCTAAGGTTCACTGGTTACAAGACACTGTACAAGTCCCCTGGCTTCTCTGGACCTGGGTTTCTTCTGTGGCATCTGCCTACCTTTCTGATCTCTTTTACTGCTCTTCTACTTGTGCTATAGAACTTTCTGTTTCTCCAATAAATCAATCTTGTTCTCATCTCAGAGCCTCTGGGTTTACTAAGTTGCCCCTGCTGGGAACAAACTCTTCCAGATCTGCACATGGGTAGCTCCTTTCTGTCACTTAGGGTCCAGCTGAAATGTCGCTATCCAGAGGACTTTCCTGGTGATCTTGTGGCATTCTGCTTCCTGCTCTCCACAGCTTCCCTCTGCACTCTTCCATCCCATTAACATGTTTTATTTTCTCCACAGCATTCACCACTATGGGAAATTATTAGTTAACCTGTGGCCCCCAACTGGAACATAAACTCCAGGACAGAGTCTGACCTTGATCAAGCGGCTAGGACTGTGCCTGCCACAAAGTGTGGGGATGCAACAGTACAGGTCCAACGGAATGAATGAAGGGATGACATCTACTTCACAACTTCCGTGATATTTAAATGATAACATGTAAACCACTATGTTAACTTTGTTGCCAGAGTCATTATAATTTACAATCTGTAGTGCTCCTACATTTTTTTAAAAACCTTCTTCCATAATTTCAGTTTAAATGCAACACTTGCAGACATGGTAAAAAAGTGGACGAGGTCAGATGAGAAATTAAGTACCAATACTGGAGAGGAGCCACGCAGGCCTGAGACCAGCCCTAAGAACCGGACATCAGACCACCAAAGGACAAGCAAAACACCTCTCGTCATTCCTACTGTGACAGAAGAGAGGGACCAAGGACCACTGCTGGCTCGCTGATGTTCTGATTCCACGAAGGGTGAGATGCTGGAGCACGGTGTAGCAGTGAAGGCGCGCGGGGACGAGATGACCCTCAAGTCACAACAGAAACACTGAGTTTCTGCAGCTGACAAGCCCAGCCCTCTCGAGGGAAACCGCGGGTGCTCTGTTTAACAAACACCAGCTAAACCGGAGCAGGATGCCAGCGCCCCGCTCCCCGACAGTTCCTTCTTGGCCGCTCCAGGTTGTGTCCCCGCCCGGGGGGGCTCCCTCTTTATCTCAAACTGCACTCCCCAGACAAGCCCTACCCCTCCTCACTCGCCCTCTTGCACAGAACGGCTCGGAGGGGCAGCGAAGGGGGTGATCTCAACTACCCCCCCAATCTCTCCGACCCCTCCTCCTCAAGCCCCCTTAACACCCATTTCCGGGCGCCCGGGCGTCCTTTCTCTCGCTCCCCCGTCTCTGCTCCAGTCTGGCGCCCCCGCCCCCAGGGCGCTCGCCCCGGTGCCCCCTTCCCCAGACTTCCCCCCGGCCCCGGCCGCCTCCCCTTCCGGCTTGCTCGGGCGCGGGACACTCGCTCTGCGACCTCCTCCTCGCCCCCGCCCCCCGCCCGTACCGGGATCAGTTCCTTCAGCGAGCGCCGAACCGGCACGACCTCCAGTTCGCCCTCCTCCACCTCCATGGGCTCCGGTTCGCCTCGGTCCAAACCCGTTTCAGGCGACGGGAGCCCCAAGGCCGGCCCCGCTGGGGCCTCCGCCTTCACCGACACTCGCAGGCCCCGTACGGCCGCCATCGCCGCCCGCCGGCCGCACCACTGAGAGCCCGCCCGGCACACTGCGGGCTAGAGCGTCGCTGCTACTGGCCGCGGAGCAGCCGCCGCTACCTAGAGCGTCGCCTTCTGCGGTCAGAAAGCCTTCTTAGGCTCCGGCGTCCCCTGGTGGCAGGAGGGACGCAGGGCCGGTTGGAGCTGTATCTGGTGAAGAAGAGGCGGGACCGACTGGGAAACCGGGGCAGGGCCTGATGTAGAGGACGGTCCCTGAGCTGACTGCCTAGTGCAGTCTGGGCTTAGAAAATAGCTACACCCTCTCTTGATGAGGGTGAAAGAGGAGAGTGAAAAAGATTATGGCATCCTGTTCCATCATTTCATGCAAATAGATGGAGAAAAAATTGGAAACAGTGACAGGTTTTATTTTCTTGGCCTCCAAAATCACTGCGGATTGTGACTGCAAGCCACGAAATTAAAAGACGCTTGCTCCTTGGAAGAAAAGCTATGACAAACCTAAACAGGTATTAAAAAGTAGAGACATCACTTTGCCATCAAAGGTCCATCTAGTCAAAGTTATGGTTTTTCCAGTAGTCATGTATAGATGTGAGAGTTGGACTATAAAGAAGGCTAAGTGCCAAAGAAGTGATGCTTTTGAACTGTGGTGCTGAAGAAGACTCTTGAGAGTCCCTTGGACTGCACGGAGATCAAAGCAGTCAATCCTAAAGGAAATCAACCCTGAATATGCATTGGAAGGACTGATGCTGAAGCTGAAATTCCAATACTTTGGCCACCTGATGCGAAGAGCCTACTCATTAGAAAAGACCGTGATGCTGGGAAAGGTTGAAGGCAGGAGGAGAAGGGGACGACAGAGGACAAGATGGTTGGATGGCATCACCGACTCAGTGGACATGAGTTTAAGCAAGCTCCAGGAGATGGTGAAGGACAGGGAAGCCTGGCATGCTGCAGTCCATGGGTTTGCAAAGAGGTGGACACAACTGATCGACTGAACAACAATGATTATATAACCTCTCCCTACTTACCAGGGAAGGGGGCACAGTTCTTGAGGTGCGAGCCTGCTGTGTTCCCCCTTTGCCTGGAAAAGTAACAAAGCTACTCTATTCCTCTCAAAGAAAGAAAGAATAATTATAACAAGACAGAGGTGTTAGCTCCTGTTACAATGGCAATCTTATTGCAATACAAATATATCAGATCAACATCATGCACACCTTAAACCTATACAATGGTATATGCCAATTTTATCTTAATTTCTAAAATAATTTAAAGAATTGTAAATCATCTAGACGCTGAAAGGATTATGCACTGAGTCCAGTAAAAAAAAGAGAAGTGATTGCCAAGCACTGGGGGAGATGGCGATGAGGGGAGGTGGTGGTGGTGAGGGAGGGATAAACAAGTAGAATACAAGGAATTCTTAGGGCAGTGAAACTATTCTGTATTTAACTGTAATGGTGGATGCATGACATACATTTTTCAAAACTCATAGAACGTGCAAATCAAAAAGTGAACCGCACAGTAAACTGTGGACTTTAGCTAATAATAGCGTATTGATATTAGCTCATCTGTTATAACAAATGTACCACATTAAGGCAAGATTACTAGCAGGGGAAATTGGGTAAGGGCGGGGGTGAGAAGGTATATGGGACTCTACACTTTCTACTCAATTTCTCTGTCAACCTCAAACTGTTTCAAAAAATAAAGTCTGTTTGTTAAAACAACAACAAAACCTTGACACCCAGATTACATCCCAGACCAATTAAATCAGAATCTCTAGGGGTGGATGATTTTTTAAAAGCTCCCTAGGAGGGACTTCCTGATGGTCCAGTGGTTAAGACTCTGCACTCCCAATACAGGGGGCCTGGGTTCGATCCCTGGTCAGGGAACTAGAGCTCGTATGTCACAAGGAAGATGCCACGTGCCACAAATGAGACCTGGCACAGCCAAGTAAATAAGTAAATATTTAAAATAATTAATTAATTTAAAAAAAAAGCTCCCTAGGAAATTCTAGCCACATTGATAACTGCTGTTTAGGCTGAACTGAGAGTGGGAGAGGGCAAACCACAGCTGGGAGCCCTCTCTCCCTTTGGGGGTGTAGTTTCTCAGGAAGGCAGGTGGAAGTTGGCAAGATTAGCTGAAAGAAGACCAGAGCACCTGGGAGCATGCGGATCCTCTCCCAGGAAAGCTCCTCGCCTCAAGGCTGATCCCCTGGACCTGGGGGAGACTGAGGGTAGAGAAGTTTAACCAGCTGCTTCCCGTGTTTCGGTTCCCTGTGGTTGTGAGATCATTCCTTCAGTGTGGACCTGTGCCTGGGCCAAGGGGGTGGGTCTTGAGACCAAAAGACCAGTGGGTCAACAGGCTGTCAGTGCAGAGAGTATCAGCCAAGAGCATGTGCTATGACTAGGCCAAGCAGTGACCAGCCCTGCTGGGGACGGGGCAGAGTGAACCAGGCAGCGAGAGGGAAGACGGAGCCTGTGCAGAGCGTGTTTGAGTGAGAAGGCAAAGGGGGTTCTTTTTGAATGCCTGGGAGTATGAAGCAGCAGCCTTCAGAGAGCCAACGGAGTGGAAATTGGGTAAATGGTTAAGGGGAGACCTGAGCTAGTCAGAAAGCTGAGGAGCAGGAGGTGATGACCAGCAAAGGCCAGAGATATACAGGCCACGGAAGGAGCTTCCTAGGGATCAGGTGGAGAGAATGGGATTCCCGAAGTGGAGGATGGGTGGGAGGGAGGCCCTTGGGTGGGAGGGAGGCCCTGTTCTTGTGATTTAGTTGAAAGATGCTTTTTGAATGGTCTTCACCATGGCAGATCAGGGAGTGACATAGTCAGTGGACAAGGCTGCAACCCCTGAGCCCTGTTTCCAGTCTTGTAGCAGATGGACCAGACACCAGACCACATGCCAAGGGTGCCTCTGGGACAGTGGACCAGGGAAGGCTTCCTGGAGGTGACTTGGAGATGGTGGGGGTCTAGGCAGGGAAGGCAAGATGGAAAGGGCAAGGAAGTTGACCACAAAGCTGGCATGGGCTAATGATAAACTGTCAGCTGTCCTGGAGAGTGAGAGGACCCAGACTTTGTTCCCTGGGTCATCCTAGCTGGAAAAATGGATGTGTCTGAGACCCCAGGGGGCAGATCCAGGGGTGTGTGTGTGCAGGAAGGGACAGGGACAGGGACAGGAAGTGTCATTTAAGCCATGGACACCCAGACCATCAGGAGGCTGATGCAGTGCAGGGAGTGACCAGGGCTATGTTCTGCAGGTGGGACAGAGGACAGTCTCCTCCCAGCCCCTCCTGGTCTCCTTCTGGGCCCCAGTTGACTCCTAGGGCCCAGTACCACCCACCACATTGTTCCCTGGCCTCCCTCAGTGGAATCCCAGGGCCCAGGAGGAAGCCCCATAGATGGGTCTGCTTGTTTTCCTGAGGGGAGGTTATGTGGATGTGCCAGTCTGTGTTTAGGGGAGTGATTCTAGAACCTGTGAACTGTTTATATGGGTCCCAGTATGCGTCTGGATGTTCCCTGGGAATACTGGGCCTCTCAGTGGCCCTGACCACCCATCCCTCCTCTCCTTCAGGCTGAGACCATATAGGATGATAGAGGTTGGGGGGAGGAGAGACCAGGCACAATGCCTATGGAATTCGGAGCTCAAAGACATTCTCTGCAAAAAATCAGGACCTTCCACGGTAAAGCTCGGACTTGCCTCAAGCCTTCAGCTGGGCACCCTGGCCTGGACTCACCTCCACCCTGTGGTTAGGCCTGGGAGTGCAACCCCCATCTCTGATTTTTCCTAGTTCTTCCAGGTGTGCAGGGCTCTTGGTTTTCCTGACAGATGACATGGGAAGACCTGGGTGGCGGTGGGGGCAGGAGACCTGGGCTCTAGCCTGGCTCTTCCCTAACTCACGAGTGTGACTCTGAGCCTCAGTTTCCTGACCTTAGTATGGCACATAGAGTGGCTGTCCTCGTGGCGAAATGACATCGCGGTCCCATTTAGAGCTCCTGGAACACATGACAAACTGGACTGTCAGACCCAGGCAGGAGATTTGGTGACCAGCGCTGGGGATGAACCAGCCTGAGGATTTTTCCCACTGCAGAATAGGCCTTGGAGGGAGGGGCCAACAGCGATGAGCAGAAGCGGGGAGGGGGAATGGCCACATCCGGGAGGAGTAGGTGAGTCTGAGGAGCCATGGGGAGCAAGGAGAGGGGGTAGGTGGGGCATGGGTCAGGAGAGCATACAGGGAGGCCTTCGGGGCTGATGGCAATGGCCTCAAACCCCAGGCTGAGCACTGTAGGGAGCTCGGAAGGGTTCTGAGAGGGGTGGATGTGGTCAGGTGGGTGCCCAAAGATCACTGGCTGCTTGTAAGAAGATGGATTGGAGCACTGACCAAGGCCAGAGACCAGTGAGGAAGTGAGAGATGGTGGGTCCAAAATTGAGGGGCGGGGTAGATCATTTTTAAAAAAAAATACGTATTGGCTGCCCCAGGGCTTAGTTGTGGCATGTGAACTCTTAGTTGTGGCTTGTGGGATCTAGCTCCCTAAGCAGGGATCAAACCCACACCCTCTGCATTAGGAGGGGCAGCCTTGACCCCTGGACCACCAGGGAAGTACCCCAGTGATGACTATTCTCATCATGGCTATGCAGAGGCCTTCCACGAGAGGGGAGCTGCTGGGTCCAAAACGCTGGTAAAACTGAAAGTTGCTCAGTCATGTCTTACTCTTTTAGACCCCATGGACCGTAGAATCCATGGAATTCTCCAGGCCAGAATACTGGAGTGGGTAGCCTTTCCCTTCTCCAGGGGATCTTCCCAACCCAGGGATGGAACCCACATCACCTGCATTGCAGATGGATTCTTTACCACCTGAGCTACAAAGGAAGCCAAAAAGCTGGTACCAGTGCCCGAGGCTAAGGGGCACCAGGAGGACACTGGCCCGTGGCACAGGGACTCCTGTGAGTGCCCACCTGGGACTTGAGCCCCATGAGGAGTAGCACTGGCTCCCCAGGAGCAGACTTTGGCCTCCCGGGGCCCCCGTGAAACAGGCAGGATGTCCTTAGGGGCTGCCGATCGGCTCCCAAACACCCTGTTCTTTCCAAGCAGGAGCCATAGGACCCACCAAGGAGACTGAGTCACATCCTGAACTGTAGCCCCTCACTCTTCAAATCAACCCTCTCGGTGCAGCATTGGCGGTATCGTGCTGGGAAGGTAGCTGCCTTCCCAATCACCCCTCCCTCCAGCCCTCCAGCCTCCTCCACACTCAGAGTTCCTCCCCCTGTTTTCCTACTCAGACCCCTGCAGAAAAGGTAGCAAAGCCAGCTGGTGAGAAAGAACACATCCAGATGCAGAAAATGTACATACAAGTCTGTTTTTTTTTTAAACTCAAGAAAGGGCTTTTATTGATTTTAACTCACTTCCTGGGAAGTTAATTTTTAAAACACTCTTATGGAGTTTATCCATCCCTTGTGCTACATTCAGAAACAATGATGCCAACCAAAACCCTCAGCAATGGGGTGAATATGGGCCCACCCCGAAGAAGTTGGGTCGACCCCAATGAAGCTGGGTCCACCCCCAGTGAAGCTGGGCCCACCTCCAATGAAGCTGGGTCCACCCCCAATGAAGCTAGGTCCACCCCAATGAAGCTGGGCCCGCCCCCAATGAAGCTGGGCCCTCCTCCAATGAAGCTGGGCCCACCCCCAGTGAAGCTGGACCCACCCCAATGAAGCTGGGCCCCAGTGAGGCTAAGCCCACTGTGAGCCTGCAAGGTGGTGGTGAGGTGCCCTTGAAACCCCTACCCTCCAGGTCTCAGCACACAGATGCTGAAGGAAAACATGCTGCTCTGTGAATGGCCTCCCATGAACTCCATAGAAGTGTTCTGAAGAACAGTACCAAATCATCGTTTAAGCCCTGGGTTACAATGACTTAGTGCAAAGGAGCAGGGAGAAACATGGACCCAGTGACAACGGGCCGCATTCTGCTCAGAGCCTTAAATAAACATAGAAAGTATATTACAGATGCATCTGCCAGTGCAAGACATGCTGTGTGCAGCAGATGGGCACACACGGGCGCGTGTGCGGAGGAGCGACGTACACCCACAGGCACAGAGAACACGCGGGAGGCACCATTCCTCCAGCCCCGCCTTCTTTCCTCTCAACAGAGCACTCCTGCCACACGAACCCAGTGCAGGCGACTGAAATCCCTTGTTTGGCTCATGTATTCAGGGCAGGGATCCGAGTCCTGCTTTATTTTCCTTCGGGGGGGTCAGTCTCTTGAGCATTTGGTCAGTCCAAGGCCGAGCCACCAGCCAGGCACTGATCCCAGAGAGAAGTCAGCTCCAGCTCTGAGCAGACAGGATGACGACTGTCGGGGTGAGGCAGTAACAAAAGGCCCACCTCTCTGTGGGCAACTGCCCGAGTGCATACCTCACCAGGGTTAGGCCTCTAGTGCAGCCTCCAACCGGGGCAGTTGGTCCTTTGGGCGCTGGAATGTGAGGGCAGCTTCTGGGGCCAGATTGGGAGGCCGGCTGATGATCTGATTTCTGTGACTTTACCATCTTTAAGCCCACAGGCCTGTGAGCCCAGGGCCCTCGGTCAATGTCAGCCCTGGTGTCTTTCTGCAGCCGCAGCTCTAGGGAGCCACCGCGGGAGAGACAGAGGCGCAGGGAAGAGTGATGCTCTTGGTTCAGGCCTCTCTGCTCAAAGCCTCAACTTGGCCCCTTCTGCGGAGAGGGCTGAAACACGATCCAGGACGGTCAGTCCAATCCACTTGGTGGCCAAGGAATGGTGGGCACGCTGGGGACCACCCACAGCTCATTAGGTGTTCCCAAGCAGGGCTGTGCACCTGCCTCCCCCACCAGATGACAAACAAAAGAAAAACGAATCTGGATTCTCCGACATTGGCCCCAGCCCCAGCGAGGCCCAGGACTACCCACCAAGGACTCAGAGCCTCCACGCCAGTGTTCTCCGCAGACACGGGCTCCGACAGCGCCCCCCGGAGGTGGGCAGCGTGCGCCCCTCCTCGAGCGTGCGGCCGCTGAGCCACGCCCACCTGGCCTCTGCAGGCTTCCCGCTCGCCTTCCTTGTTTCCTGCCTCCTGCCCCTGGGCCTTGCCAACCGGCCGGGCTGGGTTTCTAAGGCATCACGGGCACCGAGCTTCCCCAAAGGATGAGTCCCGCCAGGGAGAGCCAGGACGAAGAGAAAGGCCTTGTGGGAGCCCTACCCACCCCCTACACCCCAGGTGACACACATTCCGATCCTGTCCCTGGACACGTGCGCGCGGAGGTCATGCAGACGGGGGAGGAGGGCCGGGAGAGGGGCCACAGTCCTTAGCCCCCTGCCGGCAGGGTCGGCTGTTGGCATGAGGGCGGTGGGCCTTTGGAGGCGCGGGATGAGCGTGCTGCCGGGCGGCCCTGGGCGCATGCGGGGGGCTCAGGACGCAGCCTCGTCTTCTTGGACACCGGGCAGATCTGGGCTTTTGCCTCCTTCGCCAAACCCGTCTTTCCTGTTCAGGGGACACCAGGGGCAGAGGGACCTCAGAGGTCAGAACATGCATGCAGGAGGACACGCTCATACACACTCATAGGCATTTTTATCCACATCTCTCAAATCCCCCAAGCTCAGCTCAGTCTCGCCACCCTGCACTGTGGTCCCTTGCTGGTTCCCCACCCATAGTCTCAGCCCACAACCCTCCATGGCTCCCTATTGCTTGGAAAGGAAGTCTAGACTTCCCACCCTGACTTCTGGAGCCTTGCCAGATCTGACCAGACATGGCCTGGCTCAGGCCCCATGGTCCAGGGTAGGAGGGCTTTGGTTTTGCTTTTTCTTTGTTCACAGGACAGATTCTACCCATCAGTCTTGGGATTCTGTCCCATATTCAGTAGATTCCCATTATCATCCTGATATCACCCCCCACCCCCACAACCCCGTGCCAGGGCCTTTAAAAAAAAAGATTAATAAATGGGTTTTGGTATCTTTAAAAAGGATCCATCCCATTTACTTCTACTATAGAGTTATCCTAAAGCATAAAGAACAGAGTCAATCAAGGATAAATGTTGGGACTCTGATGGGGTAAAACCTACTTTTCAAAACTAAACCTGTGACACGTGTGCATGCTAAGCTGTTTCAGTCATGTCCAACTCTTTGTGACCCTATGCACCATAGCCCACCAGGCTCCTCTGTCCATGGGCTTATCCAGGCAAGAATACTGGAATGGCTTGCCATGTCCTCCAGGGGATCTTCCCAGCCCAGGGATTGAACCTGTGTCTCCTGCAGCTCCTGCATTGCAGGCAGATTCTTTACTAAGCCACTGGGGAAGCCTGTGTCACAGAATTAGAATTTTTATATCTAGGAAATGTTAAGCCCCATCCTTTCACAGTCCAGATGAAGGAACTGACCTGTCTCCCCACTAACGTGTCCATAAAAGAACAATGGCTGCCTTGCTCAGTTGTACCCTTGGCGTTCAGCCCTGTGCCCGTCATTGACCTGGGCTGCATGTGTCCTTAGCCTGTGACTGGCCTGTCCCACCACCAGGGGGCGCTGAGTCATAGGCACTTAGCTAGAGACCAGATGTTCAGGTTTGCCCCTCTGGTCTTAGTTCTGCCTGCTGTCCGGACATAATTAGCAATAGCTTTCTCTTTCACTCTCCAAAGTGGCTCCATTTGGATGGTAGATATATGGTCCCCTACACGAAACCCAGTTCCAGCATTGTGGCCTGCAGATCCCGAGGAGGACAAGGACTCCGTCTCCCAGGCCTGGCCACTTCACAGGGAACAGGCGGTAAGCTCAGGACAGTCAAGGCCTCTCCCAGGCCCCCACCTGCAACCCTCCTTTGTCAAGAGGAGGGCCCAAGGTTGGTACAGGGACCTCCCTGAGGGTGAGAAACCTCTGTCAGGGAGCAGACACCAGCTCGTCCACAATGATGGGACTCAATAGTCTGAAGAGCCCACTTACAAGAAGGTGGCCTTACATGAACAAAACCAACATCTGGGCCCCTGGATGGCACAAGCGAAACTGCCCCTTCCTGAGAGGCCTAGGAACATGGACAGTGGCTGCTGCTCACCTCCCCGGGGAGCATGCCTTCCTGCAGCCTATGAAGGGGCTGCGGGGAGGAGGGGCTGCACCTCCCCACATGCTCTTCAGAGAAGGCGTGCTCCCCAAGGCCCAGGACCCCTCACTGCCTTCTCCCTGTGGGTCTCTGCACAAACTCCAGCAGGGCTCGCTGGCACCCCAAACTGACTTTTATTTCAGTGGAAGAAGGCGGAAGTGCTGAGGACAGGGCTCACGGAGGTTTGGGGAACTGCTTTTTGGCCCTCTCTCAGGAGGTGGTGAATGCACAGGCCTGACTCTCAGGAGGGAGCCTGCAGCCATGGGGGTTCCTTTTTCCTGGCCGTCGTCGTCATCGGCCAGCCTGTCCTTACTTGCTGGATAAGCGTTTACAAAGTGCTGACTGGGCGCATGGCCTCAGCAATGACCAGAGATCGCACAGGCCACTCAGAAAAGCAGCGAACGCTCCCCCAGACCAGGAAGAAGCACTTCCTGCCTCCAAGACAAGCCAGCCTTCTACAAAGAGCAGACCCGAGGCCTGTCTGGAAACCTCAACTAGGCTGCCAGGGGCTGAGAACGCAGGTGCAGGCGGGGCCCTGCTGTGAGGCCTGGCTGAATCCCCAGGCTCGGGGCTCAGCCTGGTGATGCTCAGAGTGAGGGGATGTGCCGCAGCCCCCACCCCACCCCAGGGAGCGCCCGGCAGGCCTCAGCCCACCAGTACTTACGACAGTAAGCTTCCTGGGGCAGACATGGATCGCTCTTCCCTCCGTGCCTGGGGCTCGAACGGGTTGCCAAAGGAACGCTTTCTCAGCATGGACTTAACCAGGATCTGGGGAGGATGGATCAGCATGAGGAACACAGGCCCCCAGGTTCCCAGAGACACAGGCAGCCTCCACTCTGACTTCCAGACGGGGAGGCAGCTGGGTGGCCCTGCTGAGGTTCCCTTTCCTGGGACAGGACAAGGAGGAGCATCCCAAGCAGAGGAAAGGGCAAGAGCATGGGGGGAAGGTGGTTGAGGGTGGATTCTGGAAACGGTGAGGAGGCTGGTGCATGGGGGACACTGAGACCGGTAGCGGACCAGGAAGGATCTGGACCACCAGGCGGAGGGCACAGGGAGTGCAATAAGGAAATGCCTTCTGGCTGCACAGGAAGGATGGAGTGGAGGAGAGGCTGTCTTGGGCTGCACAGTGGAGTGGGGGGATGTCGACAGAGGACAGGCCCCTATCCCTGACTCTGTGACTTTGTCCCTCCTCCCGCTATAAGGACAGCTCCATCCCCCCTGCCCACATGCACATAAACTCTCACACATGTGCATGGCGCCAGGGCTGTCTTCATCTCTTCCTTCCTTCTTTCTATCAACAAGTGTTATATTGAGTGCCTACATATGCCAGACACTATTCTAGGCACAGGGATCACACTGCGTCAAATATTCTTGCCCTCATGGAGCTTATCCGAGAAGGCAATGGCACCCACTCCAGTACTCTTGCCTGGAGAATCCCAGGGATGGCGGAGCCTGGTGGGCTGCTGTCTATGGGGTTGCCCAGAGTCAGACATGACTGACGCGACTTAGCAGCATCAGCAGCATGGAGTTTATATTCTAGTTGCAGAGACAGGCAATAAATAAGACAGATGACTAGAACATATGTTCATTAGTGGTAAGGGCTCAGGTGGAAAAAATAAAACAAGGAAGGGGGATAAGGTATGACAAAGAGGAGGATGGAATTTTTGATAAGGGGGCTGGGAAGGGTCTCGTCTCACAAGATGACTCTGGAATGAAGACCTGGAGGGAGTGAGGAAGCGGCTCTGTGGACACTGGGGCTGGAGTGTCCCAGTCAGAGGGAAAGGATGTTCAAAGGCACTGGGGCAGCAGCTTCCGTGGTGCATGGTTGGAACCAAGAGAATGGAGGGAAGAGAGGAGGTTGGCAGGGAAAGGGGGACAGGCAGGCCATGCAGGGTCTGAGCTGAGAAGTGACATGACCAGGTCACCAGACCACCCTGGCTGCTGAGCTGAGCATTTACTGTAGGGGGACCGGAGCAAGGGTGGAACCAGGGGGACAAGCTGGGAGGCAATTCCACTGGTTCAGGAGAGAGATGATGGTAGCTAAGACCAGGGATGTGGCAGTATGGACCCTATGCTGCTGCTGCTGCTAAGTCGCTTCAGTCATGTCCGACTCCATGTGACCCCATAGACGGCAGCCCACCTGGCTCTGCCGTCACTGGGACTCTCCGGGCAAGAACACTGGAGTGGCTGCCATTTCCTTCTCCAATGCATGAAAGTAAAAAGTGAAAGTGAAGTCGCTCAGTCGTGTCCGACTCTTAGCAACCCCATGGGCTACAGCCTACAAGGCTCCACCATCCCTGGGATTCTCCAGGCAAGAGTACTTGAGTGGGGTGCCATTGCTATAGGAGCTGATAATTCCAGGGATTTCATACAGCCCCGGAGCTCTGTGGAGTTCAGGAACCTTTAGCCTGCTGGCCCTAGCTGGGCCTGGACCCAGTAGGGAGGCATGAAGTGCACAGACCAGACCCCACCCCCGGCACAGGCTCCAGCTCGCTCTCCTGGCATCGTGCTCACCCTGACTCACCACGAAACCTCAGCACAGGGCAGGCCATGACTCTCAGTGCCCCCTGCCCCCGCCACCAAAAAAAAAAAAAAAACAGATGGCCATCAGGGGCTATGTTAATAACTTCCAACTGTTAAGGTGGAAGATGTCCAGAGGAGGATGAGAACATCTAAAACTTGACAGGAGAGCAGGGGGAGCACACAGGTGGTGTCTGCCTGATATGCAGGGGCCCCGGGGTCACTTCTCCAAATCAAAGGCATCCAAGGCCTTTCCCCTGTCATGTCCTTGGCACCTAGTCCAGTGCCTGGAAAATAGCAGAAGTTCAATAAACCTTAGGAAGGAAGGAAGGAAATGCTTCTCCAGTCGTGGTGAATGTTGACACTCAGCAAGGGCCAGTATATTTAAATCATTCACTCTCCTCACCACGCCTCCTGGTCTCTCTACCATGAGACTGAATAGCGTGACCTTGTTCCGGTGGGTCTGCAGTGAAACAGTGGCCTTGGGCCCAGCAATGGGGCTGGCCAAGCAGAAAGCCGTCGGTCCCATCATCGGGCCCAGCACAGAGCAAGTCTCAGGTGGTGCCCACGCCCGCTGCCAGGCCCTCCCAGGAGTTGGCGCCTTCTGCCCCCATCCACTTACCACCGTGGTCCAGCTGGGTATGAGCCTGACCGAGTTCTTCACCTCCTCCTCCGTCACCTCCACCATGCTGCAGTGCTCCTCCTCCGAGGGAAGGGGCTCCTCCCCATTCTTGGTCACCCAGGGGTGCAACTGTGGAGGAGAGGATAGGGAGGGTCAGGGCCACCGGTGATAGACACTGGCCAGCAAATGCCAGGACCTGGGCATTGCACCAGCAGTCCCCTTGAGGGCCCAAAGGCCACAAGCCCCAACCCAGCACACACATGCCTCCAGTGTAAGGCTCCCCAAATGGGGAAACCAAGGCCTGCATTCTGCGGCCCAGCCCAGCCCAGCACCTCTGGTTCCCGACCTTGATGTCTGGCACCCCAATTCTCGTTTCAGGGTTCTTGTCTAGCATCTTCAGGATTAAGTCCTTGAGCTCTTCGCTGACCTTTGGCCTAAAAAAGAGGAAGGAAGGAGACGAGGGAGAGACAGCTGATGGTCCTTTCCTTCCCACCTCTCCACCCTACCCTGCTCCAGGCTTCCCTGAATTGACACATGGCTCAGTGGTAAAGAACCCGCCTGCCAATGCAGGAGATGCCAGAGACTCTTAGTGACTCTCTTATCCCTGAGTCAGAAAGATCCCCCGGAGTAAGTCTTTTGGACTCTGTGGGAGAGGGCGAGGGTGGGATGATTTGGGAGAATGGCATTGAAACATGTATAATATCGTATGTGAAACGAACCGCCAGTCCAGGTTTGATGCATGATACAGGATGCTCAGGGCTGGTGCACTGGGATGACCCAGAGGGATGGTATAGGGAGGGAGGTGGGAAGGGGGTTCAGGATGGGGAACACGTGTGCACCCGTGGCGGATTCATGTTGATGTATGGCAAGTCCAATACAATATTGTAAAGTAATTAGCCTCCAATTAAAATAAATAAATTTATATTAAAAAAAAAAAAAGAAATGGCAACCCACTCCAGTATTCCTGGAAGATTCCATGGACAGAGGAGCCTGGCGGGCTACAGTCCATGGGGTCACAAAGAGTCAGACGTGACTGAGGACCCACACACAGAGCAGAAACACTGCTGACCCTCAGGTCTCAGAGGGCAGGACAGGAGAGACGCCCCCAAGGCACCAAGGTGGAAGGAGAGAGTTTCAGGACAAGGGTAATATCCTTCTCCCCTGAGTACAACGTAAAGCAGTCACCCTCAGGGGGCAGAGGTCACAGACACACAAACAGGCTCCCGTGGGTGTTGGACACCCGCCCGCAGAGGGCAGAGATGATGAGGACAATGTGAGAAGAGTCGCTTTATGAGGCTCCAGGGGGCCTTCAGCCCCACTCACCCCACCCCCATCTTCTCCTTTCGTCCACCAGGGAGGCAGCCAGGAGGATACCCACTGGACAGAGAAGGAAACCAAGGCCCGCATCACCCCACCTCACCCCCAACCCCGACCCCGCACCAAGAGTGCAGGCAGGGCCAAGGCTCGTGGGGAGGGTGCAGGGCTCAGCCCACATCAGCTTCGACCGGCTCTGCCCAGGCTTCAGGCTTCACTGCTACTTAAATTCTTGGCAGAAGGAGCCTACTCTTAGGACTATGACCTTCGCTCCCTCTGCTGGCCTAGATTCCTAATCCCTTTTAAAACTCCTGGGCTGGGGAGGATACAAAGCAGGAGGAAGGACGAGAAGCCCGGCAGTCAGAGGAAAGGGACCAGCCAGTGCTGTGGGGGCGGCAGCTGGGGGGCGGGGAGCCATGTGGTGGGTGAACAGCGGGTGGGACCCGGGGGTCCTTGAATGCCCGGGCCAGGGCGCTCCTGTTCTTGAAGCAGGAGATAGGGTGAGATGTGTTGTGCTTTATAGGGTCACTCTGCCTGACCATGGTGGTTGGACAGGGAGGAGGACTGAACCAGGTAGGAGGTGCCCTTGGCAACCGAGCCAAAAAAATGTAAGCGGTGGACTCACCAAGGCTTGGAGCCAGACAGGAAGTTTTGGGCGAGAGGGGGTAGGAGCACAGAGGACAGCTCCCACGTTGGTTTCTGACCTGCCTGGGGCACTCTGAGCACAAGGCAAAAGGGCCCTAAAATGTGAAGGCTGGGTCTGCAGGCCGGCTGCCGTGGTAACCAGCATCTTGATCAGACCCTTGAATGAGCACAGGGGGGCCTCTCCAAACAGTCCCTTTGGGCTCAGGGACCTCAGTCGCAAAGGAAGGGGGAGGGCGGAAGGAGTGGCTTCAAGTCCGAGGCCCACTGAGCCTCCACTTTTCCATCTGTGAAATGGGGGAGCACACTGGCGCCATGAAGTCCCCCCACCCTGTGTGGAGAAGGTGGAAGTTCCCCGTGGGTGCAGGGTCTATGTGGGCATGATGTCACTGATCTCATGGAGGCCTTCAGTGAAGGAGCAGATGAACATGTAACCTGGGGTCATCCCTGCCCCACTCCTGGATTCAGAGTTCCTGTCTGTACAAGGAGATCTGACTCAGGTATCTGGGACCTTCTGACATCACCCCCTATCTGCTCCCAGGGAGCAGCACCCCCACCTCCAGGTCTGCAGGCTGGGGCGGGGCCCTGGAAGGACAAAAGCTCTGCTAAGACTCAGACACGCCTCCCTGGGGGTGGGCGGGGCCCATGATGGACAACTGGACAACTCACTCCTCAGGGAACACGACGGCCTCATTCTTGATCTTGCGGTGCAGGGCCAGGATGTAATCGTCGATGAATGGGCACTGCAGGGGGAAGAGACAAAGGATGGGGGCCCAGCGCCTCAGCCCACTGCGGGCAGCTCTGGGCTCCTCATGAGATGGGGGTAGGGGGGCCTCATCAGGGCCTGGCCCACAGGAGATGCCCAACAAACGTGGACTGAATGGATGTGTCATGGAGGGACACTGTGTACCCGCCAGCGTAACAGGCACTCACAGCAAGGCCTGCACTGCCGGGGCCTAAGGTTTGGGAACGTGCTCCCCGAGATTCCGTCCTGTGCCTCAGCACGGTCCCTGGAGTGGGAACACCTCTGGACAGGGATCTCGGCCATGTCAAGGTCGGGGGTCCGGCCTGACTCAGAGCAGGTGTCCAGGACGATTTGTTGAATGAATGAAGGATTGAGTGAATTTGTGAATGAATGAATGGCATCGAAGGATAGAAGGACAGGGAGCGCTCAGGCTGGAGTGGTGTTTAAGACCACCATCTAACCTCTATGGGAAGTCTGCTGACCCAGGACTCCTGAACATGAATCCATCCCCTCAAGGGGACAAGGGGACATGAGAAAAATAGAAACGCCCCTTTTCCTTCCATCATCTCTGAGCTGAGTGGGCTCTTTCAAAGTCACTTTACTTCAGGACGCAAAGGCACAGCCTACATCTATCATGCATCCTGGCTCAGCTCGCCCAATCCATGGTGCCAGGGGTGTGGGCTGGGCCAGCCCACCCAGCACTCACCTTCCCATAGACGAAGCAGTACAGCGTGACCCCTGTGGCCCACACATCCAAGGCCTAGAAAGAAACAGTTCCCATCAGTCCCCCAAAAGGAACAGACACACCCCTTGCTCACCCAGATCCAGTGGGCCATGGGAGAGGGCAAGCAGGAGACCTCCTTCCCCAGTCATGTATTCACTCAACAAACACTCCCAGGCCCTTGTTCTCTGCCGGACCCTGTGCTGAGCACCGGGGACATGCGGATGGCCAGAGCAGGGCCCCTGCCCTCCAGGGTTTCCAAGTCTCCTTGGAATGGGCCCAAACCAGACATGTTTCCAACAGAACAGTGCAAAACCCACCTCGTCTACAAGGTCACATTTGCAGTACCTATAACACTGATGCACCCCAGAATATTGAATTTATACTTGCTAAACCAGCTCTGGCTTTGAGAAGTCATCCCTCCTGCTGATGATCCACTGGAGAAACCACCATCCACCTTCTTTCTGACACCAGAACAGCCCCTGGCCCTCAGTCACCTCCACAACCCCTCGGGGCTCCCCTGCACCCTGGATTCGAATGTGGCCTGTCTCTACAAGCTCCCGCTTCTGGAACCCCACTTCCTCTTCTCATATCCACTTTCTCTTATGTGAGTGATCCTCAAATCTCTACCTACACATTCCTGCCACAGATGCCTCATCTGAATCCAATCAGGGAACACTAGGCAAATGCAAACTGATGTCATTCTACAAAATAACAGGCCTGTTCTCTTCGAAAATGCCAAGGCCAAGCCACTCTTCCAGATTAAAGGGCCCCAAAGAGACAGGACAAGTGAGTGCAGTAACTGACCCAGGATTGGATCCTGAACCAGAAAACGAAAAGGCATTAAAGGACGCAGGATGGGGGTAACTGATGAAATCTGAGTGAGGTCGTTTAGGTCGCTTAGGTAACAGTCTTTTATTGATCATAAATGTCCTGACTTTCATAACTCTACTGAGGTTATGTAACAGAATGTCCTTGTTCTCAGAAAACATCCCTGGCAGTATTTAGCCATAAAGGGGGGATAATGTCTACAACTTCCACAGTGAAAAGGCAACTGGGATAAAATGACCTATATGGGAATGACTTAATATGTATATATGTATAATTGATTCACTTTGCAGCACACTTGAAACTAACACAACATTGTAAATAAATTCTACTCGAATAAAAATTAATTAAAATAAAAATTAAAAAAAAAAGTCTCTATTTACATCCCTCTCTTGACCTCCATATCAACACACGTGTCCAAACTCCTCAACCATTTCCTCCATGGCAGAACCACGGTGGGGGGCAGCCAGCACTCCACAGGGGACAGCAGGCTGTGTGCCCGGGGACACAGAACACAGCCTCTGCTCAGAAAGCCTTGCCACTGCCTCTGTCACTTAGGACCAAGCCCACACTCCAGACCCTCTAAACTCTGCCCAAATGCCACTGCACCCCTCAGTTCTCTGGTATGTTCTCTGGACCTCACCTCCTGTAAATTCTCTCCATTCTTTAAGGCCTAGTTCAAATACTGCCATAGCCCAAGAAGTCAGGGGAGCCTCCGACATCCCCCTAGACAGGAGCTTTCCTGTTCTTTACCATGACCAGAGGGCAGGGAGCTGAGCCATCCAAGCTCTGACTGTTCCACATCCTAGCCCAGAACTCAGCACAGAGCAGCTGATGAGAAATTTCTGCAGGGGGCCATTGTGCCAGAGAAAGAGAGGAGACCCAAGCTGGGGTTCTTGTTTGCCAGGAAAAGGCAAACCTGGGGGAGAGGGCCGTATTTGGTGCTCACTCCTGAGACACGAGGACCCTGGCTCCCCCAGATTGGACATGGGATGGCATGACATGCTCTCCCACCCCTCCATCTAAACCCCAACCCAGACTGGACCCTGGGGGCCACCTTTCCACTGAAGCTCTGGCCGGAGTCAGAAATGGCCTCGGGGGCCATGAACGCTGGGGTCCCAGCCGTGCTGGACAGCCGAGCGTCGTTCCCCTCGAACTGGTTGCTGACGCCGAAGTCAGCAATCTTCACGTGCCCGTCGTCCCCCAGAAGCAGGTTGGATGGCTTGATGTCCCTGTGGATGATCTTCTGGTAGTGCACTGCAGAGAGAGGCAGCTCGAGCGTCGGCCTGCGGCCCCTTCACCCAAAACTGCCCCCTCGGCCCTCGCCTGGCCCAGGAGGCGGCCTCAAGCTCCAGGAGAGAAGCAGCTGAGACTTCCTGGCCCCTGCACACACTCGTCTCATGAGGACCTCGGAAGAGGATGTCAGGGCCCCCTGCTCAGCTATGCAGTGAAGACACTAACTCAGGCTGTTAGTAACAAAGCCAAGCCTGGACTCTTAGGAATCTTGGGACTCCAAGCCCGGTGCTCTCTCCATGGCAGTCAAGGCCCCTGCCACTGAGTGGACGTCAAAGGAAACTGGGGGAAGAGGGTCTCCATAGGCCCTCCCTGCCCCCCTCCCATGTGAGTGCCATCTGCAGGCTCAAAGCCCATCAGAATCTTTCCATACTTTGGGACTTCCCTGGTGGCCTAGTGGCTAAGACTCCATGTTCCCAATGCAAGGAGCCCAGGTTCGATCCCTGGTCAGGGAACTGGATCCCACATGCCACAACTAAGAGTTCATATGCTGCAACTATAAGGTCCTGCATGCCACACGAAGACTGAAGACGCTGTGTGTCGCAACTAAGACATTGCGCAGCTAAATAAATCAATTAAACAAATAAACCTGCCTCCAGTTCCTTCCCCTACCCAGCCTGTCACAGCTGCCACTGCTTCTTGGACTGAGGGTAGGCTTGTGAGGTATCCTGCAGAGGTATTGCCCTCAGCCCTTGGACTCTGGGCCAGTGGGGTTTTGGAGAGGGAGGGCATGCCAGGCTTTGGGACCTCCAGGATGAACATGGCTGGGGTTATGGTCAGCCTTCTCTAGTAGGCTGAGTGCCCACCCTGCTTCCTGGGTCCAGCATTCCTGGGAAGAGACGAGCAGCTCAGACTGAGATGACCAGAGATGTCCCAGCAGAGAAAAGGCACTGACTTCACTCACAGCCATGCACTTATGAGCTCGCCACTCAGCAAATACCTTCCCCTGGACCAACACATCCTGGGATGATGGAGACAAGGGAAGATGGAACAGGAAGGAGGGCAGGGGAGGGGAGAGGAGAAGGAGAGGGTGGCTGGAGGTGGGGGGCAGAAGGAGTGAGGGTCATATAATACTGACAACAGAGGGGCTTCCCTGGTGGCTCAGCGGTAAAGAATCTGACTGCCAGTGCAGGAGACACAGGTTCGATTCCTAATCCAGGAAGATCCCACATGCCACAGTGCAACTAAGCCCGTGTGCTGCAACTATCGAGCCTGGTGCTCTAGAGCCTGGGAGCCACAACTACTGAAGCCCACGCACCTGGAGGCCCTCGATCCACAAGAGAAGCCACCACAATGAGAAGCCCGCACACCGCAATTACAGAGCAGCCTCCGCTCACGGCAACCAGAGAAAAGCCCAGGCAGCAACGAAGACCCAGCACAGCCAAAAACAAATATATAAATAAAAATTATTTTTTAAAAATAATAACAACAGAACCCACGACCCTACAGCACTCTCCTCCGATGTGTCAGATGCGCATGAAGCATTTGACACACGCCCATTCGAGCATGAGGCTCAGGAGGCTCTGTATTTGACCATGGAAAGTGGACTCAAATTCTAGCCTCTCCCAAATTCTAGCCTCTCCCTTGAATTCTCAGCTCTTTATCCAAATGGACATCCTGCAGACATCTCAATATATATCCCGATATTTCTCAATCACATTTTTGGTTTTTGGCCGTACTATGCAGCATGCAGGATCGTAGTTCCCGGACCAGGGATCAAAGCCACGCCCCCGGCATTGGGAGCATGGAGTCTTAACCACTGGACCACTAGGGAAGTCCCCCAAACACATATTTAATTCAGACCTCTCTATCTGCAATCACCATCAAACAAACAACCCGGTTCCCTGTCTAGTCCTTCCCATTTGGTTAATGGCCATAATAGCAGATGCTCAGCCAAAAACCCCTCTTTCCGTCAAATCTCACATCCAGTTCATCAGCAAGTCCTAGGAGGTGGACCTCTCAGATGTATTCCAGAGCCGACTGCTTCTCCTACCTGCATGGCTGCACTCGCCCCGTCTGCGAGAGTCAGGCCTGAGCCTCCCAGAGCACCGGGAGCCTCAACTCCCCCTTCTCAGGCACGGAATCACAAGATGGGCCTCCAGCACCCACTGTCTCCATTTGTCTGCCTGTCCAGCCCCTGGTGCTGTCCTATCCACTCCAGAAAGCCCTTCGTCGACTGTGATTAGCTAGGTCTTGATGAGGCTTTACCCAAGAGTCAGATGGGATCAGCTTGGCTTTTTTTTTTTTTTTTTTTTTCTGCAGAGAGAGGATGAGAGACAACAGGCCCAGGACAGGAAGTGGGTGGAAGCCAAGCTGGTGTAGGGTTGTGTCTGCCGCAACCACACCAGGCTGAAAAGCCCTCCTCTCACACCTCTAGGCCCTTGTAGGGACTTTCTGCAAAGCCCTCTTTCTCTGTGCCTCAGTTTCTCCATATGTACAAAGACAGCATTAACATGAAGGCACTGGAGTGGCTCAAATGAGATAGACATTTGCTGCAGGTCAAACCTCAGCTGGCCCTCACCTGGTCCCCTAGGGAGAGAAGATGCTTCTGATAAACCAAGCTGAGGTTTCAGAGGGGGGATGTATCCCACTCCCCAAAACAGGCCAGGACCCTAGGTGCGTGCAGGCTCCCTTCTCCCTATGACCAGAGAGTCACCCGGTCCTGGCCACCCCACCTCCTTCACATCTGCTCCCCACTGCCGCAGCCCTAATCCAGGACTCACCATCTGTCACTTGGGCTGCAAAACCAGCCTCCTCCCTAACCAGTTGGCCACCTCTTGCCCTCTATCCAGCCGCCACACAGCTGCCAGACAGAGCTTTCTAAGACACAAATCCGATCACTCCTCTCCCCTGCTCGAAGCCCTCTGGGTCTCACAAGGCTGACAGGATGAAATCATGAAAGTCCTTTGCAGAGACATTCCCAGCCCTCAAGGTGTGGCCTGGACAGTTGCTTCCATCATCTTTCCCCATCCCTGGCTCCCTGGTTAGACTCAAACAAACTGAACTCTCCCTTCTCAGATAGTACATGCCTACTCCCCTCTATGCTGCTGCCATATGGTACACCCTCCCACCATGCCTCAAACTGGCCAGTGAACTCCTATTCACCCTTCAGAACCCTGCTTATAAGTGGTCTCCTCTAGGAAGCCTTCCTTGGTCCCTTAGTTCTCTGACAGCTCCTGTGCCTCCCCAGCCTTGGCAAGCACTGCTTAGGTTCCTGTCTCTCCCACTAGGCTGTGAGATCCTGGAGATCTCTTCTGGGTCTTTGACATCTACATGCCCCCAACTGGCACTTACTAGGTACCCATAAATGGACAAATGAATGAATAAATGAATTCGAGACAGAGGCTAAGCTAACATCACCTGGAGAGGAGGTGATGCTCAACCTGGAGGCTGAGCTCTCCATCACCTTAGGGGGCCTCACAATAAACCCACTCTGCTGCCACCCACCGATTCCATGCCAGGACTGACTCTTCCTCGACCAGCTGGACACAAACTCCTTCTCACAGCTCCTGATGCCCTGTGAGAGGCTAAGCTTGAGATACAGGAAGAACATCCACCTATGCGGTAATAAGCAGGCTCCCAGGAGGACTTGGCGCATGCCCAGTGAAATCTGCCGCTACCCTACCTGTTCAGGACGTTTCGGCCCCACCCACAGGCCCATTGACCCGCCCCCAGCTAAAGATGATTGGCAGATCGACACTGACTGACAGGTACGGCTCAGAGCCGGCTCAGCCTGGGCTCCAACCCTTCTCGTGTCCCCCTCTCGGGTCCCCAGTCCAGGGGGGCAGGCAGCCCCTCACTCACAGTACTCAAGGCCCAGGATGATGTCCCTCAGGTAGAGGCGAGCTTGCTCCTCGGGGAAGGGCTTGTCGCAGGGTACTTCCATGACCGGCCTATCGGGAGGGCGAGGCGGGGGTGGGGGTGGGGGGGCGGAGCGGGGGAGGAGACGGAGCGTGGTGGGGCGGCGGGGCGGGGCGGGGGGGGGGGGGCGTGTTTAGCTGGAATTAGGATGAGCAAAAGCAGATGGCAGGTTCCCCTTCACTGGGCCCTACAAACTCCCTGGGACCTTTCAGGAGCCCTCTAAGCTCGATGGGTCCCTGGAACACAGTAGCTTTTTCTCTCATATAAAGAAAATTTGAAAATACACATAGATGCAAATATCCCTGTTCAATCGTTACAATTTCAAATTATCTTTATCTTACTTCTGATTGGTTCGGTATGTCTTCTTCTAAGTACTTAATTATCAACAATCAGACAGTTGCAAAGATTCCATTTACAGCTGTGTTTTTCAAACTATAGGTCCAGGACCAAGAAGGTCATGAACTCAATTTAGTGGGTGGCTACTGCTTTTTCTTTTTTTTCTAATAAAGTCCTATATACTAGAGTATATCACATGTAATAAGGGTATATACTGTTTTAGAAAACTTTGGTTTCAATTACAGATATGAATGGCAATGTAAAACTTTATTTCTTACTTGGAACAGAGATCAAAAATGCTGAAAGCCCCTGAGTCTTAAAGGACACATTCCCTGCCTCTTCCCAGAACTGGTCTTTAGAGCCTCCCAGACAGAGAGACAAGTCACAGACTGTATTCAAGACCTTAGTGGTTAAGGAGCCCAGTCCACCCAGCCCTGCACCCACTACTCCATGTCTGCAGCTCTGCACATACCCTGAGAAGGTTAGACAAAGCAGACATGAGTTAGAACCCTAGATTTCATCAGCAACTCGCTGTGCGACTTTGGGCAAGCCATTTACCCTCTCTGAACCTCAGCTTCCCCTCTTGTAAAAGGGAGTGAATGCAGTCCCAGCTACCTCACAAAACGTGTAAAACTGAAAGAACTCTTTTGTGATTTGAATACAGGTGAGAGCTGAGTTTCATCTCTATACTTTTCCTTTCTTCTCTCGCTCTGGCATCAAAATCTTCTTCCAGTTCTTCAAAGCCTGGCTGGAAATCCACCCTTCTTCCTGAGGCCTCCCTGACTATTCCAGCCTCACTGACCCCACCAGCCTTCAAAGAATCACCCTCTTGGTCTCTCGTTTCCCACCCATTTCCCCCACCCCACCCCCTGAACCCAGACCACAGCTCCCTAAGGACAGAGCCCGGGCCTCTTTCTTTCACTAGAGTAGCTGACCCTAGGATTAGGGATACGGGGAGGGAAAGGAAGACCTGTCCTGCCTGAACGCGATGGGGAACTCACCCCTTTCTCAGGAGGTCAAACACTGAAAGAAAAGAGAAGAAAAGAAGAGTAGGTAAGTTGCAGCTAGGCTGAAAACACAGCTGATGCCAAGATCTCTGCCCCTTCTGGAGGGTGGGAGAGGGGGCAGGCATCCAGGCATCCAGGGAGAGACAGGAGAGGGGTCCCAGGGTATCAGAGAAGATAAATGGCTGAGAATGGGTCTACTGTGAACTTGCCTCACTGGAACTTTAGGTGCCGAGTGAGGAGCATCATCATGAACCCCTCTAATAAGGGAAACTGAGTCTCAGAGAAGGGGCAGGTATGAGAGGGAGTGGAGGCTAAAGCCTTGGCCTCTAATTCCTAAGCCTGTGTTGCTTCTGGCCCATTCCCTGAAAGCCTCTAAGCCCAACCCTGAATCAAGCACCAGGGACTTAAGTAACAGCATCAGTATTACTATTACTAACAATAATAGCTAATGTGTCTTGCATGTAATAACTCATTTACTTCTCACATCAACCCTATGATGTAGATACCATTACTACCCCCATTTTACAGGTGAGGAAACTGAGGCACAGAGTTATCAGACAGGGCCTGGGAACCCACATCCCATGGCCTACTTCTTGTATCTGCCTGATCCACTGTCTCTCCGATCAGTGGCGTGGGGGTTTGGGAATACTAGTTGACTCTAATTAGATATCCTGAGTCTGGCTCAGTAGGGCTGGGGAGAGAATCTGGGGCTTGAGAACATGTCTTTCCTCCCTGTCCCCAGGAGGTCAGTGCATTTCACAAGGCCCATCTGAAGGTCAAGTGTGTCCCTGGGGAGCCTTTGGACCCACCCGGGTAAGCTACTTTGGGGATGAGCTGGGTCACTCACCCAAATAGAGATTGTCCTCAGCTGGGTCATCCAAGACCTGGTGAGAAGGAGCAGACATGGGGGTGGGACTTGGGGAGGCTTGGGGTAGGGGTGCTTGCCAGCCCCAGGACCCACTGTGTGCTTTGCAACCACCCCAGATGATGGAGCAGGAACTGTGCCAGCACGAGGCTGATGAGGCCTCAGAAACCACTGGCCCCTGACCCTGGTCCACCACATGGCACCCTGTCCCTCTCCCCTTCTGCCATGGGGCTCACTTCTTGCCTCTGGAACAGCTCGTCTCCCTCCATGAGAACCTGAGGACATTCCAGAGCAGCCTCACCTGACCCCAGAAGCCCCCTGGCCAACCCTATCCCGGTTCTGGCCCTGCCCTTGGCACACCCCCCTTGGCAAAATCCCTGGGTCTATGCCAGGTGCCCCCTGCACCAAGGGCTACTCCATAGGCCTCATCGGCTTGCCACCTACCTCGATCAGCTTGACCACATTCACGTGGTCCAGCTTCTTCAGGATGGCAATCTCTTGGTACACCCGCTCCAGGGGCAGCAGCTGCTTGGCTGGGCCTCCCTGCGCAGCCTGGGACCCTCTGGGGGGAGGCCTACCTGTGACCAGGAACAGGAGTCCAGCCTGTCACAGGAGGCTGGGCCTCATCACAGCCCTGCAACCAGCCTCAAGCAAGAATCTTGCAAGACCTTGGCCTTGGCCTCAACCCACCAAGCACAGTCCCACCACCAGGCCTTTGCTCACTCTCTCCCTGTCCACCCCCAGTCCTAACGAAGCTAGCCTCCGAGGTCTCCTCCTCCGCCCCCAGGCCAGGAGCTCCCATGCACAGGACCAGACAGATACGCACGTGGGAAGCCGTACTGCTTCAGTAACTTCTTCTTGGAAAGAACTTTCATGGCCTGAGGAGGGAGAGGCAGAGATGTCACTTATGTGGAGCCACCAGGAGCTAGAACAGGCTGGTTACATATGAACTGCGGTCCAGAAAGGCTCATGGGCACGTGGCACTGAGCGTGTGGACTGGCTGCAGTTACACTGAGTTAGGAGGTGGCCATGACTGAACCTTAGGCCTTACCGCTGTTTCCCATAACAACCCTTTCTGGAGCTCTCCCCTCGGAGGCATCCAGCCTCTGCTTGCATATTCCCAGGGTCAATAAGCTCATTCCCTTTGCATTCTGGTAGGGACAGGGAGATTACTCCCTTCACAGGCAGCCTTGTCCACCGTCTTGGCACAGCTTCTGCCCACTCCCAAGTCATCTAGGGCCCAGTGTAGGCGACACCTCCTTCCTTTCCCCAGACTTACATAGTGCCTGTCTTCACTTTCGTTGTAGGCCAGCCTCACCACGCCGTAGGCACCCTGCAAAGAGGCAGAGGTCAGCCCCTGCTGGACAGGGCAGCCTCCCCCAGGACTAGGGGGAGAGGAGAAGGGGAGCCTGAGCTGCTCCTGCCCCCCATCTCCTCCCACATCCCATCTCCACCATGGCCTCCAGTGGGCATAAATTTCAGGCAGGCAAGGAGAGGGCTCCATGCCCTGGTCACTGCCCCTGCTGGGCTCAGCACAGCTCTATGCCTTCCCCAGTCCCGTCCATCAAAAAATCTGGGGAGAACTTCCCCAGTGGTTCAGTGGTTAAGAATCTACCTGCCAATGCAGGGGACAAGGGTTCGATCCTTAGTCTAGGAAGATTTCACATGCCATGGGGCAACTAAGCCCAGGCACCGCAACTACTGGGCCCACACTCTGGAGCCTGTGAGCCGCAGCTACTGAAGCCCGTGAGCCTAGATCCACGCTCGATATCAAGAAAAGCCACCGCAATGAGAAACCCATGCCCTGCAACAAAGAGTAGCCCCTGCTCAACGCGACCAGAGAAAGCCCATGCAGCAAGGAAGACCCAGGACAGGCAATAAATAAATAAACATATAAAACTCCAGGGAGTCAGGAATCAAGAATTATCTCCCATCCCCTGTACAGGACAAAACTTCCCCCATATCCAGGGTAGGACCTTCTTGGCTCAGCCTCACATTCCCAGAGGAGGAGAGGGGATTGTGGAGGATCCAGACAGGCTGGCTCTGCAAACCCCCAAGACAAGTTCCCCCTGCTCCTGGCCTGCCCCCAGGCCTACCTTGCCAATCTCACTCTGCAGCTTGTACTGGTTCAGCTGTACGCAGTCCTGGTGGGGGAAAGAGAGGGGCCATCAGGCAGAGCTTGACCCAGAAGCAGCACTCCACGTGCACTTCCAGGGCCCAGTCCTGGCCCCAGGCCCCTCACCCCCAGCCCTG
Source organism: Bos javanicus (assembly GCF_032452875.1). Taxonomy (NCBI): domain Eukaryota; kingdom Metazoa; phylum Chordata; class Mammalia; order Artiodactyla; family Bovidae; genus Bos; species Bos javanicus. Next base: position 25,902,851 of record NC_083886.1, read on the forward strand.
GGCCTCCTCAACATTTCAGGTTTAGATGGGGAACTGAGGTCGCGCCAACACCAAAAGCGATACTGAAAGCGACCAGAAGACTTGGATGATGTTTGAATATGTGAATGGTGAACCTTGCCTATGCTTTGCTCCCTGAGAAGTGGTGGAAAAATGCACTCATTTCCACCTGGATACTGGGGGCTGGGAGACCCTGATGTAAGAAATCCACGAGCAAGTGTTTCTAGAAGAAGCTGAATGAGGAGACTGTGTAGACAAGAAAAATGAGGACAGCCTTGGGACCAGAGACCAGAGCCCTGGCTCAGGCATAAAAACCTCAGCTTCTAAAATCTGTAGATTGCTCGGTACTTAGGTTCACTTTAGATTTAAGAGGCAAAGACAGAGCCAGTGGGAGCCCAGAGGCTGGTAGCACACTGGCAGTTTCTGAGTCACAGCAGACTCTGTGAGGCAGGATTAAAGTGGGGGACTCAAGCTGGCGAAGCCTTGGGGGACAGGAGAACACACTGTCTATCTTCAAATCTCGAAACAGACTTCTTGGGGAATAAGGGAGGGATCTATTTCCTAGGCTTAGACTGGGAGTGGGAATGGTGGGACTTATAGGAGGCAGCAACTGGCTCAGATGGAGCTCCCCTGGGTGGGAAGAGGCCACATAGGTAGTGAATTCCTCTGCTCCGGGGGTATGCAAACCAACGTCTGGACAGCTGTGTGGCAGGGGGAGGAGCAAAGGGTCCCAAAGGGTCTTCACTGAGGACAGCTGAGAAGCGCATGGGCACCCCCAGCTCTGCTCCACCAACCTCTGCGTCCGAGATGGCCACGTGGTGGGACTCAATGGTGGGCCTGCGCCAGGCCCGCGGGGAGATGTGACTGGCAGGCCCCGTGGCGTAAGGCCCAGCCTGGGCCTCCAGGCAGCTCCCCGCTGGCCGTTCCTGCAGGGAGAACTTCCTTGTCGAGAGGCTGGGCCGGACTGCAGGGTGTCTTGAAGGACCGCTGGGGATCAGGGAGGCTGCTCTGGTCCGTGACGGAGGGTCCACACAGTTCCTGGGAGGCTCCGGGCTGCCATCCGTCTCCTCCAAGTGGGTCACATCAATGGCTGCCACTCGCTCCACCAACTCAGCCCGAGGGTCCTGGCAGCAGACCGCCGGGCCCCCCTCCATTGCCACAGTCAAGGGGGTCCTCAGTGCAGCCTTATGGGGAGCCTGAGAAAAGAGGGCAGAGAAGGCTCCAGTCCTGGCCACCGAGCAAGGAGGTCAGGTTCCCAGGCCCCACCCCCACCGTAGCCACAATTTGCGAGTCCCACCTCCATGCCTTTGCCCTGCTTGTTCCCTCGGCCTGGGTCGCCAGCATCCAAACTGAGGTCTCCCTCCTCACTAAAGGAATGCCAGAGGGCTTCCCTGATGGCTCAGTGGAAAAGAATCCGCCTGCCAATGCAGGAGACCGGGGTTCGATCCCTGATCTGGGAGGATCCCACGTACCGTGGAGCAACTAAGCCCATGTGCCACAACTACTGAAGTTGAGCCTGAGCTCTAGAACCCAGAAACAGCAACTACCGAGCCCACGTGCCGCAACTACTGAAGCCCAGGGCCCTAGAGCCCGTGTGCTACAAGAGACGCCACCACAGTGAGAAGCCTGCGCCACCAGACAAGAGCCGGCGCAGCCACGAAGACCCAGCACAGCCAAAAATACATACAGGTTTTTTTAAAAAAAGGAATTCCAGGAACTCATCTGGCTCTGCTGCACACCAGCCCTCTAGACCTCAGTATTCCCATCTGTAAAACAGGCACATCAGCCTTGCTGGCTTCACAGGGAAGCAGGGAGAATTCGATATTCTGGAGTCAGAACAGACAGACTTGGGCAGAACTGGAGGCCTCGCGGCACTGGCAGAAACAGAACCCAGGGTCAGCTTGGGCCCCCATCCAGCAGACAGCCCAGTGACTCACAGCTCCACCCCTTGACAGCAGAGCATTCCAAGGCTGCCGCCACCACCGCTGCACTGCCTGAAGCCGAGCTGAGCTCCTGATGCTTCAGGTCCCCCCCTCCACCCCTGTTGCTGCTTCCAGGAAGACTTCCTGGGGCTCCAGCCTCTCCCACCCTGGCACCTTCTCCAGGGAGGCCTCTCCAGGGCCATAGGGCAAGTCTCCCATCGCTCCCTTCCCTTCCCCAGCAGAGCCTGCAGCCCAGGACAGGCTCCATTAGAGGAGGGGGCTACTGCTCTGATGACGGTGAAGAGAGACTTCACTGCACTTATTTCTCCTGGTTTTCCCTTCCAGTTTATTCAGGTGGCCAAAATGTTCGCCTCATCTGTTCAGGTTGAGATGCTCCCCTGGCCTGGCCTTGCACCCTGGTCCTACTGTAGTCTGAGCCCCCAGCAAGGCCCCAGACCTCTCCAGCTTGAACCCCAAACCAACCTCTGGTGTCCAGTCCCAGCCCTCATATTCAACCATATCCCTGGGCTGAACCCTGACCCCGGGCTGAACCCGGATACGCAGGCTGGGACTCCATTTCTGCCCAGGGCTGAGCACAGGCCCCACCCCACTCAGTGCCCCTCCCCCTTCCTGGACCAGACTGAGTATGTTCTCCGGAAAAGGAAGTAAGTGGACTCCTGACCCTCTGCCCTTCCTGTCTGGTGGTAACTTGCACTGTCACCACAAAACAATTTCGAGAACATGGTCTTTATCTCACTCCTTATTCCCCCATCACCTTACTTTGACAGATGTCAAGGAGGCTGGGCTCGCTGGAGTCCACTGGCTACAGAGGAGCCTGGGCTGTGTTCCTGTCCTGCCTGCCAACCTACCTAGGGCAGCTCCTTCCCAGCTCTGAGGCTCAGTCTTCCCATCTGTACTACAGATGCAGGACCTTCCCAGATTCCCAAGCCTACAACTTGGAAATGGACTGTGGGTAAGGGCATGGTCCAGACCCCCTGTGTCTGACACCCAAAGTATTGAATGAGTGGTAGCCTGGTGGAGCTGATGTTGGCATGCAGAAAGGAAGGGGGAAGGGGATCTAGACTGGCAACAGGAAAAGATACGGACGCTGGACCTAAAGGAGTGAGGGGAATGTGAGCATCGGGGAGGCCTCCCTGGAGGAGGTTAGAGTGGCAAATAGACTAAAACATTGGGAAGGCTTCTCTGAAGTAGGTGAGGAAGTGAGTAGGGCTAGAGCATCATGGAGGCCTTCCTGGAGGAGATGGAATGGGATTAGAGCATCAGAAAGGCTTTAGGAACCAGATGGTTTCAAGAAGGAAGAGGCCAGGGCTAAAAGGAACCCTCCAAGCCTGGTCCACCCTGCCACCCTTCCCCCTCACTCTGTAAGTTCTTTTTCTCCCACATAAACTCCACAGATTAGGGTTCTTGTCTGCCTCGTCTCCATAAGACCACTAGCCTCTGCAGCAGTACCTGAGGCATCGTAGGCGTTCAATAAATATTTGCCATAGTGATCATTACAGTCCTGGCCCCATTACACAGATGGGAAAGCAGAGAGGAGAGAGGGAACCCCAAGGAGCTTAAGACCCCAGCCCACAGCAGGGAATGGATGGCAGTGTCTGGAACTCTTGTCCTCTGGTCCCCAGCAGGAACCCAGGGGACTGAGAACCATCACAGGCAGAGGCCACAGGCCTCAGAGCCCAACAAATTTGCATATGATTTTCCCTGAGACTGTCACCCTTTTTTTCTCAGATGAGGAAAGTAGGGCCCAGCAAGGGACAGGGGTGGGTCTGGGGTCACACCTCAGGTCAGGGCAGACCCTTCCTGCTCCACTCTGGGGCCCCGTTCCCTGGTTTAGGACCCAGGCTCTGAAGCCAGGCTGCCAGGCCAACGCCCCTTCCTGGTGGTGTGCCCATCCACGGGCAGGTGACTGATCTCTGTGCCTGGGTTTTCCCCATCTGCAGAATGGGGTTAGCGGCAGTATCACTGCCCAGGTGGCTGGGAGGAGTAAAGGGAGGAACGCCCTTACCGGGCTCAGAACCGGGCCTGCCCCTAACGGAGCCCCGTAAAACTGAGTTGTTGTGTTGCTGTTGTTGTGATTGCCTGGGACACGCGGTGGCCCAGATGGAGGCGCGGGCGGCACAGGCAGCTGTGAGAGCTGACGTCAGGCCCTCCACACTCCCTCCCGCCTGGATCAGATTCAGGTGACTAAGCACGGCTGTGCAGGAGGTGCCCCGGGGAGGCCCCCGGTTCCTGCCTGTGTCCAGGCGACAGGGCCTGGCACCCTGTGTGTGAGGGTGTGTGTCAAGTGAGAGAATATGGGCGAGCAGGGCTGTCAGCTCTGGGTAACAGTGTGTGTGGGGGGAGGGGGTTCTGCACACAGGAGCCCGTCTGCCCGGAAACAAAAATCTACGGCTGTGGTCTACATTCGGTGGTTAAGCATGTTCATGTGCGTTGTGTGTCTTGGGGTCTTTGTGTACCCGTGCCCCAGGATTGGGGGAGGGGGTGGGCCCTGCACCCGCTGGGTGCCACGGGAACCTGATCTCAGAAAGTCAAGTTGGAACCTCCCACGTTCCCACACAGTCACCTGTCCACCAGCCCGGGGCTGCCTGCTGGGCTGGGCTGTATGTCTTGGGTAGGACCCATCCCTCTCTGGAAGCTCACCCAGGGCGTTTCTCAAGGCCATCCCCAAGCTTAAGCCCTTAAGTCTATAGACACTGTATAGAAACTGACTCGGCGGCTAGCTAGGAGCCACATGGGCATAAAGAAGGACAGACAGGCTGGCAGCCAGGCCCAGGGCAGAGCAAGGACTTCTACAGGCATGGGGAGCCTCCTAGGGACCAGCTTGGTCCTGCAGGTGAGAATGGCCAGGCTCAGGCCCTTCCTCACTGAGAAGCGCGACCCCCAGCTGTCCTCCCAGACTGGGGCTATGTTGCCCTGGACACATCATTGAACTTTTGGAGCCTCAGTATGCTATGTGAATAGGATAGATAGCCCCCATCCTGCCATCTCCCAGGGCTATGGGAGGAAGTGAATGAGACTATGGACGTTGAAGCAGATTGTGTCTGAGTGATGTGGGGTTAGGATATGTCTGTCACAACCACCGAGAGAGAGAGCCTTGTTGTGCACACAAAGTGCAGCCTCAAGGACTTCCCTGGTGGTCCAGTGGTTGAGAATCCGCCTGCCAATGCAGGGGACACAGGTTCGATCCCTGATCCAGGAAGATGCCACATGCATCAAGGCAACTAAGCCTGTGTACCACAACTACTGAAGCCCGCACGCCTGTGCTCTGCAACAAGAGAAGCCCATGCACACAACGAGGGAGTAGCCCCTGCTCGCTGCAACTAGAGAAAGCTCACGTGTAGCAACAATGACCAGTGCAGACAAAAAAGAAAAAAAAAGTTACTCTTAAAAACACAAAAACAAACAAAAAGCCCACAAAGCATAGCCCCATATCTACCCCTGGGTCGAGGATGGCCTGGCACATTACCCAGCTCAGACTTCTCCTTCCAGGCTATGTCCCTCATCCCTACCTCATTCCCAGGTATCTGGCTGCTCCTAAGGGATGCAGGGGGCTTCCCAGGAGGCCCTCCTGGTTGCCAATGCAGGAGACACAAGAGACTTGGGTTCGATCCCTGGGTCAGGAAGATCCCTGGAGGAGGGAATGGCAATGCACTCCAGTATTCTTCTCTGGGAAATGCCATGGACAGAGGATCCTGGCGGGCTACAGTCCATGGAATCGCAAAGAGTCAGACATGACTGAAGGGACTTAGCCCGCAGCGCACAGGGGATGCAGACCCTGGCTCCAGACCCCACAGGACCAGGTCTCCTCTTCAAGATGAACCTCATCACCTTGGTCCCTCAGAGGAGGCTCAGAGGAGGACAGAGCAGGCATATCTTGGTCTCACCCACACTGGTTCAAGCAGCCCCGCCTGGGATGAATGTCTTCAGATCTCGCCCTGAATTCTGGAAGGCCGCTGGGAATCTCAGGGCCAGGTTGAGCAGGGGCCCAGCTACCATCTAGGCAAGACAAGACATGGCCCTGGTTGCCAGGGGACAGGCCAGAAGGGAAAGCTGTAAGGAGGTGGTCTGGTCCCCTGGGACCAGACATAGAAGGTGGCCTTGGTATCCCTAGGCTGCCTCACAGGAGCTGTGTTTATGCTCCTGACAAGTGTCTGGATGGCCCTGGCAACGGGTGGCCTCCGCGGCTCCCGCCTCCGCGTGGGATGACTCAGTCCCCTCGGGGGAGGCCCAGGCGTCTGGTGCCAAGTCATGCTGGAGGATGCCTGCTGTGACAACGCCCCCTCCCACCATCCCCAGGGAGGCCCCAGCCACTGAGGTGGGCTCTGCGCCTAATTCAGCCCAGCAGCCCTTAGCACATCCTCAGTGGCTCCTGCTGATGTCCTCCAGATCCTCCCTCCTCTCTCTGCCCCTCCTCATCCTCCAAACCAGGTCCATGCCTCCAGCCCAACTCCTTCCAGCCAGCTGCCTCCTCCCCTCGGTGCTCCCCGGCAGCTCGGTTCCAATTCAGCTCAGCATTTCCCTCGAGTCCGCTCTTCCTCCTCTGTCCCCATCTCAGAGATGAGTGCCATCATCCTCCCAGTTCTCCCAGGCCAGAAGCCTGGCAGCCCTCCTTATCACCCATCGTTTCCCTTTTGCCCATCCTTAACCCCCGAACCGTACCCCACTTACTCTCCATTCTGGCCGAAAGTCCCAAACTGCAGACTCTCTTGTGCTGCCAGCCCTTCAGACAGGCTGTGCCTTCTGCCAGGAACACACCTCCCTCTCCTTGGCTGCTGGAGGACAATTCAGACATCTCCTCCCTGATCTCCCCACAGCTGGGTGAGGTCACCAAACTTAACTCCTTAAAAAGTCCAGATCCAGCCCTCCACTTTCCTTCCCCACTATTTCCTCCATACCTGCCACCCACCCCCAGGCTCACACCTCAATCCCACCCCACCCCATCCTCCATACCACTTCCTAGAGGGGATATTGCTAACATGCAAGTTAATTTGGTCTCAGTTCTTCCAGACCTGGCCTTCCAGGATCTTGGAATCTGAAGGACAGAAGAGCAGGAGACCTTGCTCTGAGCAGCGAGGAGACTGGGGCTCAGAGGCTGGGAAGCAGCCAGGGAACCCAGAGCCATTCATTCACATGAAAAAAACTCAACTGAGCACTTGCTGTATGTGCCAGGCACGGTGTTAGGTGCCAGGAGATAAAGCATCAAACCAAAAAGACAAAGTCCCTGCTTCAGTGAAGTTTAATTTCTAGTGGGACAAGAAGCAACAAACAAGAAAGCTGGGAATTAATAGATGGCATGTCAAGTGGTACATGCTGTGGAGAAAAAAATTACAGTTGTCTGAGGGGAATCAAGAGTGAGGCCCAGGAACTTCCCTGGTGGTCCAGTGGTGAAGAATCCACCTTGCAATGCAGGGGACATGGGTTCCATCCCTGGTCAGGGAACCAAGACCCCACATGCTGCTGAGCAACTAAGACCACGTACCACAAAGAGTCCATGAGCCGAAGATCCTTCAAGGAAAGATCCCACATGACTCAAACAAAGATTCCATGTGTCAGAACTAAGACCCAATGCGTCCAGATAAGACGGTGATCATGCTATCTGAGGAACAGCAAGGGGGCCGATGTCCTTGGAGTGTGGTGTCCATGTGTGAGAGGTACCTGATGGCAAGCAGAGCTCCACCTTGATGAGAAGGCACAGTCATTCACTGTGCCTGGTCTCAGGGATGGCTTCCTGGAGGAGGTGGCATTTAAGCTCCTGATCGCTGAGTAAGAGTTTCAGAGGAGGCTATGGAAGGTCACACTGTGCATGACAGACAGCCACTTCCTGGCTGGGACGCAGGGCTTGGCCTCGGGGGTCTTTTTGGACAGAGACCAGGAAATCTCAAAAGCCAAAGGAAGGGTCTGAGTAGGGGAGTCACTGCGTTGGATGAGATTAAAAAAAAAGAACCCTCTGTCCTCTGTGGGGACTAGGGCTAACAGGCCAAGGAAGAGGCAGGGGTCCCCAGAGTCTGTGGGCCTAGGATACAGTCTGGCACTCGGTGGGTGCTCCATCTGTATGCTCTAGAGGGAAAAATGACGGATGTGGGGGCGACCAGTGCATCCTCAAGGACACAAGCTGTTTGCTCCTGCAGACTCCCCACCCCCGTGGCGGATATAAACCCCATGTGTGCCCACCCAGACATAGTCCTGTGACCTGGGACATAACCTTCTCTACACACTCCTGTACCCCGAAGACACACATACACACACCACTCCCGGAGCAGGCGCACGCCCATGTCCGCGTGACCCGCCCTCACACACCACTCCATCCAGTAAATGCACCCCCCTCACACACACAGGCACACTCCTATGCCCACGTGACACACGCACACCCGCCTCCAAACACCACACACAGGTCCTCGAGCACGTGTGCACCCTCCGAGCTACCAGTTCTGCGCCTGTCAGGCCGCAGCCACCGCAGCCTCCACCTCCACCGCCCCCCTCCGCCCCCGCCCCAGCCAGGAGGACTGCGCAGCGCAGCCGAAGCCACGAGAGCGTTGCATCTGTCCCATTCATCCTCCAGCCCCAGCTCCTGCAGGAAGACTCGGGGGAGGGCCGTGTGGGCGGAGCGCTCCGCGCAGATCCACACGTGGGTGCCCCAGTCTGGGCCCACTCCTCATAGGCACGGCCTCCCACCAAGAGCAGGGAAGGGGGTAGTGCGCTGGGTATGGACGCGGTCCCGCAGATCAGAGCTAGGCATGGGACGCAGACGGCGGAGCGTCCTCGGAGATGCGGTCCCGGGTCCCGGGTGCCGGCGCAGACAGATGCAGGCTCCCGCAGGAGGCACCCCAAAGACTGGGCCCCGCAGACCGAAGGGGGAGGATCCCCGCATGGACTAGGTCTGGGCTGTCTTCGCAACCTCCCAGACCATCCCTCTCCCCTACAGGCTCCGGGCAGACGATCAGGCGTTCGTCCCCTCACGCTCCCCCGCCCTTGACCCCCCCACCCCCCAAGCCGACCCCTACCTCAGCGTCCAACGACAGTCTCCGCGGCCCTGCGGGTTGCCAGGCTCGCTCCCGCGGCGCGCACCCCGCCCCGCCCGCCTTCCCAGGGCCGAGATCACCGAGCTCAGACCCGCGGCGCCGCGGCTCCAGGCTGCGCTCGCTCCTCCGCCAGCTGCCGCGCCCGGCGCGCGCTCATTGGTGGAGCTGCGCGGCCCTCCTCCGGAGTTGCCCAATCAGAGCCCAGGACTCTCGCCCGGCTCCCGGAGGGGAGGGGCCGCGGCGGGCGGTGGCTCCAGAGAGGCACCTCCCCCTGCGGCGGGACCGGCCTCGTCACGCCCCCATCGCTACCTGGGGTCCCCCGAAATCCTTCCAGGCCGCGGCCTGCGCCCCTTAGCGGGGCCTGGAGGGTACGGGTGCTTCCCTACGCTTTGTCCCCCAGCCATCTCGGCCTGGCAGGGGCAAGAGCGCACCCCCGCCCTCGGGGGCCGGTATGAGGCGCAGTGTGTATTAGGGGAGGGGCGAAGCGAGATCAGCCACTGGATGGGGCCCAGGCCTAGGGCCAGGGAGAAAGGCCTTGAATGGTAGACTCAGGAGTTTAGCCTTCTGCTGCTGTGGGGTGTAGGGGGAAAGGGAAGCGGTTCTAACATAATGCTGGGGTCAGAATCGGGTTGTCACTTGGGGAAGGGACCTATGAGCAGGCAACAGGAATAGCCTAGCTGGGGCGGGAGGTCTTGAGCTTGGAGGTAGCCCACCTCTTCCCTGGCGAGTTCATCAGTTATTGGTTCAGTTACATTCTGCACTTGTATACCCTCTGGCACCTCACTCCACCACTTGTCCAAGATGGAGCCCCATATCACACCTGCAAACCTAGCCTCTTGCGTCCCTGTCTCAATCTGGAGCCAGAAACCTGGGAGTCTGGATAGCCAACCCCTTTCCTGTTCCAACCAGTAGATCACCAAGCCCTGCCCAACTTCCTTCTTAAATATTCCTGGAATCCAGCCACTTATTTCTACTTCTCTGTCCCTCTCTTATCTCAGATCACTGTCTTCCTGCACCTGAATTGCTACAGCCGCCTCCTCCTGGGACTCCCAGCCCCAAGCAACCTCGTCGCCCTCCCCCACCACCCTCACCCACTTAGCTTTTCTCTACCTGGTGTCCAGAACAATATTTCAGAAACACAAGTCCAACTGGTCAGCTCCTGCTTAGGAGTCTCCCATGGCTCAGCAGTACCCTGGGAATAGATCTAATCAGGCTCTCCATGACATCAGTCCTAACCACCGGCTCTACTCCTTTCAGGGCTTGATTCAATGCTTCTTCTACCAGAAACCCTTCCCCATGACCTCACTGCACAGCACGGGTTAACAACCTTCCTTAGGGACTTCCTTGGAAGTTTATGGCATCTGTTTACTTGCCTGTTCCCCTCTCTGAACTGTGAGCTCCTTGACGGCAGGACTGTGCCTGATTCATCCAGCACACAGCTTGACACATTGCATGAAAGATGTTTGTTGAGTGAATAATTAATTTTATATGGCAATCAGGGGATCGGATGTGTGGGGTTGGAGTTCAGGGAAGAGAGCTGGGCCAGTGAGGCGTTTTGAGGAGTTATCAGGAAGGACCCATAGTAGAGCCATGGGAAAGGGTGAGATAACTCAGAGCAAATACACAGGGGCTGAGGACAGACAGTTTTAGGGGAGAAAAAATCTCTGTAGTAGTATAGTGTTAGACGCTCAGTCATGTCGGACTCTTTGTGACCCTATGGACTGTAGCCCACCAGGTTTCTCTGTCCATGGAATTCTCCAGGCAAGATTACTGTGGAGTGGGTTGCCATTTCCTCCTCCAGGGGATCTTCCCAACCCAGAGATCGAACCCAGGTCTCCTGCACTGCAGGCAGATTCTTTACCATTTGAGCCACCAGGGAAGCCCCAAAATCTCTGTAGTAGGCAGAATCAGTTCTGACTTACATAACAGAAATTCCACATAAAAGCCTCAGGGTAAACAGTCCTGAGTTGGTATTGTAAGCAGATAAAGTAAGGAGTCCCAGAGAAAAAGAACCAAATGTAGCATTTTGGTATAAGAGAAGTCATTTGTGCCCTAAGCCGCTTTTGTGATCCAAGCCTGGCCACAATGCTTGTCTTTGAACAGGTCTCAATAATGAATGAACAGGTCCCAGTAATTAATGATTTTAAAGGAACAAAAGAATGCAGGATCAAACAACTGTTGTCAGGCAAAGAAGTAGCAGCAGCAAAGATGATATATCAGTGGTAAAGACCCCGCAGTTCTGTTTCAATGGTAAAGATTAGCCTGAAGCACTTTCTTGAGTTGTTTTGCAGAATTGAAACCCCCTTCAACCACTAGATCAACCGAAACCTAAGGGATGACCCTGAGCTTTTCTGACCCTCCTGTCAACCTTTGCCCCAGTTCTATGATACTAAACTCCCCAAGCCTCTTCATGAATAATAAGCATGTGCCCTAAGCTTGAAACTTCCCCAGTTTTGCTGTTCCAAGAGACACTGTTACAGAGAAAGATCCCCAGTGTTCTCCTTACTTGCTACAAGTAATAAATCCTTCCTTCTCCCACTCTTTGGCTTGGTTGTGTGTTTTCACTGGACACCCACTACAAGATGAACCTAGTTTGGGGGCAACAGTTTTGCTCCAGCTCTGCTCCACGAAGACCTCCCAGATGTGACTCTTTCCACTCACTGCTCCAGCAACCTCTGGATTTGACTCTTGTCCTCATGATTCAAGGTGATGGCTAGAGTTCCAACCATCACATACGCATTCCAGGCAGTGAGATGGAGACAAAGATAAAGAACCGGGCAAAAGATCTACCAGCTTTCTTTTAATGAAAGTTCCCAGAAGGTGTCACATGACACTTCTACAAACATCCAATTAGCTATAACTTAGTCACATGACCAGAGCCAGTTGCAAGAGGTGGCTGAGAAATGCAGCTTCTAGGCAGCCTCATACCCAACCAAGAACCAAAGGCTGTATCACTGTAGAGACTACATATCTGGGGACAGCTTGCTGACTCCACCATTGGCAGAGAGGATAGACGGAGGGGCAGAGCACTGCTGTGTACCAGGCTCCATGCTAGGTACTTTATATATCTTAGCCCAACCTGAGTAGAGGCTATTATTATCCCTGACTCACAGAGGCAGCTTGGTGAGGTAAGCAACTTGCCCAAGTACATATAGTGGCAGAACTGCAATTCAAAACTATCTTTTCCCTATATACTAGGCTGGCTAGGAAAATCAGGGGAGGGTGGGACCTAGGAGTTGCTGAAAGGAAATCTTTCAACAAAGCAGGGCTTGGCCAACAGTGTCAGAGACTGACAGGCCAAGCAGGATATGGGCTGAAGTGTCTGCTTGAATGTGGCAACAAGGGCACTGCTGGTAACCTTGGCAAGGGCATCTAGAAAGGTGGTAGGGGCTGGAGGCCAATTGTAGAGGGGGGGATGCAGAGGGAATACGTGTAGACTGGTCTTTCCGGAATGGTGTTGGCAGTGAAGGGAGGGCAGGCCGAGTAGCAGGGAAACAGAAGGGCGAGAAGGTAGCAGGGTGGAGAAGCAGGGTGAGAAGGAGGTGGAAGAGGGGAGCAAACGCAGGAGTGGGAGAGGAGAGACAGCCTCTGGTGGGAGGTCTCCAGGCTGGGTGAGGTTTGGAAATCAAGAAGGAATCCTCTGCTTGCTCAGGAGGGAAGGAAACAGGAGGTGCAAAACTGGGTAGCTCCAGAGAAGGAAGAAGAGGGAAAGTTCCTGTTTTGTAAAATCCGAGACACAGCTCTTGGCTAGGGAAGAGGGCAGAAGGCCAAGGGCCTGGGGGCAAGGGGTGGGGCTAGCCTATGCCATCCAATATGGTAGCCAGTAGCCACATGTGGCGATTTAAATTAACACAAATGCAATTAAACATCCAGTTCCTTGGTTGCATGAGCCACATTTTAAATACTTAATGGCCACACGTGAATACTACATTGGGCAGCACAGATAGAGAACGTTCTGTCAGTGGTGTCGGACAATGCTGCTCTAGACAGAGCATGGTGATGGGGGTGCCCAGAGACCCCATGTGGCCGGAGGGTCATGCCCACAGCAGGGTCCCTGGAGACCCCTCCCACACTGTCTCCATTCAAGACCTGCCTCTCCTCTTTGGGACTCCAGCACAACTCTCTCCTAGGACAGCCAGCCCCTTCCCCAGCCCAGCTTTCATGAGGCCATGCCTGGGGTCTCTAATTGTCCCAGTGCTAGGCCTTTCAAAACCAGGGGAGGGGCATGTGGAAGACTGGGAAGAGCGCCGATGTTCAGGCGCTGTGCCAGGACAGTGGCCCATGGATAAAGGTGAACCAATCCCCAGTACTGCCTCTGCGGGGCTCAGGGCTTAAGGGTCAGCTCACCACCTCCACAGAGAGATCCAGGAGGACCTCAACGGTCACTCAGCTCAGCCCTGAGTTTCACAGCTGGGATGCTGAGTTTCAGAGAAGGCGGGAAAGAAAAGGCAGAAGGTAGAGGTCTTCACCATTCCTTTTATTATCCTCTACCCCTTGATTTCTCAGACCTTGTGTTAATAGAGCTGGGCAGGCCTCAGGAGCCGGGGCTGGGTCACGGGCAGAGAGCCCAGGATTTGGCTGAGGTTCCCACCCTGACCAGAGGTAGCTGAGTAAGGATCCATCACTAAGAAGGGCCGTCCTGGCCTCACACACTTCAAGATAACACATCCCCATGGAGGCGACAAGGCGTGGACCATGAGTCTGTGCCTGGGGGTGTAGGTGTGTTCAGATGGTTGTGTTTGCAGGGCCCAAGCTGTTCAAACACACAGTGTGGATGGGAGGAGGTTGTGCATGTGGGTGAGTGCACGTGTGTATGTGTGCATGAGACACTGTGTGGCTTGTGAGCACATTACACACCTGCTCAAGGCCTGCACCTGCCGGGTGATGCTGGCTGCAATGAAGTCTGATACCCCAACAGGAGCAGTTCTAAAATTTAGGTCCTGAAGGGTTATGCTATCTTTGGAGACCATGTGACCAGCCCTGGCCATTCTGGTTTGGGAGATCTGGGGTGTGCCCGGGTCCGGCACTGTTTCTGCATTTCTTTGTTTGTTTTTGGCCTGGCAGCTTGTGGGATCCTAGCTCCCTAACCAGGGAATCGTGCCCTGGCCATTGGCGGTAAAAATCCTAACCACGGGAACACCAGGGAATTCCCAAGTGCCAGCACTGTTGACAAACATCCCAGGGAGATCTGGGGCCAGTAGGGAACAGGATTCAAGGTTAGCCATCCAACAGAACTCTCTGCGATACTGCAAACATCTCTTGTGGTTCAGTAGGGCAACTGCTAGCCACATGTGTCTTTACCAGTTGTAATGTGGCTAGTTGGAGGGTCTGAAGTTTTAATTTTATTCAATCCTAATTAATTTAAATTTAAAAGATCACCAGCAGCTAGTGGCTGCCATTAGGGAGAGCAGAGGTCTGGAGACACGAGGGAGCAGGATGGATGGATGAGGGCCCAGAGGGACAGGCACAAAGCTTGGGGCCAGGAGTGGCTGAGGCTGGGGAAGGCTTCCTTGGGAGGGTTGCGGAGTCGGAGCTGGAGCCCAGAATTGTGAGCTTCCGGCAACTTGGTGTCTGCCTGGCTGAGAGGGTGGGAAAGCTCCTGGGGAGATCCTTCCACCCTGGTGGAGGGACCCCTCTGCGCTGGCTGGGACCCCACCAGCTCCCCAGGGAGCAGGGCTCCCCTCCTGCTGCATCCAGTAGGAGCCGGGGATGGAGGTCAGGATGTCTTCATGTTCTCCTGCAGAACCAGGGTGGAGCCGGTGGCCGCAGGGTCATGCTGTCCCTGTGTGAGCATCAGGGGGGTGGTGGGTCAGCCCCCCGGAAGCAGATGGGTCCCCGGCACAGACATGCAGGCCTGAAGCCTCTGAGGGGACAAGTGGGGGAATTCTCTTACCGCCCCTGGGCCCATGTCTTCCGCGTACTTGAACTTCTTCTGCTTGTAATAGTGCCTCTTGGGCAGGATGTGGAGCAGAAGGAGGTCACAGAGAACCGTGGCCTGAGGGGGGTGGGTGGAGGACAGAGCACAGGGTTCTGGGGACAGGACCTTGAACACCCCACCTCCATCCCTGCTGACCTCGGGGCCCAGGCTGAGTGCTGTCTGGACTCAGGTCCCCTCCCACCTCTGTCCTGCCCCAGCTCTGGGCCTCGGTTTCCTCAGACAGGCTGTGGGTCTAGGGAGGTGGGGTGGGCTCAGAAAGAGTGAACAATTTCGGTCAGGTTTTGGGGTGGGAGACTAGTTGCTGAGGTGTGGGAGGACAGGGACTGACCCCAACACAATGACTGCATGGCCTCAGCACTTACCACTCCGAAGATGCCAATCCCAGAGCCAATGGTGGTCATTGTGGGAATGATGTCAAACTTCCCAGCCTGGTGGCAGGGCCCAGGGGAAAGAAGGGTTAATGGTCAGAAAGGTCTGGTGGACAAGGCCTTCCTCAGAAGCCCTAAGATCAGGCTGGGGGCCGGGGGACTTCCCCACCCTCCAGTGTTTCCTGGCCCCGTAGCCCACTGCCCACGGTTCTGGCTTTGCACGGGGTCGCAGCCACTGGTCAGGAGCCCTGGGTTTTGACCTTGGCTCTGCCACCCTGGACATGGGGAGATAGAGGGGCAATGTATTCATAGGCTGGAAAGCCCTGCCTGCAACAGCACGTTATCAGATATGGAAGTGCTGAATGAGGCCCATCCAATTTCCCATTGCCTAAAACCATAGACACCCCAGAGACACCAGCAGGAACCAAGAATGTGTCTCAGGCTGCCCTTCACACCAGACACTCACCTTGCCGTCCACCAGGATGTCAAAGCGAATCCCAAACACCTTGAAGAGGTGCCGGTAGTTGGTCCCATTCTCCACGAAGTGCCTGGCAAATCTTGGGGAAGGGGAGAGGTCGCAAGAATGATGGAGAAACGTCTTGGTTCGAGAGTTCCCAGACCATCAGGGACACAGGAGCCCTTAGAGGTCCATGAGGAAGCCCCATGCCCCCAATATTATATAGAAGGGGAATCGTTGGCAGGAATCCAAGCCTCATTTCACGAATGCTGTATTCAACCATCACCCTAACTTCTGACGTTGGCAATTTCCCCAGCCAGTCCTGGCCAGGTGGGCCTCAAGGGAATGGAGAGCCGGGGTGGGGCTCAGGCCTCTAAGCTTGTGCTCCCTGCTTGGCCAACCCCAGGAGGATGGGAGTTTCCCAGGCTCCTCTGCTCCCCTCCTGGGGACACCTGCTTGATCTCAAGGGATGATGGGAGTAGAAAAACCCGCAGGGCCCCAAGGAAAGATGCGCTGGTGGGGGCCCGGCAGGCACCTGAAGTTGAAGCCTTGAGACAGTTTTTTCTCCTCATACAGCCCGTGGAACTCGTAGACGGGTTTGCAGTGCCGCACGTGCCAGTCCAGGTCACAGTGCCAGTCGATGGTGATGCCCACCACCCCGCCCTGCCAGGGACACAGGAGCTCAAGATCCAGGGTGTAGGATCAGGAACTCCTGCCTGATAACTGTTGCCAGCAGTCTCTTGAAGAGGGAATGTTTTTGTTTAGCTGTTTGTTTGAGAAGAGACCCTGAGAAGCTGCTTGAGGGTTGAGGTCCTGTCACCCTCTCTGGCCCCAGCTCCCACCCATCACCCTCCAGTTTCTAAAATACACCAAATTCTTCCCACCTCAGGGCCTTTGCACATGCAGTCACCCCCTCCCCCACCTCCCATTCCTACAAGGCTGCCTCTTTCTCATCCTTTGGTCACTTCTCCTGAGAGTCCTCCCCTAACCACCACCCTCAGTCTCAAATGTGCCCCTGTGAGTCCTTCTAAAGTGTTTTCTTCTAAAACATGTTTTACTTTATAGCCATATATTTATTTTCTGTGGTTATTCACCCATGACCATAAACTCCACAAGGGTGGGACTGTCTCATTTGCACCAATTCCTGAGTCCTAGCATGGGAGGCAAGGAAATCGCTGTTGAATTAAAGAGTGAGTCTGTAGGGACTTCCCTGGTGGCTAAGACCCTGTGCTCCCAATGCAGGGGGCCCAGGTTCGATCCCTGATCAGGGAACATGCCAAAACTCAGAGTTCGCATGTTGCAACTAAAGAAACTGCTCACCGCAAGGAAGATCGAAGATCCCGTGTGACACAGTATGACCCGGCATAGTCAGATAAATAAATAACACATACTTTTAAAAGTAAGTCTGTAAAGACATGGACTGGGAAGAAAGAACCTGAGACCGTGAAGCTCCTCTGGGCAAGGCAAGAACCAGGGACAGGTCAGGGTGGGCTGAGCAAGAGGAGAGTTGTGTCAGGTCAGAGCAGGCGTGGAGCTAGGCAGGTAAGTGGGAGGCTAGATGCTTGCAGACAATGGTGATGGGTGAGAAGTTCCCAGTGTGGGTGGCAGGGAGATTTTTAGGAAAAGGGAAAACTATAACAATTCAGCTTTCTGGTCCTGTGTGTTGCTACAGAGTAAACCCCCTCCGGGGGTTGGCAAACTGAGGATTGAGGGCCAAATGTGGTTTACCTATTGTCTGTGGTTGCCTTTGCCCTGGGTTGTTGGAACGGAAACCATGTGACCTGTGGCTCATGTTTATTCTCTGGCCCCTTAAAGAAAGTTTGTTGACCCCCATACTAGTTAAAGGTATAGTGAATGAGGGCTTGCCAGGTGGCTCAGTGGTAAAGAATCTGTCTGCCAAGCAGGAGACGTGGGTTCGATCCCTGGGTCGGGAAGATCCCCTGGAGAAAGAAATGGCAACCCATTCCAGTATTCTTGCCTGGCGGGCTACAGTCCATGGAGTTGCAGAAGAGTCAGACAAGACTGAGCGACCAAACAACCACAAGGGGTGAGCGAGTTGTTTTGGCGGGTGATGTCACAGAAAGGGACTGATTTCCATCTCTGAGTCCTGCAGGAGCCTGATGATACGAATCATGGGGGAACATGTACCTTGGATGCCTCGGGCCAGGCAGTGCTGAAGTGCCATCCTGTGTGTGAACTTACTTGACCTCAGGACAACCCCGCAAGACTTGTACTTTTATTTCTCCCACTTCACATGAGTACAAGCTCAGAAACACTGAAGGTAGGGAATTTGTCTGAGGTCATGTGGCTTGTTCAGGCCAGAGCCAGGATCTGAACCCAGTCAGGCTGGTCTGTGCTCCTTATAAGGTTCCCCTCCTCTCGGAACCCCACGCGACTGCACATCTGAGAATTCCTCCAGAATCCCCAGTAACCCCAGGCAGGCACAGGACTTGTCAAAGGCATGGACCATGGGGTTTAAGTTGCTTTTATCTAATATTTAAAAGGCAGGACTTCCCTGGTGGTTCAGTGGTTAAGAATCCACCTGCCAATGCAGGGGACATGGGTTTGATCCCCAGTCTGGGAAGATCGCACTTGCTGTGGGACAACTATGCCTGTGTGCTGCAACTTCTGAAGCCTTTATGCCCTAGAGCCCGTGCTCCCCAACAAGAGAAGCCACCACAGCGAGAAGCCTGCTCACTGCAACTACAGTCTAGCCACCACTTGCTGCAACTAGAGTAGCCTAAGCTTGCATGCAGCAACAAAGACTCAACGCATCCAAAAATTAATTAATAAACGAAAAAGAAAAACAGCAGGCCCTCAGAAGATATCCAGGTCGTATCTGCCTATGGCCATTCATTCTGGGCACCTCCTCGGTGCCAGGTCCATGCCAGGGCCTGCCGAGGACACAGGCCTGCATCTCAGGGGCCCCAATATTAAGGGACAGGTCTGTATATATGGTCAACCAGAACCAGGGACTTGGAGGGATGGGGTGGTTAATTGGGCCTGTTAACCCAGGTCAAAAAATAAGGCCCAGTGATCTGGGGTCCAGACCTCCCCACGCACCCGGCATTATACCTTCTCGGCCAAGGTGCTGAAATTCTGGCCTGACTCCTGTACCACGTAGCCGAGCTTGAAGACTGGACACAGAGGGTGCAGGGTCTTGTGAAAGAGGCAGGTCTTCATGTAGCGGGCATCCACCTCCTCCACCAGGTTGCGCCTGCGCGGGCAAGAAGGCAGCAGCATGCCAGCTGGAAGGGTACCCACCCTGGCCGGGGAGCTCGGCAGCTCCTCCCTCCCAGGCCCCAGAGACGCTCCTCCCACAGCCCTTGGAGCTGAAGGCAGCCGCCCCACTTGCAGGGGCCCGGCCGAGCTTCTGCCCCAGAAGGAAGTCAGCGCGAGTGCAGGGTGACAGAGGGGACAAGTAGTGGCCTCCAAGGGCCTCCTGTGTCTCTGCCTGCTTTTCCCACGAACCTGGTGACCTTGAAGCGTGGAAAGCTGATGCTGTTCTTGATGAAGAGAGTGAAGTTCTCGGCCTCTCGGAGAAGGGCGGGGCTGGAGGAGACCGCACTCACTCACCAGCCCCTCCCCAGGAATCCCTCTCGGGCCCACGGGAGCTGGGCTGGGGGGCTGGGACTGTGAGAACCCATGGGATCTTCCTGGGTCATTGGAGGGGTGGGTGTGCTGTAATGTGGACTCCTAGGCCCCTTGATCAGGGGCTGAGGCATCTTTGGCCTGGGCGGCACAGATGGGGTGTGGGTGGGGTTGGAAGAAGTGGGGACAGACCTTCCCAGAGCACAGATCCGGACACCCCTCTATCTGGGCTGGGGACCCTGCTCCCCGCTCCCGGGAAGGACAGGGCGTTACCACGGGATGTTGTCGTCCACCTCCACGGGGCACCAGCCGAAGATCTCGCAGGTCTGCACCGTGTCGTTGAAGGCCACACACTTGCCCGTGCGGATGCCTGCAGCGAGGGTGGAACCCCTGGGTGCCCACCCCAAGCTGGGACGGCAGAGGAGAGTCCCCAGGCCCCACTCCTCGGAGCCCCCAGTGATGGGGCACCCAAGAGCAGGAGCCTGAAGACAGACCTTCTGGGATGGGGGAGGCCAAGGTCAGGGTGGCAGGAGGGGAGGGGGCAGGAAGGACTTCCTGGTGGAGGAAGCCTGGAGCTGCAGAGGGGAACGGCCTTACCTTGGGCCTTTCTCTCTGCCTTTCCCGGGGTGCAGCCGCTATTATTTGTGCACGTGCCCCCTTCCGGGTTCTGGGAAGGAGAGAGCTGCTGGCCATAGGCCCCCCTGGGTTGGGTCCTAAGTAGATACACAGACATCCCACCCGCCCCCCCCCGCCCCGGGGCCCTAGGGATGGTGTGGGGCAGGATCTGAGATCCCTACAGGGTGACCCTTGCTCACATCCTCCTTTCCCCAGTCCCCGCACCGCCTGGACCTCTCTGGGCTTGTGCCCAGCTGTCCCAGGGCCGATGTCAGCTGGCAGGGATTCGGGGGGAAGGTGTTAGGGACTGGGCAGGCACCGAGGCTCAGCATCCCGCTTGACACACAGCTGGGAGGGAAGCCTCAGCTCTGCCAACGGTGGGCTATCACTCTGTGTGAATCTATGCCTGAAATTCCACCATTACAGCCCCGCAGGGAGGCTTAATCAGGCTTTCCCTCCAATACTCCGGGGGACCTCCTCTTCCACATTACTTTTTCCTGAAGGTTCAAAAAACAGGGAATGGGTAACAGTCCTCACCTCTGCACAGTGACCTTGAGCCTGCCGGGGGGTGGCGATAAAATTGGTCATGACTACGAAGGAACTGTCCCCCTGGAAGTGAGAGGCAGGGGGAGGGCAAGACAGGGTTCTGAGCTGGAAGAGCCCGGAGAACACCAGCATGGTCCCAGCCAGCCCCCAGAACCCACAGGACCCCCAGCAGCCTCAACACTCATGACATCAGAGTGGGCTGATGGTACGGGGCTGCATCTGTCCCTCGTTCGCAGGGAAACTGAGGCCCACAGGGAGGCGGGACAGAGCCTAACCCAGCTCTGAGCCTGCACGCCCTGTGGGTGGGAGGTGCCCCCCGCACAGTCAGCTCACCTGCACTGGGAAGACGTAGTCGGCCACATCCCAGACCTGGGGGCCCAGGCTTGGGAGCTGTGTCACAGCCAGACCTTTGAGTTTAACAGACACACTGCTGATGAGGCTGCCCGAGGTCTGGTAGCCCTTCTCGTAGACAAACACCCACCTGGAGGGGGATGAGGAGGGCAGAGGAGCCAGAGCTGGGCAGGGCCACTCCAGGATGGCACAAGGCTGTGGGCCACTGCCACTTCCTCCCTCCCCCAGGGAGGGGAAGTCCTTTCCCTTCCCGTCCCCAAGTGCATCTTTGAGGCCACTCTACTCCTAAGGCTTCTTGTGGGGCTGGAGGCAGGAAATCTTCACCTGCCTCCCTGTGCTGGAGCTCCATCCTTTTCACTAGGAAAATGCTAATTCCTACAGAGAAGAGCCCCTGCAGGTCTCTTTCAGCTTCTTTTCCAAGAGTAGGGTTTGTTGGAGGCCAAGCTTCTTAGGGGCTCACATGGTAAAGAATATGCCTGCAGTGCAGGAGATCTGGGTTTGATCCCTGGGTCAGGAAGATCCCCTGGAAAAGGAAATGGCAACCCACTCCAGTATTCTTGCCTGGAGAATCCCCATGGACAGAGGAGCCTGGCGGGCCATAGTCCATGGAGTCACAAAGAGTCGGACACGACTGAGCGACTAACACTTTCACTTTTCAAGCTTCTTGGACCCCAGTCTTCATCCCTATCTCCTTCCTTCCTGAGTCCCTCCCACTGAGAAATAGCAGAGCATGATGATGGCTGAGAGCCTGACCTTTGGTGTCCAAGTCCGGGCTTGCATCTCACAGGCTCTATGATTTGGGGAAGCTATTCAATTCCTCTCTGTTTCAGTTTCCTTGTAAAACGTAAACAACAAGAGTACCAACAGTACTTGTGCTGTGAGTCAATGCCTGGAAAAGCACTTAGAATGGAAACTGACATGCGGTAAGCACTGTACAGACAGACGTTGCTGCTGCTGCTAAGTCACTTCAGTCGTGTCCGACCCTGTGCGACCCCATAGACGGCAGCCCACCAGGCTCCCCATCCCTGGGATTCTCCAGGCAAGAACACTGGAGTGGGTTGCCATTTCCTTCTCCAATTCATGAAAGTGAAAAGTGAAAGTGAAGTCGCTCAATCGTGCCCGACTCTTAGCGACCCCATGGACTGCAGCCTACCAGGCTCCTCCATCCATGGGATTTTCCAGGCAAGAGCACTGGAGTGGGGTGTCATTGCCTTCTCCAGACAGACATTAGCTGCTATTATCTCAGCCATGCTGGGAGCTCCTGGGGAGGGGGACTGACTGGAAGAGAAGCCAGAGGGGGCAAGTGGCCCTTTGAGGGACTTATAGCATCTGGCCCCAGGTGAGGCCTTGGTGGGAGTGGCTCAGGTTGGAGGCCTCCCAGCTTTCCTGGGAAATTCTGGCCTTCCCCTCCCAGCATCAAGAACCCCGGCTCTTGGGACTTCCCTGATGGTCCAATGGCTAAGACTCCACGCTCCCAATGCTAGGTGCCAGGGGAACTAGATCCCACCAGCCGCAACTAAGAGTTCTCATGCTGCAACTAAAGATCCTGCATGCTGCAACGAACACCCAACTCAGCCACATACATGAATATTTTCAAAAACGAACCCCTGTTACTTTAGGTTCTTCATTTTTAATCTGAGAGGTTTCGTGGGGCCAACCTCCTTCCTAGCCCCATGGTGGGGGCACATGACCACCGCTTGCTAAGCAATGTCCCATTGCCCTTGCAATGGCAATGGGTCTAAGCATGGGCACAGAATCCCGAGGAGTTTCAGCAATGAGGCCAGAATTTTTCTGGGAATTACTGAGAAAGAGACATCATCTCAGCTGGGTGGCTAAGCCAGGTGGTTATAAGACCAAAACTATGGTGAGTCATCTGTTATCTCACAGAGAGAGCAAGCCTGAGAAGGAAACCAGCTTAAGAGAAAGCCAGGCCGGGAGATGGGGAGGACTGGACTGCTGACAGTGCTGTTTGAGCACCTGGATCCTGCCATACCTGAAGCATGTTGAAAAATCTACTTCTGGACTTTCCAGTTACATGAGCTCATAAATTCTTTTCCTTTATTTAAGCCAGTTTGGGTTTGGTTTCCACTGCTTACAAATGAGAGTTCTGGAGAATACTCCTCTCCAGGGTGTGGTCCCCTTCCTTCAGGAAAGAATCTTGGCGATTCACTGTAAGAGTGTGTGTGTGTGTGTGTGTGTGTGTGTGTGTGTGTGTGATCCATGGTACCCATCAGAGTGTGTAGTTTTGTATCTCCAGGGCAAATCTGTGAGCACACCTGTGGCTGCGACTGAGTGTCGGGAGGTGTGTTTCTGCCTCTGTCACTGTTCATACTACCTTTAACCCACCTGTCCAAAGCAGAGCTCAAAATCCCTCTTCTGTCCCCCAGAACTCAGGCCCCAAGACAGGATTCTCCTGACCTCTTATTCTCAGAGCCACTGCTGGCTCTCTGGGGGTGTCTCCCTGCTCCAGGCCCCAGGAAGGCAGCCCACCATGTCCTCCTCTACACTCCTAGGGTCCACTCCTCTCCTTTAAGCCCCTTCCCTGCCATCCCCCTCCCGGACCACAGCCTGGTGCTGGCCCCCAGAAACTTAAGCATGGTCACACCTCCCAAACTTAAGCATGGTCACTGCTGCCCCCTGCAGGTCTCGGATGGCAACAGGTGAGGCCCAACGGAGCCTCCTAATGCTTCCTGAGCCTGCCTCTCTGTCTCCAGCCCCACCAGGGAAGGTGGGCCGTCTGAAGTCGCTGTTGTCAGGGAAGATAGGGAGCTGCCCCATATTCTGAACTCGCTGCGGGAGAGGTCACAGGCCCGCCTCTTGGCAGCTCTCATTCCTGACATCTTAGCCTTATTTCTTTCTTTGCCCAAAACCAACTCCTCATGTAGAGATGGAAAAAGAGAGGCCAAAGGGAGTGTAAAATCAGTCCTGAATATTCACTGGAAGGACTGAGGCTGAAGCTGAAACTCCAATACTTTGGCCACCTGATGCGAAGAACCGGCTCATTGGAAAAAAACCCTGATACTGGGAAAGATTGAAGGTGGGAGGAGAAGGGGACGACAGAGGATGAGATGGTTGGATGGCATCACCGACTTGATGGACATGAGTCTGAGCAAGCTCTGGGAGATGGACAGGGAAGCCTGGCATGCTGTAGTCCGTGGGGTTGCAAAGAGTTGGACACGATTGAGCAACTGAACTGAACTGAAGGGAGTGTCCCTTCTGTGTCTGAGACAGACCCCAGGCTCGAAGTCCCCAGCCCAGGATTCTGCCCCCTTTTCCGCAGAGCAGCCTGGCATCAACATGTCTACTGGGAGCCACACGGAGGCTGTGCCCTGGAGCCAATGTCGCTATTCCCTGCTGTGTCTACCCCCAGGGGCTGTCAGTCCCGGGAGGCCCAAATCTGGCCTCAGTGACCTTAGTTCTGACAATAACAGAATGACCATGGGGCCATTTGGCCCGCCCCCCAAAGCCATGCTCACCTGGACTGGGTCTCGTAGTCACCACCCCAGGAAGGCCACCGAGGGGGCCTGATGCCAAAGACACCAGCATCTTCAGAAGCCCCTCCTCTTCCAGAAATTCTTTCCCATTCTTTCCTCCTCACCCTCCACAACACCCTGACCTGGTCTCTCTTCTTTAACAGCCCCTTGTGGGAGAGATCACGTGGTGGAATGGCTGGGAGAGCGGCCTCTGGAGCCTCGGAGGTCAAGGTTCAAGTACCAGCAGCGCCACTCACCAGCTGTGTGGCTTCAGGCTAAAGACTAAACCTCTTGAGCCCTAGATTTCTCAGTTAAAAAGGAAGTGAAGGCACCTGCCTCAAAGATGCTGCTGATTCAACAAACGCAGCCACTCACTGAGCCTGGGCCTCAAGAAGAGAAAGCGTCCAGGTGATTGGAGGATGCCCCCGTGAGTTCTCTTTAAGGAAATCAGCACAGCGCTTGGCATGCAGTTAGCCCATAAAAAAACAATCCAATTTATTTACGGTTTCTGGTCCTCCTTCACTAATTCCTCCTTAAATGTCAATCTGGCCCCGTCCCCTGGCTTCTATTCTTGGCCCAGGCGGAACCCTATGTGCACCGCTGCAGGCACACTTTGTCCCTGATTTTCCATCTCCGCTTCTGCACTCTCCTCCGAGATTCAATCCCACACATTCATTTAGTCATTCAACAAGTATCTATTTATCAGGCCCTGTTATGTGCCAAGGACCGCTCTAGGCGTGAAAAATACAGAAAAGAACCAAATAAACCCCAATTCTGCTCTCAAAGAGGTTCTCCAAATGTTGAGGCTCCAGCTGTGAATGTTTGGTGACACACATTCCTTCCGCTTGCCCTGGGCCCACCCTGCCTCCAAACATCGCACAGTTGCCCCCACCTTAACTCAACCCTTTGGAAAACAGTCTGGAAGGCACTTCCCTGGTGGACCAGTGGTTAAGTATCTGCCTTGCAACGCAGGGCACACAGGTTCGATCCCTGGTCTGGGACTAAGATCACACATACCGCAGAGCAGCTAAGCCCGTGTGCCGCAACAGCTGAGTCCAGGCACCACAACCAGAGAGTCTACAAGGAAGATCTCGTGTGTGGCAACCAACACCTGAGGCAGCCCCATAAATAAATAGATAAATATTAAAAAAGAAGTTAAACATGAAATTACCATTGACTCAGCAACTCCACTCCTAGTGAGAGAGTCAATTCCTAGGCAGGTTGATAAGAAGTCCGGGGTCCCTGAGAAGGAGAGAGGGGTCTGGGGTTCTTCAAGAGGAGATAGGGATCTGGAATTCTCAAGGAGGAGGAAAGGACAAACATCTTTTTTTCTCTATATTCCTTAGTCTTAGTCACATAAATCATTTTTTTCCTTTAAGCCTGTAACTGATGATTACACAACAAACAACTTAGTTTAAACTCTGTACTAAAGATTGTATAACAACAGTGTATCCTGCTTGAGGATAGTTTCTCCTTCCTGAAAACCTTCTGGCTAATCCTATTATCTTAAAATGTAAAATATGGGAGTGGGTCTAGTAAGATCTCTACAACCTTGAGACATTCTTTTGATTTATTGTAATAACTAATTTAAAACGTATATAATTCCCTTGCTTAGAATAGCGAGCGGGACACTCTCCGTCCCCCTTCTGATGCCTATGTCAGAAGCTCTCTCTGTCCGTTTTCATACTTTAATAAAACTCTGCTACACAAAAGCTCTTGAGTGAGTAAGCCTGGTCCCTGGTCCCAAAGCTAAATCTTCTTCGGAGATCAAGAACCTGACACCATTCACCATAAGCTACTACCAGGAACTGAATACCCAAGAAAACTGAAAACATATCCTCATAGAAACTCACACACAAATGTTCACAACATTATTCACAAGCAGAAAGTGGGAACAACTCAGATGTCCAGCAAAGTGTGGAATTTCCATACAGTGGCATATTATCCAGCCCTGAAAAGGACTGAAGAACTGACAGGTTATAACCAACATGGATGAATCTGCAAACATGATGCTAAGTAAAAGAAGCCAGACGCAAAAAGGCCACATGTTGTATGATCTTATCTACATGAAATATCCAGAATAGGCAAAGTAAGGGGTAAGGAGGTGACATGGGGAATGATTGTTAACGGTGTGAAGTTCATTTTTAGTTTAGTTCAGTCGCTCAGTCATGTCCGACTCTTTGTGACCCCATGAACCACAGCACGCCAGGCCTCCCTGTCCTTCACCAACTCCCGGAGTCCACCCGAACCCATGTCCATCGAGTTGGTGATGCCATCCAACCATCTATCCTCTGTTGTCCCCTTCTCCTCCTGCCCTCAATCTTTCCCAGCAGAAAGGTCTTTTCAAATGAGTCAGCTCTTTGCATCAGGTGGCCAAAGTATTGGAGTTTCAGTTTCAACACCAGTCCTTCCAATGAAGTTCATTTTGGGGTAGTGCAAATATTCTGGAATTAGATAGTGGTGATGGTGGCTCAGTGGTAAAGAATCTGCCTGCCAATACAGGAGACGCAGGAGACATGAATTCGATCCCTGAGTTGGGAAGATCCTCTGGAGGAGGGCATGGCAAACGCACTCCAGTATTCTCGCCTGGAAAATTCCATGGACAGAGGAGCCTGGCGGGCTATAGTCCATGGAGTCGCAAAGAGTTGGACACGATTGAGCACAATGGTTACACAACTTTGTGATTATACTAAAAACCACCAACTTGCATATTTTGAAAGGATGAATGTTATGACATGGGAAATCCATCTCAAAACAAAAGTTCAACTGGGCCAAACTGAGCGCCTCAACTCCCCACAGAACTTACTTTTCTGGTGCCTTCATCCTGCAGAAAAGCACAGTACCTACCCCAGCCCCCAGGCTCACAGCCTGGACATGGCGATGCTCACGCCCCACCCCCAGCCCCCTGCCCTGCCCTGCCTCATGCTCATATTCTTTATATCCCTCCATCCTTCCTGTCTCCCCTTGGCTTTCACCAAAAGACCCAGAGAACTTTTTGTAGGGGGAGGGGCTGAGACACAAGAGGAGCTGGATCAGACTCCAGGGCAGCTCTGACATGGGACAGGGGGGACAGGTCATGCAGTTGGTGATACAGGGTGTAACCTTGGTCCACGCACTATCAAGCAGGCAGAGCATCCTTGGGGAGGGCCCAGACCAGACTCCAAGCTCAGGAAGGATTGTGTTCAGAGCGGCAGCCCACACGGGAGGCTCAGGGGTTAATCAACATGCAGACAAGTCAAGCTGATGATTTATGTCTTTAAATGTTTTGAATGAGTCACCAGCCTCTAAAAACGAAGAAATGTTCCTTTCATCCATAAATTCCAGTTTCCTACCGCTCCTGAGAAGCCAGGAACTCTGGCCATGCCGGTCACATCGCTCAGTGCTGCAATGATGGGCAGAAGAGGCTGAGGGGTGGCCACCCCCAGCACGGGGCCCGCGAGATGATGACCTGTCTTCCTTGCTACTGCTTCTTCCTTGGCCTCACCTTCTCCCGTCATCACTGCTGCTTCTCAGATGTCCTGCCTCTGACGGCCCCACTCTACCCCAGCACCTGCCTGTCCTGGGCCTTCCCCTGTTAGACACCCGCCCCCCCCCCCCCGCCCCCCTCCCCATGGCCCTCCAGCACATACAGAAAAAAGCCCATGTTCCTTAGCTCAGAGTTGAGAGGTCTGAGCCAGTGGCCCTGCTTGCTCCTCCCTCCCCTCTCCCTTGGCTCCTTTCATGCTCCCCCAGCCTAATCCTAGCGACTCTTTTGCTGTTCCCTTCTTGACCCAGGACCTTTGTTCACACTCTGCTTTCCGGCAGAAGCGCCTGGACTGAGGTGGGTACTCAACCAGGCTCCACCAATCAGGATACTCCCTTTCCTTGGCCACAATGATTGATTGGTTCTGAGATGAGCACATGACCCAATCCCAGCCAATAAGAGCTGGACCTGGGACTTCACTGGAACTTTGGAGGAGGAGATCAGAGTTGTGCCCCACGGCTGCTAGTGGCCTTTTTTCCACTCTGTGGATAGAGTCGACTTGAGAATGAGACCTCCATGGAGGAAACCAGAGCCGAGAAGAGGAGAGCCTGGCTTTGCTTTTTTGGAGAACCCAATGAGACCAACCCGAATTCCTCACCATCCCATAGAATGTGCTGCTTCTGCACCTTCATCGTGGAGGATCCAGCCAGGCCTGAAGCCTGCACTGATTTTTCAGTTACACAAACCAATCAATACCCCTAACTCTTCATTTTGATTGGGTTTCTGCCAATGGAAACCAAGAAGTTCCAGCTAATCCATCCCCAGCTTCCCTCTCTCTCTCTCTCCTTGTCCACCCTGTACCCCACCTCTATCCCAGGGAACCTGACACAGCCCTAGATACAGAGAAGATGCTGGATAAGTGTCCTCAGATACCTCTCTCCCAGCGATAACTTGTATCTCTCCTTACTCTGATAAGGATCAGAGACATGTGGCTTCAAGTGCTCCATATAGGGGCACACAGAAGGCCCACAGGAAAGCCAAGAGCAAGATTGCCTGGACTACAGCCTCCTGGCCTTTGCTCAAGCCTGGTTCTATCACTGTGTCACCTCCTCCAGGAAGCCTTCCCAGACTCCCCTTCCCACATGACATTCACAAATCCCCTTGAGACCCACCTGTGTGTGCAGCCAGACCTCTCTCCTCCCCTGACCAGAGCAGGCCAGACAGGGACATGTCCCAGCATACCCCATGTATGGACCTGCACGGTCAAGAATGACAGCCCACTGCCTACACATCTCCAGTACGGAGAGCTCATCACCTCCCAGGAGACAGCTCTCACTGTAAATTAACTGTCTGAATTTTAAAATATTATTCCTTTATTTATTTTTGTCTGCACTAGGTCTTCGTTGCTGCGTGCAGGCTTTCTCTAGTTGCAGTGAGCGGGGGCTACTCTCTAGTTGCGGTGCTGAGCTTCTCATTGCCGTGGCTTCTCTCGTTGTGAAGCACAGCTTCTAGGGTGCACAGACTTCAGTAGTGGCAGCTCACAGGCTCTAGAGTGCAGGCTCAGTAATTGTGGCACATGAGCGGAAGGTGCCCCGAGGCATCTTCCCAGACTAGGGACTGAACCTGTGTCCCCTGCACTGGCGGGTGAATTCTTAACCAGAGAAGTCCTAACCGTCTCACTATGCTCAATCGCTCAGTCATGTCTGACTCTGCGACCCCATGGACTGCAGCCCACCAGGCTCCTCTGTCCATGGAATTCTCCAGGCAAGGATACTGGGGTGGGTTGTCATTTTCTCCTCCAGGGGATCTTCCCAACACAGGGATTGAACCTGGGTCTCCTGCATTACAGGCAGGTTCTTTACTGTCTGACCACCAGGGGAGCCTTGGGAGGTGGGAGTAATTAAAGAGAGGCCATCCCTCCTCAGGAAAGAGCAAATTATTCAGCCTTCAGGCAATGTCTTTAGAGGGTCTCCCAACCCCCTGCTCCGTGAAACAGTTGAGAAACCGAAACCTCAGGTTGTAAGACCAAGTGCAGCCAGGGTTTGGTCAATGGCAGTGGGTGCCTGGCTGAGCCGTCTGTGCAGTGATGGGAAGTGGCCAGATGAGGGCGCCAGAGACAGCAGGAGTCGCAGCTCCAGCCGGAGTTTGAGGGTCAGGTTAGCGGGTGTTTCAAAGAGACCCTGCCTTCCTCCCTCTGCTTTGTGACTTGGGCAGGTCAGTGCCCTTCTCTGAGCATATTTCCTTTCCAGGATGTCAAGGCCGACTTTGGAGCCACACAGCTGGATTCAGATCCTGATCCTGCGTCTTTGTAGCTGTGAAAACCTGGCTAAGTTAGTGAGTCTTGGCAACCCTAAGGAGTCCACGTCCATTTGGAAGCTGAGTGCACTGACTGGGGGGCGAGGGAGAGAGGTCCTCGTCCCTGGAGGCATGTGTTCAGCACCGGGTGGCGCCCTGGGGCATATGCTGCAGCTGGGGGTGGGGTGGGAGGACTGTCCCCTTTCCCTCTGACAGTCTGTGACCAACACACAAAAGGAGGCATGGCACTGCTCCCAGTGCTGACCCGGAAGCAGAAACAGGGAACCACAGGGGGCCACAGTGAGGACAACATTCTCCCGGCCTCTTGGGGCAAGGGGTCGACTGGGCCCGGCTGGGCAACCCCTCCCTTCCCAGGAGGATCAGGAGTGTGGCTAATGGTGAACCCATTAGAGGGGTTCACCCTCAAGAGGTAGGAGAGGAGGAGGCCGGGGACCAGGAGGCCCCGGTTCAAACTGGGACTGGAGGCTGACTCGCTGCATGACCTGGAAACTCCACTGCTCCCCTCTGGGTCCGTTTCCCTCACAAGCTCAGTGACACTGCAGATATCAAATTGGTTTGTGGACAGAAGGCCAAAGCCAAAAGGTCTCGGAGGGCTGGTCTGTAGCCGTGCTCCACCTGCTCGGTTCTGAGGCTTTGGGGGCCAGATGGAGCCGAGGGGAGGCTGTTTCGGATGATGAAGGCCCTGGGGGAACCAGGACTATGTGGTCTCCATTTGGCTCCTGGTCAGCCCGCCCTGGTTTGGTCTCACGGCAAAAATGGGAATGTGGAGACCAGAGGGCAAGGTTACTGGTGCCCCAGACCCCCCAGCAGGGGCTGAACCCCCTTCAGTGGCCCTGGGGCCTCCGGGAGCCCTCTGTGGGGTCACTGTAAGTGCACCTGCCCCCTGCCCCACTCACCGCCCCCCTGGGCACTCAGTCCCAGAGACACACCCCACAGCCACACCCGATAAGCAGGTGCCCAGACACAGGAAGGCACATACAGCCCATGCAGAGCTCTGGGTATGACACACACGCATCCACACACCATGCGTGTGATCACACAAGCACCTGCTAAGACAGCCAGGAAGATGGCCTTGTGTGGACCCCAGAATAGCAGCCCATAGGTGAGTCCCACCTACTTCTGCCCCTGCAGCCCGGGGTGGGTGGGATAGGTCCCATGATGCCCAGAAAGGGGCTGTCATCCCTGGGGCCAGAACCGACCTCCGACCTTCGTGTGACATGGCGCCTTTAAGGCACCAAGTGTTCTGAACCTCCAGGTGTCTCCGCTCAGAGTCTCGAGCAACCCAGGATGCTTCTAGTTCAGGCGGGCAGATGGGAGCAGGGTCTATCCCACGCTGGCTTGTAAGGTGAGGCACTGCCTCCATCCCTCAGCAGTGCATTGGGAGGTCAGAGGTGGAAGGGCTCTGTGGGAAGCCACTCGAGGGAACCGTTAGCCATGGGTCAGTTCCTCAGAGCCCAATGGCTTAACCTCTTGTCCCCATATGACTGGAGGCAGGGCTGCCCCTCATCCCTGTGTCCCCATCTCAGCAGCGGGTTAGCAGGTTCCCATTCCTTCTGAAGGGCACCAGAATGGTTTGTCAGGAGGGATGACAGCCATGAGAGAAAGAGGGGCTCTCTGGGGTCATGGGAGGCATCGCAGAGCCTGGAGGACAAGCCCTGGCTGGGGGCTGGTGACGGGGGGCAGCGGGGAGGGGGGTCCACACTCACCCAACAACGTAGACCAGGACCACGAGCTGGATCAGGCGGAAGACAATGCCCACCTTCTTGTTGCGCACAAGCACCATCCGGGGGGTGTCGTACTCAAAGAAGAAGGAAGCCAGCTCATCCTGGATCCGCTGCGCCATGGTGGCCAGGCTAGGGGCTGAGAACCGAGCCCGTTGCAAAGCCCTGGCTCCCCAGGGGTGAGCCAGGCGTCAGTGCTCACAGCGTTTACGGAGGCAAAGCTTCTGGGGGTTCCCCACCCCTCACAAAGAGCAGGGCGGGACAGGTGGATCCAGAGGTCAGGAGTCAGAGGTCGGTTGGCAGCACTTGAGTTGAGTGGGAGCGTCCTTGGGTGGTCAGAGCTGCTCTTGGCCCCTGGCAGGCGATGGACTGTGGGCCAGCCGTGCCTGTGGACAAATAAATTCCCAAAGATAGATGGGGGCGGGGCTGGAGGGGGGCCACCCAGGCCCAGCCCCATTGCCCCTCCTGACTCGGCCTGGGCGGCCCTGCTGGGCCTCCGGAAACAGAAGTTCTTGGCAGGAAACCATGGGCCACACGTCACAAGGCAAAGATAAAGCCATCAGCCCCCCACAAACCTGGTAGAAGAGAGCTGGGGGCTCAGGCCAGGGCCTGGGTGGAGTGGCCTCTGGCTGAAGCCCTCCCCAGACCAGGGACTCATCCCGTATCCAAACGTCCTCCCCGCCCTCCCTCGGCCCCCAGGTGGAGCACGCAGGCCCTGGGGCTCTGCAGCCAGGAGGGCAGAGAGGGAAGAGGGCTGCTTCCTGTCCAGCTCCCTGACACTTGCTGAGCCCGAGGCAAGACCCCCACCCCAACCTCCCAGACCCCCTTCTATCCATCCGTCCCTCTGGATCTGAGCCTGGCCTGTGTCCAGTCAACTTCAGCGCTGGGCTGGCATCTCTGACCCCCCACCGCTCCTGTCCTGGATTCACCCCCACTACCCTGAAACCAGCATTTCTGGGTACCTGGGTGCAGGTGCCCAGACAGGATAAGGGCCACATCTATTACACGTCAGGGTTGGGCTCCCCGAGCCCAGCTCAGAAAGCCTGACGTGAGACTGTCTCAGTGCCCAGTCCCAGCTCTGCTGCCTGCTGAAGGGCCTGGTACCTTGCCTCACCTCTTCTTCCTCCTCTGTGAAACCGGTGACAATGAGCTTTCTTCATAAGTCGAAGTCCCGGGGATGGGTCCTGCAACACTGAGGCAGCTCTTGAGCTTGGGGTACAGCTCCTCTGCAGTCCCTGCACTCGCTCCCAGGCTCTGAACGCAGGGGTCCCCGGGGGCTGGGCTGGGTGGGGGCAAGTCCTGCATGAGCCCTCAGAACACCAGAGCTGGAAGCTTCCCCGCAGCTCCGCCTCATTCTGCAGGTGAGGAAACCGGAGCTCAGAGAGAAGTGGATTGCCTAAGCTCACCCTGCAGGGTACAGAAAGCCCCCGCTTGAAGCAGGAAGGTCTCCCTGGCCCTCCCTCAGCCCAGGCAGGGTGTCCTCGGGGTTCCCTCAGCCCCGCCCCCTACTCTGTCCAAGCTGCCCTACCCTGAAGTGTGATAGGAGTCTTCTTCCTGGCGAAGCTGTAACTGGGAAATCACTCTGGGCCCGGAGCCAGGCCCCGGGGCTGGGAATCCCAGCCTCTTGTCTGGATAGAGTGGCCTTCTGGATAGCAAGGGTCCCCCCACTCAGAGGGCAGGCCTGCAGCTCCTTCCAGCCCCCCCCACCCACCCACCAACCAGGCGGATCACCCCCATCAAAGAGACCAGCCTTATCTTGTGCAGAGCGCCCGCCAGTCTCAGGCTCAACTCTTATCCAATGATGCTACCTGCAAGAAGGCCTGGTGAGTACCACTTCCTGGGCTTTTCTAGGAAAACCCAGAGATGCTGGGAGGCAGAGCTGTGGTAGTCACATCCCTTTGGCTTGATCTTGACCCCAGACAAAAGGATCTGTCCTCTTCCCAGCTGACCTCACGGCCCTTGGACTAGCAGGCCCTGGACGTGAATTGCTTGCAATGGGAGGTGGGGTGGTGCATGCTGACACTGAATCTGAACCACTTCAGGAGGGTTGCTGGGACTGGATGAGGGGGCATGGTCGGGGAAAGGAAGGGAGCAGAGACGGACATGAGAAAGGAAGGAGGAAAGGATGAGGGATGGAGGAAGGGAGGGAGGAAGGGAAGGAGGTCGGGCAGACCTTCTCCAATCTGTGTCTGTGCCTTTCACACCCTCACATGTCCTCCCCCTCCTCCTCCATCTCTTTCTCCCCCAAGGAGCCAAGCTTGCTGACAGACAGATGGACCCATGGACAAACAGCACACACATGAGCTCCTGTTCCAGTCTTGGTTCTGACCCTGACCCTCAGAAAACAGGACACCCTGGAGAATTGTCTCATTCGGGGATGTTACCATAACCCCCCAAACAAAAAGAAATAAAAGAAGTTCTATTTCTTTCACCAAATTCCTTTTCCTGTGAATAACTCTGCAGAGTAAGACAGGCAGCTGATAGAGTCAACATCCCTTCACCGGTTCTAAAATGCATCTTTCCATCGAGGCTGTGCTTTCCTACCCTTAGCCCCAGCTTCAGCATCCCCAGGGACAGATATCCGTGTTCGTTCTAGACATCTTGGGGGGTGAGGGAAGCCTGGAATGCTGCGGGCTTTTCTTTATAGCAGCCTTAGTTGGAGAACCACCATTTAACAGGTAAGGCCACAGAGGCTCTGGAAGTTGAGTGCCCACTGTCACACAGCGACTAGCTCCCATGTCTGCTGGTGGCCAGGAAGGAGGTTCCCCAAAGTTTGAGATCTTGGCTCAGAGCCCACCCCAAGACTCCAGCCCTTGAGAGCCGCCAGACCTGCCTTATAAGCCCAAAGGCCGGATGGCCGGCTCGGGCACTGGGCCGGGCCTTGTAGGGAGACAAGGCATTGCTGCCAAGCGCTCGGCCCCAGGACAGCCTCCCCTGCCTGGCTAAATTTAGCGGCTCTGTGAGCATGGAGGGGGCCTGTGTGCCTGTCCTGGAGGCCAGCCCAGGCCCTCAAGGGGGTCGCAAAGGCTCCAAAGAGTCTTCTTGGCCATTCAGCATCCCAAGATTGCAGAGGCCACACCACCACCCGAAGAGAAGTTCAGCCCAAGCTCCCCAGACCATCTGGGCCAGCCTCAGTGTCCCAGGGACTCACCTGGTACCTCAGCCTCTCAGACACCGGCTGGAACAGGGCCCTGGGCTGGTCTAACTGGACTGTCTGGGGGACGTGTGGGGAGAGTGGGCATCCATGTGGAGGCCACAGCAGGGGTCCCCAGCCTGGCATCTCCCCACCACCTGGACCTTGCATGGCTTCTCTGGCCTCTTCTATTCCCAACTATGGGCCATGATCTGGCTGGAGCCCCTCTGCCTGAGTATCCGAGGCATCTGTGCCAGCCCCCTGGTTCTCCTCCATACTCGGGGGTCATTTCCCCTTGGCCCTCAGCCTCTTCCTGCACCTGGAACATAGGGCAATTTGGGGCTGGCCTGGGCCCCTGGACTGCACGCTTTGCAGGCACACACCCAGAGGTCCACCTCCTGCTGATGCTGAAGATGCTACACCCACAGCAGCCACATACCCACTGCCCCCTCTGGCCCCCACCTCTTTTCTCTTT
Organism: Bos javanicus; assembly: GCF_032452875.1. Lineage (NCBI taxonomy): Eukaryota > Metazoa > Chordata > Mammalia > Artiodactyla > Bovidae > Bos > Bos javanicus. The sequence goes on from NC_083886.1 coordinate 25,938,257, forward strand.
CTTCTAAATCAAACTGCATTAGGGTGTAAATTTGCTGTTGTCGCTCAGTAGCTCGGTCGTGTCCTGATCTTTGTGATCCCATGGACTGCAGCCAGACACTCCTCTGTCCATGGCATTTTCCAGGCAAGAATACTGGAGGGGATTGCCATGCCCTCCTCCAGGAGATCTTCCCAACCCAGGGATGGAACCCAGGTCTCCTACATTGCAGGTGGATTCTTTACCATCTGAGCTACCTTACATGCAATCACATATACCCATTTTAGTCACACAGTTTGATGAATTTTGACAAATGCCTGCAACGCCTCCCCGCCCCGCCCCAACCCATCACTCTTGAACCTTCCTCCTGCCCCTTCGCTGTCAATCTTCTCTGGCTCCCAGCCTGGCTCTGTGGCTCTGTTACTAGATTTGTTTTGCCTTTCCTAGAATTTCACAGAGCTGGAATCGCTCAGTATGGGCTCTTTTTTGGTTCTGATTTCTTTTCCTCAGCACCAGGGTTTTCAGCATCATGCACTCTGTTGCACAGATGGATGCGCTGATTTTTATTGCTGGTGGGGGGGTATTGCCGTGCACTGTATGGGCACACCACAGTTCGTTTATCCTTCCCCCCGTCAATGGACGTCTGGTTGTTTTATTTTGAGGCCACGGTGAATACAGCTGCTGTGGACCCTTGGGTTCAGGTTTTTGTGTGGACACGTCTTCATTTTCTGTGTTTGCTCTTCCACTTCTCCCAACGCAGCCCCAGTGGGCCTCCCTCCCAGATGTGGTGTGTAGTGGTGGGGGCACAGAAGCACAAAATCCTGGCCTCTGAAGGGAGCAGGGGGAAGGCCACAGGCATTTTGGTGGCTGCCATCGCTGATCCAGAATGAAATATGCCGGGGCTTTCCCCGGAATTCCCTCCTGGGCCCGCGCCCGTGAGGTAGGAAACCTCTGTTTACCTTGGCCGCCCTGTCTTGGCCCGTCAGGCTCCATGCCGTGTGCTGGACGAGGCCAGACTTGGGCAGGCCTGAGGGGCGGGGGCGGAGGCAAAGCAGGCTTGGCCACACGCCCCAGAGGCCACCGGGAGCCCTGGAGCCCGCCTGTGTCCTGAGCAGACCCCCAAGCCCATCATCGGGCCACTCACTGCCTGTCTGTCAAGATGAGGGCCAGTTAGATGATCAAGCCAGACAGAGTCATGCCTGGCCCATCTCATGGAGCTGGTTGAGGACACCCGAGTGTGTATAAAGGCTGTGATCTGAGATGGACCTTGTACAAGGGGGAAACCTTTTCATTCCCAGGTCCTGTGGTAAACTGTATGTCAAATCCTGTCCCCCAAATAAAACCTGGCAGCTCCTAAGGGCAGGTACTGCCTGCTCTAGTCTTGACCAGCTTCCTGGATGCCCCATCCGTAGCACGGGGACCTCTTGCTCAGAGGAGACCTGCATGCGTGGTTTATTGCTCTGTGGCCACTGCTAAGAAATTCTTTGAGACTTCCCTGGTGGTCCAGTGGTTAAAACTTCACCTTCCAACGAGCAAGGTGTGGGTTTGATCCCTGGTCGGGGAGCTAAGATCCACATGCCTCAGGGCCAGAAAACCAAAAAGTGCAAAACAGAAGCAATGATGTGGCAAACTCAACAAAGACTTTAGATATGCTCCACGTCAAAAAAAGAAAAGAAATTCCTAATCTTTGAACAAGAGGCTCCACATTTTCACTCTGCACTGAGGCCCAGTGGTTATGGAGCTGGTCCCACCTCTGGCCCTGTGGGCAGGGCCCGAGTCCCATCACCAGGGCAGTGAGTCCTCCCTTCAGAGGAGAAAACGAGGGAGGCAGAGGACCCTGGCTCTTCCCTTCCAAGAGGTCCCAGAGGGCAGGGCCGTCTGGGCAAGTCAGGAGTTCATGACAAGCAGCTTCATGAGGGCCCTGGACAGCGTGAGCCTCAGGAAATCTTGGGGGGATGCATTCGAGTGGGGCTGGTAAAGACCAGAGATGGATGGTACCTGGGGGAGAGACAAGACCCGTGGAACAGCCGGGGCTGGGGTCCCCTCTGTGGGGAACAAGGGACCCCTGATATTCAGGCTCCAGGCCCAGTCCTGCTTCCCACGGACCACCCCCAGCCTCGTTTCCCCATGAACCACGTGTAAAGGCCTTTGATCACGTGCACCAACTGTCGAATGCCGTGCACCTGCGGAGGAGGCAGTCATGCCAGACTCGACTCCAGAAGTCAGGGTCTCCCCTGCCCCTTGTCTGACGAGATCATCTCTGGCTGGGGACATGGGAGCCCCAGATCTTGCTCCCGGATCCTGGGGGAGGGGGTACAGGGGGTGGGAGCCCCCAAGGGAAGCATGCGGGGGGCAGAGAGGGGCCCATTCCCCGGGAAACACAATGACCCTCATGGCCCCAGACACTCGACCTTTATTTCTCTACCAGATTTCAGGTCAGCAGGTGGGTACAGGCCCCTGCCCCTCCTCTCCGCCCTCCTCCCCTACAGACATGGGAGACTCTGGGTTCTCTCACTTTCAAGAGAAGGGAGGGCAAAGGCTAGGGGGAGGGGCCGCTGAATGTTGAGCCCATCTGTCTGCAAGGCAGGCCGAGGGGGCTTTTGATTCTGGGGGCCAGGATGGGACATGGGTCTTGATTTACATATAAAATAATCACTCTGTACACTCTCGAGGAGGGGCAAGGACGCAGTCATTGCTCACCGCTGCTTCTGTGCCGAGCTAATCTTTGCCGGAGGGGCAAGAGATGAGTGCAGAGAAACATCTGTGTTCCTCGAACGCTCTCTTCCCTCCACGGAGGTGATCCAGGTGCTCAAGGGTCCCTCCAGCAAGGACGGAGAGACGGAATGTGCCCTTGATAACTCACCATTCTTAGTGACAGACACCCTTTTGGCTCATGGGTGTGCGGGGGGCAGGGGCAAAGACTAAGGCCGAGGATCACCCGGCCATGCAGAGTTGGAGATGGCTGAGCCCTGGGCTGGGTGGCAGGGCACAGTGTTCAGCGATCCCAAGGAGGTCTCAGGTCTCAGGCGGCAGGAACACAGAAGGCAACCCCATCCTCTGCTTGGTAGGGCAGGCAACGCAGAGATGGCGTGTTTCGTTTGCTTGGAACAGAGGACCCTGAGTCTGGAGCTGAGGTCGGCAGGCTGGCCATTTCCCAGGAAAGGGGGATCCCTGCTCAGCCCCCTCCCCCACTCCTGTGTCTCTCGCTGTGAGTCTTCAACTCCCTGCGTGGATAAACAGAAACAGGCTCAAGCCCTCGTGAGTTGATTCCAAGGAAGCAGAGTGGAATGGAGGGGGCTGTCTGTCCTCGCTGTGCACGGCTGGGTCCGGATGTCCCCTCTTCACCCTGGGGCCGACCAGGCCCCAGACCAGGCACTCGCTAAGAGTGAGATCAGAGTGGTTCCCAGAACTCCATCAGTGTAGACACGCCTGCAGGTCGCTAAGGGCATGCCCCGCCTCAAAGCAGGGGGAGCGCTCCGAGTGTGAGTGCACGTGCTTGTGATCCGGGGAGGAGGGCTCTGGGCCAGCTCCGGCCTCTGGGCAGGCCCCTCGCAGGCTGCAGTTCCTGGACTAGAGCCCAGAGACCTGAATCACAGAGCCCCCCGGCAGGCGGGAGCGGGGACGGAGACCCCAGGCCAGGCCTGGCGGTGAGCCCAGTGAGCAAGCAGGCGAGTGTGCAGGCGGGTGGGGAGTGGGGGCGGCGGAGGCGAACGCTTGGGCACCGTCACTCTGAGGTACATGCTGCAGACTCCACTCTGCTCCCCGCACTCACTGCTGGCCCTTGTCTTCTGGAAGAAAACCCGAGAGCGTGTGAAGACATATGTGTGGGAGCACACATCCAGGCTGGCTCCCGCGGGCCCCTTCCGGCCTCCTCTTCTCCCACTCTCCCATAGCATCTCTCGGTCAGTCCCCAGCCCTGCTCCATCCCTCTGGACATCCCCGGGGCTTCCTTCACCCCACGTATTCCATCAACACCCCCAGAGCATCCGACGCCCCTTCTCCTCTTGGTTTCTAGTTTGGTGAACCACCACCCACCAGGAAGAGGTCCGGGAACCAAGACCACCCTGACACCTCGCCCATGTCTCGTCCTCTGCTGCCTCAAGGCCTCTCACCAACACCCTCCTGCCCCTGGCATCATGCTACAGACTCAGCCCACCGCTCCCTTCCATGGCTCCCTAACTGCCATCAGAATAAACCCCAGGCCCACCTCACATCTTGAACCCTCCCAGATCGGTTCACACTCAATCTCTCCAGGTCTCCCACCCCCTCAGCAAGGCCCACAGGCCTCCGCCTGGCAGATGCTCAGCCACACCTGGGCAGAGCCAGGAGGTGGGGCAACGGGACACCCCACAACCCCCCGGGGCTGACCCAGCACCCACAGTCCTCTGAAGGACACATTCCTCATAAATCGTGGGGAAGTCATGAGCATCAGTCCTCTGCAAAACTTCCCTAAAAGGCCACCAGGCTGGCTTGGGAACATAACAGGGTCTCTTGTCTCACCCCTGCCCGGGCTGCCTTTAGGAGACCCAAGGGACTGCGGCCGCATGGGGCAGATCCGTCTAGGCTGCCAGTGGGCACACTCCACCCTATCTCTTTGATGTGGGCACAGATGCCCAGCCTACAGGCCCCACGCCACTCCTGACAGCTGAGCATCACACTCACAAGCCAAGCCTCACCAGGACCACAGTCAGCATCTCAGGTTATTGGTGGAGGTGGAGGCACCGCCTGGGACCAGCTCACCCTGGGCCTCAGTGTCTCCCCTCCCAGACCAGCTCTACAGGCCCCAGCAGCCTCCCTTCCTCTAGCCTCGCCCCCCACCTGCCCTCCTTGGTGATCCCAGTTCTTCCTATGCCTCCGCCCTTCTGTGGCTTCCACTTCCCTGAGGACAATGTCCAGGGTCCTTACCTTGGTAACCGAGGCCCCTGCCCAACTCTGGACTCACCCCTGTACCCTGCACTCTGAGTCCCAGCCCCACTAAGAGCCCAGCTCCTTCTCCGCCAAGTTCAATCCTTCCCTTTCAAACCTCTGCTCAAACCCTACCTCTTCTATAAACCACCCCAACCCCGGCCTCGCAAGGATGCTCCCTCCCCTGTCCCGTCCTACTAGGGGCCTGCTCCCCTCCCCAACCCAGCCAAATCCTCCACCATCCAGCAACCAGCACTGGAACAGTGTCGGAAACAGAGGCTTCTCCCCTTGGCTGAGAAATAGCCTCACTTGGGAGTTTTCTCGAGAAAACGTGCGGAACCTCTTGGCCAAAGAAAGCTCTTGAAGACACGAAGCTGTCTGAGCTGCCCGCACCCCCAGGAGGCCTGACTGTGGAGGTGAGCGAGTGTGACCAAGGTCAAGCCTTCTGGGTGGACCAACCCCCAACTTTGCGCTCCAGCCGGAGTCAGGGGTCCAGAAGATAGAGTTTCAGACGACAGAGCCAGCTCCTCCTTCACCTCCCCTGGAGCGTCCACTGTGCTCAGTCGCTTCAGTCGTGTCCGACTCTTTGCAACCCTATGGACTATAGCCCGCCAGGCCCCTCGGTCCATGGGATTCTCAAGCGTCCAGAGTAGGGGCCAGAAAAAACCCCGCAGCAGGCACAATGCTGTGTCCGGCTCCCCTCCCTGCACCTGTGGGCTGGAGCCTTGCTTTGGCTCCCACTCCCACCAGCTCCACTTTCCCCTTTGGCTGAGCCCTCCTTTTCCTCCACCATGTCTGGTCACCCTGTGGACAGACTTGGGGTGGGCCAGCTTCTCCAGAGAGTGGAGGCTGACTTGTTTTGGCCTTTTTAATAAGACAAAATATTTTCAGTGCCCAGGAGGGCTGGCCAGCATGGGAGACGGGGGCTGATTGACTGCCTTGGTCCCTGCGGAATCCAGACACGTGATCTATTTATAGCACCCCACCCCCACCCCAGGCATGCCCCCCAGGCCTGGGATACATTCCTGCCAGAGGTGGCCCTTAAGGACCCACCCAGCTGCTCAAGCACAGGCCTCGGTCATCTCTGGGCCTAACATGGGCCAGCGGCCTGGCCACAGACCCAAGGCCTTGGCTCAAAGTCCCAGGAAGAGGGAGTTTCTCACCCCTGCTTCCTCCCTCTCTGGGCAATTCAAAGAGCGAGAACAATCCCGTCTCCCTGCCCTCAGGAGGTTCAGAGCTGCCTGCTCTCTGAGCCCCTGGCAGAGGTGGGTAGAGACGGACAGCATGCCCCAGCCCGCCCCTCCACACACCGCCCCCCCACCCTGCCCTTCTGCCCTCCTTCCCGAGGTAAGACAGACCCAGAGATGGGAACTCAGAAAATGCACCTTTCACCCACCCACAAGGTGGTGCCAAAGAGGCCGACCCAGTGTGGTCTGGGGTCCCAGAGGAGGCAGTCAGCGGCTGCCCAGTCTGTGTCTGGGAGGCCGTCCTGACAGTGCCTGCATTGCGACAGGCTCAGCTCAGAGAAGTCAGAGGGGAAGACCCAGAGCAGGGCACAGCAGGCCGGGCGGGGCAGGGCTGGCAGCGAGCAAGGAGAGCGAGGCAGCCCAGCCCTGAGTGGTGCTCCCATCGGCAGCCTGGTGAGCCCAGGGCCCCGGCCCCTAAGTGCAAGACCCTGCCGACACCCACTGCAGACTGGGGGCGGAGGCAGGCGGGGAGGTGGGCCGGTAGTGGGGTCTGGGGCCTCCACTCACCATCCACGTGCTTCCGGGACAGGTACTTGAGAGCCTCGTCGAGCAGGATGACAGGCAGAGATATCTGGAGCACCGCCACCCACTGGCGCCCATTCAGTGGGGTCACTTGGAAGATGAGCTGGGATGGGGGCGTCTTAGTTAAAGGAAGGAGTGCCCAGAGCCCCCCACATCCACCGCTTCACACACCCCCGACTACAGTGGACTCTTCACAAACACGTCTAAGATGGCCCCCCGTCCCGCCTCCAGATCTGTGTCCACTCAGTCTCCTCTGTCCCAGGCGCCCTCCCCTGCTCTCACCCGCAGGACCAAGTCCTTCTGTCCTGGTGGGAAGTGGGAGGAATTCTGCACTGGCAAAGGGCATCATCTTTCCTCCTGTCCCAGCCTTGGGGGACCTCTTTTTTTTTTTTCTATTTTTTTCTCCCCCTACCTGTTCTGTTCCCCAAGTCTGGGAGGGATGTCCTGAAGTGGGGGACACATCTGGCTGACCAGGGTCCAGCTCCATGTGGTCAGGGAGCACCATCAGACCTCTCCCCCATCACAGCCACCAGGCAGTTTCACAAAGAGGCCCCGGAAATGCCCAGCCTCAGAGGGGAATTAGGGCCCTGTGACCCCAGGAGCTGCAGGAGGGGAGCAGGGCTGGGCAGCGACTCACAGGCAGGGGCGGCACAAGCAGAATGAGGAAGTGCAGGGCCATGGACATGGCCACGGCCGCCAGCAGCCAGGGGTTCAGCCAGGGCGGCATCCGCAGCAGTGACTGGTTCTCCGACACGCTGTTGAGGGCACACGGGGCGCTCACCTCAGGCCAGGATGCGGGCAGGCCCCACTCTGGTCCACCACCCATCCCCCAAGTGAGGTGCAGGGAGGAGCTGGTCTGAGTTTCAGCATCGTCCTCTAAGATCCGGAGTGCTTCTGGGAATGCAGCCAGGAGGGGTGTGTGGCTATTGCCCACTCAGCCCCCAGGGGCCAGTCCTGGGGCTCGGACCCCCTTTCTCTGACCCTCAGACCTAATCCTGGCCCTTCTATTCTCTCAGACCTCAACCATGTCTCCCTTGATCGCCTGGATCCCAATTCTAGCCCCCATGGGCTCTCAGAACCCTCCTCTGGACCCTTCTGACCCTCAGACTGTAATTCTGGACACCTCCACCCCCAATCCTGGGCCCCTACTGACCCTCAGCCCCTGTCCCAGCCCCCGCTTCAGGCCCCCTGCCAGCCCACCTGTTCAGGGCATTGCACATCTCAATGGTCACCAGCACAGACAAGGCCATGGTTGTGGGGAAGCGTGACTCAAAGACCTCGCAGTCAATGCCGGCGAAGACTGGATTGTCCTCGGAGCACTTCAGGAAGTTCCTCTGGGGGCAACCAGGTGAGATGGGGTGCAGGCAGAAAGAAGAGTGGCGGAACCAGGGCATGGGGAGCCTCACCCCACCCCCTCACCCTCAGCTTACATCTGAGGACACAGTACAGCCAGTGCTGCTGTGGAGAGGGAGGGGTGCTCGCCCAGGGAGGGGTGCTCGCTCACCCAGGATGGGGACAGAGGGGCTGCATTGTGCCAGGGGGTAGGGCAAGATGTACTGCGGTGGGGTTGTGCTGAGAAAAGGGAGAGCAGCTGGTATGAGGCTGGGGAGGACGGCAGGGGGCCCTGGAATCAGGAGGTGAGGGCCTAAGTATCAGAGGTGCAGGGGTTAGGAGAGGCAGTGATTAAATGAAGCCACCAAATGAGTTGGGCTTCCCCGGTGGCTCAGAGAGTAAAGAATCTGCCTGCAATGCAGGAGACCCGGATTTGATTCCTGGATTGGGAAGATCCCCTGGAGAAGGAAATGACAACCTACTCCAGTATTCTTGCCTGGAAAATCCCATGGACAGAGGAGCCTGGCGGGCTACAGTCCATGAGGTCGCAAAGAGTCGGACACAACTGAGCAACTAATGCCAAATAAGTAAATGCATATGAAAATCAATCAGCAAAATTATACTTGAATAGAATTCACCTTTAGCTGGTAGAAGACGAGGCTGTGAGCGTGCGTGCTAAGTCGATTCAGTCATGTCCAACTCTTTGCAACGTGACCCTATGGGCTGTAGGAGCCAGGCTCCTCTGTCCATCGGATTCTTCAGGCAAGGATACTGGAGTGGGTTGCCATGCCCTCCTCCCGGGGATTTTTCTGACTCAGGGATCAAACGCAAGTCTCGGGTCTCCTGTACTGGCAGGCAGGTTCTTGACCACGAGTACCATCTCGGAAGCCCAGAAGATGAGGCTACTGGGGCCCTAGTCATGATTATTAAATAAGATTCCATTCACACCTCTTCATTTCTGCCTCTGAAATCGAGCTCTACCAGACCTGCCCTTCGCTCATGACAAGGCCTAACACATGCATGGTCAGGTGATGGCTTGCTACACAGCTTCTGCACAATGAACAAGGAGCTCTCAGGACTCAATAAGGGAGGTGGCACTTGCCCCTGTGGCCCCAGGGGAGTTTTCTTCCTGCCCCCTGAACCTTGCTCTCAGAAGCTGCTGTAACAAGATGCTGAACCGAGGCCACTAGTGAGAACTTCCGTCTGGTTCTCTTCCGCACCATGGGGATTCGCGTGAACATTCACAACCATTATACAGCTCTGTTCTCCAACATCTGGCCCCTGGAATCTCCTCTGAAACAGTGATCCTTTTAAGATTAAAGTTTAGAAATGAGGGCCATGTGCTGCGAAAATAAGCCTCAATGAGAAATCTGTAATACGATCAGCGGCCTGACCTCCTGCCCAGGAAATCCATCCCTCATTCCCCACACGGCATAAATGCGGGTAGAGCGACTCCGTCAGCCTGAAGGGACTGCTGGTTCTTTCCTCTCTTGTGCATGATGCAAAATGATAAAAGACCATGGCTTGGCTAGACTTCTCTCTTGACAAAGAGATGGAGAGTCTTATTTAAATCAACAGAGGAGGGAATTTCTCCAAAAAAAACTGAGCTCCAGTATTTGGGACAAGTGCACAGCTTTATTTGGCACTGATCACAGGGCAGAGAAAATGTCCTAAACTTTGAAACCACCCAACTGACCAAGAGGACAAATGTTTTTTCGGGTTGTGTCACCACTGTCAGGCCTCACCTCCAGATCTTAACGGTAAGGACCTTCCTCAAACGTGTACACGCAGATGCCATGCACACACCTCCCATTTGGGCACATGTGTGCCTGCATCCCTATGCCCGCGCATAGGGAAGACAATGAGAATAGAATCACATGGAGGTGTTTCAATAGATTAACATCCCGGGACTTCCCTGCTAGCACAGTGGGTAAGAATCCGCTTGCCAATGCAGGGGACACAGGTTCGATCCCTGGAAGATTCCAACTGCCACAGAGCAACTAAGTCCTGAACAACCGAATTCCACGTGCCCTAGAGCCTGTGCTCTGCAAAAAGAGAAGCCAAGACAACGAGAAGCCTGTGCATTGCAATGAAGAGTGACCCCTGCTCACCACAACTAGAGAAAGCCCACGCACACCAACGAAGCCCCGTCACAGCCATACAAAAACAAAAACACCCTGCCCAGTTCCGAACTTCTGGGTCTCAGCAGTGAGCGCCTGCACTGTGCCTGGGTCCTGGCCGCAGTGTGGCCTCCTGCACTGTTCATCAGAAGGTGCTCAGGGGCTGGAACTTCTGCCTCGCAGTTTCATCGTGAGTACCCCTCCCCCGGGGGGTGGCAGGCCTGTTTCTCTGGGTGAAGCTACTGTTCTCCCTACTCCTTCCCTTGGCCTCCCTGGCTATTTCCCATTCGCCTTCACCTGTGAGCCTCCCTCTGGGTTTCATTAACATTTACATAGCTCTTACCACGTGCCAAGTGTTGGTTTAGGCACTTTATATGTACTGACTCGGGTAATCGTCTGGATAGCCCTACGAGGCAGGGTCTATTACCCAGTTTATATGGGTGGAGAAATGAAGAGAGAGGTTAAGTAGCCTGTTCCAAATCACACAGCTTGTGTGTGATAGAACCTGGGCGTGAACCTGGGCGGCCAGGATCCAGGATCTACTCTCCTGCCTTTATTCAGCATCCCTCCAGGAATGCTAGCAGGGCTCTGGGCACCTCTCCTGAAATTCCAACACCTGCAGCTGAGAGTTCTACTTTAGGTCTAAGTCTTGACCACCTCCGAGTTCCATAGCCTCCTGCCTTTTCTCTGCGGAAGCATGGCTCACTATAAAACGTGACCGCCCATTTCCCTGGCTCTCTCCCCCACCAGACGGGACACTCTCTGCAGATACTCTGCCATTTCAGTCACCACCATTGCTCTAGCAATTTGTGCCTGGCACAGTCAGTGCCTAACAGCCACTTCTCGCCCAAGTGGATAAATGAGAAATGGAATGATCTGAGGACAGTTGGGAAGGTGGCCCCAGGGGGACTGAGGGCTGACTGGTGGTGGGTATGGGATGTGTGTCTACCAGGACTCCAGGGGTCTGGCTGGGGTGACCAGGGAGGAGGTGGAACTGAGATGCAGATGGAAGAAGAGGGAATTGTTTGCAAAAGGGCAACTGATTTTGACTTTGGACTTGGTGAGTGCACTGGGACCATGGGCTATTCCATAGGAGGTATGCAGCTGGCTGTATGGGACTGCTCAGAAGGTTGATATGGGGGGAGGTCCCTGGAGATTTGGGCTTCATAGCCCAAAGGAGGGTGATAGTGGGACAGGAGGAAGGCTGTAGCAGGACGGTCAGCACACCCCACTCTCCACCTGCCGCCCCTACAGGAGCTGCAGGGGCAGGTGTCCGATCCATCTGCCAAGGGCTAGGGGCCACCAGCCTTTGGGATAGGGGTCTGGGTCCAGGCTCTGCACTGCTGCCAGGAGGGGAGCCCCATGTGCTTGAGGGTTGGTGGGAGAAAGAAAGCACCCCCAGCTGCCTCCACCTAGCTGTGAACCCCAGAAAGAGCCCTCACATTGCCCCTGGGGGTGGGGAAGACTGTTTCCCTGACACACCCAAGACGGGGGCAGGAAGTCAGGGTCCCTCTCTTGAGCTCTTCTGTCTACAGGAAAATAGAAAGGCTAACACACCAGAGGAAGGAAAGTCTACATCCAGGCAGATCTCTCCTTTAAACCAGAAACCCACCACTGGCCTGGCCAGAATTGCTGTGACGGTTCTTTCAAGCAAAAGAGATGCGTTGGCTGCTCAGACAGAAGGGCGGATGGACAGACAGCAGTTGAGGTCAGGATGGAGGTGGCATCTCCTTGCTTACTTCCAGAGCTAGGCTGAACTAAGCCAGGCCTGTGGTGTGCACCTGCCAGCCAGGGGACTTCAAGAGGTCAATGGGTCCTTTCCCCAAGAGACAGGTTGGCTATAAAAGCCTGGAAGATTCCTTCCCTCCACTATTGATCACTTCAGTCTGACCCTCTGCCAAAAGTTCCACCATTTAGGTGCTCCTATCACTGAGCCCTCAATGTTCGGGAAGTTTCCCAATAAAGGTAAGGCTTCCGGGCAGTGAAGCCCTGAGGCTCCCTGTAACTGAATGACAGGGGGAGCGAGCAGCAGCTTCTCTGGCTCGGGGGCTGTGCTGCTGTCTCTAGGCCTCTGGCGGCTTCTGAGCTTGTTTCCTTAAGTGGCGGGCGTCTACAGGTGTACAGGGGTGGGGAGGGACAGCCACTGGCCACCTGTGGGGTTCTGGATTCCCTCTCTCCTGGAACTCCAACAACAACACCTCTCAGATGACCCCAATGGGCTTCCTGGCCATCCCTTGCTTACCAGCTGGTAGAAGGTGACCTGCGGTCCCTCGGCATCATATAGGAACCACCAGGTGGCAGCAGCCACTGTGGCCAGGCCGACGTACACTGTGGGGAGGGCAGGAAGAAACTGGCTATAGTGCACGCCTGTGGTTTTCTGGCATCTGATTCCCTTTCCCAATAATCTGCTGAATCTCTGTCAGGGAACCACTCTCTCCCTTTAGTATGTAGTACCTACCCTCAGGGTCAGCAGAGGCCCTGATGGGCAGTCAGCATCTGCTCCATCCCTGGCCACAGCAATTGGCAAGGAGATAGGCAGGTGACACGACATGGGTGGAGAACAGGCCTGAGAATTTCATCCTATTTCTACAGAAGTGATAGGATAAGACTCTTTCTTCTGCTTTATTTGGGACCGTAATGGGGCAAGTCTGAGGACTGGAGCTTTGGCAACCATCCTGCCATCCCAAGGGGCACCTGCTTAAGAATGAAGCTCAGGCAGAGCTAAAATATGCCAGTGACAGTCTGAGGGCTGGATCCAGACATGCCTGAAGCATACCTAGTCTTTTCAGTTACATGAGTCCACGTACAGTTTTTCTTGACATAAGCCAGGCTGAGTCATATTGGTCTGGAGTTTGTAAGTGTAACTGATACAAGGGTCTTAGGAAACTCCAGGAATCCCTATGAAAGCTGGGGCCCCACTCACCTCCAATAGCCAGATATCGGAAGAAGAGCCAGCCACTGATGAGGGCCTCTCGAGGGTTTCGGGGTCGTTTCTCCATAATGTCCAGGTCTGGGGGGTTGAAGCCCAGGGCTGTGGCAGGTAGGCCATCTGTGACCAGGTTCACCCAGAGCAGCTGCACAGGGATCAGGGCTTCGGGCAGGCCCAGAATTGCTGTGAGGAAGATGCTGGAACCAGAGTCATGGGCTTGAGCCCCCAGCAAATGGAAGGTCCAGCTGCTACTCACACCCAAGGCCCGGGAGTGCCCCCCACTGTCTCTGCAGCAGCCCCGCCTCACTCTGCTAGTTCTGATGTGTGTGCACGAGTGAGAAGTGGGTGCATACATTCTGGTCACACTGGGCCACCCCAAAACCCCCAGTCTCAGCTCTGGGGCCTGGATAGACCCGCCCTTTAGGCCTCTTCCATTGAGGACAGGACACAAGTTCTCTTTAAGACACACACACAGACACACACATGTGGACAGTGCGTGCCTGAGCAGATACACATTTGTTCACAGATGTGTGCAAAACACCTAGTGCAGGACACACAATCCCACAAACATAAGCAAACATCTACACGCTTGCCCTGACGTGCACAGATGCAGAGTTCTTACACGGCCAGGCAAACGTGCGCTCACCATTCGCCACAGGCGTCACTCACATGTGAACCTAAGTGTGTACACGATTACATGCGAGCACAAATCCTCGGTGCTTGTACTCATGCCCAAAGATGAACAGGAAGTCACATGTACACGTGTACACAAGCCTCTCACTCAGGCACACACCCTGTGTGCACACACACAAACATATTACTGCCCAGAGGTGAGGTGAGTTCTCCCATCTCGCAGGACTCTGAAAGTGGGAAGAAGGTCATGGCTGGAGGGATGCCAAGGGATTTCTCCAGCACCACCCTGGGGATTAAGGTACATCAGGGGTTCTGGAGAATGATGGGTGTCCCTGTTCCTGCCCACCCTGAGGTGGGACTCTGGAAGGTCCCAGTCTTCCAAGGAAGGACACGGGTCCCGTCACCCCTGCAGCCCCATCCCAGGACCAGGCATTCTCCCTGTCGCCCCATCCCAGACCAGGCATTTTCCCTGTCCTGGGGATCCACAGCTGGTCCAGAGGGCTGGGAGGATGGAACACAGGGCCTCACCAGACAACCTCGCCAACGTTGGAGGAGATGAGGTAGCGGATGAATTGCTTCATGTTGCTATAGATGGCCCGGCCCTCCTCTACCGCGGCCACGATGGAGGCAAAGTTGTCATCTGAGAGTACCATCTCCGCCGCTGACTTGGCCACGGCCGTGCCAGAGCCCATGGCAATGCCAATCTCTGCTTTCTTCAGGGCTGGGGCATCATTCACTCCGTCTCCTGTCTGAGGGCCAGGTTAGGGGGCTTCACACCTGAGAAACTTCCCTGACACCTGCCTGACTCCCCTCCCTGAGCCTGTCGCCAAGTTTAGGGGTTGTCCCCGAGGAAGCAGACAGCTGAATGGAACCAATGGTGAGGTCATGAGCCTAGAAACTGATCTGGGGCAGAGGCTAAGGACAGGGCAGGGAGTGCAGACAAGGACAAAATTGAGAAGAAGGTCAAGTTTAAGGTCAGAGAGGATGGTGAGGTGAGGACGGGAAGAAGGTGAGTCAACATTGAGGGCAAAGATGAAATCAAGGTGGGATGTGGGGTAGAAAATGAGACTGAGGTTAAGGACAAAGTTAAGGTCAAATCAGGAATGAGGTGAAGGTCATGGCCCAGGTCAAGGGTCAGTTAGGGGTTGTAGTTAAGGTGAAGGCTGGAGCCAAGGTGAAAGACAGGGTCAAGAATGGACTTATGTTCAAGATAAAAAAATTAGATTAAAGGAGAGATCAAGTCCAGGCTATGGTCCCTATCAGGAAAGATGTCATGGTAGAAGTTAGAGTTGATGTCAAAGTCAAGATCAAAGCTGAGGTCAACATAAAGTAATAGATTGTTGGGGGGGGGGTCAATGTCAGGGATCAGATCAGGGTCCAGGTAAAGACTGGAACTCGTATCAAGCTTGAATTGAGTAAAGGATCAGTTTAAGGTGTTTAAGGTTGAGGTCAGGGACCAAGTCAGTGTGAAGGTCAAAAATAAGAGCCAAGAACAAGTTTACAGTTGTGGTCAAGTCAAGGTTGGTGCCCAGCTCATTATCAGGTCAAGACTGAGCCACATATAAGAATTAAGGTCAACATAAAGGACTGGGATAGGCTGGAGGTCAAGATTATAACCTGAGGTCAAGAGAGGGGAGAGTGAGATCGAGGTTAAGAGTAAGATCAGCGTTGATGAAGAGGTCAGCAATCAAGAATGAGACGGAACAAAAACTGAGACCAAACCCAGTGTTCATCCAGAGGGGAAGGGATGAAGAGACGGGTATTACAGTGCAATGCCACTGAACAGTACACGAAAAATCATGGCACTGAGTCCCCCAACAACATGGATAAACCTCAAAGGAAAAAGGCCAGACAAACAGCAAATGCTGTATGATCCCACTCATGTGAAAATCCACGAGAGGCAAAATAATCCATGATGCAAGAAAAACAATCAGAGCAGAGACTGCGAGTCGTGGCTGGATGGAGAAGGTGTGTAAAGGAACCTCATGGGTTATGCTAAAGTTCCCTCTCCTGTGTGAGGGCAAAATGTACTGATGTCTACAACTGAGTCTGAAATGCATTAAGGAAGATGGGTTGAAGGTGGGTAGATGGACAGGTATGCGATAAAGCAAATATACCTATGCTATTTACAGACTCTAGACAGCAGATATTTACAGGCATTCGCTATAAAAATAATTTCAATTTCTCTTTGGGCTTGAAATTTTTTGAGATAAGATGTTGGGAAAAATAAGAATGAAGCAGAGGCAGGGGTTGGCCAGTTGCTCTTTCTAAGCCCTGTGGTCAGTGCTTCCCACCATACCCCAGGCCGCCACCTCCCCGCAGGCTCCCAGCTTGTGGCCTCACCATGGCAGTGATCTCATTAAAGGACTGCAGGTTCTCCACAATGCGGGACTTGTGGGCGGGCTCCACCCGGGCGAAGCAGCGGGCCGTGCGGCAGGCATGGCGCTGCTGCTCGGGGCTGAGGTCATCAAATTCGCGGCCCGTGTAGGCCTTGCCCGCCACGTCCTCCGTGTCCTCGAAGATGCCAAGCCGGCGGCAGATGGCCACGGCCGTGCCTTTGTTGTCCCCTGTGATCATGACCACACGGATGCCTGCCTGGTGGCAGCGTGCGATGCAGGCAGCCACCTCGGGCCTTGGAGGGTCCAGCATGCCCACGCAGCCCACGAAGGTCAGGTCCGTCTGTAGGGAGTGGGCAGATGCCAGCGGGGCCCGAACCCATCCTCAACCTGCCACCTGCCTAGCGCTGCAGGCGGACACACGGGCCCGGGGCCCCAACACCCACCTCCTCCTGCACACCCACCTCATACTGCAGGTGGACACACAGCCCTGGGGTCCCAGCACCCACCTCGTACTGCACAAACTTGCTGCAGTCATCCAGTTGCATGTCCTCCTTCCTCGGGGGCATGTCTCGGGTGGCCAGTGCCAAGCAGCGCAGTGTGTCCAAACCTGAGCCCCAGTCCTTGACCTTGGCCAGGATCTGCTCCCTGGAGGTGGTGTCCAGGGGTACCGTGCGGCTCCCCACACGGACTGAGCTGCAGCGCTCAATCACACTCTCAGGAGCCCCCTGCAGGAGCGGGACAGGGGAGGAGACAACTCGGTCAGTCGAGACCTCTTCCCTCCCTCCTGCTTAACTGTGAGTTGAGGCCTAGATCTCAGGTAAGTAAGGTCACTCAAGGGACACACAATAAGGGGCGCAACAGAATCCATCCATCTTTAAGAAGGTTGGTGCAGGAACCAAGTGGGCCCCACTGTGAGAGAGCCCAGAGGGTAGGGGGGCTCACATAGAGTGTGATGCAGTGTGAAGCCCACAGCAGAACACCCCCCCACCCCGGCAATTAGCCTGCAGCTGAGAAGGCCTGACGCAGCATTTTGGGGGACAGGGTGGGAATGGCACCCTCCTGCAGACCCTGCTGCCCTGCCAGGCTGGTGCTCCCACGATCCCAATTCTGTAGGGTGCTCTGCATCAGGAAGTGGGCTGAGCCCTGCTGGGAGACCAGAAACAGAGCCCAGCTGAGGGTGTGGGTGATGTGGCTCTGGAGGGTGGTCATGGGGTGCAGGGCTTCTCACTGGCCTTGGGGTCTCACCCTGGACCTCGTCCCAGGCCTGGAAAAAACCTCTGAATCCTCCATCAGTGCCTCATCCCTCTCCCCAAAAGGTACCCCAAACACTAGGGGGGTTTTGTTTGTTTTTTTGTGGCCGAGCCACAGGGCAGGCGGGATCCTAGCTCCTCGACCAGGGATGGAACCTGAACTTCCTGCAGTGAAAGTGTGCAGTCTCAACCACTGGAATGTCAGGGAAGTCCCTTGACATATATACATACACACAATATATATATACAGCATATATATATATATAGTCAAACACTGGGTATTTTAAGAAACCCAAACTCCCAATAC
Organism: Bos javanicus; assembly: GCF_032452875.1. NCBI lineage: Eukaryota > Metazoa > Chordata > Mammalia > Artiodactyla > Bovidae > Bos > Bos javanicus. The sequence goes on from NC_083886.1 coordinate 25,955,817, forward strand.
AGAAGCTTTTTGTTTTAAAACAGGTTTAAACCCCCCACTGCAGGTTTTAAAACAGATTTTAAAGATTTTGCTTTACTCTGACTCCTACTTCATATTCAAAATCAGTGACAGGAAGGACTATGGATGAGAGTCCGGATGGAGCTGTTTCCTTTCCTCCTTAGGACTGTTTCCAAGACACAAAGCACCAAGTGTGGACACCAACCACGTCAACAGTCCCCATCAGAAGCAAAAGGGCTCCTGAGACAGTCCAGCCTGACCCGCTATTCAGACAGGGACCCAAGGCCCACGTGGGAGACGGTGGCCCCGAGGTCATGCGGCAAGGCCGTGCCTCTCAGATCAGACCTGGGACCACAGGGAGGGGCAGGCCTCAGCATCTGGCCTGGGTTTTACCTGCCCGACACCGGGTCCCCCTCCCAGTTCCCCGTGGCAGGCTGACCACCCTCATTCCAGAGGCATCCCTTTGCCGAGGGTCTCCCACCTCCCCCAGTGTCCCACGGCTGCAGGCTCTGGCTCGTCAGAGGACTGGAGAGCAGGCCCCCGGGGACTCCAGGTGTGCAGAGGCCCCAGGCCGGTCAGGCAGGCCCACCTTCACAAACATTTTGCTGCCCTGGGCCACCAGGCCAGGGCGGGTGGGCGTGCAGTACACTGACATGGACTTCCGGTCTCGGGAGAACTCCAGGGTGAATTCCTTCTGCATCAGCTGCTTGATGACCTGCGGGGCCCGGGTGGGTCAAGGCGTGAGGGGCAGGGCCAGCAATCCTGGCTGCTTCCTCGCCAGCTGCTCGACCCCATGAAGAGCCTCTTGCTCCCTACACGGTGGTGAATCTATCCTCTTCTAACCCCAACATTCAAGGCCTCCATGTCCCTCTCCAGCCCCAGAAATGCCCCAAAGTTGCCATTTCCTGACGAGGCTGGGTAATTTCTGACTCCAAGTCCTTGCCCACACTCAGCTGTTCCTCTCTTTTTTCCCTAGACCAGTCTTACTAGATAGGCATCTGAGGTCCTTCTTCCTCCCAGAAGCCTCCCAGGACTTCCTTCCCCTCTCTCCCTTCTCCCGATGCCCCAGAAGCCCCAGCCACACGGACTGTGGCCAAGGCCCCCATGCTGCTCACCGCGTTGCAGGCGCCAGCTCGTTCCACCCGGGAGAGAGTCTGCAGGTCCGTGTCAAAAACATTCATCTTCTCCACCAGGCATGTCAGGGCTGTCTCCGTGGCCTCTCCCACCTTCTCATACACACCCTTGGCCTAGAGGGGCCCAGGTACAGGGAGTCAGGGTCGGGGCAGCCCCCGGTCTCACCTCCCATTCACTGCCTGAGCCTTGGAGCTCCCAGGCACTCCTGCTTCCCTCCCTCTTCTCTCCCTGAGGCTTCATATGCCCCTGCCTCCAGCACTCTTCATAGGCTTACAACAGCCAGTGCCCACCCAGGCCACTGCTACCTCCCTCTTGAGCCCCATGCCCACTCATGCAGTTGCTGCCCGTTGGGCTTGATTCCCTTCCGACCCTCAGTCTACCTCCATCTCTCTGTATGTGCCACTCTAGTGACTGTTCCGGCCAAAATGGCAGCTAGAAGCTACCTGAGCTCTTCCCTCTTTCACCTAACTGGTCACCAAGTCCCAGGATTTTGGCTCCAAACTCTCTCCAACCCATGTCTACTCCCCTCTTCCTGAAGCCCCAGCCAGGACTCAGCTGACATTTCTCGGGCCCAGATGACCACACAGGGCTCCCTGGCCCTGGTCTTGCCCAGTCTGTTCTGTCCTCCACACTGAGACTTAGGTGATCTTCTGTGAATGCAGATCTGACCATATCACTCCCCTGCTCTATGCCCTTTGCTATCTGTCTGCTGCCCTCAGCTGGGCATCAGACTGACTTGGTCTGGCCAAGTGCCCCCATTCAGGGGCAAAAAGCCTCCCGTGTGCACCATGCTTCTGCTCCAGCCACAAGAAAGAGTTCACTGCCTAGATCACATCAGGTTATAGTGGCCTGTGGACCGTTTCTGGGCTGTGCCTTTTGCTTTAAACACTTCCTAGTGTTTGTCCCCTACACCTCTTCTCCCAGGCATCCCTGGCCTTTCTGCCTTTTACATTACAGTCCCCCACAGCCCAAGAGCCCCAGAGCAAGGTTCTAAAGCCAAACCGAGGAAGAAGCGGGGGGCAGTGTGGATGGCAGTGCTCCTGGGGTGTGGCACTCCCAAGCGGCAGGGACTTCCAATCCTGGGAGCTTGGATACTCTGGGAGAAAGGTCTGTTCTGAGCGCCTGGATACTAGGGAAGTCACTGAAAGTGGGTAGGGACCCACCTCGTTGTAGTCCAGTGCTGAATCATTGCACAGGGCACAGATGGTCGCCAGCTCCACCAGCCCATCAAACTGCCCGCAGCGCACTCGCCGCTCTCCCTGACGCCTGTGGAGCCAGAGGGTCAGAACTGGGTTCTTGGCCCCGCCCCTGGGCGATGCCCAGTATGTTGGCCGCGCCCCCAGGAGGCCTCGCCAATGACAACTCTCAACAGTTGTCCTACGTAGCCCCGCCCACCCGTAAACCCCGCCCACCTGTGCCCCTTCGCCGAGCACTCACACTTCGCCCTCCGGGGCATACGTGGTGCCCGAGATGGTGAACTCGTGCAAACGGCAGGTACCCGTTCCGGCCTCAGCTACCACGAACATCTGGGGGGCACAAGGGTGTGCTCATGTTTTTCAAACTCTTGTTTCATTATCCTTAGTAGGACTGTTCAAATGAAGTCCTACTAGGGATTCTAGCAGGTCAGGGGCTGCAGGGCAGCAAAGCAAGCTGGTGCCCCCACCCCTGCGGCAGCCTCTGGTGCACTTCTGTGGGGGACTAAGGTCTCAGACACAGAGCGTGGGTTTCCAGGGTTTTATGGGAGCAGGGATGGGAGGAGTGATCAGGGGGCCTGGGAGAATGGGAAACCCACAGCCTTCAGCAACAGCCCAGCCACTCCTCTACCCCAGAGACCTGCTGGAGTCTCAGCCAGACTCCCTGGAGCATGTGGGCAGCAGCCCAGGATCTGGGATCGAGTGCCAAGGAATGAATAATTCCTGCCTGGGCCCTTCCCAGGTCACTGGAGCTGGTGTATCGGGTGACAGGCACTGACCACAGAGTGTCATGGTGGAGCAGGATTAAAACCTGGGTCCAGGCCCGGCTTGGCTCGGATGCCCAGGCTGTACTTGACCCTCCCCTATTTCCTTTATGGTCACCTGGCAGGGCTTGCACACCCAAACTTCAGACGAGGAAACTGAGGTTCACAGATGGCCTGCGAGGACCCTACAGAGTGACACATGTGTCCAAATGATGCATGTCCAGCCAGGCTTTGCTGCTCTGCCCCAGGAAAACCTGGATCTGCTTCCCACCATGGGACAGCACACATATTCTCTCCTCCATCTCTGGAGTCGGGGAGTGGCCCAGAGAGGTAGCCCTGCCTGCCGAGCATCACACAGCAACACCCAGGCTGGCTGCAGCCACTCACCCGGCAGACCGACATCTGATTGGTGGTGAGCGTGCCCGTCTTGTCCGAGCAGATGACCGAGGTGCAGCCCAGAGTCTCCACAGAGGGCAGGCTCCGCACAATGGCGTTCTTGCGGGCCATCCGCCGCGTGCCCAGTGCTAGGCAAGTAGTGATGACAGCCGGGAGGCCCTCGGGGATGGCAGCCACAGCCAGGGCCACAGCGATCTTGAAGTAGTAGACAGCACCTCGAAGCCAGGAGCCGCCGTGGGCAGGGTCGGCAAAGTGCCCGATGTTAATGACCCACACGGCCATGCAGATCACGGAGATGGCACGAGACAGCTGCTGCCCAAACTCGTCCAGCTTCTGCTGCAAGGGCGTCCGCTCTGGCTCCACGGCGGCCATCTGACTGCGGATCTTACCCAGCTCAGTGTGCAGGCCTGTGGCCACTGCCACACCCACTGCCTTGCCTGATGCAATGTTGGTGCCCTGGCCGAGGGAGGGGATAAGCAAAGGGGCTGGTTGGCACCTCAGTAGGGGACCAGGACCCCTGACCCCTTCAGGCTGGGATTAGGGCTCGCTTCCTGCTCCTTGGCTTTCTCTTTCTCCATGTCACTTAGTGCTCCCAGACAGATGCAGCTATGTAGTCTTGAGTTACGACTGTCATCGCCTTGACAGTGTCAGCTCTATGCAGGCAGGGACTTGGTTTGGTGCCACATTCCCAGTGCCAGCATGGGGTCTGGCACAGAGGCAGCAACAGCTGATATTGACAGCACAGCATAGCACCAAGCCATTAAAATGAGGTTCATACACAACCAAAACAGCCACACAGGGGTGCTGCTGTGATCTCAGGTAAACAGTTTTAAACAGTATTTACTGAAGAATCAAGAAAATCTGAGCTTAAGTACATCCATTCCCAAGGCCCCAGTAAGATCCCCAAGCCCTGATGCAAGAGCTGGCCAGCATGAGCCTCCGTGTCCTCCTGTAAAATGATCCAGCAGAGGCGAGAGAAACAGCTGTTAAGGGGAGGCTCATAACTCATCCCCTTCAGATGGGTGCCCTGTGCCAAGGCTGGAGAGGTGGGTGCTGGCAGCTTCAGTATCTCTTCTGCCCTGAGCCATGCAGCTCCTGCCCCTACGTACAGGCCCCTCTGCTAAGGAAGGGCTTCCCAGATGGCACTAGTGGTAAAGAATCTGCTTGCAATGCAGAAGACCCAGGTTTGACTCCTGGATGAGAAAGATCCCCTGGAAGAGGAAACGGCACCCCTCTCCAGTATTCTTGCCTGGGAAATCTCATGGACAGAGGAGCCTGGCGGGCTACAGTCCAGGGGGTCGCAAAGAGTCGGACACGACTGAGCGACTAAACACGCATGCACTGCCAAGGAAATGACCTGCAGTTAGCCAGAGCGCCCTCCTTAGAAAGTTTCCTGTGACGGCTGCTGATGCCTGGGCGTGCCCCTTGGTGTCCCCTCCCCACCCAAAGCAGCTTATCCAAGGCTTCCGGGCACCTTGGCGGGGCGCTCCCCTCAAGCAGAGCTGCAGGTGAATATCACTTTCTCCCTTTCTGTTCACTTCTGGGGACACTTTATAACTTAGCACCCAGGGCCACTGCCAATCGGCTCGACCCCTCGTTGTGGCCTCTGTGCTCGGCTTCAGGCTGTTACTAGGCAGCCCATGAGCATCACCGGTTAGGTCTCTCTGGGGCCACAGGGGCTGATCTCTTCCCCCAGAGCTGAACCCCATCACTGTCCCTGGGCAGACACTCTCCCTGGTGTCTTGTCTTAGGGATCAGTTTTCTTATCTGAGAAACGAATGGTTCCTGACATTCTCTACCATTCTGGCAATGCTCCTCTCTCTAGAGGATTCTGCTGAGTGACTATACACAGGCTCTGTCCCTCTCCAGCTTAAAGCAGGATAAGCCTAGCAGGTAGGAGAAAAACTCTGGAATCAGATGGCTGAGTCCACATCCCAGCTCTGCCGCTCACTGGCTGTGTGAGCTTGGGAAACTTACTTAACCTCTCGGTGCCTGTTTCCTTGCTGGAAAATGCAGACAAGTATACTTATTTCAAAGGCGATCCAAGCATAAAATAAATACATACAGGTAAAGGTCTTAGAACAGGGCCAAGCACACAGCTCCACTAAATATAACTATTATTATCACCAGAAATTTTCACGTATTCTCAATGATTGTGAGGTTCTTTCCCATAGGGCTCTATCTGATTCATCTAAATGTTATTATTTTATTATAAGGCACTTACAGAAAACAGCATGTTCTTCTTGTCCTGGTTGACAGCTCTGGGGTCCGGGATGGCGTCTGTGTGCTTGGTCACAGACACAGATTCACCTGGATGTAGAATCAGAAATGAGAAGCCCGGGACTTCCCTGGTGGTCCAGCGACTGAGACTCCACACTCCCCTTTGCAGGGTGCCTGGGTTCAGTCCCTGGTCGGGGTACTAGATCCCACGTGCCGCAAGTAAAGATCAAAATCACAACTAAGACCCAGTGTAGACAAATACATACACACATACATATTTTAAAAAAGAAACAACAAGCCCCGTGTGAAGTCCTCCCATCCCCGGGCCTCTGGACCTCACCGGTCAGGATGGACTGGTCCACTCTCAGCGTGGTGGACTTGATGTCAATGAGACGGAGGTCGGCGGGCACTTTGTCTCCCACTGTGGAGGGAGAACGGCTTGGCTGAGTGTGGCTCTGGGCACCCCTTCCCAGGAAAGCCTGCAGGGCTCCCAGAAGCCAAGGCCAGGGCTGGCAGGCAGGCCTGAGCTGTCCCCTGGCTTACAGTCCCTTTATTCATCCAATGAGGTTCTAGCTAAAGAGCTGTAGAGGGATCCAACAGCCCCCCTCTACAACATACAGTCAGAAAGAGAAGAGTGGGCTCATTAGCATCTTATAATGCAAGGAGAATACCCCGAAGCACCTGCCACTTCCACGATGTCTCCAGGGACGATGTCCCGGGCAAGGATGCGTTGCACACCCTTTCGGTCCGCGCGGATCACCTTGCCCATCTCAGGCTCATACTCCTTGAGGGCCTCGATGGCACTCTCCGCGTTGCGTTCCTGCAGAGGCAGGAAGGCTATCTATCTCTGCTGGCCCTAGCAAGCCACCCCCTTGGAAGGACACCCCTTGGGGCCTGGGATGGATCTGGAAGCAGAAGGACCTGCAGGGTTCCAGAACCAGGTGAAGGTGACACCTAGCAGCTGGGAGACCCCAGGATGCAGCCGCACCCCCAAGTCTCCCACCTGCCACACGCCCACAATCGCATTGGCCACAAGGATCAGCATGATGACCAGGGGCTCCACGAAGGCTGTCGTGGTCTCCTCGCCCTCCTCAAACCAGGCCAGGACCTGTCGGGATCAGAGCTGGTGAGTGGCAGCTATGCCATGAGCCAGGGTCTGCCTGCCATTTCCTCTGTACTCTGGGTCCATCTACTCCTGTTTGGGAGAAAGTACCCCTGGGGAGCCCTGGATTTGGAGAGGTCTGCTCTCAGAAGGCCTTGGCTTGGTTACTACTACCTCCAGGTAGTGACCGCCACAGCCCACGTCCCACCCCACCCACTCTCAGGGTCATGGGGCCACTGTTGGCTTGACTGTGGTTCTCCAAGTGTGGGGCCCAGACCAGCAGCAGCATCACCTAGGAACCTGTTAGAAATGCAAATTCCTGGGGTCCATCCCAGACCTGCTGAGTCAGAAACTGGGGTGGACCCCAGCAGTCTGTGTTACAATATCAGGTTCATGGCCCTGTGCTCAGAGGACCATGGTAAGAGGACCAGCCAGAGCCCAGGCCTGGAGGCGGGAGACCTCGTTCCAGTCTGTTCCCACCTCTTGGCCCAAGTGGGTACTTGTCATCCTCTCCAGGCCTCCATGTGTCCATCTGTTCTGAGCAGGGGGTACCAGAACCCTTTTGGCTTAGCTGTAGGAGTCCTCAATTTCCAAAGGACAGTGAGTGGCCAGGATAGTCAGACTGAGCTGGCTGGGCCCCTGCCGGCTGGAGGGCAGGGCTGGGAGCAGGAGTGACAACCACCTTCTGGACTCCATTCCCTGCATGACCCTTGGGTCTCTGCTGCTCAGCCACCAATGCCCCGCTCCCCACCGCTCCACCCTGGGCCCATGGCCCTGTGGGTCCAGAAGGAGTCTAGGCTGAGGACATGGTGGGCAGCAATCGGGAGCAGCAGCCAGGAGGCAGCTGCGGGAGGTTGAGGTCTGAAGTCTCTCTGAGGAGCCATGGAAGGTACTGCATGCGCTCTCAGCCCGGGGGATTCGCCCCCCAGGGACATTTGGCAACATCTGTAGACTTGACTGTCACAACCATGCTAATGGCATCTGGTGGGCAGAGGCCAGGGATGCTGCTCAACACTCTACAGTACACAGGACGGTCCCTGCCACAGAGAACTGTCTGGTCCAAGAAGCCAACGGTGCTGATGCTAAGAAACCCTGCACCAAGGCAGGGAGGGGTGGGGTCAGAGGTGCTTTTGCAGGCTCACTCTGAAAACCAGGCTGGAAGAGGGGCTGGAGGGGACAGAGAGCTGGGAGTTCACTGTGGGGGCTGCAACGGTTTGGGCGAAGAATTGATGCTTTCAAACTGTGGTGCTAGAGAAGACTCTTGAGAGTCCCTTGGACTGCAAGGACATTAAACCAGTCAATCCCAAAGGAAATCAACCCTGAATATTCACTGGAGCAGCTTCAGCTACTATTCACAATCTCCAATATTTTGGCCACTTGATGCGAAGAGCCAACTCATTGGAAAAGACCCTGATGCTGGGAAAGATTGAAGGCAGGAGGAGAATGGGGTGACAGAGGATGAGATGGTTGGATGGCATCACCAACTCAATGGACATGAATTTGAGCAAACTGGGAGACATTATCGAAGGATAGTGAAGCCTGGCATGCTGCAGTTCATGGGGTCGCGAAGAGTCAGACACGACGACGGAGCGTGTCTGACTCACGACTGAGCGACTGACAACAAAGGGGGTGGATAGGGGCCCGGGGATGCCCACAGCTGAGAGGATAGCCCTGTGGCTCAGAGCCTGGGCCACTGAGCACTGCCTGGACCCGCTCCCCGGCCCAGGCTGCCTGATGCCGTGGGAAAGGGCTACTTACGAAAGAGACCAGGGCGGCCAGCAGCAGGATTCGAACCAGGAGGTCCTCGAACTGTTCCAGCACGAGCTCCCACAGGGACTTCCCTGGGAATGGGAGCGCCACATGAGGGCTGGGCTCCTGACCGACTGCCCGATCGCGTCCATGCGGAGCTGCGGTGGCCCAGTCCCTCCCTCCCATTTGAAGGAGGAGAACCCGAGGCCCTGAGAGGCACAGATGGGCAACGCTGGGGGCTCAGCCAGGCCCCACCGCCTGGGAGGGGAGGACACAGCCTGACGGTGGCTGGCCCGGGGTGCCATCTGGTGCCCTTGCAGGCCGCCCCGGCCCCAGCCTCACCTTCCTCGGTCGGGAGTTCTGCAGGATCCAGGCAGCCAAAGGAGCCATGAGGAGACAGAAATGACTGGGTTACCAAGCAGAGTCTGAGCAGTCCCCTCCCTGTGGTGCCCACCAGAACCCCCACGATGGGCAGGACACATTCCCCCCAGGTCTTTGAGGTCACAGAACACATGGTTTGTGCCTGGATGCTTTTACATCCCTCCCCCACCTGACTCTGGTGGAGGATGGCCTGCTGTGACCTGACTCACCCTGGGACAAAAACCGAGCCAGGGCCCTCCAGGCCAGTTCCTCCTCCATTGCACAGAAGGGAAACTGAGACCTGGAGATGGGAACCCTGAGGTCACATCAGGGTAGAGTTGGTAGTTCTCAGGGCTCCCTGCACTGCCCTTTCTCAGATGCCCACCCAGTCCCATTCAATGTCCCCCTACCCACGGGGTCCCCCTAACCACAATGTCCCGTTCAAATTGAGAAAACTGGCTCAGGCCACCTCTGACACACCTGCTTCTCCAGGACCAAGGGGACAAGGCCCGCAGCACTGCCCACCCCACCCAGGGCTCCCTGGGCATGACCTCAGCAGGCAGCGCCACGGGCTTCAATTCCTGGAGGCTGAATGTCAGCTTGGTCCCTCCCAGCGGCCCGCTCCAGCAGGCTCAGAGAGGACCCAGCCAGCCTGCCGAGGCCCAGACCCACAGAATATTTTGAAGAACCACGTCTCCAAACACCACAGGGACGTGCTGTGCCTTTACAGGCTCCACTTTCATCTCCTTCAGGTCCCAAAGCACCCATGTTACAGCTGGAGCTGGCTGCCCCAGTAACTGAGTCCAGGAATCTTCCCAACAGCCTAAAGGGGAGGTAAGTGGGGAAGCCGACCCCGTCTTGCAGGTGCAAGAACTGAGGTCCAGAGTGGATGCGTGGCTTGAACAAGGTCACACAGCAAGCAGGGGTGTTTGTGGGTCTGAGGAAAGGGACCCTGGAAGGGCTTCTCCCTCCTTCTGCCGATCTCAGGACCTGCCCAGGGCTGTCTGAGGGCTCTCTCAGACCAAGCCTAACTGACCCTTGTCTCCTTTTCTCCGGTACTATTCCCAGGACAATCCCTGGGCCAGCAGCATCGGGGTCACCCGGGAGCTTGTTAGCAATGCAGAACCCAAGGCCCCACCCCAGGCCGCTCTTCCTCCCTCCTCCTCGCTGACATGGGTCTTTGCCTCTGCCTACCTGCTTTCAGCTCAAGCACCAGCCGGCATTTTTTCCCACGGGCGGCCCCTACCCTGACCACCTGTTTGGAAGGTCTGGGGTCTGCACCTGGCAGCTGGACCATGGGGAGTACTGAGCAGCCCACTGGGCTGCAGGAATCCAGGAGGAAAACATAACCTAAAAATACACTTTCTAGCATTTTTCTCCAAAGTCCTATTTTAGGCAACAGCTGACATTTTCCGTGGAAAATGTAATCTCCAGTGTCCTGAGTTGAGATTAAAATCAAACAGACTTTTTCCTTCTGATCTATTTAGCTAAAGTGAACAGGAAAGGCAGGAGAGAGGGCCAGCCCTGGTTTCTGGGCCAATTCTCCAATGGAGCAGGGTCTTTTAGAGGTCATCTCAGCCATGCCCCAGCCTCGGAGTACACGTCAGCCTGCTTCTGCCATGCTAAACCCAGGAGTTTCCTCAACTCCTCAACCTCTGCAGGTGTCTTCAGGATTCCTGACCTAAGGAAGAGTTTATCTGTAAGTCTCACCCGAATCCCTCCCTCTGTCTACCTAGCCCCTCCCTCTGCTGGCGTGTAGCCTCGAAGCCACCATATTCCTCAGGGCATTTTTTCCGGATAGGGGCGAGGCCTGGGGTTGGGAAACCTGTTCCAGAACATACCAGCTCTAGTGAGTGAAGTTGCTCAGTCATGTCCAACTCTTTGCAACCCCATGGACTATAGTCTACCAGGCTCCTCTGTCCATGGAATTTTCCAGGCAAGAGTACTGGAGTGGGTTGCCATTTCCTTCTCCAGGCGATCTTCCCGAGCCAGGTATTGAACCTGGGTCTCCTGCATTGCAGACAGACACTGTATCATCTGAGACACCTGTGAAGCAGCCACCAGCTCCAGTCCCCACTGCAAACTGCCCTCCACCTGCTGGTCTCACCGGGTCTCCTCCCTCTCCCCTTCCACCTGACTGTCCCCTTCTGCTGACTCACAGCCCGATCCAAGGTCCACTCTTGGTGTCGTTATCACGCTGTTCCCCCGGGGCTTCTCATTCTCCCCACCTTGTGGACACACAATAGGACTATACGTCCCATCTTCCTGTTCGAGTTGCAAAAAGAAGGATGTGTGTTAGTTTGGGCTGGAATGTAGAACTGTTGGAGAATGGCACTGTCCAGTGGAACTTCCTGCGGTGATGGAAAAGTCCTACAGCCATGCTGTCTGATACGGTAGCCACCGGCCACATGGAGCTATTGAGCACTGGGAATGTAGCTAGTGTGACTAAGTAGCTACATTTTATTTCTTTATTATTATTTTAAAATATTTAATTATTTGGCTGTGCCAGGTCTTGGCTGCAGCATGTGGGATCTTCCATCTTCACTGTGGCATGTGGAATCCAGTTTCTTGACGAGGGATCAAACTTGGGCCCCCTGCATTGGCAGCCGAGTCTTATGACACTGGACCGCCGGGAAAGTCCCAGCAGGTATATTTTAAATTAATTTTCATTCACTGAAACTCAAACAGCCACACAAGGCTAGCGGCTGCCCCAGTGGACAGCACAGTCTGGAGCTCTCTGACCCTCTGCTATAGCAACCAGGACCTGTGTGACGGTATCTGCTTTGTGAACCTGAGTCACAGAGTCAGGAGACACCGAGCTGCACGGAGGTGTGCTCGTACAGTGTGAGCAAGAGATGACCTGAATTGTTTCAATTCAATTCACTGAAACTGGGGGGTTGTAATGCAGGATAACCCGGCTGATCTTAACCAATGCCATCTTCTCCCCAGACCTGGCCTCTACCAGGGTAGAGCAAGGCATCCCTTCCACTCCCACCCCCTGCTCCTAGGGCAGGCTCAGTAAGCCATGAGGTCACCGCAGATGCCCCAGCCATCCATGCAGGAGGGCCCATCCCTGCTCCTGAAGTGCAAGCGCTTCCAGTCCTGCCTGAGCAGCTGGCTCTCTGGGGGGCCCTGGGCCTCATTTGGAAGATAGAGTACCACCCCAACCCTGCAGGGCTACTATGTGAATGAGCATTATTATCATTATTGAGTCACAGTTATTAAGCACCTGCTGCTGCTGCTAAGTCACTTCAGTCATGTCCGACTCTGTGTGACCCCAGAGGTGGCAGCCCACCAGGCTCCCCCGTCCCTGGGATTCTCCAGGCGAGATCACTGGAGTGGGTTGCCATTTCCTTCTCCAATGCATGAAAGTGAAAAATGAAAGTGAAGTCGCTCAGTCGTGTCCGACTCCTAGTGACCCCATGGACTGCAGCCTACCAGGCTCCTCCGTCCATGGGATTTGCCAGGCAAGAGTACTGGAGTGGGGTGCCATTGCCTTCTCCGTATTAAGTACCTACTATATGTCCTTGCCTGGAGAATCCCAGGGACAGGGGAGCCTGTTGGGCTGCCGTCTCTGGGGTCACACAGAGTCGGACACGACTGAAGCGACTTAGCAGCAACAGCAGCATATACCAAAGAACTTCCCAGGTGGCGCTAGTGGTAAAGAATCCACCTGCTAATGCCCGAGAGGCAACAGCTGTGGGTTCGATCTCTGGGTTGGAAGATCCCCTAAAGAAGGAAATGGCATCCCACTCCAGTATTCCTGCCTGGAAAATTCCATGGACAGAGGAGTCTGGAGGGCTACAGTCCACGGGGCCACAAAGAATCGGACACGACTGAGCGACTGAGCACTCACACCACGCAGCGTGCCACATGCCTACTTCGTCTCCGGAGATGAACGGTGGCACGCTGTGCGCCTAACACACGAGAAGGTGCTCCGCAGGCAGGATAATCACCTCCTTGTGTGCACTACTCTCTGGTGATTCTCAAACAAGCCAGCAAAGAGGATATGATTATTATTCCCATTTTACCGAGTAGAAGCGCAGAGAGGTTGAGTGCCTACCTAGTTCATGGTCACACAGCTGGGAAGTGGCAGGGAAGGGTTTTGAGCTCGGGCAGTTTGGCTCTCGAACCCGTGCTCTGGCCCTCTTGCACTCACTCCTAGACTGTCCTGCCTTCCCACCGCAGTGGTCCCCGAGCCTCCCCCAGTCAAGATCACCTAAAGGATCATAATCTCCCATGTCCTGACTGTTGGGCTGGGAGCCATCGTCAGCTGGCCCTTCCAAGGAGAACGGCCCATCTCCTGATGCCATCCCCCAAGCCTCACGGGCCAAGACAGAAACAAGAGGTGCCGCCCCTCCCAGACCCCTGCTGGGCCAATCCGGGGGCATATAACTCCCCCCAGTATTGCCTGAATCGTTCATACGGTGGCCTCTCCTGACAAAACCCTGCTCTGGGTAACTGTTGCCAGACTAAATCAGCCCCTGTCCACAGATACCCGACGTGGGGCTGGCCTGTAGGGTCCTGGGATGTGATCAGAGAAACTGCAGCTGAGAGCACAGAGTCTGGTCCAAGGACTGGAATTCAAATCCTATTATCTCGGTAGTTCTGTGACCATGGGCAAGTCACTTTAAGCCTGGATGTGCCTCAGTTTCCCCATCTGGAAAATGACGATAGTAAGAGCAACCACCTCATGAGGCTGCGTAACATGCATGAAGCACAGTGCGTGTGAATGTTCAGTAGACCTTAGCCATGACAACGGTGCACAGAAGTTCCCGTGTGCGGAGCAGCTGGGACAGCACCCGGCACACAGCAGGCACTCAATAAAACGGAATGAATGAATGACGCCACCCTGCTCACCGACCTTCCATGGGCCTACAAGATAAAGACCAACCTTCAAGACCTTCCTGGACTCACCTGTCCAGAATCCCTCTCATATCTTAGATGGCCGGCCCTCCCTCCACCCGCCAAGCAAGATGCCTCACGGTTGCCCCTGGTTTTGCCCCGCTCCAAGATTTTGCTTTCACAGTCCCTTCTGTGCAGGGTACCTCCCCATCTCATCGGAACTTCCCAGGAGGGCTTCCTGGAAGAGTCCTCCTCTCTCTGGTCTTCAGTGTTGCCTCCTGCTCCAGCATCGGCGTACCTCTAGGGCAGGCAGGGGGTGAGTCATCCCTAGGTCCACCCAGAGCCTCACAGAATTGTTTATTCTCTTGCCCCACGGTTCAGCCCTGGGGCCACAGCCCAGAGCCCAGGAGAAGGGAGGTGCAAGGCCAAGACTGCCCCCAGGCTCCACTCACCACCTGCTCCCTTAATTCCCCCCTTGACTCCTTCCTCCGTTGGAAACTGGTATTTCGGCTTCTAAATGTTGGTTCCAGCCAGGTTCCAGCCGGGTGAGGCGAGTGCTCACCAAGGTCTTCCTCAAAGGTAAATTTGCAGAGCAATTAAACTCTCATTTGCAAAGTCAGGGAGAGGCCTAGGCTGGGCAGACCCCACCCCACCCGCCTGGCCTGTCCCTGGTCTCCAGGCCCCACCTGGAGTGGTCAGTCCTACCTGGCTGACCAGGCCCCAGAGGCCAAGTGTTGGCAAGGCAACTGTGTACCCGCAGTGCTGTGGGCAGATGTGGCCATGCCTCAGAGAACTGCTGGTACACGGGCTTGGGGTGCTACAGGGGCAGGGCTGGTGCAGAGGGGCGGGGGGTGGGGTGCCAAGGCTGCCCAACAAAGGTGTGAGAACTAGGGTGAGCCTGAAGGCTCTTCACACCTGGGAAGCCCCTATAGGGGATCTCAGAGCTGTGTCTCCGCCCTACAGACAACGGGCCAAGGAAGCGGGTGCCTCGGCTGAGGGCAGGAGATAAGGTCACAGCCAAGTCACCACCGGCAGGAATCTAAATCAAGACCATCCCTCCCATGTGGCGGCCCTGGAGCTCCAGTACCCACTGCACAGATGGCTGAGGCCCAGGAAGGCAGGCGCCTGCCCCCGTCACAGCCCCTCCCCCAGGCCTCTTAAACCAAAACACTGCCCCTTCCCCGCAGAGACCTCCTGGGGCCTCACCTGACCCCTACATCCCTGGGCTCTGGGGTAAAGGCGCTTTGGGGGGATGGCCGAACCTAGTCCTGTCTCCTGCCAAGGCTCACATCCAGCAGGAGTGATAGGCAGCCCATCCATGGATACAAGGAGAGCCAAGGGCTCCTAAATATATACAATAAAATGCCCAATAGGATTTGCAAACAGAAAAATGCAAAGGAAGACTGTGAGAGGCCACCTTCTATCAGACTGGCATCTGATAAGGTACTGTGTTGGGGAGGTGGTGGGGAAACAGGCCAACCGATGCAACTTTATGAAGAAGAGTGCAGCAACAGCTGTCAACATTGAATACACACACTTCCTTGGACCCAGCAATTCCACTTCTAGGAATCTGTCCTTTGGTGATTTTCACAGTGTGTGAAATGACATGAGGACAAGGATACGCCTTATGTGTGTGATAACAGAGGCTTCGCACAAACCCCAAATCCATGAGAAGCCAGAGGGAAGAAACGCTGGAATGGCCATGTGAAGAAACTCTGCAAAGCCACTAGAAAGCCCAAGGGTGCTCCACGTGGAACCATCCACAAGAGTGACTGTCACAAGGAGAGGAGGGGCAAAAGGCCCTCAAAATCCACTCCCTTTCACGTAAAAAAGACCATCGATCACAGATCCAGAGATGTGTGCGCGCAGGATATCTTGGGAAGGGGACACTAGGGCTGCCGGGAGGGGTTCGTGGGGACGGGGCTGGGGAGCATTTACCCTACACCTTAGGGACTTTTTGCATGTGGTGCTGTGTGCCCATTTTTATTCAAAAAACAAGTTGAGGGAATTCCCTGGCGGTCCAGTGGTTAGGACTCCACACTCTCACTGCCCAGGGCCTGGGTTCAACCCTTGGTCAGGGAATTAAGATGCCACAAGCCATGGTCAAAAACAAACAAAACGAAATCAGTTGAAAGTTTGTAGAAATCCCCCCCGCACACCCCGCCCTGGGCACCTCTGGGACCTGCCGAGAAAGCCGGGCTCACAAGAGGCCAGGAGCCTCCCACTTACTGTCCTGTTGGGGCCTCAGAGGGCACGGCTACATGCCGGGGTGCAGACAGATGGGGGGACAACTCCAGGCACACTCACTGACTGACACCCTCCCCACCTCTCTGCTCAGAGGGCGGGGAGAAGGACCCCGCCCCCTCCTCTGCGGCAGAACTTGCGAACTTTAGGACTTAAGCAAATGACTTCCTGGTGGTTTCTAGCACTAACGACTTTGCAGGTGCAGAGACTTCTGGGGTTGAGGGGACACTAGTCCCTGGGGTGTCCCCCCGCCCCCGCCGGCTTCTGGCCCAGAGCCACACCAGGCTCCTCTCCCGCCACGATAAGGGAGGGCTTGGTGTACGCACTCACTCACAATAACTCTTGTGGCACGGGTCCTATTACAGCCTCACTGACAATGAGCAAATACAGGCACAGAGAAGCAAAGCAATTGGTCCAGGATTGCACGGCTATGAAGGGGCAGAGCTAGGGCCTGAAACCCTGTCAGCCTCACTCCATAGGCCGTGTGGGGCGCCCAGGCTTCCTCCTCAGGCCGGGGCTGGGCCGGGAGGAGAGCCTAAGGCAGGAAGGGGCAACTGGCTCCCTTCTCCTCAGCTCAGGACTTCCAGAGCCCTGGAATGCTTCCTGAGGAAAAAGCCCTCGGAGAAGCCCGAGCGGGGATGGGGGTGGGGTGGTTGGTGCAGGGAGAAGGCGAGCAGAAGGTTCCACTAGCTCCTATCGAGCTGACCCAGCTCTGAGCACAGGCTCCTACTCCAGGGTCCCAGAGTCTGCAGAAACTGTGACCCCCTTGAACAGACAGGAAAAGTGAGACCCAGAGAGGGGCAGGCACCCAGGATTAGCTCCATTTACTGGGTGACCTTAGGTAAGCTGTCAACCTCCTGGTGCCTCAGTTACCCGCTCTGTAAAATGGGGATGACAGCAGTTGTTTTTAGGAAGGAAAGAAGACAAGAGATGAAAAGTGCTAAGACCAGTGCCTGGTACATAGTAAATACTCAGTGAATATTAGCTTTTATTTTTACTACCATCAAAGCACAGAGGAACCGGAGGAGCCCAGGAATAGCCACTCCCCAACTTTTCCTACCACCCTCCCCAAAACACACATCCACCTCTCTGGACCTACACACTGCACTGACATCCTTATCCATCACCAGCCAGGGCACCCTAAAATCCTCTCACCTAAACCAGACAGCATCGGGGAGAACTAAAGGCTCCCTCGTTCTCAGTCAGCTTCCCCTCTTCAGGGAGACATGGGGGCCAGAAAGGAGAGGGTGTTGGCCAGGGTGAGGCAGAGCAACCTCTGTATGGTTCTGGAGAAGGGCTGGGCTCCAGCTTCCTTTGGGAATGAGGACTCTCAAGCGGGAGGCCACACAGAGGAGGCCATGGAACCCCAGCTCTGCTGCCCTGACCCCCACCCCCAACCATGAGCTGGGGGACCGGCCCGCCTTGCCCTGAACTCCTCCAGCAAGGACACCCTGCCTGCCAAGTCACTAATAGGGGATATTAAATAATATTTATCTCCCTAGTTCCTCCCACAGCTCAACTAAATATAGCAGCTAATTTTTTTGAAAAAGGATTTCTGCTCCAGAAAGATAATATTTATATAAGAGGTGGTTGTCATAAACCCATACAAAACCCAAAGCTCCCTTTCTGACAGCTCTTTGCAATTTTCAAGCCAGCCCTGGGCAGTGAGACACACGGGCCAGAGAACCTCCCCTCTGGCTGGCAGGGAGCCCTGCCAGGGTGAGTCCCCGAGATCTGAAAGGACATGGGTCCAGGCTGCATGCTGGGAATGGAGATGACATTTCTCTCCAGAGCCCTAGGGACTCCGAGCCCTAGGGGTGGACGAAGGGGGCAAAATCCTGACTGGAAGTGACTTGGGGGGGGGTGGACCTCTGCATCTTCTACCTTCCCAGGGCCACGTCTGGACAGTACAGGCACTGGCCAGTGCCTCTGGGCCGGGGGAGAATCCCACACGCCACTGAACAGGAGAAAGGATGACACCTTTCCCTCCCAAACAGCAACAGCGCCCAAGGCTGCCTCCGAGACCAGAGATGGGGCAGGCGTGGCTCCAGGTCACCCAGGAAGGAAAGGCCTCCCCAGGCAACTCCCAGTCCGAGGCCTTGAACCTGTCACCCTGCAGGGAGGTGGGTCTCCCGCCTCAGCAGTTCAAAGCCCCCACCACCGACTCCGCCAGCCACATCCGCCCGGGGTGGCAGAAAGAGGAAGACCTGGGGATGGGGGTGGGGGCACCGAAGCTGCCAGCTGACAAGCTGCACCTCCCGGGCGTTTTATTGAGCCCTAGAGAGAGACCCTCGGGGTCAGCTGGGAGGCGGGACCTCAGGGTCTCCGGCTGGTCCCCCTCCAGCTGACCTCGGTGTGCGCACCTGCCGGACTCCGGCGGGCTGCAGCGGCGCGAGGATCCAGCGCGCAGCGGCGCGAGGATCCAGCGCGCAGCGGCGATGGGGGTGGGCTAGGACCTGCGGGAGTGGACCGCGACCGGGATGGAGGTGGGAACCCCGGAAGGGCCGCACCGGTCCCTGGGCCCGGAGGGAGGAGATCGGGGTGGGGGAACCAGGCGTCCGGTCTCCGAACCCGGAACCCGCACCTCCTTCCCCGGTGAAGGTGCAGCGCGGCCCCGCCGGGAGCCCCAAAAGCGTCTGCAGAGGTTTCCGGAGCCCTCGCTTCCTGCCCGCCCGCCCGCGGGGGCCGATGGCTGGGAGGGGCGAGGACCACTCCGCGGCCACCTTGCCGGGGTGGGTTGGGGGAGGGCTGAGACCGCGGCGCGCGAGGTCCCCGCTGCCCCCGCCTGGCCCGCGCTCTCACCGTTAGGGCCGTAGCGCTCCCGCGCGCCGGTCACCTGCTCCGCGCTCAGGCCGCCCTCGGCCGTCACCGAGAAGCGGCGCAGCACGTCGGCGGCCGGGAGCAGGTGCGCCTCCTCCATGCCGCCCGCCCGGACGTCTGCGCCGTCGGCACAGTGGGGGCCGCCTCTCCGAGGGGCTACTGCGCGGGACGTGGGGGACTCGGACCCCGACGGGCGCCGCGCGAGGCCATGACCGCGCTGGGACCGTCCCCGACGGCAGTGGCGGCAGCGGCCGGGGCCCCCGCCAGGATGCTGCGCCCCGGGCGCCCTCCCCGGGGCGGGGCGGCGCGGGGCCCGCCCCCGCACTCACACCCCTTCCGGCCGCCCTCGGAGCCCTCCGCCCCGCCCCCGCAGCGCCCCGGGGCGCGGAGGCCGGGCCACCCGCCCATTCTGCAGAAGGGGGAACTGAGGCCGCCCACGCGGAACGCACAGAGCTTGGGGGAGCCGAGGGCTCGAGGTCCGGAAGGGCCTCGGCCACTGGCCACAGAGCTCCAAGGGGTGGGGGTGGGGAACAGGGCAGGGAACTGGGGAGGGCTGCTGAGCTGAGCTGTCTCTGAGCTGCTTTCTCTTGAGCTCTCTTGGGTCCTGGGGGGTTGCAAGATGGGAGACGTCCATAGAGGAGTTTCCTACCCCCTTGCTCGAACTCTGCCAAGTGTGACCGTGGGTCCAGAGGGAACCTAAAAGCCTATGAATAAGCAAGTCTCCCTCCGGAGCTGACGATGTTTTTCTTCTTTTGATGTTGCAGTTAAGTTCACTTCACTCGCTCAGTCGTGCCTGACTCTTTGCGACCCCATGGACTGCAGCACGCCCGGCTTCCCTGCCCATCACCAACTCCCAGAGCTTACTCAGACTTGATGCTTATGCTTGCTTTATTGTTGTTCTAAAGTCCAGCGATGAGGTTATTCCTCAGACAACCAGAACCTCTAACAGTGACCCAGGATAGATAAAGTAAACCAGTCTTGTTGACTCACACCCTCACCCCAGTAGGAAATGTAACTGCCAGAGGCCTCCCTCCAGAAGTCTGACGGTGTATGGGGTGTAGGCCTCTGACCAAGACCCCTAGGGAGAGTGACTCTGGCCCAGGGCAGGGGAGGGTCTGGGGAAGCCCCATTCCAGTGCTCCCTGAGCTCCAATCTGTCCAGGGGTACCAGAAGGAGGGGCTGTAGGTCAGGGAAGCAAAAGGGGGAAGGCAGAAATCCCCTCACAGCGTCAAAAGGAGGAGCAGAAGAGAGCAATCTGCTCCTACCGGTCTGACTTGAGAGACCCAGCCCCCAGCACCACCACAGCCCCCCACCATCACCACCACATACCCCGACCACGCTGGCCTGTGCTGCCCAGATCTTTGGGATCCACCTTGGCCGTACAAGGTCAGAGATTTCAGAACTGAGTCCACTTGACTGGTTGTTCAGACTCCAGACTCTATGTGTCTCTGCAGCCGGAAACCCTTCTGGGCTGCTGCAGCTGTCCACGCTTTCCCCAACACACAATCCCCAGCTTCCAGCCTGCCCAACCCCCGTGTTGCTGCCCCCTACTCAGTGTCCCCCCTGTTCCTGATCTCTTTCTCCCAGAATGGGGCCACGGTCCTCCTTCTCTGTCTCCCCTTTGCCTCGCCTCCTCGAATATAGAGACAATCAGTGAGGACTGGCTGGCAGCAAGGTCCAGCCCTTGGCTGCTTTTGACGGGTCACCCAGAGGCATCCGCTGGGGCTCAGCCTGCTGCCGTTAAGGTAGGGCGATGCTGGTTTTCTGGCTGTGGCTCCTTGCAGCCTGACATTTTATTTATTTATTTGTAATATTTTTATTTACTCCTTTGGCTGTGCGGTGTCTTATTTGTGGCTCATGGGATCTTTAGTTGCAACATTTGAATTTTTAGTTTTAGCATATGGGATCTAGTTCCTCAACCAGGGATCGAACTCCTCTACATTGGGAGCGCACAATCTTAGCCACTGGACTGCCAGGAAAGTCCCACAACTTGACATTTTACATCCCAAGTCTAATATTCCCTGTGTTTCTCCCTTTCTTCCTCCACCTCTGCGGTCCACAGAGACAGCCCTACCTGTATCTCTAAGTTGTCGGGGAAAGTGTTAGCCAGGGCTCCGTGGGGACAGAAAGCCCTTCACTAGAGACCTCTCTCCCAGGGACATGAAGCCCTGGTCACAAAAGCAGCTGGAAATCCCTCCCCTCCCCCATTTACACTCCCCTTTGTCAACTCCAGGGACCTTAACACGTAGCCTCTCCCACTCCACCCCGCCCTCAGCTGTCAGTTGGTGTTTGCTGGAAGGAAGCGCCAGAAGGCTTGTCTGTTTGCTCTGGCAGCCTGGCCCATGTTCCGTTTCTCCAGCCCACCCCACCCCACCCTGCCTCTGAAGCCACCCCAGGCAGGGCCAGCAACTGCCAGCAACTCTGGCCCCCCCACCTGGCAGGTTCACACACCCGTCAGCATGCCCACCTGCTCTGCTGCCCCCATGACAACTTCTGGGCACCCCTCCGCAGAATCTGTCACAGACTCACACACAGTCATCTCACACCCCAGCTTCTTGCCCAGTTGCTGTGTGCCCCATTATACCCTCTGTCTTCACCTAGACAACCAGCTGGTGGCCAGGGGGACGTGGGCACAGGTACGCTGTCCAAAGGGCTGGTCTGTCCTCCCCACCTCCCAGCTGCCAGGTACTGAGAGCTCCAAGCCTCGCACCCAGTCCCAGTGCTGTCTAAATCCCCCACAGGACAGACGATGGCAGAGCTTACCACCTCTGTGGCAGGAGGCATGCCTGCCAAACTCACCTGAAGCAGGGGAAGGTGGAGCATGGGGGAAAGGTAAGTCTTTGCTGCTGGATCTGGACACAGGAAGAAGCTGTTGCAGACAGAAAAAAAACACCCTACGTAGAAGGTGGGAAATCTCAGTCGTGTGCTAGAGACAGTGGCTCAGTCCCTCTGCCTGGAGGGATCATAAGAAGCACGAGGACGAGGGTCAGGAGAGTAGATCAGAGAGGCAGGGCTAGGACGCTGAGAACCTTGATGGATCACTTAATGGCCTGACTTTTTAAGCAGTGAGGGTTCCAGGTCACATTTGCCTTTAAGAATGGCGTCCCTCCCAGAAGCTGTTAAGAGGGCAGGACTAAAGGGGAGAACAGAGGCTGAAAGGACCCTGCATATATTCTGAAGAAAAAGGAGGAGGTATGGGCTTCCCAGGTGGCTCAGCGGTAACGAATCTGCCTGCCATGCAGGAGACATGGGTTCGATCCCTGGGTTGGGAAGATCTCCTGGAGAAGGGAACGGCAACCCACTCCAGGATTCTTGCCCGGACAGAGGAGCCTGGCGGGATACAGTCCATGGGGTCGAAAAGAGTCAGACACGACTAAGCAACTGACACTTCACCTCCAAAAGTCAAAAGTCAGACCAAAAGTCAGAGTGGGCTGTGATGGAAAAGGACCTGGCTGTGGATTAGATTCCAGGATGAGAGAAAGTAAGGAATGACAGCTAACTCCTGGTGGGTAAGAGGTTTAGCCCTGAGGTCACGGAGGAGCGGCTGGGGATAGGAGGCTAGGAGTGCATCTGGGGCCACAGGAGTGTGAGGGTCCTGCGGGCCTGCAGGTGAAAGTGGAATAGGCGTTCTCCAGCAGCTTCCCTCTTCCTGCCGCGCTTCATGTGTCTCTGCCCCTGCTCAGAGAAGGCCCCACCTTCTCTCTCAAGCCTTGCAACAGCCTCCTCCCTGGCCTCCCTGCCTCCACACTTCTCTCTGTTTATCATCAGCCTGAGCTGGTGATTTCTTGACTTCATCCCTCTGCTCAAGAACCTTCCTTCGCTCCCTGTGACCCATGACCAGTAGGATAAAACCCAGACCCTTCAACCCAGAAGTCACAGCCCTTTCTTTCCCATCTGGCTCCCACACATATCCCAGCGGACCGGTCTCTCCACAACTCTACAAACCGGCCTTTCACATTCTAGTTTTAGCCATTTGTCCAGGCTGTTCTCCGGCCTCACGTGCTCTCCAGCTCTGTTCCCTAAAGTGTTTCCCAACTTTGGAAACTCAGTTCCTTGGCTTCCCCACCCTTGTGTATTCATGCTCTTCCCTGCATGCTTCTGGCTCTGAAGGAGGCCCCGTAGATCAAGGCTTATCTCCCCATTGTGCACAAGGGGAAACTGAGGCCCAGGCAGAGGTTGGGACTCAAACAGGCACATGACCCAAGGAAGCCAAGTCGGAGCTTTGGCTGAAACTCCCAGACTGTGAGTCCTGTTCTTCCTGTGCGGATGGCTTTCCTCAGCTGCGTTCAGCTGCTGAGCTGGGAAGACCTCCTTCAAGGCCCGGGAGTGAGCATGGGACAGCCTGGTCAATGGGGGCTCCACTTTGAAGCTGGGAGGGTCTCGAGCTCTAGTTCAGGGGACAGGTGCCAGGCCAGAGTTTGGGAGGGTTGGAAGCAGGAGGACTGGATTCCCACCCTCTTGTTGTCCCAGCTTCCCCTCCTCGCTCTCATTCTCTCTCTCCCTCCCTTCCTTTTTCTTTTTTCTTCTTCCCTTCCTTCCTTCCCAAATATTTATCAAGGACCCAGCATCCACCAGGAACAGTGCCAGACCTTGGGGAAAGGGTCCCTGTTCCCCTGAGTTCACCTGGAGAAGGGAACAAGTCATTCATCCCAAATAACCACACATAGAGGCAGGCGGTGGGTTCCAGGGATGCCTTGAAGATATGGTGGGGAGGACAGGGAGATCAGAGGAGGTCTCCCTGGGGGAAGGCACGCTTCTGCTGAAATCTGAAGGAACAGGAGAAGGAAAGGTGTTTCAGGCCAAGGGAAAAAGTGAAAGCGTCTGGCTCTGGGACTGTAGCCCACCAGGCTCCTCTGTCCGTGGAATTCTCCAGGCAAGAATAGTGGAATGAGCTGCCATTTCCTCCTGCAGGGGATATTCCTGATCAGGGATCACACTCCTGCATTGCAGGCAGGTTCTTTACCATCTGAGCCACCAGAGAAGCCTAAGGAAATGCCATGCAAAGCTGGCTTGGCCACAAGGCCTTGTAGGTGCCTGCCCATCTCGGGGCCCGAGTCCTCCTGTCTGTCGCATTAGTGCCAGCAGTGGAGCAGCTAGGGCAGGGGCGTGGTCTTTAGAGAAGACAGAGGGGCTGGGGTTGCCCTGTAGCTGCCCCACTTTGGTTTGTAAATGGGTTTGACTTGAATGCAAACAGCCCTAGAGACCTGGGAACCTCACTTCCTCTTCCGGGGTCACTGGGGTCCAGCGGGCAGGTGTCCCAGGCTCCCTAAGATGCTGCTGCTGAGCAAGGATTTCAAGTCCACTGTCTCAGCCCCATCCCGCCCACTTGGACAGACCCCTTGCAGGTGGGCCAGAAAGACTGATCCCCAGCTGTGCAGAGTGGGAGACCCTCTTGTCGGCTCCCTTCCCTAACCCCAAGTTCTGTTATTTTGGTCTTTGGGGCTTGGGGACCCCTGTGCAACTTCCGGATGTACCCCTCCCCCTCCACGCCCTGAGTCCTCCTGGGCCCAGGGCCCCACCTGACCTGGAACCACCCTTCCACCCTGCACCTCCAGCCCCTCCTGTGCCCTGGGACAGGCAACCCACCCCCTCCCCTCCCCTCGGCCCTGCCCCTCAGGGGTGTCCAGCTTCCTCAGCCCCAACTCATCATCACTTCTAGCCACCCATGTTGTCCCACTGGGGCCACGTCTAGTTCCCTGTACCCAGTAAGAAGTGTCTTGTCTCTGGATCTTTTGCTCACTCTGTTCCCTCTGCTGGGAACACCCTGCAGTCCTCTGGGGCTCATTCCTATTAGACCTTAAGGCCAGGAAGCCACGGAGCATCCCTGAGTCAATAAGACTCTCAGCCCTGCATGATCCCATCAGGCTCCCAGCACCTGGGCATTCACTGTCCACCCTGTGCCCCCTTGAGCACAGACTCACCTCAGTTCCCACAGGTGTCAGAGAGGGTGTTTGAATGATTAAGTTAAGGCAGGAAAACTCTGAAGCCTCTTCCTGGGAAGGGGCCATACCTGGCCTTCAGGGACCTGGGGTGGGGGGCTTTGTCAACAGTGGGACAAAACAGGCACCCCGGGGTCTGCCCTGCTGGACACCAGGCCGTTGTATTTTGGCCTGAGGAGCCTGACCTCCTTTTCCTGCATCCACCTCTCTGGGACCGCCCTGCACAGCGTAGGGGCTGGGGCCTTGGGTTGTGCTGCTCACTCCTCAGCTTCTTGAGGCAACTTCCTGTCTTTGCCCCCTTATCTCCCCAGCCAGGCTGAGGAGAGGAAGTTGTCATCTCCCTCCCGATGGTGGACAGAGACACCCTCCGGACCTCAGGAGGGGGAGGGGACCGTATCACGTGAGGGTGTGCCTGCTTCGTCCCAGCCTGCCTCCTCTTGCTGCTGCTACTGGATTCCTCTTCCTGCACAGCCCTGCAGCTGCCCTCCTGCTCAAGTACCTTCCATGGCTCCCCATGGTCTCCCCAGTTAACATCGACTCCTCAGCGCCTTAGACTTCAGTCAGCTTGACCTGTCTTCTCCCTGCCTGCCTCTGCTCATGCTGCTACCTATAGTAGGAAACCAGTTCTTCTTATCTTTACCTAAGTCCTCCTCACTCTTTAAAGCCAGGCTCAAACGCTGCCTTCTCCGAGAAGTCCTCTCTGACCCCCCAGAAACTAGTGACCTTGTGCTTCCTGAGTGGTCCAGTATCTGGGTGCTCCGCCCTATTTGCCTGAATTTTCATCTGCAGCATCCAGGTGGTGCATCCCTCCAGAACAGGAAGGAGCTGCATCTGAATCGTCACAAGGTTCCTGCAGGGAGGTACAGTGCTTGAAGGTCATTATAAAGACCTCCAGGCTGGGAATCTCCTGAGGCTGAAACTGTGTTTATACTCTTCACTGTATACTTATCATTGAAATACTCATCATTGTATCTCAGTGCCTGGCACCTGGTCTGGCACTTACTAGACTCTCAAAGATACTCGTTGAATGAACAAGTTTTTAGCCAATGGCGTAAGAGAAGAAAAGGAAATGGGCACAAATACTGGAAAGTGAAAGATTGAGTGAGTATAATCACATCCAGGAGCTGTGATATTCTCACTATGGATACATCAGAGTCAGCACTCCCATTATATGGAAAGGGATTTAAGGCCCAGAGAGAGGCTGAAATTTGCTGGCGGTTACACAGCAGGTTGGGTTCCCTCCTAGCTCTGTGTTACTTTTTCTGCTACAATGTCTGGGACAAGCACATATTGTCTCAACTAGTCTTGGGCTGTGCCTATCAGCATCTTAACCTGTGAGATATGAAATCCTGCATGGCAGGCAGGAGGCTTCATTCCAGTTTCCAGGCCATGCCTGACCAGTCTGCCTATGGAGCATCAGCTGGTAGTGCGTTGTAAGACGGTAAAACACAAAACTCCTATTTGCCTTGTAAATAGTTACACCTGACTAGGCTTCTAAGACAGAGGCACAGCTTGGAAAGGAATTTGAGACCTGGGACTTGCTCCCTGGTATGAAGAAGGGCCTTTGGCCTGGGGGTATCTGAGGGCAAGGCTTGTCTTGGTCAGCCCCTCAACCTGGAGAACCACCCTCCCTGCCTCCTGTGTGCTGAGAGCAGGGGCTACTGGTTCAGTCTTGCCCAGAGGCTACCCACAGGCCTGAGGCTGGACGAGTGGGGCTGGTCAAGTCCTCAAGCAAGGCTGGGTCCTTCCAGGCTCAACCCAGGCCATGGTGGTCTGAAAAAGCACCCTCCCCTCTGGACCCAGGGTTTCTGTGCAATGGGGGTAGGACAGAAAGTGTCTGGAGTTCACAGGCTCTGTGACAGGAACTTGCTCATGTGGCCCAGCCAGGAGCAAAATCAGGACAAAGTGCAGGAGCCCCAGGTCTGCCCTTGGCTCCCAGGCTGCAGGCAGAGGAAAAATTCAAGTCTCAGTGTGTGGGTCCCTTACCCTACAGTCACAGGCCCCAGGTCCCTTACCCTACAGTCACAGGCCCCAGGTCACCCCGGGCTGCTCTCTGCCCTCTCGGGGCCCAGCTGTCCTGACCTGCCCTCCTCGGTGCTCTCTTGGGCCTCTCCTTGGCGGTGCCAGGTCTCCACCCTGGTGTTCCCTGCGTGGCGGCCAGCCCAGCTCCCTGGGGATATCCTGTCACCTTGGCTCAGAGCCCAAGCACTGCCTCTTGCCAGGTCAGCCCCCGCAGTCTGGGTCCCTTCCAGGTCCCCAGGTGGGGCCCAGGAGCCCAGAGAGTTCAGGGAAGTTGGCAAAGACACCCAGATCCTCAGTGCGGCAGACCGGGAACGCTGCCCAAGACACCTGACGCCTGGGCTGTGGCCAGACTCCGGACAGACGCACAGGCGGGGCTCCCTGCCCCACCGCCGGCCCTGTGGGTGACCTTGGCACGTCCTCTACTTCTCTGGACTCCCTCCCTGAGGCCATGACTTACAGAAGAGCCAGCCCAGGCCCCCACCTCCAACAACCGCACCCCATGGAAAATGCCCAATTTGCAAGTTGGGTTCCATTTGCCTTTAATTCCCTGGAGTCACACCCACCTTATTTGCATACTCAAATCAGCCCTGGCCCTCCTGGGTGGGTCATTCACAACCAGCTGCTGGAGTGGAGGGAAGGATGGGACCCGGGTGTGGGATCTGCCTTGGGCACCTCACAGCACTGTCTGCTTGAGGGTATAAAGTAACAAAGCCAGCCACAGGGCTGAGTGTATTATTTAATCTTTAGCATCAGCTTCTTCTACCCCTTCCTTACACTTTAGAGCAGGTTACCTCCTAGCGTCATAGAGCTGCACAATGAGGTAAGGGACACACACTTGGTACCTAGGAGAGCAGAGCTTTGAACCCAGGCCATCTGGTCTCAGAGCCCAGGCTTCTAACCACTGTGCTATTCTGCTTGTGCTGGGTCCCTAGGCAGTGCAGGGCTAGTTTCCTAACCTGGTTCTGACTCAAAGCCCCTGCTCATGACCGCTGAGTTACACAGCCTGGTGATAGCTCTGGGAAGGGGCCAACATGGTGTCAGCATCCTCTTCAAGGTCCCTGCGATGGCAATCACCCTTGACTGGGGAAAGAACCCCACCTGAGAAGCCCATAGGCTTTAGTTTTTAATCTTGGCTTTGCTGCGTGACCTGAGACAAGTGACTTCACCTCTCTGAGGCCCAGTTTTCGCAGCTGTTGAATGGGTAACATTGCAGTTCTCATCCCACAGGCTTTCTGAGTGCGACGCGAGCTGGTGTATGTACAGTGGCCAGCACAGGTCTACCAGGCTGTAGATGCTCAGAGCCCATCTTTTTCTCGTGTCCACTTCCAAGGACCCAGCCTGGTTCTACCCTATGTTACCCAGGACAGTCCCCCGCTCTGATCAAACTGTCTGTGACCTGACCAGGAAGCTGGCCAAGGGCAATACCCACCCAGATCCTGGAGGCAAGACGCCAAGAGGCGGTAACAAAGAATTTTCCATGGCTCCGCAGTTAATGAGGAACTGACACTCTTCGGGGCCTCAATTAGTCTTTCATCCTCCTCTCCTTCCCTCGGATTTCCACCGTTGGTGATATTTACATTGGAATGCCTCCCAGGACTTCAGGAACCCAGCATAGGCAAGTGGAAAACAATAAAAAAAAAAAAAAAGAGAGATTTTTTTTTTAAATGTAGTGTTGGCAAGTTTGCACTCTTGGTTATAAAACATATTGCAAACCAGCAAGTATCAAAACCAAATGATTTTGTGTTTAAATCAATTCAGTTGGGTTTCTGTCAATTTTCAGACACTGCTAAAATACAAAGATGGGAAAGATGTGGTCCCTTCCTTTAGGAGGGTCACTGCTTGGCTGGTACATCCTTAAGTAGCAGGTACCAAAGCGTATGTGGTAGTTAAGAGTACGCTCGCAGGAGATGGACCTGGGATGAAACTGCTACTAATGACCAGTCAAGTTACTAAATGAGTCTCAGTTTCATCATTTGTAAAATGTGAATGATAACAAGACCCACTTCAGTGGACTGTTGTGAGTTTAACTGATAAAATATATGGCATTGTTAACTAACCCAACAAAGGTGCTCCCTTTTTGCAAACAAAGCCCTGGATAATTTCACTCCTGGTAGCACAGATTTTGCCCCAACCTGGTGCATGAATCATGAGTGATTTAAGCCAATTGCAAGCTTAAATCCTCTTTGCCAGGTAATGGCTTTCTCAGTTCCCTGACTGCTGAGGGCAGCCATATGACCCACTTATGGCCAGAGAAGTCTAAGCAGAAGCCTGCAGAGGGCTTCCTGAATAAAATGCAGATGATGGAACCATTGCTTTCCCTGCTTCCTCCCTATGAAGAGTTTGGATGCCTGGAGCTGCAGCAGCTATTTTGTGGCCATGAGGCATCCCAGTTGAGGATGAGAAACCCACTTTGAGCCTGGCCATGTGAAAGGAGGTTGGGGTAGGGAGGCATTGCTGAGCTGCACAACAGCCTGAGATTGCCCACACCCGGATTTCTTGTTCTAAGAGGTGATTTTAAAAGCCTTTATTCAGAGAAAGTGGGAGATGAGTTATGTAAATGGTAAATGGTGTAGGTCACCCCACTTGCTTTTCCACTCAGTGGGTCAGTGGGAGAGATCTGTGAATCTTCTCAGCCGAGCATCTCTCAGGACCTCAGGGTGCAAAGATAGCTTTGCATTTGGGCTTCACTGGAGAAACCAAGACTGCCCCATGCCTGGCAGGAAAACCAGCTGGCTGAAACCACCGACAAGCACCGGGATCTGGCTCCCCACCCCTTCCTGGAGGGTTTCAAGGGTAATTTCACTCAGCCTCAGTTTTGGCCTTATGCACCTGAGCCATCTGTGCATTTGAATCAGAACTGCTGAAGGAGCCTAGGACCCACCTGGATGGAACCGCCAGCAAACGAGGTGAAGCCAGCAAACGAGGGGCTGACCCTCTGCTAGAGGTTTCCCAGGGAGAACAAAGGGAGGAAAAGGGAGAAACACAGGTCATTTAGAACCTAAGGGATTAAATACAGTCTGAATTCATGAGCCAAGGCTGTTCCTTACCACAGTCTGCCTGTGACCTCACGCAGGTCCTAGCCTGGACTTAGCTCAGGCTCTGGGGTGAACAACTTGACCTCTCAAAAGCTGACCCCATTTTTCATTGTGTCAGTGAAGACAGTGAGGGTCTGGAGCTTGCGATTACAAGGGGCACCCAACCAAGGTGAATCCCATGTCTCAGTCACCAAGGCTTTCAAGCGTTTAGCTTCCTGGATTGTAAATATTCTGAATTGGGTTTTGGAGGCTGCATTTTTTTTTTTTTTTAACAGGAAGCAGTGTGGTGTGGAGGTTAAGAGCACAGACCTACTCTCTGTGTCACTGTCTGAGAAATGGGAATAACGCTAGAACCCACGGCATCGGGGAGGCGGCAGCACTGAGTGTGGGACCTGCCCTGAAGCACTGTCTGCAGTGCAGCTCCACCAGCAGGCAGAGGAAGGTGTTCAGAGCACAGACTAAGAAGGGGTTAACAGACCCAGTGCTCAGCCTCGGGGAACTGCGGGCAAGGAGGCTGTGGCTCCGTCCCTCACCCTGAAAATGACGAAGTAGTAGAACCCAGGACATCTGACTTGGAAAGGCCTCTGAGTCCTCTTCTCACATCCTCTCTCCTCGTACAGGTGAGACTTGAAGCCCAGAGAGGCCAGGGAGTGTCCCAAGGAGAAAGAGCAAGGCCATGTAGAGGGAAAAGGGGTCAGAGTCCTGAAGAAACAGGGCCTGCTGTCAGCAAGAAGATTCTTGGGGGCCGATGAAAACGATACACGTTTGTGTGATGACATTTGCTACCATAAATGTCAAGAGAACAGCCACAGAATGGGAACCACAGAACAGCCACAGAACAGGAACCCTGTGGGATGGCGATGCTGGTGGCAGTGACCACACATTCTTACTCATGGATGGCAATGCTGGGAGCTGGCACCAGCTGGACCTGTGCCCACAGTGGAGGGCAAACCCGTCCCCCCAGGAGCAGCCACGGGGAAGGCATAGACTCTCCCTTCTAGTGAAAGAAATGTAAATTATGCAGCCTGAGGTAATTCACATGCCTATTAAACTAACATAAATTAGATGAGAAGATTAAAGCCCAGTCCTACCAGGGACCAGAGAAAACAGGGGCTCTGGTAGGCTCTAGGATGTGCTCATTAAAACAGGGTCTTGGACTTCCCTGGTGGTCAAGTGGTTAAGAATCCACTTGCCAATGCAGGGGACACGGGTTCTATCCCTGGTCCGGGAAGATTCCACGTGCTGCCTGGCAACTAAGCCTGAACACCGCAGGTACTGAAGCCTGGGCACCCTGGAACCCATGCTCCATAAGAGAAGCCTGTGCAATGAGAAGCCTGTGCATCGCAACAGAGAGTAGCCCCTGCTCGCCGCAACTAGAGAAAACTCACAAGCAGCCACAAAGACCCAATGCTGCCGAAATCAAAATTAATAAATTAACTAAAAACAACAACAACAACATGATCTTGTCTTTCTGGAAGGCAAGCTAGCCCCATGCAGCCTGGTCTGTACCCTTTGATCTGGTCTTTCTAACCTGAGAGTGTAAACTCTCCCTGCCTCCCCTCTCCGCCCACCACTCCCCTGTCCACTGCCCAGGAGGATGCTGAAACCGTTTCCCAGCCCCGGTG
Organism: Bos javanicus; assembly: GCF_032452875.1. Taxonomy (NCBI): domain Eukaryota; kingdom Metazoa; phylum Chordata; class Mammalia; order Artiodactyla; family Bovidae; genus Bos; species Bos javanicus. The sequence continues at coordinate 25,987,262 of NC_083886.1, forward strand.
CCAGGTTGTGTGTGTGTGTGTGCGCGTGCATGCGTAAGCGTGCATCATGTGCCCTCCTTTGTCTTCCTGGGCTGAATCGGCTCTGGATATTTCCCTCTGACCCAGGGCTCAGCCCAGATCTCAGGAGATTCTCATTGTGATGCCCTGATGGCAGCCCCAGGGTTGACCAGAAAGATGCCGACGTGACACCATGGACCCTGCCAGCCAGCTCAGCCCATGGGCCCAGCCTGAGGAACCACACGTCCAGTCATCCCCCAACCAGCCTGGACACAGGGTCCCTGGGGATGGGGGGCGCTCCAAGTGCCTGGGACACCACCAGGTGCTTCAGCTGCCTCTGGTGAACTAGGTCATCACAGAGCATCCCTGCCTGGGAACTTGCACTGCCCACCCCTCCTGGGAGAGAAGGGCCAGTCAGCCCTCTGGAAGGGAGCCCCCTGCAGGCTGCAGGGCAGGTATGTGGCTTCTCCAGAACTCAGCAGGGCTTGGACCAGCACGTAAGTGGTTGCAGAAGCTTCTGCCAGCTGCTGGAGAAGACACCTGGCCTTCTCAGGAGCAAATTCTGCTGTGGCTCTGAACAGGGGCAGCGGTGACCTTGCCCTAAGCTGAAAGCATGCAGCCTGCCAGTGACCGTGAATCCACCACTGGGGCTTCCTCTATAAGAGTGCACCCTGTGGGAGGAGAGGTTAAACAAGGTCCCTCCCGCCCCCATCAGAGACCAGATGAGAGGAGGAGATGTGGGGGAAGGAGGGGGGTGGAAGGGGAAGCGGAAGCCGGGGCTCCCTGAACACAGCTGCAGGCCATCAGGCTCAGGCCTCAGCCAGTTTCCCATTTGTTGGGGGACCTTTGGCAAATCTTGCCTGTCTTCAGCCTTCCGGACTGTTTTGAGGCCTTCCCTTCTCCAAGGGAACTAGGGGCACTGGCTACAGCAGGTTCACACCTCCACGGGGCCCCAGGGACAGAAACGCAGACATGTGATCAGACAGCGATCCCAGCCTGCCCTCAGGCCCCTCCTCTTCACTTCCCCCGTTGCCTGCTCCCTCCTGAGACTTAGAGAGTGGATGTGAATGGATGCACCTGGCCTGGGAGCCGGGAGATCCTCATTCCACTCCGCACCTGCCATGCAAATTCTGGCAGATCCCAGCCCCTCTCTGGACTCCAGTTCCCCGCTTACACAGTGGCTGGCGGCGGGGGGGGCGGGTGGATGTATAGGAGGGATCGGGTGGTCTCTAAGGCTCTCCCCCTTCAGTTCCAGGCTGTGCTGTTTTACACTGTCTGGGGCAGACACGTGTGCTCAAAGGAAACCTTGCACAGGGAGTCAGTAGGAGGAATAGGGGTGGGGGTGGAGATGGGGCCGGCTGGCCGTGTGGAGCCTCGGTTGCCCCTCTACGGTCCCAGAGTGGACAGAGCCCTGCCCAGAGGCTGGGTCCTGGGCAGTCCCTGCCCCTCTGGCTCCAGTCACCTTGATGGCCTGGACACAATGGGGTCTGGACAGGATGGTTTCCCCAGTCTTTTGTTTTTCTTTAATTTAAAAAAATTTTTGGTTATTTATTCATTTATTTTTGGCAGTGCCATGTGGCATATGGAATCTTCGTTTCCTGACCAGAGATTGAACCAGCATTGGAAGGTGGATTCTTAACCACTGGATCTCCAGGGAAGCCCCTCACCAGCCCTTTGAATCTCACTCACTTCGTGGCCTGGAGAAACCTCTCCAGCTGCACCTTGGACCTACTCATGCCTTGGGACCAGGCACCTGCCCTGCCCTGGCCCCCCGACAGCTGCACCAACTATCGCTCAGCAGAGTCTCTCCTGGTTCACCTCTTACCCCTCTGGCCCAGCCTTCTGGGTCGCCTCAGCCCTCTCAGTCTAAGTGAAGAGTGAGTGATTTAGGCCACCAGGGAGCCAGTCACATGCCTGGGGTCTTCCAGAGGAAAGGAAGGGGCATCGGGAAGCTCCCCACAAGTCCAGCAGTCTGCACTGGACGTGGTGGACAAGTCCTGTCCCTTTCAATGTCAAGGGACACCAGCCTGATTTAAATGGGCCAAAGCACAAATGGGAAATTTATTGGCTCGTTTCTCTGAAAAGTTTAGGGGATGAGATGGCTTCAGAAATGGCTGCATTGAGGGTTCTCAAATTATGAGTCAGAGAATTTGTGTCTCTCTGCCTCTGGGTTTTCTCTGTGGTGGCTCCATTTTCAAGGGGGTTCTCTCCTCTTGGTGGCAAAACGGCTGCCAGGAGCTCTACACAACATCTCACTTGTGTGGCCACCCTGGAGGAAGGAGATTCTCTCTGCCAACAGTTTCACCAAAAGCCCTGATTTGAGTCTCGTATCCTGTGCTCCCACAGGACATGGGTCCTGTGTCTATTCCTGAACCAATCCTTGTCATGCTCTAGTTGGCTATATGGAGTCATATGCTCTGAATCAGGGAGATGGAGGGGGAGTGGGAAGGGCAACAAGATCCACATAAGGGCAGAAGAGGGGTCCCCAAAGGATAGTCGAGATACTGAAGCTGGAGGAAGAGATGCTGAGCAGGCAGGAACAGGAAAGGCCACCATAGCTATGGGAGCATGCCTGGTCAGGGATCTCCTCCATGGCCACTAGAGGGGCTGGCTCTGTGTGAGCCACTGTGATGGTCCCAGAGAGAGGAGGAGGGGGCTCCTGGCCGGCCCCAGGCTCTGCAGAGCCTCAGCGGCTGCACACTCCTTAGGGAGGAAGCATAAGGACATGGAGTGAGTGGTAAGCTCAGAGCAGCCCAGAGACGAAGCCTCATGGGTGACAGAGGGCTGAGGAGGGCTGGTGGCCTCGGCAGACAAGTCTCTCTCCTGAGAGACTCTTGAGGGACATGCTGTTTGATCCTCATTTTTAGAAACAGGAAGTGATAGCTTCCTAGGAGCAAACCAACCTTATCCCGAGGTCCCAAAATGGCTCAGGAGTCCAGCCACTTCCAAAGGCATGTGTTACAAGTCACACGAGGAAGCCTAATTAATAGAGCGGCTTCTAGCCTCCAATTGATTCATCAACCACTTAAATAAAGGGATCCCTGAGCAGGCCCTTAGTAAGGGAGCACAGGTGGTGTGTCAAGAGTTTGACCCATCCCACGGAATCCATCTGTCTCTAATACCGTCCGAGTGGGACTGTCTCCCAAGTGCTAATACCGCCATGTGCTAATACGGCCATGTGCTAATACCTCCATGTGCTAATTATCTCTCATGGGCTCACACATTCTGTGTGCCAATGTCTTCTAGGTAGTAGCATCTTTCTGGGGGTTGCGAAGGGCTTTAATAAAAGTGTACAAAGAAGTACTTGGAACTACACTCAGTGTCACCTGAGTATTGATGACTCCTTGCTCTGAGCAGCAGTCAAGGTCAAAGTCTAGAAGACTAGATGAGGGCTGTCCCCAAAGTGTCCTCAACATGATAGCTCAGAAAGAAATTCCTGCTGTCCCTCTGCCAGCCTTTCTGGCTGGGAGAGCAGGGAGCAGAAGGGCTAGAGCCTGGGTGCTGCGCTTGCCCTGGCTCACGGGTGACCTTGGGGAACTCCTTGAGTCAGACCCCCTCGAACCACCTTCAGGCCCTCTGGATCTGTGCTGGCAGACTCCTGGTTCCAAGGTGAGCCTGGGCCAAGCCACAGCCTCCCTCCTCTGGCCTCCAGCTGCCACCTCCGCCCGGCGGTTTCCATGGCGGCAGCTCCAGCGCTGTGTTTACTCTGCTCCGTGTGTGCGATTTTTCCACAACCGGCCATTGAGAACACAATGCCAGCTTCCCCCCAAGGAGGTGCTGAGAGCCCACGCCCGCAGCCAAACAGCGGATGTGAGTCCCCACTAGGGAGATGCTCTCAGACTCCCACGGCCCCCAGGCCTGGACCTCAGCTTTCTGAGAGGGGTGCAGAGAGCCCGGTTAGGTTGGGGCTCCATCCCCAGAAACCTGTGTGAAATCCGCAGCAGGTCACCCACCCTCTGAGATGACTCCCAAGCTGTAGTGCAGGTCATGTGCGAGCCTGGTGGCCTCTGTGAGGCCCCATGAGCCCACCCCCCGCACCCCCCGCACCCGTCCTGTGGGAAGTCTGCCTGGGCTCCTCCCAGAGGGGCAGCCCGTGCCGGGCATCCCCAGGCACGAAGGGTCAGGGATTCCTGGCAGCAAACGCTTCCTGCCGCAGCTGGCTCCCAGCCAAGTGCAGCCTGGCCGTGCTCAGGTCAAAGCAATAGGCTGACCCTCGCCCTTGGCCTTCCATCCCCAACCGGGAGCAGCCCCAGGTTAAAATGCCAAGTCACAGATCCTAAGTGTCACTGGGTTTGGTGCTCGTAAGTGTATATACCATAATCGTAAAAAACCTAAATATGGAAATAATCAGAAAACAAGTATTCTTAAACATCTTGGGTTCCTGGCATAAGACAGTACGTGACACTTGGCAAGCAGCCTGTGCTGGTGTAATCTGAGCACTTTTTGCCTGACTTGACTCCCTTTATCTCCACTGAGGTTTTCCTCCTTCGACTGTTTATCCGGGCTCACAGAGGCTAAGTGACTTGCCCCAAGGCGCATACTTGTTTATGGTAGGCTCAGGAATTGAACCCTGATGATGGTCCCGCCTGATGACATCTATTGTTTTGAGGTGCGAGGGTGGGACCAGTTTTTTCCAGGAGCTGAGAACTGTCTGCCAGGCATTCTTAGCCTAGCATCTTCTAAGGGTCCTTATCCTCAGGGCTGGCCAGGCTGGGTGGGTGAAGGACCCTTGGCTCCAAGTCTCCTATCTTCTGCCTCAATCTCACCCCAACCCCAGACTGTTGGTCATTGTTAGGCTCCCCATCCTTCCAAGCCAGCCTGCCCCTGGTCCCCACATTTCAGTGCCCAACCACCTCCCCCAGCTCATTTCCTTGCCTGCTTTGTCTTCTTGTCCTGTCTTTACTCATCATATTCATTTCTCCTAGTCTGTCTGTCTTCATCTTCCCAGACTCAGACTATCTTGACCTGAACTGAGTCTGGCATTTAGCAGACCTGTCCTTTCCGAAATGGTGTGACTGTGCCCTTTCTTCAAGGTTCTCAGGGAGCCTGGGAGACATCCAGCCCAGGGGTCTGTGTGGCTGGGACAACTGGATATTCACATGCAATAGACTGAAACTGGACCCTTATGTCACACCATATACAAAAATTAACTCAAAATGAATCAAACAGCTAAAAATATAAATTCCTAAAAGAAGCTGTGCGTGCGTGCTCAGTCGTGTCTGACTCTTGCGACTCCGTGGACTTCAGCCCGCCAGGCTCCTCTGTCCATGGGATTCTCCAGGCAAGTATATCGGAGTGGGTTGCCATAGCCTACTCCAGGGGATCTTCCGAAGGCCAGGATCGAACGCAAACGCAGGAGTAAATCTTCATAACCTTGGAATTTATAATGATTTCTTAGATGTGACACTAAAAGCACAAGCAACAAAAGGCAAATAGATACATTTTACTTCATCAAAATGAAAAGCTTTTACACAGGAGGCAAGGATATGTGACGGAGAAAACACGGTGTCTTCAGCAAGTGGTGCTGGGAAAGCAGGACAGTGGCATGCGAAACAACGAAGTTAGAACACACCCTCACACCACGCACAAGAGGGAACTCAAAGTGGCCTACAGACCTCGAGACTTGACACCATAGAACTAGAAGAGAACATAGGCAAAATATCCTCTGACATAAATCACAGCAATGTTTTCTGTGGTCCCAGGTCAGGCTCCCAGGCAAAAGAAAGAAAAGCACAAGTAAGCAACTGGGACCTAGTCAAACCTATCAGCTTTCGCTCAGCAAAGGAAACCATAAACAAAACAGAAAGACAGCCTATGGAATGGGAGAAAATATTTGCAAATGACGTGACCGACAAAGGCTAATTTCCAAAATATTCAAAAGTTCATACAACTCAATGTCAACAACAACAACAAAACAACCCAATCAAAAAAAAAAAAAATGGGCAGAAGATCTAAATAGACATTTCTCCAAAGACATACAGATGAGCAGCAGACACACAAAAAAATGCTCACTAATTATTAGAGAAATGAAAATCAAAATTACAATGAGGTATCATCTCATACAAGTCAGAATGGACATCATCAAAAAGTCTACAAATGGGAATTTCCTGGGCGTCCAGTGGTTAGGACTTGGTGCTGTCACTGCTGAGGGCCTGAGGTCAGTCCCTGGTCGGGAAACTAAGATAAGGCAAGCCGTGCGACAAGGCCAAGAAAAAATCTACAAATAACAAATGCTGGAGAGCGTGTGGAGAGAGGGAACACTTACACACTCCTGGTGGGAATGTCAGTTGGTGCAATCACTGTGGAAAATAGTACGGAGTGTCCTTAAAAGAACTAAACATACGATTATCATATGATCCAGCAACCCCACTTCCAGAAAAGATGAAAACTAATTCAAAAAGATACATGTACCACAATGTTCACAGAAGCACTATTTCTAATAACCAAGATATAGAGACAGCCTAAGCGTCCATCAGCAGATGGATGGATAAAGAAGATGTGGTCCACATACGCATATATACAGTGGAATACTACTCAACCATAAAAAGGAATGAAACAATGCCATTTGCCGCACCATGGATGGACCTAGAGATCATCATAGTAAGTGAAGGAAGTCAGACAGAGAAATGATATCACTTACATGTGATATCACTTTTATCACATATAATCGCTTATCTGTGAAATCTAAAACAATGATACAAATGAGCTTATTTATAAAACCGAAACAGACTCACAGACATAGAAAACAAACTTATATTAATAGTTACCAAAGGGGAAAGGAGAGGGGATGGATAAATTAGGAGTTTGGGATTAACAGATACACACTGCTGCTGCTGCTGCTAAGTGGCTTCAGTCGTGTCCGACTCTGTGCGACCCCATAGACGACAGCCCACCAGGCTCCGCCGTCCCTGGGATTCTCCAGGCAAGAACACTGGAGTGGGTTGCCATTTCCTTCTCCAATGCATGAAAGTGAAAAGTGAAAGTGAAGTCGCTCAGTCGTGTCTGACTCTTAGCAACCCCATGGACTGCAGCCTACCAGGCTCCTCTGTCCATGGGATTTTCCAGGCAAGAGTACTGGAGTGGGGTGCCATTGCCTTCTCTGAGATACACACTACTATATATAAAACTGATAAACAATAAGGACCTACTATATATATAGGGATCGAACCCAGGTCTCCTGCATTGTAGACAGACGCTTTTCCGTCTGAGCCACCACGGAAGTCTCACTGTATAGCACAGAGAACTATATTCAATATCTTGTAATAACCTGTAATGGAAAAGAATCTGAAAAAGAATATATATATATATATGAATTACTTTGTTATGCATCTGAAACTAACACATTGTAAATTAACTATACTTCAGTATTAAAAACTAAAAACTTTAATGCATCAAAGAAACTATTAGAGTAAAAGGACAACCCATTGAATGGGAGAAAATATCTACAAATCATCTATCTGATAAGAGTCTAGTTTCCAAAAGACAAAGGAGAAGCAGGAAGTATCTTACTTTTACTCCAAGATTTTTTGGAGAACACATTCTTTAAATGTTAAGACATATTAGTAGAGAATGCAGAACTTACACAAAATTCTAGCTACTGTGGGAGACATTAAGAAATTTGGAACGTGATGTCAAGCGTGTAGGGGGAATGTGAGTTCAACTTCTTGTTCTCCTGCGGACAAGGGACTCATGTAGGAGAGTTCACAAAATCTGCCGGGCTCTGTGGATGGAAGGATACAGAGGGCAGCCTTAGTGGGCAGACTGGGTGGGAATACCACAGGTATGGTCAGACACCGGGAGGGAGCCTGGACCTTACTGGACCTGTCACCACCGCTGCTGGGCCTGGCACAGAGCCTGGCACACTGGAGTGATGTGGGCCACATACCCAGCCCTGGATGAATCATGGCAGTAGGGGAACAGAAGGCTCTGACTGGCCAGGTCTGGGTCCAGGCCAGGAGCAGGCATCCTGCTGGCTGAGTCACAGGGAGAGAAAAACGTCTGCGAGGACTTCCCTGGTGGTTCAGAGGTAAAGAATCCACCTGCCAACGCAGGGACACAGGTTCGATCCCTGGCCTGGAAAGATCCCACATGCCTCAGGGCAGCTAGGCCCGTGTGCAGCCACTACTGAGCCTGCGCGCCCAGAGCCCGCGATCCACAAGAGGAGCCTCCACGATGAGAAGCCGGCGCACCGCAACAGAGAGTAGCCCCCGGACTCCACAGCTAGAGAGAGCCTGCGCACAGCAGCAGAGATCGAGCACAGCCATACATAAATGATGTTTGTTTTTTTTTTTTAAAGAATGCTTAAAAAAAACTGCAAGAGGAGGAAAAAATAGCAAAAACAGGTGATTTACATAGTATTATATCGATCCATGTATACTTACCGACATGAAAACGTTCGCAACGTATGACTCTGAGGAAACAAATTAGAGTGTCAACAATGTTTTTGCCTGTAGGGAAAATCTCACATTTGCGGTAAAAAACATTGGTCATCTTTGGTGGTGAGATTATGGGAAATTTTATCTTTTTGCTTATCTGTATTTTGAAAAAAATTTTTTACAATAAATGTGTAGCACTTATTAATAAGAAAGGAAAATAAAGAGGTTTTTTTTTTTTTTTAAACAAACATTAAAAAACCCTGTCTATTGTGAGAGCTTGCTTTTTCAAGTTTTGTTTTTAAATTTGTCACAGGGTTTGGCTTTCTGGGCTCCAAGCTGGAATATGCAGCAGGTTTCCTGCTTGGGGAATTGTGTTTTTCCACGTTGCCTGAGAGGCACTGGGAGTTTGGAATAAACAGGAGCTGCCCGTTTCTCATGGAGCCCTGACCCTGGGCAGCGCTTATACCTGGGTCACCATGCCACCCTGGGTGCTGAGTCCCACCCACCAGGCCTCAAGCTTCTATATTTAATTTTACCCTTATCTGCATTAGCTGTTACTCACACAATGTTAATGTCGTGAGACTTTTCCTTAAGGGTAAAAAATAGTTTTCTTATATAAATGGGATTGTTGACATTATTTATAACTCATTTTTTTCATTCAGTAATATGTCTGTTTTTATGCCAGTATCCCATTATCTTGAAATTCTGTTGCTTTGCAGTAAATTTTGAAATTGAGTGTGTGATTAATATATATATATATATATAATTGATTATATTCAATGTATATAATCAGCCACATATTCAATATATAATTAATATAATTGATTATTTACATATGATTATATGTATATAATAAATTATATTACTATATATTTGTCATGAAAAATCTGAAAATGAAATTAAGAAGCCAATTAAAAAAAGTCTACAGAATCAAGAATAATATAATACTTAGTAAATTTAACAAAAGGAGTGAAAAATTTATCATGTGAAAACCATGAAATGTTGGAAGAAATTAAAGATCTAAACAGACTTTAAAACACTGCATATTCATAGATCAGAAGACATTGCTATTAAGATGGCAATAGCCCCCAAACTGATTCACTTTCATGTAAGTATTATTTAATTTTATATCTATATTGATCTTATATTCTGCAAACTTCCTGAAGTCATTTGTTAAGTGTTAGCAATTTTTTAGTGAATTGTTCATGATTTTCCATATATAAGATCATGTCATCTGCAAATAGAGATAGTTTTACTTCTTCCTTTTCAATCTGCAGTCCTTTTTTGTCCTGCCTTAATTGCCTTGTCTAGAACGTCCAGTCCAGTGTTGAGTAGAAGTGGTAAGAGTCGACATCCTTGTGTTCCTCCTGATATCAAGTTGAACCCATCCAGTCTTCCACCAGGAAGTATGATGTTAGTGGGTTTTTCATAGATGCCCCTAGAAGATTTCTTCTATTCCTACTTTGTTGAGTGTTTTAATGAAAGAGTGTTCAGTTCAGTCGCTCAGTCGTTTCTGACTCTTTGCGACCCCATGGACTGCAGCACGCCAGGCTTCCCTGTCTATCACCAACTCCCAGAGCTTTCTCAAACCCATGTCCATTGAGTCAGGTGATGCCATCCAACCATCTCAACCTCTGTCGTCCCCTTCTCCTCCAGCCTTCAATCTTTCCCAGCATTAGGGTCTTTTCCAAGGAGTCAATTCTTTGTATCAGGTGGCCAAAGTATTGAAATTTCAGCTTTAGCATCAGTCCTTCCAATTAATATTCAGGACTGATTTCCTTTAGGATTGACTGGTTTGATCTCCTTGCAGTCCAACGGACTCTCAAGAGTTTTCTCCAACACCACAGTTCAAAAGAAAGAGTGTTGGATTTTGTCAAATACTTTTTCTGTGTCTTTTGATGATCCTGTGGTTTTCATTTTTTATTCTATTGATATGTGCTATGCTAAGTCCCTTCAGTCATGTCTGACCCTGTGACCTCATGGACTGAAGCCTGCTAGGCTCCTCTGTCCATGGGACTCTCCAGGCAAGAATACTGGAGTGGATTGCCATGCCCTCCTCCAAGGGATTTTCCCCAACCGAGGAATCAAACCCACATCTCTTATGTCTCCCACCTTGGCAGGCAGGGTCTTTACCACTCGCACACCTGATACGATGAATAGCATTAGCTGATTTTCAGATGTTTTCAGATGTTAAAACAACCTTGTGTTCCTGTGATGGATTCCACTTGCTCATAGTGTATAATTCTTTTATATGATATGGACTTGGTCTGCTAGGATTTTGTTGAGGGCTTCTGAATCTATATTCATTAGTGATATTAACCTATAGTTTTCTTTTTTTTAGCCTATAGTTTTCTTCTCTGGTGCTATCGTCACAATTTTGGTGCTGGTGATACTGGCCTCATAGAATGAGTTGGGAAGTATTCTTTCCTCTTCCATTTTTGGAATAGTTTGTGAAGAATTCTTTGGTTTTAATTCTTCTTTAAATTTTGGTAGAATTCCACAGTGAAGCCATCTGGCCCTGGGCTTTTCTTTGTAAGTAGTGTTTTGATTACTAATTCAATGTTTTGTTAAAGACTTTCTATTTCTGGAAATACTCTGGCGGTCCAGTGGTTAAGACCTGGCACTCACATTGCCATGGGCCCAAGTTCAATCCTTGTTTGGGGAACTAAGATCCTGTAAGCCACAGCAGTACCAAAAACATTTTTTTTTCTATTTCTTCCTAAAGGTAGTCTATATCTTTATAGGAATTTATTTGTTTCTTCCAAGTTATCTAATTGATTGGCACACAATTGTTCAGTCTTCCTTTATAATCCATTTTCTTTCTGTAAAGTTGGTAATAATGTTCCTTCTTTCATTTCTGATTCTAGTAATTTGAGGGTTCTTTTTTATTTTCATGGTCAGTTCAGCTAAAGTTTATCAATTTTGTTGATCTTTTCAAAGACCTAGGGTTTGATTTCCTTGATTTTTTTTTCTCTCTGCTTTTCTATCTCTATTTCATTTATTTCCACTCCAGTTTTTATTCTGCTTTCTTTAGGCTTAGTTTGCTCTTATTTTACCATTGTCTTAAGGGAGAAGTTAGGTTACAGATTTGAAATCATTCTTCTTTTAATATAGGCTCAAAATTTCTTGTAAGTATGCTTTTTGGTATTTTATTACCTTCATTTTTATTCAATTCATTTTCTAATTTTCATTTTGATTTCTTCTTTGACCCATTGATTATTTAGGAGTATTTTCATATGTTTATGAGTTTCCCAAATTTCTTTCAACAGAATAACTAAGAGACACATTTGTGGGATTTCCTTGATGGTCCAGTGGTTAAGACTCGTGATTCTACTGCAAAGGGTTCAGGTTTGATCCTCGATCTGGGAACTAAGATCCTGCATCCCACTTGGTCCAGAAAAAAAAGAAAGAGAAATTTGTGTACACGTTCTAAGGATACATTCCTGGGTGTGAAAGTGCTGGGCTAAGGGTAAGTATATTCAGCATTTGCTTAGGTCTTACAGAAATGTTGCATCAGTTTGCACACCCACCAGCAATGTGTGAGAGATCAGTATAAGGTAGAATTTTCTAGTTTTCGTGAACCTCCTGGATAAAACAATTGTTTTGAATTACATTTCAGTTATAAATGAGCCTGCACATTTTTTCAAGTATTTTTTGGCAATTGTATTTCTCTCTCTGGAATTTATGTTGATGTGAAGTAGGAATCAAACTTTACTATGCAGGGGGCATGGGTTCGATCACTGGTCGGAGAACTGGGATACCACAGGCCATGTGGTATGGCCAAAAAATTAAAAAAAAACAAAAACAAAAAACAGGCTTTTCAGATCTGCCATCTGTGCTGGAACCGTGGCCCAGAAGATTCAGCACCATCCACCAGACACCAGTCCCTCCCACCAGGAAGTCTACACAAGCCCCTGGATCAAATTAATCCACCAGGGGGCAGACACCAGAAGCAAGAGGAACTACGACCCTGCAGCCTGCGAAAAGGAGACCACTGACACAGAAAGATTCTAGGGGAAGAGATGCAAAGTCCGGCCTATCTAATACAGTGGCCTGAAAGAGGACCCGTTTTTAGGAATCATCCATGAGGCCTGGAAAAGAAGGCCTCCTCTATGGGCACGATCTGCATAGGAAGCCGGGAGCACATCTGCACTCATTGAAGAACAGACCTGTGCTATTAACTGCTGTAAGGCCCTCCTGGGCGCAGAGACGGTGGCTGACTGCGCTGTGGTCTAGCCAGCCTGTAAGTGCCATGTAGTGAGGTTGGGTGGGAGGGTCCCTGTAGGAACTGGACATCACCACTGTCTATCAGCGTGGGAAGAACTGGACCTGGGAGAGACAGTGAGGACTTGGAGCAGGGCTGGTGCAAGGTGCTTTATTTAAAACTTACTGTATTGAAGTACAGTTGATTTAAAATATTGTGTTTATTTCTACTATATGGCAGATATATATAAAAATTACATATAAGCCCAGGTAGCTCAGTGATAAAGAATCCGCCTGCCAATATAGGAGACGCAGGAGACTTGGGTTCAGTCCCTGGGTTGGGAAGATCCCCTGGAGGAGAAAAGGGCAACCCACTCCAGTATTCTTGCCTGGAAAATCTTATGGACAGAGGAGGCTGGTGGTCTACCGTCCATGGGGTCACAAAGAGTCGGATGTGACTGAGCACACACACACACATATACACACATATATACATTCTTTTTCGTATTTTTCCGTTATGGTTTATCGATGAATAGGATGAACACAGTTCCCCATGCTATGCAGCAGGACCTTGCTGCCGATCCATTCTATGTATAATAGTTTGCATCTGCTAACTCCAAACCCCCATCCATCCTGGTGCAAGGTTTTCTAGACGGGGGAAAGGTAGTTCCTGTCCCTTCTGAATCCCAAAGGGCACTTCCTCCCAGTGGGGAACCCCTCTGACTGGTGACAAGAGCTGATCAGTCACCTGTGGAGACTTGGCTGTGCTCTGGCTTCTGCCTGTTCTGCCTTGTCCAGCTGACAAGCCTTGATGAGCTGGCCAGCCCGGCCCTGGCTGTCATGGGGAGGAAGGGAAAGGCCCATGTCCACACCCAGCCTGCCGGGCAAAGGGAGCACAAGGCCCCCAGGCCAGCATGACAGGGTCCACCCTGAAGGGGACTCTCAGGGTCAGGAGGCAGGCTTGGGAAGGTCAACTGGCCACCCTCTCAGGAGGGTCTCTCTCCATGGCCTGTCTCAGCGAAGGAGAATTTTGTCATGAAAGCTTCCTTACAACTCATTTTTTCAAATAATTTGCTGGTAAATTAGAAATATGTCACCCACCTCCCATTACAACTGAGTTTGCTCGGCTCTCCACACATTTCTATCCATGTTTGCCTTATGTAATTTCTGTTGGGATTTGGTACAGAAACCTGTTTTAATTACAAATTACAGTCTTTATCCACAGAAAATATTGATCCATAAAGTGACATTTGGTCCAGTTTAATTTTTTTTTTTGTCTTGAGTTGCATTGCCTGACCCTAAGTGACCCTGATTTGCTGTTTACATCTGCTTGATATACTTGTCCTCATTCTTTTCCAGGCAACCTTTTCGTTTTCAGATTGGTTGTTGGGGGATGTTTCTCTTCACTTCTGTGTGGGAGATGTCTACACTCGCTAATGGATGAGGGCCACGCTGCCTGACCAGGGAGCTGAGCAGCCGAGCAGGTGTGCCGGTGCGACCCCTGGAGCACCTGTGTGGGGTTCTCCCGGCACATCTCCTGCCCAGGTGTCATGGATGCTGTGCTGGGCCCACAGCCTGCGAATTCAGGGTCTCCCAGGTAGCTTTGTAAACATGAAGTTAGATTATGGCTAGAAAACATCAGTTAACAACACAGGGAAGAGTCCCATGAAGAGACAGTGACAGGCTCTCAGCACTGGGCAGTCAGTGGCGGGCAGTGGTCAGGTTGGGAAGGAGAGGAGAATCATCACTTGGTTCTTAACCTTCACCTTCGTGAAAGCCCAAGAGGGAAGCAGAACAGGGGAGGGAGGGGAGGGAGAGGGAGGAGACTGACCCGGAATCTAGCTTTGCCCAGAGCCAGGTGCAACTCTTGGACTTTTTCAGGTTTGTTAAGTCAATAAATTCTCTTTTTAAAATTAAGTTAGTTTGGAGTGGGTTTAACTTGTTACTGAAGAAATCCCAGTAAATCCAGGGCAGTGCCTCCAAACTGAGTTCAGAACTTCACTGAGAAGGAGCAAGGCTCCGTTCAGCACCAAGAATCCCTAGAAAGGAGAAGAATAACTTGCCAATGTTTGCAGCTTAATGCCATCCGTGGCTTGACTGGACACTGTCCGGGGTCTCTCCAATTTTATGTCAGGAATTTTTATGTATTTGCTTTTCCATATATCGTTCATATGGTATGTGATGAGACAGAACGACATTTTTTCCAACTATTGGAGCCAAATTGTTGCCTAAATTTGGGTCAGAATTTTTCAGCTCCAAAACAAACATTTTCGCTCATTCTCTCTCTCACACATACACACGTCTGGAGGCTAGTGATTCTAGGGCTCATGCCCAGTGTAACTAAGAGGTCAGGCTTTTCCTTCTGCCCCTTGTTTCTGCCCGTGGCAGCAGGGCGCTGCCTGAGTGCCAAGCATGGTGCCCTCTCTCCACAAAGGGAATAAGTAGAGGCCGGGGCAAAATCCCTTCCTCTCCCTGCAGGCCTCAGCTGAATTCTCTCCAGCCTGACTGGGTCACACAGCCACCCTGGCTGCAGGAGGGGCTGGCAAAGTGAACATTCAGCAAATAGAAATGAGATTACCGAGAGGGACTCAAACCAATCGTGACTCTCCTCAGGAGTGAGTGGAAGGTCCTTTCTTGAGATTAAAGCATCACCAGTCATCACCTGCAACAAAATTGGATTCTGTTAGCAGGGAAGGGAAGTGGGTGAGACAAGGTCGTGAGTGACAGACACGGCATCACCATAAGGGGTGCACAGGGCCATGTTTACGTATGGCCTCAATCTGGAGGCTGGGTTATTTATTTTTTAATAGAAACTTACCATTTTAAATAAAACATGGTCTGGAGAATCTAGTATATGAAAACACAACACTGGGGACTTAAAATTCTTAAAAATAACAGAATTTAAAGCAGGAACTTGGGTTTTTAACCAGTGGTTTATTTAAAGCACGGATACCTAGCACGCTTCTGACTGGTTCATGAACTTATTTATTGAATGAATGAGCGAGTGCCTGCCATAGGGACAGCTTGGGGGCTGGGCGTTAGGAGAACTGGGCTGGTCTACTTCCTGTGCAATTTCAAGATGACCTCTCACAGCTTCTCATTCTTTCTCAAATGAAGAGGCTCAGCTGGTTGATCTGTTTCTCTTCCGTTCTGAAAGGCTTGAGTTCAAGTTGCTTTTGACCTCTGTGACCTTCTATTGTTTGTGCTTTGTCTCTGAGTCTTGTCTGACTCTTTACAACCCTTTGGACTGTAGCCTGCCAGGCTCCTCTGACTATGGGATTCTCCAGGCAAGAATGCTGGAGTGGGTTGCCACGCCCTCCTCCAGGGAATCTTTCCAACCCAGGGATTGAACCCAGCCAGGTCTCCCTCATTGCAGGCGGATTCTTTACCATCTGAGCCACCAGGGAAGCCCAAGAATACTGGAGAGGGTAGCCTATTCCTTCTCCAGGGGAACTTCCCACCCAGGAATTGAACTGGGGTCTTGTGCGTTGCAGGCAGACTCTTTACCAGCTGAGCTCCCCGGGAAGCCCTGTTGTGTGCTCATAAGCTAATCTCTGCAGCCTCCTCTCTAGCCTAGCTGAGGCTCAGACAGATAGAGCACAACACAGGCTCCTGGGGCCAACTTTAAAGACTCAATGAATAAATGTTGCTCAGGCAATACCGCCTGAATATCAGGCCTGAATATTCATTGGAAGGGCTGATGCTGAAGCTGAAACTCCAGTACTTTGGCCACCTGGTACGAAGAACTGACTCCTTGGAAAAGACCCTGATGCTGGGAAAGACTGATGGCAGGAGGAGAAGGGGATGACAGAGGATGAGATGGTTGGATGGCATCATCAGCTCAATGGACATGAGTTTGAGCAAGCTCTGGGAGTTGGTGATGGACAGGGAAGCCTGGTGTGCTACAGTCCATGGGGTCGCAAAGTCGGGCACGACTGAGCGACTGGACTGAGGCAACAATGCAGGATGTGAGAGGTCCAAGGTGTCACCAACAGGCCCTAGAGGGGGGACTCGGGGGCTGCGAAGACCTTGGGAGCACCAGTTCTGCTGAGCCTCACGCAGATCCAGTTTTCTCTGGCCTCAGGGATGATGAGGGTCGAGGTTGGGTCTTGGGTCCTGTCCCTGGATTCCTCAGAAGGCAGGCTGGGGGCTTTCGGGGGACATGTCAGCTGCTTTCAGACCAAAACAGATGGGCCTGGAAGGTTGGTTAAGTCCAGCCCCCACCAGTTTCTCTTCTCTAATTCACGAGACAGCCCTCAACACCAGGAAAGTGGCTGAGGAGGCGGCAGAGTGGTAAGCGGCAGACCAGTGACCTGAAGGAGTAAGAAGCTCGAGACCCCAGGACGGGCAGACATTGGCCTGGTGTTGAGTCAGAAGCAGGTCCAGAGGCAGGCAAGGAGGAAGCCAGGCCCCGGAAAGGTAGCAGCCCTGTGATCAGACCACCTCTGCCCTCCTCCCTCGGCTGGCAACACACATGCCCTGTGAGCTACTAAGAGGTGAAGGAAGCCTGGGATGGGGTTGGGGTGTGTGTCTGGAGAGGAGGTGACTGGGGTGAGTGTGTATGTGTGTGTGCATGCAGACCTCTGAGTGGCTGTGCACAGTGACAGGCCCAGGGAGCAGGGTCTGAGGATAAGACCCCAGAGCACAGACCCAGGGGAGGGGCAGGAGGAGCTACTGGAGAGGGGGTGGGAGCTAAGAACCTTTCTGATTCCTTCCTACCCCAAGGCCTTGGGATTCTAGAAATTCCATCAGTACGGACTTGGTAGAAACTCCAAGCATCATCTTCATAAGCAAGGCAGAAGGAGGCAAGGAAAGGGAAAATAAGAAAAGCCCACACACAAGAGTACCTTTTTATATAGAATTTGTACAATATATTTCTCTTCATTTGCATATTTTACCCACAACTTAACATCCTTTTTACAGGCTGAACTTACTCAGCTGATATAATCAAAATTCTTTCTTTCAACCAAATAAGAAAAATTCAAAATCGTAAACCCGTAAGAAAACAAATTAAAAACGATGATGAAAATAAGTCACTCCCTGTAAGGAACAGCGTCTGTCTGTACAATATACATGGTTTGGAACAGATTTCTTTATAGATTAGGCACATGTTTCCACAACACCTTCATTCCTGCCAGTCCCACCTCACTCCAGGCAGTCCCGCCTCCTAGGAAGGATCAGAGGGATGTCGGTCTGGATGGAAATCACTTTCGGATACTGCTGGCCCGGCTGTGGACCAGGGGAGTGGGCCTGGCTCAGCAGCGCCACCCAGTGGCTGGTAGCAGAGGCGATGGGAGGCAGGGCGCTGGCAGGAGAGCAGCAGTTGTGGGTGAAGGGAAAACCGAGGCTTATTCTATGCAAACTGAATACAGAGAGATCAGAATAGCAGGGGCGGTGTACACAGAGAAGCTCTGAGGAGTTCAGCGTTTTATTTACACTTTTATCTCCCTAGTGGGAGGATGGAGGGCAAAGCCAATGGCTGCTGCCATGAAGGGTATGACCCCCTGCAGCTGCTGCCAGTCTGGGAGGTTAGGGGGGAGCATGGTGAGGGTAAGCAGCGAGTACACCATCTCTGCATCAGTGAGCCCGAGGCTATGGCAGGGACCTCTCCTCCAAAGCACTGTGATCTCTCTGATTTCCCTCGTCACTGGGAGACAGCCACCTGGGGCTGGGCGGTATGGAGCCTGGGACCTTCTTTGGGGATGCCAGCAGAGCAAAAGGTGAGAAAGGGGTTTCTACCAAGCCAGCAGTGCTCATCTACTCACACCCCAACACCACGGGAGACTGGGCCAGGCCCGGGCTGTGCCCGCGTCAGGGTCTTCTTGGGCTTTCGGTCACCAAGCCTCAGGTCCTGTTCTGTCTCTGCCTCTTGTGAATTCTCCCTTCCATAATGGCTCCACCTGCCGCTTGGGGCTGGGCCGAGAATCCAATCTAGGGCTGCAGAAGGTTGCAGCACCTCAGTTTCCTGACCCAGAAGGCGGAAGTGCTCCAGCAATAAGGGGATTCCAGGACCCGCAGCCTTGGGCTCTGCAGAGGGGGGGCTTCCGGGGCCGTGGCATGCGGATCTGCTCAATCCCGCCCGGCTATGATGAGCCTTCCGTGGGTTTGGCCTTGTATGAGGGGCAACATGCTTGGGCCCAGATCCCCACCCTTAAGAAGCAGCTGGCTCTATGGTGCTTCAAGTGACGAGTCCCACTGAGGCTTTGTCCACGGGCCACTTGCCAACCTAGCCTCACACTCCAAAGCATGGCTTTGGAAAGAGGATAATCATCAGCACTTCAGGGCAAGACTACCACCACAGAAAGGAAAGTGGAAAACAGCATTCATTAGAACTGATGTAGTTATTGCTAGAGACAGGTGACAGCCGGATAACCATGGGAAGTCCCAGAGGCGGACGTGATGGATTACAACGACCGTGGAGCAGAAATACAATCGTGTGGTTTTTTTGTTTGTTTGACTTCTAAAGTAAGATCTCCTCTGATAACACTTTGAGTCTTTGGGTACAGACGCTGAAGAGTATTCTTCAAGATCTGCTCCTTCACACAAACCAGTGTGTCCCCCTGAATGACCGATCTCCTGGTCGTGCCCCCCGAGGCCCTCTCAAGGGAGTCAGTGTGGTTCTCTCTAAAAACATGAGCTGGAAACTGAAATACGTGTTAAAACAACAACTAAAACAACGCGGCTGAGCTGGGAGCCGTGCACAGTGGACGTGCGTGGCGGCCTGCTGGCTGTTCCCAAGGGCACTTGTTCTCACCAAGGAGTTCTCTGGGACGGCCGAGGCTACGCAGAGGCCAGCGTGGCAGCAGGTCCTGTATTGAATGGTGGGGACCGGGTGGGGGCCGGGCTCTCACTGGTTTTGGTTTAGACGACCCGGTCTCAAGAAGCAAAAGCGAAAGAAGAGCTCCCGGGCCAGGCTGCTGCTGAAGGTCCTGCTGAGAAACGTGGGTCCGGGCAGACCCTGTCGTCCCCTGAAGGGCAAGTGCAGGCAGTTCCAGTTCAATGGAGACAGAGCCCTTCCCAGAGAGGCGGTGGCCTTGTCTTCAGGGGCCGTAGCCTCTGAACAACATTCCCAAAGGCCTGCAGCTGGCGCTTTCTGAATGATTTCGCATCGCTCTGCTTATTCTCACATGCTATGGGACGCGCAGGTGCCTCGCTGTGACACAGGACGTTCTCGGAGACGTGGCTGCTTGGCATTCTAGTCAGGGTGGAAGGG
Source organism: Bos javanicus (assembly GCF_032452875.1). Classification (NCBI taxonomy): domain Eukaryota; kingdom Metazoa; phylum Chordata; class Mammalia; order Artiodactyla; family Bovidae; genus Bos; species Bos javanicus. The sequence goes on from NC_083886.1 coordinate 26,007,050, forward strand.
GGGAGCTCAAGGAGAGCCGGGCACCGATGCCACGGGAATCTTCCCGAATGAGTGCAGGCATCTGCTCTAAGATCCTCGTGGACAGATTAGCGAGTTCCATGCACACCACACCAAGGGCTAACACTCAACGTTCCAGAGGCGGGTGGCCTTGTTCGGGTAGTTGATGGCCAGGCTGATAGCAGCAATGTTCTGCAGAGCCTGTGGAGGGAGAGAGTCATTACCATGGTCGGGAAACTCGTCACCTTCTGGGTCATTAAGTGCTGACAGAACAAGACTGGCAGCTGAGCCCTGGAGGGGTGCAGGGGAGAGGCAGATGCAGGCCAGGTGTGGTACCCCTCACCCAGGAGGCCACAGTCTAGAGGGAAAGAAGCAGCGATCAAGACACATGGAAACTCCACAGGCAGGTAGAGTGCTCACTGCCCCGAGAGGGGAGCAGGGGCCGCGCTGGGGCTCAGAGGACACCTCGGGGGCGGGGGAGCTGGGAAAGCTCCAGGAAGGGGGACAGCAACATAGAAGTGTCGACAGGGAGAGACAGCCAGCGGCGGGGCCCCAGAGGCAGTGCTGGGAGGGCAGCCGCCCCAGAGCCAGGCCAGGCTTCGTCTCCAAGCCAAGGCAGCAGGAAGAGGAGGGCGCGGATGGGGAAGAAGGGGTGGAGGCCGGGAGAAGGAGCAGAGCACTGGTCCAGCAGGGTGGACTGGCTGGAGGGAAGCGAGGAGAGAATGAGGGTTAGAGACGAACACCAGGAGAGGCGGGGGAGGAGCCAAGGATGCTAAGCTTTCGGCGCCACGACCGTCAGATGTCAGGACTGCACCGTGTGCTGTGACTCCGCGAGCTGCAGTGGCAGCGCCGGCAGGCAGCTGACAATTCACACAGACCCCTCTGTAGTGGACTGGGGGTGCCCACTTTTCTAAGCCGCACACTGACCCTTTCGTGAAGGAGGACGAACCTACGGTTTGAGAAAACCTGCCAGGAAGAGAGTGCAGGGCTCTGGCCGGGAGTCCCAGCTGGATGGAGACCTCCTCGAGTGAGACCCCGGGCACACCTCTCCCCTCCTGGAGCCTCAGCGTCCCCATCTGTCCACTGTGGACGCAGTCCATATCCAAGGACTCTGAGCCAGGGTCTCACCATGGAGTCTGGGGCCTGGGAGCTCCCGAGACCCTTCCAGAGGCTCTGCACGGTGAAAACCCTTCTCGCAATAAAACCATGACACTACTCGGCTTTTCTCCGTTTCACACTCTCGCGCACGCACGGCGGTGCGCTCCGCGGGTTACTGTGTGGCAGCACAGCCACCGGAAGCAGAAGCAGCTCTGCGAAGCCGCTGTCTCCCATGAAGGCAGACAGTGAAGGGAGCTGCAGAAACGGAAGCCAGCGCTGCCCTTCTCCACACGGTTTTGTCTTGAAAAATACAGTCGGTTTTCACAACTGTGATGCTAAATATAATGACATGATTATTTTTAAAAATAAATCGACAAATAAGTGTTTAATATTTCAACTTCTAACTTAAATGTCTAAATTTAAAATATACTTTCTAACAGTATATATCAATCTCTATAATGCACATAAACACAAGCTTTTGGGGATCCTCAGTAATTCAAAAGTGGAAAGGGGCCCTGAGGCCCAACAGCTGTCAGAGGAGTTCTCCTACTAGGGAAGAAAGTTATATCCAAAAATACCTGAAATCTAACTCTATGGAAACTTTAGGGATTAGCCAAACTATAAATTTAAGGCACTGGTTGTTTTGGTTTCAAAGACACAAATTCTTGCTAGTGTCTCCTGACCCTACGGTTTACCATGAACGACACTGATAAATGGGGCTCGGCTGCTGTCTGTGACACCAGCAGGAAGTGGCTGACTGGGAACAGAGCTCCGTGTAAACCCGGGGTGGAGCCTGCACCGGGGTGCGGGGGGGGGGGGGGGGGGGGGGAGGAGGCGGTACCTGCGCGGCGCAGCGGAGAAGGTGGTCATCAGTGGTTAAGGCCAGCAGGTAGTCCTGCAGCAGGCCGAGCTCCTGCAGAGAGAGCAGGGTGCAGCGATCAGAGGCCACCTCCCGGGGATGACGCCCACCCACGACCCAGGACCACAGGAGCCTCAGTGGGACATGGCTGCTCGCTCTGCCGGGCACCTCACCGCCCACCTTCCTTGGGCGCCTCAGAAGGAGTGGGATGGGGGAGCCACGTGTCCGGACTCATCTGCAGCCTACTCACTATAAACCCGGGGGATAGGCCAGAGAGCTCTGAAAGGCCCTTTCAGCTCTCCTGGTCAATAAGTCTATTGTGCTGAGACGGGAAAGAAAAGGAGGAAGAAAACAGCCCGTTGGTTTGTTTTCCCAAACTCATTGCTGTCAAGGGCTGTTTCCCTCTTTGGCATCAGGCCTGAGCAAACAATCTCAGGGCGGACCCGGCTCCCTGGGGTGGGGGAGAGGGGAACCGCAGGCGCCCATCTCCCTGCAGTCCCATTTCCCTGCGTAGTTCTGCCAGGACCCCAGTGATACCCTAGGGCTCCCAGCGGAGGGGCAGAAGCACAGACCCTCACCTGGGCACGGTTCTCGGTGACAAAGAAGAGCTCGGTGAGCGCGCGATGCAGGGGCAGGAGGATGCCGGCCTGGGTCACGTCCTCAAACAGGCTGTACTCCATCTGGGTAAAGAGCTGCCACAGGGGCTTCAACAGCGTGAGGTCACAGAGGTCGCTGTGGGAGGAGGGGCGCAGTTTCCTGGGGTCATGCCCGCCGATGTCAGACAGACAGAACTGCAGTTCTGAGGCTCCTTGCCACCCTGACATCTAGTAAAGTCAGGCCAAGCCAGTCCCAATTACCCGCCCCCACCCCCTGCTGCTGCTAAGTCACTTCAGTCGTGTCCGACTCTGTGTGACCCCATAGACGGCAGCCCACGAGGCTCCCCGTCCCTGGGATTCTCCAGGCAAGAACACTGGAGTGGGTTGCCATTTCCTTCTCTAATGCAGGAAAGTGAAAAGTGAGAGTGAAGTCGCTCAGCCGTGTCCGACTCTTAGCGACCCCATGGACTGCAGCCCACCAGGCTCCTCCGTCCATGGGATTTTCCAGGCAAGAGTACTGGAGTGGGTTGCCATTGCCTTCTCCCCCCACCCCCTAAGCAGCCACAAATAGTTGCCAATGGCAAATAAGAAAAGGGGCAGAATCTCAACTTCAAACCAGAACTCCAGGGACAAGGAGACACTCCAGCACATTCACACAAATCAACTTTATGGATCTTTAAATATGGTTGTTAAGAACTTCAATGACAGCAGAAAAAAACCTCCAGATAAATGTTAAGTAGAAAAGACCAAGGTACGCAACATAAAATTGCAAAAAATTTTTAAAATGCACGTGTAGTATTGTGTGACCATATTAAAAAAATCATAAATAAACACACCAAAAATCTTATCAGTGGCTGTCCTTGTCAGTTTTCTAGATTTTCTATAATGTTCACAGTTTTAAATAATCAGAAAGGAAAAAAATATCTGATTTAAAAGATAATGGCAACCATTGTTATGATCTTAAGCTCATAAAATAAAAAATATGCTTATAAAGTTGCTCAGGACAGAAATCTTTCTATGTAAAGCAGAGTCCTCCTCACTAGACAGATGCCTCTTGAGCCTGCACTGATGTTTTTTACTCAGAGGAAGATTGTACTTTAACTCCAGTTCAAAGTCCTTCCGAGGACACACATTATGATTTCTTGGACATGATTTTATACATTTATAATCTACAATGTTGCCTTTTCTTTTTAATATATGATTTTTAAAAGACTCCTGATTATACATTTAAGTGTGATCCTGGAGCGAATCACTCTCTCCCAGAGGAATAAGACTTCATAAAGTAAACCAGTGGGAAAAAGTGGTTTGATTTAAAGAGACGGCTTCACAGTTGAGTTTTCAGGACAGCACTGGAGCGGGAAGGAAAAGGTGCCTGCAAACTCATGCCTGAGGCAGAACTCAGGCCGTCATTCTGTGGCCACCTGGCCCCTGGGGGCTGCCTTTCCCCTCTGCCCGCTCCAATCTCGGCCCCTGGGATCAAAGGGCTAAGGGAGTGTCCTTACAGGAAGGAGGGCTGGCGATGGCCAGCACACTGCAGAAATGTACCCACAATGCAGCCAGGAAGGGCCCTCCTGTCTGATGACAGGAGAGATGGGACACATGCTTCATACACATCACACTGTACTCAAAAATCAACTCAAAAATGGATTAAAGCCTTGGAGGTTAAGACCTGAAACTGTAAAACTCCTAGAAGACATAGGCTGTAAGCTCCTTGACATTGGTTTTGGCAATGATTTTTTTTTTTTGGATTTGACATCAAAAGCAAAAATAAACAAGTGGGACTACATCAAAATAAAAGGGCTTCTTCACAGCAAGGAAAACAATCAACAGTACGAGACAGCAAAAGAGACACTGATGTATAGATCAGTCTTATGGACTCTGTGGGAGAGGAAGAGGGTGGGGAGATTTGGGAGAATGGCATTGAAACATGTATAATATCATGTATGAAACGAGTCGCCAGTCCAGGTTCGATGCACGATACTGGATGCTTGGGGCTGGTGCACTGGGACGACCCAGAGGGAGGGTATGGGGAGGGAGGAGGGTTCAGGATGGGGAGCACGGGTATACCTGTGGCAGATTCATTTCGATATATGGCAAAACTAATACAATACTGTAAAGTTTAAAAATAAAATTTAAAACTTTTGAATTAAAAAAAATAAATAAAATATGTTTTTGGCCAAAAAAGAAAAACAATCAACAGAGTGAAAAGGCATCCTATGCGCCAGGAGAAAGTATTTGCAAGTCATATATCTGACAAGCAGTTAATATCCAAAATACACAAGGAACTCATCCAACTCAATAGCAAAAAAGAAAAAAGAAAAAAATAGGCAAAGGACCTAAAGAGACGTCTTTCCGAAGAAAGCATACAGATGGCCAGAGGAACATGACAAGGTGCTCGATATCACTAACCATCGGGGAAATGCAAATCAAAACCACAGTGGGCATCACCTCACCTGTGTTAGGACTGCTTCCACCCAAAAGATAAGAGACAACAAAAGCCAGCGAGGAGGCAGAGCAAAAGGAGAACCCTTGTACACTGGTGGCGGGAATGTAAATTGGTACAATTTGAAAAACAGTATGGAGGTCCCTCAAGAAACTCAAGGACTACCAGATGATCCAGCCATACCACCTCTGAGTATATCCAAAATAAATGAAATCACTGTGTCAGAGATTATCAGTACGCCAACATTCACTGCAGCATTATTCCTAATAGCCACATGTCTGGAAATAATGTCTCCTGACGGATGAATGGATAAAGAAAATGTGGTGTGTACATACACAATGAAATATAATTGAGCTATGAGAAAGAAGGAAATCCTGCTATCTCCAACAACATAGATGAGCCTGGAGGGCATTACGCCAAGTGAAGTAAGCTAGATAAAGGAAGACAAATACCACATGGTATCGCTTTTATGTGGAATCCAAAACCAGTCAAACCTGTAGAAACAGAGTTAGAGTGGTGGTTGCCAGTGGCTGGGACATGTGGGAAACGGGGAAAGGCTGGTAGAAGGGCAGACACTTTTAGTTGTAAGATGAATGAAGTCTGAGGATCTATTATACACCTGGTGACTGTAGCTGAGAACAGTATAACACCATAACACAGGAGAAATTTGCTGAGAAGCACACTGCAGACAGAGGGTGAAATTGAAGTGTCCTCACATACCACAAAGAAGGTACACCTGTAAGGTGACGGACGTTAGTTACCTTGATTGTGGGAATCCTTTCACAACGTACTGATATAAAGAATATCAAGTCATCATATTCTACACTTTTAATACACTACAATTTCATCTGTCAATTACACTTCAGTAAAGCTGGGGGGTGGGAGGAAAAACTAAACTAAGTCGAAAATTTACATGGACATGCAGGGTCAAGTAGCATCTTCAAGACAATCTTGAAGATGAAGAACCAAGTTGAAGACTTTATACTGCCAGATATGTAAATTTGCTGTAAAACTATAATATATAAGACAGTGTGATACTGGCACAAAGATAACCAAAAAGACCACTGGAACACAAGCAATCAGGGATGGATCCGTGTGTACAAGGACACCTTTCTGTGACAAAGATGGCACTGGAGTGTGTGAGGGGAAAGATGGGCTTTAGAGTCAAATGGAGATCCATACAAGAATAAAAAAAGAGAAAAAAAATGTGTGTAAGAGAAGCTTAATTCTATCCTTCAGTGCATATCCTTTAGTGCATATTCTATGCACTAAAATTCATTCCATGTGGATTGTTGATCTCAATATAGAAGAAAAAATAATTAAGCTTCACCTTCATGACCCCAAGGTCAAGTGAGGCAAAAATTTCCTAAACAGGACAATGAAAGCTCTGTCATAAAGGAAACAGGTGAACTGGAAGACACTAAAATCAGAAACTTCTTTTCATCAAAGACACCACTAACAGAGAGAATGGCAAGCCCTGAAGTGGGGGAGATATTTGCAATACAGATACCCAGCCAAGGAATCGAATCCGGAAGGCAGCTTACCTGTGGGTACAGCATCGCACGATCCTCAGGAGCAGGTGGATGGCTTTCAACCGTTGATGACCAGTCTGGCGACAGGCCACACCCACCAGCCATTCCCAAATTTTGGCCAACGGGAGGTATGGCACAACTCTTTCTTCTGACAGCATCTGCTTCAAGATCTCGAATCCTGGCAACCCCCACAAAACAGATATTTTAAAAAAGACATAAACTGCTCAAGTTTTAATAAGTAGGATGAAACCATTATGATCATTTCAATTTTGCCTAAAATTATGCCTTATGGAAAAGCAACATGGGAACATTTTCAGTTCTTCCTTTTTTGCAAAATATCCTGGTGAATTCTAAGAGAACCAGCATTTTTCCCTGGTCCTGACAGGTAGCTCCTCTTTCTGGCCATAGAGAAGTTACAACCTCCCAATTCTAGTACATTCACAAGTGACGCATGTGGGGCTTGTCAGAAAAATTCTTTGAAGTCTCACAGAAAGGTATCCGCTTTGATTTTAGCGAAGACCAGTGACTTGACAGCACCGACACCCACAGGGTGCCCTGGGTAGGGAGAGCATATGAATGGAGGGCCAGCGCACACACCTGTCTGGAATCGCCCCAGGTGTCCGGCCGTCACGGTGAATCTGTAGCCCCACTCGGTGTTGCTCATGTCAGAGGTGAAGCGGTAATACAGAGTGTCTCCTGGGCACACAAGAAGCACAGACAGGTCAGGACACTGCAGACAGGGAAAGGCCCGTGAGGACTTCCCACTAAACAGATAAAGCCCAGTTCCAAATCCTTCAACAATCTCCCTTCTCAGTACTTAGCATTACGAGTCTGTATTATTTGGTATTTCTTTACTACCTGGAAGCTCAAAATCTTTCCACTTCTGTTGAGACCCACTGAAATTGTGTCGGTCCTGCTGGAAGTCACTGCTGCTGGACATGGCTAGCTCGTCACAGCCTTCCTCTGTGTTGCACTGAGGGTCGAATTTGATTGAGAGGTAGATGGCACCAGGAATGTGAACTTTGTCCTAGGAGGGGATACAAGGACACGCCGTCGTCATTGGTCACTGGACAGTTCCTGAGGGCTTCCTCAGGCCATGTCCTGCAGTCAGAACTCTGCCTGAAGAAGCAGTGAGTCAGGGCCTCCGCCTCCAGGAGCTCTGGGCCCGGCTAGGCGGGGAGGATGCACGTGGGCTACCAACACGGCAGGAAAAACACTGTGCGGCCTGGGGCACAGCTCGGAGGAGGGGAGGCAAGGGCAGAAAACGTCCCAGGGAAGGGGTGCCCTGGTTGCTGTGCAACTGAGGACGGGAGAGGACTGTCAGTGAGGAAGGAATGGAGCCAGCAGCGAGACACGAGCACATGGGGATGCGTTTCAGGCAAAGGAGACAGCACCGGAAAGCCTGAAGTGTCCAGGGGACAGCAGTGAGCTTGAGGCGTCTGAGGTAATGGGTGAGCTTCGCATGCGCACGTGCTAAGGAGATGCGGAGGGGGTGACGTGACCCTGCAGAGGCTGGGAGGGACAGATGGAAAAGGAAGACCGTGTGTGCTAAAATGAAGCACCGAGACTTGTCTGGACAGCAGGGGGCGCCCCGGGAAGGCAGTAAGCAGGAGAAAGCCTGGTTTAGGTTTGTGCTGTACCAGGATCACTGCACGGAGAAGGCAATGGCACCCCACTCCAGTACTGTTGCTTGGAAAATCCCATGGACGGAGGAGCCTGGAAGGCTGCAGTCCATGGGGTCACTAAGAGTAGGGCACGACTGAGCGACTTCACTTTCACTTTTCACTTTCATGCTTTGGAGAAGGAAATGGCAACCCACTCCAATGTTCCTGCCTGGAGAATCCCAGGGATGGGGGAGCCTGGTGGGCTGCTGTCTCTGGGGTCGCACAGAGTCAGACACGACTGAAGTGACTTAGCAATTATCAAGGATCACTGCCAGCTAGGGTGTGGCAAGGCCAGGGCTGGGGCACGCCAGCACTTGGGGAGGAGACAGGAACAGCCAGAGGGACCCAGAGAAGGGGAGGGGTCGGGGCAGCGGAAAAGGTAAGGCGATCCCTCTGAGGTAGAGTGCAGTGGCTCAGTAGGTGTGTTTACAGGGCAGGACAGTGCAGGGGTGGAGAGTGGGGACAGAGTCCAGAACTGGGGGAGAAGAGGCTAAGAAGGTAGAGAGTGAGGAGGTTTACATTCTGTAAAACAAACTCTCAGCTGTCAACAAGCACATTCTAGATGAGTCTCTCTGTCACCCAACTACTCAGAACGACAGCTCCCATATTTTGAAAGGAGCTGATGAGACACAAGCAGCACCAAGCCTATGAGGACCACTAAGGCCACCCCCGCTTCTGCCTCATCCAAAGCCCTACCTCTCCCTCTCCAGGTAGAGTTAAGGATAGAACAGACGAGGTCTTTCAGTTCTGGGTAATTAAACAAAGGGGAGGGAGTCCCCCAGGTGTGGCTGGGTCATCAGGAGAAGGATAGAGTGAGGATGGAATCCAGACCCACACTCAAAGTCTCTGCCAGAGACACGGAGGTCTCAGTCCAAGGAGCTCACTGCAGGACAAGTAATCTCTCCTCCAGCGTGGGGGGCCCCTAGTTTTCACAACAAGGTCAGGAGAAGAGAGGACTTGTTTGTACAGAATCCTGGGATTGGCTTCAGGGAGGCAGACGGCTGCTGAGACTAAGGGAGCCCTTTCTAGGCCACGTCTGTTGGGTTAGGGGAAAGAACCACAGTGGGAGGTGATGAGATTCGTGCCACTCGGCAACCCTTGTGGGTCCTGCCAGTCTCATGCCCTGGCACTGGGTGAGGCTGGCTGACCCTGGCTCATACCTCGAAGTTGGTGTTGTTATTATATGGGTGTTTCGACTCCCGCACTTGCACCTCCATTCCTGGTTCCTCCATGAACTGGCAGGCAGCCAGGGCCATGGTTCCCAGCATGCTCTCCCGGCAGCCTTGAAGCACCTTCTGCAGGATCTGATGGGAAACAGGCAGAGAACATAGCAAGATGATGGAGTTCAGCTGGAGACCGTGCCTAGGGCTCCTGAGCTCTGCCCTGTGGGTCCCCCCAATTCTAGACAGCAGGAGGTAGAAGAGATGCTTCCAGCCCTGTGAAAGTCTGCTAAGCCAGCACCACTTTGAAAGGCTCAGCTGGAGATTTGATTTTACAAACAAAAGATGGTCACCACCTGAAAACTTGAAATATAAATTAGAGCACTGGACTGAAGAGAATGCATAGACTCTGTAAGATGCCATGTCTGTCGCCCAGAAGCTCGGAGCCTGGGCAAGCCTCCTGGGTTTGATTTCTTCACCAATAAAATTCTCCCTGGGTCATGATGTAACACAGGTGTAAGTGCTGGCAGAGTGTCTGACCCGGAGCAGATACACTAGAAACGATAGTTTAAAACAGAGACATAAACCTTCCTGGAAGGTTTCCTGTATTATGGGAAAAGGCTGTCACAGTCGTAACTAACCCTGTTCCCTGGACTTCATGCTGTGTGAGACCCCAGGGGCATGAGAAGAGACAGGCCAGCAAGGAGAGCTGGCCTTCGAAGTCTGAAAACAAAAAAGGAAGACTGCAAGGGCGGGATTCGTGAGATTGTTATTTCAAATACTCTCTGAGCATCCAGTCTGCCTGGGCCGTGAGCTTGGCTCCAGGCCAAGACTTGGGAGACTTCAACTGTGACCCGAGTCGGCTTTTGTCGGGGTCATACCTATCAAGGGGCTGAACAGCCACACAGATGGCTTCACTCCAGGAAGGCACTCCCTAGAGGAAGGCTGTTCAAACCCCCACAGGGGGCTTGGGGCGGGGGGCAGAGAGGAGGAGGGAGTGGGGTTAGTGCCCAGCCCAGCTGCCTGGTTACCTTCTCCCACTGGTGCCTGTCCTCCAGCTGCATGAACATGTCCAGAATGTAGGTCATGTGGGCTGGGCCGCTCAGCTCCAGGATGTCCTCGCTCACCGGCACGTGCCCAGGCCACTCGGCAAGCAAGGACGCCAGCACATGGCGGGCGTACAGGACGGCCGTGGCCTCGTTCACACGGAAGAGGTATTCCCGGACAGCCCTCTTGCTCTTGCAGTTGAGCTCCTTGTGCAGCAGGGCGGCGCTCTTGCTGCGCCGCTGCTTGGCGTAGCTCTGCTGCAGCTCGCTTTCGGTGCTGGAGATCAGCTTCTGGGTCACAGGGTTCGACTCGACGGTGGCCTGTTCGCAGCGGACAGGCCTGGACTGCAAGCCCAGAGACCAAGTCACCGAGGCCTGGTCATCTCACCACTGGGGTGTGTGGCGGGGGCAAGTAGACACCCTCCTTCCCAGGGGTAGGGGTCAGTGGGGGGGCCCACGTACCAGGCAGGGCAGGATGATCATGTCTGTATCTACGGCCTTGGCACTCTGCTCGTCGAGTCTCAGACTCCGGCTGGGCTGCCACCGCTGAGCCAGGGTCCGGATCCTTTCGTCCGTGGTGAGCTCGTCCCCATCAAACCTGAAGAGAAGGAAGGAGCACAAAGCTGGGCATCTGTGTTCCAGAGAGGTGAGAGTTTAACCTTCAGTGAAATTTGCAGAAATGCTGATCAGAGTTATTTTCCTGGTACTAAGGAATTAGGTAGTACGGTCTACACTTCCAACACCAGACTCACAGTGCTAACCTACCCGAGCAGGCATGCCCAGACGCCTGCAATGGAGATGGAAACCGTCCTTTAGGATCCATTCTCCCTTTCATTTAGAAACAAAGTTCCCTGAAGTTTTAGCAAGATACACAATCACCCGGGTGGAGACGTGGGTCCCAGTCCTCCCAGCAACTGGATACAGCAATGTAACTGGGGTCATGCCAACGGGAGGCCAGGGAGGTGATGTGTGCCACGTTTGGGGCCTGCCCTCAAGCAGCTGGGTTAAGGAGGTGCTCCATTCCCCGCCTTCCCCCTTTCCTCTGGGCTGGAACTAAGAGCGGGTGTGGGAGAGCTTGCCCTGATGCCACAGAGGAGGACGGCAGCCATGGGGACACAGGCTCACTTGGGAAGCAAACGACCCACCCACCCTGGGCTGCTGTCTACCTCTGGACTGTGGCGGGGCAGGACAACAAATTCCTGAGCCCTAACTGAGGTAATCCTGCTTCATTTCACAAAGGATTTGAGGTTGTAGATAAGAAATACATATGGGAGTGTAGAAATACGAAATAACAAAAGAAAATTAAATTGGAATTGGAACTAAATTAGAATAAGAAGTCAAAACCAGGATGTGGGGAATGGAAGAGATCAGATGCAGAAACATAAAATTCTCCATAAATTTAAGAGCTAGGCTCAAGAACTAGCTCTGAACTTCCTGGCCAAGATGAAGGGTATATTGTTATAAGATACCTTTCATTAATACACCCTTGAGAAAAAAACAAGAAAATAATGTATACAAGTGGGAAAAAAAAAAACCAAAGAATACTTTGACCAGAATGTACCAGAAGTTCCTGTTCTACACTGCTTGCTCTCTGGATTGATACAGGAGAGAAACCTTGGTGTCTATGTTAATCTCTGCATTCATAACTAGTTTACTCTAAGAGGCAGACTGCAAATATGAAGTTCTTCCTAAAGGAATACACAACTCAAAGACGAGCTATGCCACGTGGCACTTTATGAAGACCCGAAAACCAGTTCTCCAGCTGCTCCTGGCCTCTCAGATCTTGTCAGCAGGAGGTAGACAGAGTCCCACCCTCACTTGTTCCCTTGCTCCTTATACTTTGGCTGCGTCCTTACCTCTTCTGAACCTCCAGGAAGAAAGAGTCGGTCCTCTTCATCTGCAGTTCATATATGGCCCGGAGGATGTGCAGAGGGGCGTTGAGGGCGTCATGAGCCATCTAGAGGCCAGGAGGAAGAAGCAGAAGAGAGAAAATTTGAAGTGCTTTAACACATTACTGATAACCTGAACTCAAAAGTGATAAAACAATTATTTTCTACAGTTACTACAAGTTATAATCTAAGAACAACACATCACTTAATTTAAGAACATCACACTTCATGCATATAAGATTATAAGCTCCAAAATATGGATTATAAAATCTGTATTACTATTACAAATTCAAAGGAAAATCTCCTAGTTCTGAAGTCCGTGTTTTTGGTAGTTTACTTTTATTTGTGCCATAGTTATCTGTGATTGTGCATTGCATTTGTTAAAGATTATATAGATGAGGGGGTACAGCATGTTATTTTAAAAAAGGAAGAACCAAAAAGCAAATAAAGATGATAATTAGAAAAAAAATTATACCAACAAAATGTAATGCTAGTAGTCAATAATGACTCACCAAATGGTATTTATTCATTGCTAGCTTTCCTGCAGTAGCTGCCTTGCCCTCAAGTATGACAACTGGCACATAAATCTAAGTAGTAGACTTTCTTTTGATGTTTTTGAAAAGCTGTATTTGCTTTTCTTACATCCGCCCCATAGTCTCTGTTTACTCTTCACATAGTTAGAGCCTTTGAAGTCCAAGCCTCTGCCCATTTTCACATCATTTTGAGGAAGAGTGGATTATCCAGGGAAAGTAAGGATGTACTTGAGAAATTATGAGGACAGATTGTCACTGGGGGCTTGTGGGTGGGCCTGACATTACACGTCAAACTTTACATGTAAGTGTTTGCACACGTAGTTTATGGGAGAAACGATCTAAAGTTTTTGGGTCCACAACTCCCAAACATCAAGAACTACTGTTGAAAGGGCTTTTCCCTCCTTGTAGGTCAGTTCCGTACAATATAGACTGAGTTTCCCAGAAGTGCATTCACAGGACATCAGCCTGAAGCATTTCCATGTGGAGGCTAAAACTCAGTCCAAGTCAAAGAGAATCCATTCCTGAGTCCCTTCTTCACGCCACACCATGACCTAGGAGCATACCAAGAAACATATCCTGGTGGGCTCATCCAGGCTCTCGAGAGGGTCTAGCTTTTTCTGCTCTTGGTCACCAGGGCTGCTGACTGACCGCTCCACCTCCTCCTCCTGGTCCCCTCGCTCATCCAGCTCCAGCTCTCCATGCTCAGCCAAAGTGTTGATCTCCTTTTTTGAGGAGTACAGCATGATGGACAAAATCTAGACAGAACAAAAATCAGGCAGGGCAGGAACCTGAGTGTTTAGTGTGTGAGAAGACCTTTAACCCTCAAAGGGTAGAAAATATTTGACTTGACTCTTTAAAAGACATGAGAATTTACAGAAAGAGTGTAAAATTAGGACTTCCTGCTGGTACAGTGGATAGGAATCTGCCTGCCAATGCAGAGGACAAAGGCTCAATTCCTGGTCCGGGGAGATCCCACATGCTGCACAGCAACTAAGCCTGTGCACCACAACTACAGAGCCCGTGCACCTACAGCCCGTGCTCCGCAAAGAGAGAAGCCAATGAAATGAGAAGCCTGCGCACCCTACAAAGAGTAGCCCCCCTCTCACCACAGCTAGAGAAAGCCCCAGCACAGCCACAAAGACCCACCACATCCAAAAAAAGTAATTTAAAAAAATGTATTCATTAGTGGATATGGAAGCATGTTCAATTGTACTTGTAACCAAAGACATGCTAACTAACACTGTAAGGGACCTTTGTGTTTATTAACTTTGCCGCTGACAGCGTGAGTTGGTATCATCCTTTTAGAATGCATTTTGGTGAAATGTAAAGACCTATACAAATGTTCATAACCTTTGATTCCGAAACTCATCTTTTAGGAATAATGTAAAATGTGTAAAAAGTTATACTCATGATATAGTCAATGAAGCATTTATTAATGGCAAAAACTGAAATCCAACTTTATGGATCATATGCAGCCGTTAGAAATGGTGGTTATGAAAACTACCCAACAACTTAGAAAAATGGCCATCACAAGACTTCAATTTATTTCAGTAATGGGCTCCACTATACAATCCAAATCTATGTATGCAATACAGACACAGAAGGAAAAAAATCAGAAAAGGGAAATACATGAAATACTAATAGCAGATGTGCCTGGGAGGGTGAAATTTGGAGTTTTTCTTTCTTTTCTACTTTTCAAATTCTCTACACATAAAAAAACGTAAATTTTTGAATGCAAAAAATTTTAATTACCAATTTTTTCTATTTTAATTTAGAATTTTTTCTATTTTGCTCTATTTCCTAAACAGTAAGAGCGCAAATGCTCACCACGTTATCCCTGAATATGTTTCAGCATATTTTCCTAAAACCTAATCAAATCCTCTTGTGACAACTGAGAGCTGTTTCTTAGACTTCAGGCCTCTGTGTGACTGAGAATGGTCAGCCAAGCACCTCCCATACAGCAGCAGCCTTCCCTACCCTGAAGCTGGGACTTGGCACAGAAATACCCCAGGGAACCACAGTAATTCCACTAAGAAAAATCTAAGGCTTATGGGGAAAAGCAATAAAATGAATATTATCAACTGAAATCCTACATAAAATAAACATAAGTGGAGGACAAATTTAGAAACTGATTTTAGCTCAAAGCAACTTTAAGGGGAAATAATAATTCAAGGGCAGATTTATTACCATGATATAATGGTCACCCGTGTGTTTCTACAAATTACTTCTCTTCCAATATTCTTTGGACAAACATCAAATTCACTTTCCCTGACAGGGGAGGACAGGTGTCATAATCTCTATTTCCAAAAGGGAAGACAAATGTAAGACAGTGTTTTAACATCTGCACCGGATGAGAGTGCACGGGGCAGTCCCAGCTGTGGCTGGCCGGCTGTTCTAACTCCCAGGCCTGTAAATCTGCAGCAGGAAGCGGTAGCAGGAGTCACCCTCGTCCCTTACTTCCAGGTCCCGGAGGAGCCACGTTTTACTGAAGCCAGTCCCTTTGCTGCACTTTTTCACCAGCAGCTTCAGCAAATCTGTCTGCAGGAAGGTAGCATGCGTCTCTTCAAAACCATGAACCTGCCAAACAGAAAGAGAATGATTTGCAATTGCCTCAGAGTGAAGAAAGTCAAGGGTCACTCAGGGAGAAGCAGGCCCCTATCAGAGCCCAGTCTTAGCTCTTGGCCCAAGCCTACCTTCTGGTGAAGATTCCAGAGTCAGCAGGAAAGATGAAACTCTGAACCTGAGTCATAACCTAAGTCTGTCCACTCTCTAATTTATTCACTTGACAAGTATCTCTGAAGCCTCGTACATTGTACGTGCTGAGTCCTATGCTAAGGTCCTGCTCTCTACCTCCCCAAAGCTTCCCACTGTCCTACAGACTGAAGTCTGAGTCCCTGTTCATGGCTGACAAGGCCCCTGCAGGCTCCCTGCCTGCGTCTGTGTTTCCTCTCCTTAGCACTGTCCCAAAGCCCTGCGGTGTTCCTTCTGCTCCCTGACAACCAGGCCTGCTCCTGCGCCTGGAGTTTGCTCTCTCCCAGCATGCAATACTCTGCCCAGACTCTTATCTACCACCTCAGATTTCACCTCTTCAGGAAGCCTCTTTCTGACTCCTGTGGTTTTCCTTGCAGGCTCCTTGGTGTCTCCCTCACAGTTAGGGCTGAAAGCTCCATGACAGCAGGGACCTTCCTTCTAGTTCAACACTACGTAATCAGTTCCATCTGGCACCTGGTGCTCAACAAATATTTACGGAATCAAGGATCCAAAGGCATAAATGGTCTCTGCCCTCAGGGAGTTTATTTTCCCAAACCTACTATAATGCAAAACCACTAATACAACAGATTGTGATAAATGCCATGAAGTCAACAAACAGCAGACGTGTGGTCTCAAGCATGAAACTATAAATTCTCAGGGCTGGGCCAGAGCTGAAATGCCACCTAGACCAGCCTCCCTGTGGTGTTGGAGTCCTTTCATGTCCTCCTTGCCAGTGCCGTCCGACTCATGGAACTCGTAAGCCTTCCAGAGGAAATCCTTCTTCTTTGGCTAGTTCTGTTGGGAAGGTCATCCTTAAAGTGATCCCTCCCTCGCTCCTGATGCCCCTCAAGTAGTAGAAGAATCATGTTCCCCACAAGTCAAGGCTTCCCATCTCCATGTCAGTTACTGCTCAGCTCTTCAACTTTTCTGCCTTCTCTCACCCCAAATGCCAAACCAACTGCTTAAAGATCCCATAAGATGTCAGTCCCCTTTTTCTCCCTATGATGAACCAGAGGGAGCTGCGGTTCAGAGGGAAGTGAGAAACTGTTGTCAGTTTTTCTTCTCATCTTCCAAGGTTATGTGCCCATAAGGTAGTAGTACCCGGTTCCATGAGGCAGGACTGAAAAATTACAGAGAACCAACTACTGGGAAAATTCTGTTTCTTCCTTAATGATATCCTTGTTCAAGGCCCCAGTCATTTCTAAAAATAATCAAGATCCTATGATTAACTCTTCATTGAAATCAGATGATACTTCCTTCTAGTTAATACCCTGCAGGTGTTAGATCACAGCCAGACTGATTAGCAAATGGAAGAAACTCAACATTACCTTTAGTGTTTTATATAATCCTTTGAGGGCCAGGGACAGGACCCAAGTTGCTTCCACTGCCTCGGGACAATGGCTGTCCATGCTGGTTTGCAGAAGGTGACTGGCAATAAAGGCAAAGTGCTGAGAGTACTGGCTTAGCTGGGCCTGGGAGTCACTGCCTTCCTGTCCTCCTCCTTTCTGGACCAGTTGATAGTCCTTCACTGAAGGATCAAGAGAAAAATTTTAGATGTAGCCAGAGAAAAGAGACACATTTTGTTTATTAACATTTTGGCTATACCGTTTATAGGATCCTAGTTCTCTGACCAGGGATTGAACCCAAGTCCATGGCAGGGACGGCCCCAAGTCCCAATCACTGGATCGCCAGGGAATTCCCCAAGAGACACATTTTGAAGGGTAACAGAGAATGATGGCTGACTTCACAGCAGAAACTATGAAAGCCAGAAGAAAATGGATCAAGATCTTTAAAATATGCTAAGGAAAAACTCTCAGCCTACAATTTTCTACCCAGCAAAATTGTCTTTCAAAGATGAAGTCAAATCACTGATTTAGACTTCCACCTTAAGAAACCAGAAAAATAAAAAAAGAGCAAATTAAACTCAAAGCAGAAATAAATAAATTAATTAATAATGGAAAGATAGAAATGAATGGAACAGCAATCAGAAATAACAGAGAAACATCAAAGAAACCAAAAGCCAGTCCTTGGAAAATATCAAATAAATTGATAAATCTCTGGCTAAGCAGTCTATGCAATGAAAAAGAAAAGACACAAGTTACTAAAATCAGGAATGAGGGAAGGCAGCTTATATCCCATGCTAGGTTCAGAGAAACTAAAGATGTACATTTTATAAGACCTAAATTTGTTTCATAAGTGAATGGAGAGATATACCATGCTCCTGAATCAAAGGACTCAGTATTGTTTAGACATCATTTCTCCCCAAATGAATCTACAGATTCAATGTTATGTCAATCAAAACCCTAGCAGGTTCTTTGATAGAAACTGATAAGATGATTCCAAAATTTAAACAAAAAGACAAAGGAACTAGACTAGCCAAAACAATTCTAAAGAAGAGTAACAAAGCTGGAGGACCTGATTTCTCTCCCAATACTCAGGAGAAATCTCTAACACTCAAGGGCTTTCTCTCCTGGGGGTTCAGTGGTAAAGAACCCGCCTGCCAATGCAGGAGACTCAGATTCGATCCCTGGGTCAGAAGATCTCCTGGAGAAGGAAATGGCAACCTACTCTAGTATTCTTGCCTGGAAAATCCTATGGACAGAAGGAGCCTGGTAGGCTACAGTCCAAGGGGGTCACAAAAGAATCAGACTTAACAACAACAAGACAATATGGCATTTAAGTAAGGACAAATATACAATATATAGATTAATGGAACATAATAAAATCCATAAATAAACACCAAGATATATGGGTCAATTAATTTTCACAAAGTTACCAAGATGATTCAATGGAGAAAGAAGTCTGTTCAACAAACAGTCCTAGAACACTGAGATTCACATGTAAAAAAATAAAATAAACCTTGACATTTACATCAAACTGTATACAAAAACAGCATAGACAGTGCCTAATACTGAAGCTAAATGATAAAGCAGATTATTTCAAGAGCAGAAGAGGGCACATAATAATAAGACTCCAGATCATTTGGGATTTGGCAAATTAAATCAAAAGGGCACTTATGATATTCTCTCACTGTCCTATTGATGAAGTTACTCTACATTCCTGTAGCCACCATATGTTTAAATTACCCACTAGAAAACAAATGATACTGGCAGATGGAAAAAGTAGATGTTCAGAACCTAAACATCTGGCCAATCCCAAAACAAAGGGTCATATATATAAAATAACAACATAGAAAGAGTCTTCAAAGCAATCCCAATTCAACCACATCATTTCACAGATGAGGAAAAAGAAGTTACATGTCACTTCAGTTGTGTCCAACTCTTTGCAACCCTACATGGACTGTAGCCCACGAGGCTCCTGTCCAAGGGTTTCTCCAGGTAAGAATACTGGAGTGGGTTGTCACGCCCTCCTCCAGGAAAAAGAAATTCAGAGAGCTATAATTTGTTTTTTTTTTTAAATCCATGTGCAGGGGCAAGAACAAAGATATTTTAACTGATTTTAGCATATACAGAAAATTTGCTCTGATTCTTAGATAAAATAATTATGCTTGGGACCTGTTTTCCTCTTCCGGGTTTTGACATCGACGATCACAGCCCTGTTCTTTTCAGTAAAGTGCTTCAAGATGATCACATTATGTGGTTCATTGGCATTATCCATATACACACAGCGGGTCCCCACACAGAGGACCTAAACACGACAGAGAAAGAAAGGGAAACTCAGAAGTGCATAGAACACAGTCTCTTTTGCTTGTGCTGCTGACTTCAACAGGCAGTCAGGGTCAGGATTCTTCCCATCTGTAAGTCGAGGGTTGGCACAGGCCTGGCACAGAACTGGTTTAAGTGCTTGCTGAATGAAGCCATGTTTTCACAGTCTTCATTGTTCCAACTAGTTGAAAATTACAAATGAGATCAAGCTGAAGGCCAAAGTGAAGAACAATCATACTTTGAAGTTCTCTGTAACTTATTAATAGGGGGTTAGTTACCTATTATTCAAAGCCAACTACTGGCTAATAAAATGAGTCAAATGGCTAAACTGTTAAAAATGTACGTTGAACAAACCATCCCCAAATCTTGAGAATATACCAGTACCGTAAAAGCAAATTATGTAAGGGAAAAAAAGACTCCCAAGGATATATGCTATAGGGACTTTGATATGCCTGATGAAGACAGGAAGAGGATACCAGGCCTTCAGACAGGTGTACCTGGGGGAAGCCGACCAGCACCAGCAGTGTGAAGATGTTGGTGTGCTTCAGCTGGAAAGGCAGCTGCTTGATGCAGTGGTCTGTGAAGGTGGCAACGACGTCTCGCCACAGAGGGGCGCTGTTGAGCGACCGCAGGATCTCGGCCATAGAACACGCCCAGTCCAAACCCACGCGGCTGGAAGGCAAGAGCGCCATCAGGCGGTGGTGCACAGGCTCCAAACGCAACGCACCAGCTCACCACACTCCAAGGCAGACCCATAAACACGCCAACGAGCCAGCCACTGATTAGTTTGAAAACTACCACAATGATGCTTTTCAAAAATGATAAGTGGGAGGAAAATAATCAAGATTTGTTACTTAAATACTCAGTCTATAGTTAAGGTTTTAAAAATCTCTATAAATGGTCACACACACATGTGCACTTATGCACACTCATATTCATGCACAGAAAAGCAGCTTGGAAGGAAATATATTTTAAAAAGCACCAGGGAGTTCCCTGGTGGCCTAGTGGTTAGAAGTCTGGGCTTTCACTATTGTGGCCTGGGTTCAATCCCTGGTCAGGGAACTGAGATCTGCAAGGAGTGGTGAGGGCAGGGATGGATAGGGGGAATGAAATAGCACCAGACACTGACAAGGTGCAAGGCACTGCTTTTATAATGAAAATAGATCTATTTTCTTCAACCTCAAAGCCTGTACCTATTACTCTCAGGAAAAAACAAACCAGAATATATAAAATCACTAGAGAGCTGAATCAGCAGACAGAACCCAGGTGGCAACAGCTGTTCTAATGTGGGTTTTAAGTACATCATTAATATCAGTTGATAATGTTGCTAATAAAACTAATTCTGTTCTCACTAAAGAGCCCTAGACAATACAGGGGCAAAAATAGCACTGAAGCACACTGAAATTAATCAACAGCAGATCAATGACCTAAAGAAGTGAACACCAAGGTGGGATAGAGTGGGGGTGGCTACCTGTCCAGACACACAGCCCCCAGGCTAAAGAGCAGGTGGGTGGTCTTCCAGCCGTCTGGCACGACTGAACTGTCCCCAGCTGCAAACAAGTTGTGTTTGGCTGAGAGGACCTTGGTCACGGCAGCATCTACCTCCGCTGGTAAAAGGCGGATGATTAACTGGCCGAGGAGACCCAGGGTGAGGTGGTAGGTTTCATTCAGGTGGCCTGCGTTTGAGATGACGACCTGGAACATGAGCGGGAGCACATGCTCCAGGTCTATCAGGGGGACTGTGGGATCCTGTTAAGAGAGGAGAAAAATTTGTTCAATAAGACATCTAGGTAACCACACCAACTAAACACTCCATTGTCTTCATGTATTATTTACCACTGGCCTGGTGCCAGGGGAATTATGCAGTGTCTTTCACAAATGGCTTAGGTACAATTGACTGTAAAATAAACATTCTCAGGCATCATCTTACAATCTTACTTTCAATTCATATTCTTACCCCAGGGATATACAGATGATTGCAATTAACATTTCAGTATACGGCTTTCCAAAAATTTTTTCTATGCATAACACTACCCTCTCATGCACTCTTTCTCTCTTTTTATTTATTTTCTCTCTCTCTTTTTTAAATGCCATTTTGTCTCTTACCGAGTTTAAGGGAGGTAACATGGCTGCTAGTAATCCCAAAATCCTCTTCTGGGAACACTCCGCAAACACCTGCTCAGGGCTTGGAATAACTGCCTTTTCCTCAATGGGCTTCTGAGAGGACGTTTCTGAATTTTCAGCATCTGAGTTGTAAAATAGCAAGCTATCAGATTTTGCCAGGTTCCATGCATGTATGAAGACGCAGGTAGATCACTGTACTGCCCCGTGCCACTACAGCATCGAGACTTTAAAAACCTATTACTGAACACGTCTTACTCAAGGAAGCCTGTTCCGATCACCCTGTTTTAATGTTGAGCCTGACCTCCCATCTCCCCGAACCCCTCTGCCCTCTCCATTCCCTGCTCTTTTGTGCTCATGGCATCTAATTACCTTTTAACACACCATATCCTTTTTTTACTTGTTGGTTATTGTTTGACTTCCCTTCTAGATTCCCCCTCTCCCCAGTAATGTATCACAAACACCTAGAAATGTTTCTGGAGCATAGCAGCAACTCAATAAATCCCTGATGGCTAAAGCAACTGTACGTGACTAGGATGCTGATCCTCAGATGGGATCAGACAAGAGTGAGTTTTGATGATCTGGATTGACATGGAGTATCAGACCACTTCCTGAACTTAGAATCATGATCTGCAGAGATGAGCATCAGCCCCTTCTGGGACAGGGCAGGACGCTGGGTACTCAGCCCTGCCTCGGTCACAGAATGGGCACCAGGGAAGGAGGCTGCCTCCCCAAGCTGCCCTAAGGAGGAGGCTGATGTTTGCTGCCAGTCTCCTCGGTCCACAGCACCTCCATCTCCTGGCTCTTCAATCGTCCTGCAGTACAGCTCTGACCTTGCCGCCGTTCCGAGCAGGCAGCCCAGGGCCTCCATTGCAGGGTGAAGCACCCCTCCACGTCCCCATTTCAGGGCTCCCACTCCCTCCTCTTCCTCCCCACACACCTGCCCCACAGACTTCTCCCTGAATTCCTTTGGGGGTTTCCTCTCTGGGGCTTTGCTCCTTTTGTCCTTTCTGCCCTGAGTGCCCCTCCCCCCAAGAGACCCCGGCACTTCTGAGGCCACCTGCAGGCCTTCTTTACAAGGGCCTTACGTGGGTACAACCTGTTCAAGCCGGATCCCCATCACTGCTACCACCCACTCAGGCCTCTCTTCTGGACAGAAGCACATCCCACCTCAAATTACAGTTGCACGCACCCCTGTCTTAAACCCTCCCAGGCCACAGGCCTCATGAGGGCAGGAGCTATGTGTCCATTTGTCTGACCTGGTCCCTGCTTCATCCCCAGAGTCTAGCACAGTGCTTGGCACACAGAAGGCACTCAGTAAATCAGGGAATAAACAAGATAGGAAATTAGATAAACAAGATGAAGGAAGGATGACTTTCAAAGTAGTATCAGTACTATCTGAGGCAGAACTGAGAAACCACGCACCCCCGGGTGCTAACCAGTTATAAATTGTGTGCAAGAGATAATTCAGAGATGGGTATGTGTGCATTTTAAAATGA
The DNA here is from genome assembly GCF_032452875.1 of Bos javanicus. NCBI lineage: Eukaryota > Metazoa > Chordata > Mammalia > Artiodactyla > Bovidae > Bos > Bos javanicus. Next base: position 26,029,903 of record NC_083886.1, read on the forward strand.
AAGAGATCAAGGTAATTGTCAAAGAGTTTTTACCTGGAAGTCCTGTAGGTGTGCAGGCATCTGCAGGTGAGTCTGAAATTTGAGGTGGGCAGGAAGGATCCTTCCTTAATGATACACCTTCACTGGCCTTACTTCTCTGCTTGCAATCTAAAGGTCTGACTTCCTTAGGACCATCTCTCTTCCCCTAAAAACAAATTGGAGAGTGAGTAAACTTTTATGTGAAAGAAATTTTTTTACATTCAGACAATTTAAAAAATCACTAGCCAAGGACTTCCCTGGTAGTCCAGTGGTTAAGAATCTGCCTTCCAGGGGCTTCCCTGGCAGTGCAGTGGTTAAGACTCCACACTCCCACATTCCCAGGGCAGGAGGCGTGGGTTTGATCCTTGGTCAGAGAAGCAGGATTCCACTCCCATGCAGCAGAGCCAAAAAAAAAAAAAAAGACTCTGCCTTCCAAGGCAGGAGATGCAGAAACCGCAATTTGCCACAAAGAAGACTAAGAGAGCGAGCCAGGGCAGGGTACGCTGCATGCACACAGCTACTGGTAAGAGGACCCAAAAGGTATGGATACCTCAGGAATCAAAAGAATGCCCTGGGGGTTCCTTAGAAAAAGGATGAGTCCAGTCCCTAGGCAGGGAAAGCCTAAGATAAGCCTGAAACCTCTTTCTGTATCAAAAATTAAAGAAGTGATCAAAGAATAATCAAGACATAGCCAAGGACACAAAAGCCAGCTGGAAGGAGCTTCCACTGGCCAAACATGGGACAACCTGAGCATCAAAATCAATAATAAAGACTAAGCTTTTAATCCACTAAATAAAAAAATTCAAGTCCATTTTGATAAAAATAAGTGAACAAGTAGATACATAAGGAGTGCTGTGCTGATTGGTAGCACATTATAAGCTGCTGGGGGCTCAAAAGAAGATATGATTACTCTCAGGCTCAAAGGCGAAGAGAAGATTGCTGATTCACCCTGCCTCTGCTGATAATGTTTTCCCTGTCCCACCACAATCCATATGGGAACAGTGCTGCCTGGAGAAGGGTTCTGCGGTCAAAACAGGCTTGAAGGTTATCACATCGCCTGTCCTTGTGCTGGCTCTCTGGCTGAATGAAGCTAATGGAATTTTCAAGCTTTTGCCATCTCTGCTTTTGTCCTCCTCTAAAAGACGACAGGATCCCAGGGAACGATAAGCACCAACGGGGATCCTTCATGACAGAGACAGGGGACAGAAACAGCAGCAGCTCCTGAGGCAAAGCCGAGGCGCTGAGAGCACCAACTCAGGCTCTGAAGGCAGCATCACGGATGCTCTGCCTGTTCTTGCACAAAACGATCTTCAGTGTCACTGTCACGGGTTCCATCTGGATCCAGGAAGGCTTTTCTCCTACTTCAACAAGCACAGGTAAAGTCTCATAAACTACCTATGTAAACTACTTGGTAAGTACTAAGCACTTAGTATCACCTATTTGTTGACTGAATATAAAAATAGTTTCACGTATACAGTGTTCACCATGGGCCAGGAAGGAACCAACCTCTTCAGGTGGGTAATCTTACTCAATCCTTATAAAAACCACAGGAGGCAGGGAACAGGAGTAGTTAACACCAATAGAACTTACCATGAACACTGCTTTAAGCACTTTATGTATTTATTTATTTTTGGCTGCGCTGGGTCTCAGCCGCGGTACTCGGGGTCTTTGTTTTGGCATGCGGGCTTCTCTCGAGTTGTGGCACCGGGGCTCCAGAGCGCATGGATTCTACAGTTGTGGCGTGAGGGCTTCTCTCTAGTTGTGGTGCACAGGCTCAGTTGTCCCATGGCATGTGGGATTCTAGTTCCGCAGCCAGGGATTGAATCCGTGTCCCCTGCATTGGCAGGTGGATTCTTAACCACTGGACCACCAGAAACTCCCTTGAGGACCTTAGACATTAATTCAGTGTGTGTGATGCATGTAAACCCTCACAACAACCCTAAGGATTAGCTATTATTATTCTCCCTTCATTTTACTGACAAGAAAACTGAAGAGATGTGGTGACATGCCCAAAGTCAGACAGAACAGGGACCACACCCTGGCAAACTGGGTCACAAACCTGGACCCTTCACGTCGCTGCTCCGCTCCCTCACACGACAGCTCTGGGATTACCTGTGACTGCGCCCAAGAAAGGACTCTTACGTACACTGCGGGGCCCCGCAGGGCCTGTGGGGGCCGGCTCCGCGGCAGCCTGCACAGCTTTCTTCTCTGGCTGCTCCTCTGACGTCTGGGCGGGTGCAGTGACTGGCAGGGCCTGGTTTTCTGGAGGAGAGCCACCATCTGGCAATACACCAAGCAGAGCTAGAGCTTTAAGACCTAAATGTGGGAAAAGCAAAAAAGAGGATGGTTAAAAGTTTTATAAGAGGGTTATTCCCTGCAAATGCATAAATCACTGTACTACCATATGCAAAGAGATAGCTGAGCTTTTCCACAGGCTGAACCAGAGTATTCAGTCCAATCCCCCCACCCCCATCCCACGCATCTACTCAGCTTCTGACTTCAGACACTAGAAGTTTCGATAGCGGGGGACACCTGTGCTTTATTAACAGAGGACAAAAGATACAAGAGGACTGCCTGTTTAGAAATCATAAACATGAAAATTTTATAGAGCCCCACACAACTAGATTTTTAAGTTCTCTCTCTCTGGCAAACAGTTAACAAGACGGATCCGAAGCACCAGTGTCTCCCACTGCCACTTCATCCAAGTCTGACTCCCTCATGTTTACTAGAATGAGGAGTTGGTCTGTTATTCTGGAAGGAATTTAAATTTGTTTCAGGAATTTAACATTTACATTATTCTTCTCCTTGGCACCCCTCAGTAAAGTCAAGTCATCTAGATATTTTATTAGTCAAACTAATTTCATTATAAATAGCTCTCACTTAGAACACAGTTGTGTGGAAGTGGTTCTGCACTCCAGGTGTTTTTGGTTTTTTTAAAAAAAGGCTGAATTCCTTTGGCAAAGTCTGGTGTATTCAAATAATTTATCCCCAGACATTAAGAGTTTTAATTATTCATTTTTTTCCCACCTTCACAAAATATTTGAGAGAAACTAAATGCTCCTTTAATGCCAATGTTTCTCTCAAATGCATATGGAGATTTAAAATTAAGTTCCGGGGGGACCTCCTTGGTGGCCCAGTGGTTAAGACTCTGAGTTGCCAACGAAGGGGGTGCAGGCTCAATCCCTGGTCAGGGAACTAGATCCCACATGCTGTGGGCCATGCCAAAAGATTAAAAAAAACAGTAACAATTAAAAAAAATTTTTTTTAATAAATAAATAAATAAAGTTCCATCCATAGTGAGCATCTCTTGTGGAACACTGGATTTTGACGCCTCCACACTGAGCACTGCGTTTCACTTCTGCTGCGGCTGTTCCTTCGTGAGCAGTTTAGGGCTGGTTTGGTTTCCGAGCCTGAGGAACACCTACCTTTTCCCTGGTGAGCCTTCATCAGACAGTCCCCGACGAGCTGCAGGCACCGGCTCCGCAGGGTGGCGGCGCTGCTGCGGACCTGTGGGTCCAGCTTTTCGCCGTCCACGTCCTCGGCGCTGGCCAGGTGGGCACTATAGAGAGCCAGGGCGGCGAAGAGCAGCCAGGAGTAGTTGTGGATGTAGGGCTGGATGAGCCTCTGCCGGTCGCTGATCCGGATAGTCACCATTGGATGGGCAGTGATACTGTGGGTAGGCAAGTGGCTGCAAAGGCAAGACGTTTTTAAGGCCTGAAGGCCCCTGTGAGTGTCCGAAAAGGAGAATGGGACCTCAGGGGACCACATGCACAGTCACAGGTGGGCGTCAGTTACCTCTAAGGCTGTTACTGAAAATTTAAAGATATACGTACTGGCCCTCTCTTCAGAAAAATGAACGAACACAAACACTGCACCATCCACTTCAGGATTTCACACCCCCCAGAAGACTGTCCATGGAAACCAAGTGAAGTAAGACTTCCTTTTTGTGAAGCTTCACAGGGTGAAGCTTATAGCTTTTTGGTAATGTGAGGAAATGCCCATAATTTTTTGAGATGGATACGAAGTATGTAGGAAGGAAACGACGGAAGGTCTGGAATTTGCTTTAAAATACTTTAACAAAGCAGAAGAAAAAAAAAAAAAAGAATCGAAGCACACATAGCAAAATCTTCCTAATTGTTGAGTCTGGGTAAAGGGGACGTGAAGATTCATTGTACTACTCTTTTTATTTGTGGGTATGTTTGAAATTTTTTATAATGTAAGATTTTTTTAAAAAAAAGCAAACAAGTACATGAAAAAAAGTTTGCTGGGCTGGAAGTCACGTGAGACATACCCATAGGAATATTTCTTGGCTGCGTAGCATCCATAGCACAGGTCAAAGTCATCGCATACATTGCAGTGCATCCTCCGGCCTATGATCAAACCCTGGCAGTGGTCACACGTGAACTCCATGTTGACCATTTCGTGGTCATCTCCATGGCCCTCAGGCTTCACCCCACCTGGGGGAAGAACAGCAGCGTGAGGTGGACTGGGCAAAGGGCTCTGAGAAGGGCTGGTTTCCAAACCCAAACCAAACCCAGAAGCAGAGTTGCCCCCAACAGATCGCTCAGGATGTCAGGGACCACAGGCATCTTTCAGAGACCGTGCATTCTGCCCAGTGGTTCTCAGCATACGAATGATACTCTTGGCACAGAAACTTCTTAGCAGTGGTACCATGGATTGACTTCCCTTTTTCAGTGCAATGCAGAGCCTGATCAAATAGATCACCAATTCCCATTATGACCTCCATTTGGTAGCACAAGTCCTCATGCCAATTTGTAAGCCATCTTCCACAAACCCTCCCCAGACATATCTAAGCATCTATTGATGTATTCTTGTTAAAAAGCAATGAGAAGTTATCAGGTACTTGCTTTTACTTTTTCATTCCTGAATCATAAAAAGACTCCATAACCCCAGACCCACTGAGTGAGAAAGAATGTGAATCACGAAAGAGACTGACAGCTCTGGTCTCCTTCTCACTTTGAGTCCAGTGGGTCTCTAAGCCCCATCACACACTCTGCTGAATGTTCCTCACCTCTGACCCACTTCTGTTCCCACGGCCAGAAACCTAGTCCAGGCACGAATCCACTTGTCACTACTGTGGTTTCCTAAAGGAAGCTCTTACATGGACAGAACCAGCTTCCTCTAGCATAGCTCTGGTCATGTTAATACCCTGCTGGCAAAACTTCCCCTTTTGTTTGTAGACTCATTCAAATTCCTGAGACTGGCATCTCTGGATCCCATAACCTGGGCCCACCTTGTCTCAATCCATCACTTAGCTGTGGACACTGGTAAGTCTGTCGAAACACACTGCAGAAGCTCACTCCTCTGGCCCCGGACTCGCTCAGTCTTAGGATGACACACTCTCCATTGTTAACTTTCTTTAAAGCCCAATTCACATCCCTAGGGGCTTCCCTCATAGCCCAGTTGATAAAGAATTCGCCTGCAATACAGGAGACCTTGGTTCGATTCTTGGATTGGAAAGATTCACTGGAGAAGTGATAGGCTACCCACTCCAGTATTCTTGGGCTTCCTTGTAGCTCAGCTGGTAAAGAATCCGCCTGCAAAGTTGGAGACCTGGGTTCGATCCCTGGGTTGGGAAGATCCCCTGGAGAAGGAAAAGGCTACCCACTCCAGTATTCTGGCCTGGAGAATTCCATCAACTGTATAGTCCATGGGGCTGCAAAGAGTCGGACATGACTGAGTGACTTTAACTTTCACATTCCACCTCCTCCACCAGCTTTCCTTCAACAGCAGTCTTCCCTCCTTCTGAACTCTCCCAGAATAATGTGCACTGCTCATCTGTAACTCAGAAGAGACACTTCTATTCTGGAATACACCTTGCATGAGCAGGTCCCGTCTCCTGCCGCAGGTGTAAATGCTTCTGGGACAGCGGCTGTATTTTATACAGCCAGGCGATATGCACACTAACAGCACTTAGCAGCTTACTATTGTCAACCTGCTCTGCCTCAGCACCTGTGAGTTGAGAGGATTCAAGAATTTCTGAAGTTTGCTTGTGTGTATTTTACTTCTTGTAAACAGCCTGATTCAGAGGGAAAAATCATTTCCTGAAAACTCAACTGATGGACATTCACTGGTGCTGAGCGTTTATCAAGTGTCTACATCCAGTGAGGTGGAAGGTGGAAGCTTGTCAGGTGACAGAGCTCTGGAGTTTGTCACTCAGCTGGGGAAGTGAGGTCGTATTTGCCAACAAGACAGAGAACACTGCTGGGCAGTGCTGTCACTGTACAGTGGGAGGTTAAAAAACAACAAGATCACAGGAGAGAGAAATGCTTCTTCCTTGTGGGGACGGCACACTCAACGCCGTGAACTTTACCTAGGAAGCAAGTCTTGCAGAGATCCATGTCGCTGCACTGCAGACAACGGTAGCGATGCCAGGGGGCGATCTCATCACACCCATCACAGGAGATGTCCACATTTAACAGGTCACAATAGCGAGCAATAAACATGTGCATCTATAAGGTGAAATAAAACATAATCAACCAACAGACTCTTAATGTGGCCACTATTCATTTATCAATCCATCCTTCAACAGCTACTTAAAACACTCCAGGCATTGTACTAGGTGCTAGGATTGGGAGACTAAGGAGCTCAGTGTCGAGCTGGGAATTCCCTCAAACAGATGACAGCATACAGTATGATGTACGGACAGCCAAATTCAGGAGGCTTAGAGAGCACGTGGAGGTTTCTCAAAAAGAATTAACTACTCAGGTGAGACCTGAGGGGCAAACAGGCATCAGCTGGGTGTGGATGAAGGTGATGCGCATGCGGGATAAAAGCAATAGGAAGTTCTATGGGAGACCACAAAAGAATCAAGCCAGGGGCTTGTGCACCTGGAAATAATTCCGAATGTAGAGCACACTATGGAGCAGGGCTAACCGGATACAGTTAGAAAGGTTAAACTGCAAGAGGCTGGGATGGAAGAGTAGCATGATTAGATCTGAGCGTTCTGAAAGCTCCTCTGGTCACTGAGTGAGAATGGATCAGAGTGGGCAAGACTGGAGCCACGGAGACTGACCCTGACAGAGGCTGTTAGAGCAAACCCCTGACTGCTGATAAGGGCCGGACTGGGCAGAAAGTGAGACCGAGAAAGGGGGGCAGATCTGAGCGGTATTAGGAGGCACAGGTGAGGAACCTTCAGGGCTGACTGGTCATGGGGGCCAGTGAAAGCGAAGGGTCAAGAACAACATCCAGATTTCTGGCTTGGGTACTTGGCTGGACAGAGTCGGGTTCAGATACAGGAAATACTGCAAGAGGAGCATTGTTTGCTGGCACTTTAGGAGAAAAATTTTCTGGGGAAAGACTAAGGGCCCCGTGTCATGAGCAAACAGTTTTATTGCAAGGTCCCTACAGGACGGTTTATCTTTATGGCTTGGAAATAAGGGACATAAATCACTGAGTCAGCATGTAGCAGTAGAACACAGCAAATATGCCAAGCCACCTTAGGATTAAAGAATGGCTCCCAATAAGGTATTAACATACAAGAGAGAAAAATCACAAAGGCCAAGTTGGTGTGCTCGATCCAAGAACCACAGAGAAGCTACATGAGCCAGGTAACTGGCACATAGTAGGCACACAAGCTAAAAAATGCATGCATCTGAGGCAGCAGACACCTGACGCAGTGTGGTAGCGACAGATAACACCCCAGTGTGGAGACGGATGTGGCAGGCTGGCTGAGCCTGATGATGTGTGGGAATCAGGCAGCTGATTCTGCGCACATATGTGGCTTCCAAGCTCACCAGGGGGCCTTCTGACTGAAACGTGCCTTCCTGTGCTGCTTGCCTACAGGAAAAGTATGTACCAAGGACACCAGAGTCCAGGGCCTTCAGTAATTCTGTTTCTCACTGTAAATTAATAAACTGGCACCTAATTATTTTACTTCAGCCTCATGAGCCAATTTCCTGTGAATCTAGTTCTAAGGGAGGGAGCCACTGCCTGAGTGTGGTCAAGCCAGGATTTAGGAACTTCGGGTTAAAAGACCAGGGTCAGTGACAGCCACTCACTAGGGTACTGACTGCCCCCTGGAGCCCTCTCAGGAGAGAGCCTGCTGGCACGCCCCGATGCAGACTTTCATCTCCAAACTCCTAGCAAATCACTTCAGATTACCCTCGTTGAGAGATCTTACTTTCCTCTGCTTCTCTGGATCTTCCTGGGCTATTTTTTCATACCAGGCCTCAAACATGCCATCCTGACACTCATCCATCCATTCTGAATTCTGCTTGGCATCAGCAAGCTCATCTTCTTCACTCCATTGGCTGAAAAAAGGACATAAACAGAGAAAAGCATGCCTCTGCCAATAATCAAGGCAAGTGCAGGTTAGCAGACTCTGTCCTACTGGTCTAGTACCCGAGGCTCTTAGAGACTTCTGAAGGCAAGAGGGCAATCTGGTTTTCAAAGCCCCAGGGTTTGCCAAATGTTTGATAGATACATACCAATAAAAAAGGGGGGGGGGGCCCTTCCAGAGCCTACTACAATAGGTGAGGAACTGGAGCTTGAAAGGTTGTACCTGCATGGCAAAAGCCCACTCAACAACCATTTGTGGTGAACCTATGATGTGCCAGGCACCAAAAAACTGGTCTCAACTGAACATGCTCAGCACACCCGAGTGGCAGCAGCATGCGAAGGGAGTCAGGAGACCCCAGGGCCTCGGCTCTCTCGCGGGCTGCTATAAGACCTGGACTCGGCACTCGGCCCTGGTCCTCAGTTTCCTCATGTTTAACAAATAATCTCAGGGATTCCTCTTGGATGCAAAAGTACAGATTTCCATAATTTCAGTCAATAGCTTGTTTCAGCAACTGGAATTTTAAATACAAAAGTATTTGCTCAACAGCAAATGCAAAGCATCTACCAACTGACACAGACACATCCATTCGTTGACATGTTCCAACTAACTGATTCTGGGGCTACTCACACTGAGCTTTGGGCCAGGGGCTGTGGGAACTGGTGGGGAAGGTGCAGTCCCTGCTCTCAAGGACTGGCTCATGGAGCGGCAGGTGAAGCTTGAAACAAGGAGCAGACTGATAGCTTAAAGCTGACCACCCACCCCTTCCTCTTATTGCGGGTCCCCTCCCTTTGCCAAGCGCGCCCTCTGACAGCAAGGCAATGGCTGAGGTTTGGTAAATGAGGAGATCATTTATATTCTGTCTCCTTTTTCCTACTTCTGAGAGAGGGAATATATCTCTTCTGAGAGAGGGAAAACAGGTGTTGACTCAGATCGTTCATTTCCTCCTAACTCTCTCTCCTCTTGCTCTTCTTGCCCCTTTCTCCTCTTTCTACAGACATGTGTGATTAGTGTGTAAGTGGACTTGAGTGAGGTGGAAAGACGTTCATTAGATGTGGAAAGGAGGAACTTCCGTGGTGGTCCAGTGGTTAAGAATTCACCTGGCAAAGCAGGGGATGCAGGATCGATCCCTGGTTGCAAAACTAAGATCCCACAACCCACAGGGCAACTAAGCCCACAAGCTGAAACCAGAGAAGCCCGTGTGCCACAACAACAGATCCTGCCTGCTTCAAAGGAGATCCCGTGTGCTGCAACTAAGACCCGATACAGTCAAATAAATATTTTAAAAAATAATAATATAAAATAATAAGTGGAAAGGAAAAAAAAAACCTTTGTTACTATTTTTTCCCCTTATACCTTAAGTTCTTACAATGTACAAGAGGTTATAGTGGCTGGAAATCACACACACAGAACAAAAAAACTATAGCAAAGGATTCTTCAATTCAACAAGCTCTATGAGGATCTCCACAAACAAGGAGGATCCTCATGCTGAGTTCACAGCACCACTGCTACCAACTCATACACACCACCGTGCCCCAGACGCCACGCTGAACACTGAGGAGAACACAGTCACTCTTCACAGCCATCCTCTAAGGGACATGCTGTCATCACCTCCAGTTCTAAAGATGAGGAAACTGAGGTAAAAGGAGTTTAAAAAGTTGTCCGAGGTCATCCAGTGAGGACGTGGCAATGCCGGGATACCCCCCAGAGAGCCTGGCTCCAGGCCTGAGCTCTAAAGCCCTGTGCTATTGCTACGACCCCTGAACTTCACAAGTTCCTGAAGAAACTGCAGACTGGAGATTGTATCCTTACCTGATCACGCTGTCATGGGCACTTATGTTTTCCTGTGACATTTTCATGAGGAGATCTGGTAACTGAATGTCAACAAAGAAGGTGAGATCACTGGGTTCCCAGCCCATGTCCAAAAGGTGCAGCAGGGCCGTCTGGATGCAGGACAGGGCAGGCAGCAAGGACCTGAAGAGGCCATGAAGGTGAAAGTTACCAAAGCTGCCCATCACCCACGGGGATGACAGAAACAGTGGGAGTCAGAGACGGGGTATGTCTGTCAGCGGAAAGCGGAAGGGAACCCCACACTGCTGGTTTGGGTTCCTTACGATATCTTTTCAAATTTCCCAGACTCCATACAAACCCTCTTCAAAGAACATCTTAAGCAAAAGAGTTCTGAAAGCATCAAGTAGCAAGGTTTCCACCCTGCCAAGACTACCACAGGAGAAATTTTACAGGAAAGGACTGAGTAACACTGCTCAGCTCTGATCAACGGCAAGATCAGGGCCAGCCACAACGAGCCCGGGTCATGCCGCTCAGGTACAGAGAAGAACCATTTGATTTAAGGTTTATGTCTACACCACTTACTATGGAGGAGACTGGGGAATGGCTTTCAAGTTTTTAAAACTGAGATAACGGGTTACAGATTCTTAGATGAACCAAGACCCATCTGCTTTAAAAAACTGCATATACCATAGAGAAAAAAGGCTAGGAGAAAATATACTGATAAGTTAACAGTAGCAACTAGCTCTAGATAGCAAGATTAGGGGTTATTTTTATTTTATGCTTTGTGCTTTTCTGTATTTTTAACATTAGACATGCATTTCTTTAAAAGTCAGAAAAAACGGCAATTATTTTTCTCTAGAAATCACATTAAACTCTCTCATACCTGTCATTTTTGCTATTGAATCCTTTGACTGCTTTGACCAAAAACAGAACAAACTGATAGTAAGTGTCTCGAATTTCTTTGTGTAGATCTGCACCACAGCCTTCCAGGTGTCCAAAATAACTAGAAACAGAAGACATGACCAGTCACTTAGTGGCCAAAACATTTATTTAATAATCATTATTCCTTACGTGAAAAGAGTGAAGCAGCAGCAAGCTAACAAAATGGTGGAGAAACTAAAGTAAATGTAACAACTGCAGAAAGTAAGCAGACAAAACAGCAATGACTCATCTGCTTGTGTCAAGAAGGACACCCACCAGGAGTATGGAGATGACTATTATTAATCTTTCCTTATTAATATAAAAACCACCCTTCCCACCACTACCAGAGTCCCTGGTACTATGGGAAGTGTTCTTTACAGATTTAATCCTCTCCTCTTATCTCCATTTTCCTGACATATTTACTTGGGTGTGAAAGAAGCAGTTCAGGGCTTTCCAGGTGACTCAGTGGTAAAGAACCTGCCTGTCAAAGCAGGAGACATGGGTTCGGTCCCTCGCACTTCGGACTTACTTGGTAAACTCTTTCTGGCAGGTGAGGAGTTCCAGCAGGAAAAGGATGTAAGGCGGGTGGAAGCAGTGAGGCTGCCCGAGGGACTCGGTGCAACACTGGATGATCCTCAGCACCTCGAGGATGCTCCAGGCTTGGGCCTTCCTCAAGGAGAGAACCTTTACAACACTGGAGACAGAACTCAAGTCAGGAACACCCAGAAAACTCGCAAGCTGGGGCAGAAAGAAAACAGACCCCTGCCCAGAGTTCTGAGGCCATATTAGTAAAAAGGAAATACTATTGTGAGGGATCTTGTTTGCTACTTTTAGTTATTATTCAGCAACATTACAAATCACCTCACTGTTTGGAAGCCCAGTGACTCACGTTAAACAATTAATTAGTTAAAAAGGAACTTTGCCTCTGTGGTAAACAGGACTAACTTCAGACAGAAAATTAAAACATGCAACACTTCCAGATGTGTAGGCTCACTGACAAGTAATGTTGTCAGAAAACATCAAATCCAAAATTTTTCCCAGGGTTAAAATAAGACAGATTTATTTTGGCAGCTACCAAATGTTTCTTTTCTTTAATCCAAATAGTACCTTACTGAGATATAATTTACATATACCATAATGTACAAATCTCAAGTGAAAAAAATACCTCTTTTTTTTTTTTTTTTAAAAAAAAGCTTTTTTCTTGAAGATTTCTAAGACAAATCTTGGTCTGTCCTCCAAGTAGTATTTGCTCATTTTTATGAATAACATGAACTTCGAGTCTTTGATGAGACTGGATACCTGCAGGTGAAAAGAGAAGGTGCTCACCTCTCGTGGGAGAGTGACTGATCTTTAATGAAGTCCATGAGGTCCTTCAGCACAGGGTACTTCTCTTTCACCGTGGGCGCCGGTCTGGCCTCCTCCATTGAGCGGAAGGAGAGCAGCCGGAGTCGCCCCCGGGTGAAGGGAGGCCGCCGGGTGGGAGTGGAAGGTGATGAGGGCTCCTCTGCTGGGACGGAGGACACTTCCAAGGCAGGAGTGCCACTGCTGGGGGGCAGCGTGGGCTGCACGTCCGGGCCGGGGCTCCGGTCTCCTGCAGTAGGGGGTGCTGCTTCGGTGGGCGATGCGGAAGCTTGGAAATGCTCTTCCACCACAGAGCTTGTCCTCTGGCGCTTGTCCAGTGGCTGCAGGTGATCTGTGTCATCCACGGCCACCGACCTGTCACAGCTTTCTTTTGAACCTCCACCCGTGGGCAAAAATTTCAATAGTAGAAGACTCTTCTGATAACACTCTTTCGCTGAACGCAAAAAAAAGCAAGAAGGAGAATGAAAAAAAAAATTCCAAATGAAACTTGTTGCCTACTTTGGAACTGAAAATAATCTACTTAAAGTCTACAATTTAGGACAGGAAATACCTTCAATTCAGGGATGTACACATCTAGCGAGAGAAGAGAATCATATTTTCTCTCATTATACACAGAAAAATCTAACACTATCAGCACACTTAAAGTTTTATTGTGCACATTTTCACACATATTAATATAATATAGACAGAATAGTATAAGGAGTCCTCCATGTACCCCTCACCCAGATTTAACAGCTATCAATCCAAGGACAGTCTTTCCCAATACCACCACCCCCACCCCACCCCCCGACCCGCCACAACCCCGAGTTATTTCCACGCAGATCCCAAGCATCACATTATTTCCTCTGCAAAATCTTCAGTGTATTTCACTAAAGAGAGTTTTAAGTAATAACATTACCAAGAAACACACACTTTTTGAAAAATATAATGAGCTGTAGCTCAAAAAGCACTTGGTGCCTCCTAAGAGAGGTATTTTTAAAAAAGGCTCCATGTGGATCATACTAATGAACAACTGGGCTTCCCTGGTGGCTCAGATGGTAAGGAATCTGCCTGCAATGAAGGAGCCCCCAGTTCGATCCCTGGGTTGGGAAGACCCCCTGGAGAAGAGAATGGCGACCCACTCTAGTATTCTCACCTGGAGAATTCCATGGACAGAAGAGTCTGGTGGGCTACAGTCCATGGGGTCTCAAAGAGTTGGACACAACTGAGCGACTAATGCACACACACAATGAACAATTAACAACTGGCACTTCCCTATTTGTGACACGTTCTTGGAAAAGACCTTTAGTGCCTGTGTTACCTTCTCTAGGTAAACACAGCTTCAACTAAACTAACCCAGAAGATGGGTTGCTGGTTTCCTACGAAATGGGAACGGAAGGCCCAGAGATAGATGACAGCTGGAGCCGGCACTCACCCAGGCTCTCGGGGTTTGCCTCAGCAGCCTCTGGACCGCGCTGTTCTTCTGCCTCACTCCCCAGGTTCATCAGGGACTTCTGCTTCATCTCTAACTGGGGGAGGGTTTGAGCCACATTGTTACGTTGTCCAGACAGGGCAGGAAGAGCAGCCACAGCAAACTATTAACACTTCAAAAGCACACAGTGTTGAGATCCCAGAGAACTTTATAGCCCTATGGTGAGGACACAGGACCGAACTGCTTTCATTTGTCCTAGAAATAATCCAGAATTTGAAGCTGCTTAAAGGTCTATCTGTAAAACTACCTCCTTTTCAACTATGTCTAATATGGGAGGGATTTGTAACCACGATCCTATTCTTTAAAAAAAAATTCTAGAACGCTGGAGATGGAGGGGCCCTTACCTAAAGCTGACCTACTAATGAAGTGAGGTCTTGGTTAGGACTAGCCTTTAGGACACTGTGTTTCCACTGTAAGTGGCATGGGTTCGATCCCTGGTTGGGGAACTAAGATCCCACAAGCTGTGTGGTGTGGCCAAAAATCACAATCCAGTTTGCAGCAGAGGTTGAACTAAAACTTGATCTCTATCCTGCTCTGAAGGTGAGGCTGCCTCTAAGTGAGGCTAAGACTGCTGGGCAGAGAACGGTGCTTCTAGTACCGGCACAGGCAATGGTCACAGTGTGTGCCACGGTGCTGACAGCCCAGGCAGAAGACCAACGATGTATGGAGGCCAGGGTCTTAAGAGAGAAGGCTGGCATCTTGTCCAGTCATTGGCAGTCTGTCCTGTGCTGAACCAGGAGCGCAGTCTACAATATGCTTTGTCCCAACTGCCAAACCCTTTTCACTTTAGCTGTCTGTGGGAGTTGACTTTTCAGACACACTTTCTTTTACTGCGGGAGAAGGGGGAGACAGAGGACGAGATGGTTGGATGATATCACTGACTCAACGGACATGAGTTTGAGCAAAATCCGTGAGAGAGTTAAGGACAGGGAAGCCTAGCAGGCTGCAGTCCATGGGATCGCAAAAGAGTTGGACACGACTGAACAACTGCCTTGGTTTCTCTGTCAATACATTGTCAGTACACTGATTCTCTGCCCACCATTCTGACGATGATATCTTTAAATTTCTTTTGAGAGATCCTGTTCATCCGGGTCTCCACCTATCTATCTAGTCAACACTGAGCACCAACTATGTTCTCATCATCAGGGACTTTGTCCAAGGCTGTCTGTTCCTAGAAAAATGCAACTATTTTTTTTTTTAAACTATTACCAATGATTTGAAGTCATTCTTACCTCTGCCTTGAGATGTATATTCTTTTATATGTATTAAATTCTCCAGCTAGATATCTTAGATAACCTAGGTGTCCTCATACTTAACATGTCCCAAACTGAACTTAGCTCCCCACTCCCAGATCCAAGACCATTCTTCCTACTCTGGTTAATACTTTTCCCACTCACCAAGTCACCCCCACCAGGAACACGAGAACAGTCCTAAATTCTATCTGCCTTTTCACCATACTCGTCAATCACACAGTCTAATTATCTTACCTCCCAAGTAGCAGAAGCCATCTTCATTTAATTATCACAACTAGTCTCCTGCATTCAAGCTTCTTCTTTTCTTTTTTTATTTCTTGGCCTCACAGCATGTGGGACCCTAGTCCCCCAACCAGGGAAAGAACCCATGCCCCTTGCAATGGAAGCACAGAGTCTAACCCGCTGGACCACCAGGGAAGTCCCCTCTTGCTTTCAATCTTATTATCCATCCTCTACTCATTTTAATAGAGAAGTCAATGGCACCCGACTCCAGTACTTTTGCCTAGAAAAACCCATGGACGGAGGAGCCTGGAAGGCTACAGTCCATGGGGTCGCTAGAGTCGGACACAACTGAGCGACTTCACTTTCACTTTTCACTTTCATGCATTGGAGAAGGAAATGGCAACCCACTCCAATGTCCTGCCTGGAGAATCCCAGGGATGGGAAAGCCTGGTGGTCTGCTGTCTATGGGGTCGCACAGAGTTGGACACGACTGAAGCGACTTAGCAGCAGCAGCAGCATTGATTTTAAGATTGCTTTCTCAATTACTATACAATATTTAATTAAGATGGTTGTAAATATATATAAATAATACTACCTACTCATCTCCACACCTAAGAAATAAAAAGAATTCTCCTTTACTTATCATTTCCATGCACTTGTGTAATTTTACTGTGTATTTATGTACATGACAGAGAGATCTGGCTAGTGTTTAAGTTTTATTTGAGGAATACCATACCTACGCCTTCTACAGCTTGCTATGTTTTGCTCATTGTCACACTTGTGAGCGCCGTCCATGCTGATAACGGCAGCTCTACTCCGTCTACTCTCACCGTAGTATGGGACGATATGGTAATACAATATCCCTACGAATGGGCGTCTCGCTCTCCCAAGTTCACTGCTGTCACAAAGAATGCCGCAGAATCACTTCTCCAAAATGCAGAAGGCCCTCTCCTTTGAGAAAGGCCTCCTCTCTGCCGAAAACCATCATCAGTTGCCCAGAATCTACCGCAATGCTGCTTCTCCTAGTCTACCAGGTTAGGTTCCACCAAGCAGCCTTTGGGGTACAGAAGAAGGCAAGTAAGGGGGGCTCAACTGACTCCTGTGTACTCTGACAATCTAACTTCACCAAATTATGATTTCAAGGGTCCTAAATTATTTTTTATCCTTTATCCATGTGCATCACTGAACTTTAGTTCTGAAAAACATTCCTAAAGTTATATTCTTGAGAAGAGAGCTACTTACCTTAATTCAAAGATATGGTAGAAAAACTCAAAATATATAAAAATCGCAAAAGAACATCTTACCATCCATATTCGAATCCCATCAGCCAAGGAATACACCTGTGCAAACTCCTCACTCAAGGCTGTCTTGCCCCCGCTGTTTACTGGGGAAAGGAGAGGTTACATTCAGTTAACACAATTCACTACTGCAACATTAAGCCCAAAGTCACTTCCCAATCTCTGCACAGGAAACCTCTTCCCCTGACACTTGCACATTGTCTGTAGTAAGAGAGGACTGGGGGGAAAACCATCAGTAAACTACAAACACCTGTAATGGGTTCCTATGTTACTTCAAACTGTTTTTCAAATGAACAGCATCTGAAATGGATGTACTATTAAGGTAAAATATAAAAAATAGTAAAAGCAAAATAAAAATTATTAACATGATAAAAATTCAGGGTATATATTAAGTGAAAAAGGTTGGTTATGAAACAGTATATACAAAATTATATTATTTAAAAAGAGTATACGGGACTTCCCTGGTGGTGCAGTGGATAAGAATCTGTCTGCAAATCAGGGGACATGGGTTTGATCCCTGATCTGGGAAGGCTCCACATGGTGTGGAGCAACTAAGCCTGAGCCCATGCTCCAGAGCCTGTAAGCCACAACTACTGAGCCCATGTGCTGCAACTACTGAAGACCATGAGCCCTAGAACCTGTGGCTCCACAAAAAGAAAAGCCGCGGCAACGAGAAACCCTTGCACCACAACTAAGAGCAGTCCCTAACGGCCACAACTAGAGAAAGCCTGCATGAAGCAATGAAGACCCAGTGCAGACAAATAGAATAAAATAAATAATTTCAAAAATAAAACATAGTAAAAACATGGTATGTACATATACGTATATATACATATAACTAAAAAGCCAGGTAGATACATAGAAAAATGACCATAGAAAAATGTTCTTGAAGTGGTGAAATTACAGTCGATAATTACTTTAAGCTTTTCTGTACTTTGTAAGTTTCTACATAAATAGGTATTATTTTTATAATTAGAAAAAAATTTTTAAGTTTTTTTTTTTTGGTAATGAATCCTATGAAGCCTGTCCCTTCTTTTCATCTTGAAAGCAAAGGAGGGACTTCCCTGGTGGTCCAGTGGCTAGGACTCCAGGTTCCCAGTGCAGGCAGCCCAGGTTTGAGCCCTGGTTGGGGAACTAGATTCCACACGCTGCAACTAAGATCCGCACGTTGCAACTGAAGATCCTGCATGCTGCAACTAAGACCTGGCGCAGCCAAATAAATAAATATTAAAACAAACAAACAGCAAAGGATTCTATACGAGAACAGGGTGACACTCTGTTGACCCAAAGTTGATGCAATGAATTTTCTGAATACCTAGAATGTGCCAGGCTCTACTTCAGGTACTGGGAATGCGATGCTGAGAAAAACAAACATGGCCCCTGCCCTCAAACAGCTTAGTCTAGTTGAAAAATTCCCATACATTTCTAACCCAAAAGGGTGACAAGTTTTTAGACAAAGATAAGTTAGCAGACAAGGACCACTCTCAAAGTAGATCAGTCTTGAAGCATCCACAGATAGTCCCTCAGAGGCAGGGACAGAAAGGACTGGGACCAATTGTGCCTCCTTCAAAGCAACTGTGGTAGGTATTCTAGAAACAACTTGTACACAGTGAAATAGTTCTTGTTCCCATACTTGATTTGTGTATCTCAACAGCAGATACGAACATGATTGGAAAAAGAGCTGGGGGACCTGTCCCCCAGCCGGAAACCTTCTGTATCTCAGCTTTTTACTCACAAGGCTTTTATCCTTCCACTGACAGCTTGCACAGGTAACAAAGATTGTCAAGTTCTCTTACTACAATTTGACTATGAAAACATATACTGAATTTTTTTTATCCAAAACCATGATGACGTCAGTTCACCCCCATCCCATAACAAAGATAACACTCCTCCGTGTGACAGCTGTTTCCTTAAGTCACTCATGCTTCAGTGTAATTTTATTTATTTGAACAGCTTCTTAAAGGAGATATTAAGGTTTGAGCAAGTAATTGAGATGTTTTAGACCTCCGGAAATAAACTCTGCAATGTGAGACACAAAGAACTAAGCAATAAAGGTAGCAGTGCTAATAATATCCTTAGTAATAATAATAATTAGAACAACAATCAATTAACTACTTACTCTAAGGAAGGAAGCATTTGTTTTCTGCTAATTTCACTGGCACCATGGAAGGAACAGACATCCTGCCAAAGTGCTTGGGACAGTCATACCCTGTCTTTACACTGGGTTTGAAATGTTTTTCCCCTGAAAGATTATGAGTAGGGAGAGACTCTCCCTCTTTGTGGTTCCTGTTAAGGCTCTGGTCTGTACTTACTGTAAATACACAGATAGGGTATCCCTAGGGGACGTGAGGGAAAGAAATGGCAAGGAGCATGCTACTGACAAAGGAAGCTGAGCAGGGAATATGCTACCAAGAAGCTGCAAGTCTAAAGATAAGAGTTAATACCTGCATTTTCTTCCTTGGTTAGTACACATTCAATTATCAAAACATCTTTGGTTTTGATTGGAATTTCTTAACATGTTAGAGCTTATCAACTCTAAACTTTACAGATAAGGATACTCAGGTGCAGAAAGATTATCTGATTAATCTGAAGCTGCACAACTTCTAGTTTGTGAGCTGGAACTACAACCCAAGTTAAGTTTTCTTTCCATTAAACTTCTCAGCAGTCTTCCATGAGAATTCCGGATAAAGATAAATTACCTGTTGATGAGGAAACCCAAGGCTACTTGCTATATATTGCAATCTGCTGACTATAAATTGGTCACGAATCTCTTGATTGGCACAGTAGGAGTGACAAGATGAAGTCTATAGTTGTAGAAGGATGTTTATGCTCCAAAGTATTTTAAAACTTTCACTTAAGAAAAGCTTTCTTAAAACTTAGCAATTGGCCTTCAGATCAAAAATATTCCCTGTAGTATAAGTTACCATATTTTTGCAGCTTCTCATATAAGTCTGGAGTGCGATACACCAGAGCAGCAAAGGTGGCGTTCACAGCTTGATCAATAGTGGAACCAGCAACTATATCTGTCTTTGGGGCCTGTTTTCTACATGCCTGTATGAATCCTTTGAAAAGTTCTGAATATGGCCCACAGAAGTTCTGGGCAGGATCTGACTGTGCAAAGTCAAGAAGAAATTGATGGCAGTGATCATCAGGGATGTTCTTAACCTGGGAACAACAAAAACAAGAAAAACCATCATGTTTAACATATTCATTAAAAAAATTCAGTTTACTGAACAACTACTAGGCCAAAGCAGAAGTATAAAACACAGTGCATACTCTCAGGAAGTTTCAGTCTATCTGGGGGAGATCAGACAGACACACAGGTTATTAAAAAAAAAAAAAAAAAGGTAAACATACATAAAACATTAAAAGCATTTAAACTACCACTATCATAAAGCATAGAGATTATCGAGTGCCAAATGCCTAGAAGGGACACCAATGCTGAGAATTCACAGGAGAGAGCTCCTGGCAGGTTAAAGTAATTAAGAAAAGCCTTCTGGAGGGGATGGGCTTTGGTCTGGACCCTGAAGACTGGGCAGGTTTGGCCCTGAGGAACACAACCGTTAGCAGAAGTTAAGAGCCAGTGGGGAGACTGACCTGGCCTGAAGTCTCAGCTGGGGAGTGGTGGGAACTAGAGTCAGATAGGTAAGGTGAAAGGAGACTGTAGAGAGCCTTGACTGTCACACTGAGGAGTTTAGACTTCACCCTGTGGGCAACGGGGAGCCATTAATGGTGCTTGGCAGTGGAATGACAAGATAATGCAGTGATTTAAAAAAAAACAAACAAACTTGGTAGGTACCAACGTAACAATGCAAGTGCGAGATGAGGGCCTGGATAAAGATGGAGACAGAGGAAACGGAAAGAGATATCAAGGAAGAATCCACAGGGCTTGCAGTTGACTGGAAGGAAAGGGGAGAAGAAGGTGAGGATAAAGGTGATGCTAGGTCGCAGTGGCTTATGCCTGGGAGAACAATAATGACAGTAACAGGAGCAAACAGTCCAGGGAGACATCCTGGTTTTACACATCTGAGTTAAAGGGAGTCAGAACACTGAAATGGAAATAACCTAACAGGAAGATAGGCATATGTGACTGGAGCCTGGGAGAAGAACCAGGGCTGGAAACAGATTGTTTAGGTTTTTTCCACACAGATGTGACGACAGAAGAGAGGAGACAAGATAACATCTTTGTGGGTTGCTGGAAAGCAGAGAAAGCCTGAATGAAGCCCACTTTTTATAGAAGAAGGAAGAAGAGAGGTCAATAAAGGAGGCAGGGGGAGTGGAGACATGTAAGAGAAGACAGTGGACTGCCATGGAATACAAGAAGAAAGGGTCTGAAGGAGCAGAGAAGTTAAGAAGAGTCCCTGGATCCAGCCACTAATTACTGAAGAACTGGGGTGGGGGAAAGTGGGAAGAAGGGAGAAAAGTAGTAGAACTGAGAGAGGGGGACAGAGATGAAAAAGACATAGTGGAAAAGCTTGTTTAGTTTATAATATTATAAGCCTAAATAATGTGCTACTGTCCCGTGGAGAACAAATAAGCATAGCATACACCATCTGTTCTTAAGTGTGACTCAGCAGGCACAGGAAGTAAACTCAACTCATTTAAACAAGGCCATCAAGAGAGATTTACTGAGCACCTACTATATTACCACTGCAGAGTCTGTCAGTTGATACTTTTGAACACCCGTTACACTGGCCCCTGTGAGGACCCTAGTTTCTGCCCTCGAGGAGCTAATGGCTTCGTGGGGGGTGATAAGATACATACACAAATGTTTATAATTTAAAGTAACAAACATCAGTAAACATTTCTCATTCCAAATACACAGATAAGCGAAAAGTAAATACCTCCTTATTATCCTGGGGTGGGTGAGTGGGCCAGCTTGCTTCTAATCCCAACTCTGGATGTATTTGGTGCCTGAAGACAGGTTTCCACAAGGGGGAGTTTAGGACTAATGCCATTTTTGCCTGAGGTACTGCCATGTTACTGCCTAACTCTGCAAAGAGAAGAAGGAGGCTTATGAGAGTTCTATTTTTCCCTTAATATACTGAGAATCTTTGAACTGATGAAAGAAAGGCTTAAAAAAAAAACAAACACACAAAAAAACCTGGCCACTAAGACTTGCAGGGAATTCCCCACACTTAGCAGAACCTACTGTGACCCTTCATAAACACACACCCTGGTGAGCTGCAACCATCAGGCAGTCCCCAAATGCTGCCATTCTGTATGACAGGTTCAGGCGAGATCCCTCTGAAATAACTAAGCCATGAAGCAAACCGAAAACAGAATGTGAACCATCTCTTGGGTATAACAGGAGACCACTTAGAAATGCCATGTTCATAATTTGTAAACTTAAACTTGTAAAAGGGCTTCCCTGGTAACTCGGTAAAGAATCCGCCTGCAATGCAGGAGATCCCAGTTCGATTCCTAGGTTGGGAAGATCCACTGGAGAAGGGATAGGCTACCCACGCCACTATTCTTGGGTTTCCCCTGTGGCTCAGCTGGTAAAGATTCCGTCTGCAATGCAGGAGACCGAGGTTCAGAAGGTCCCTGGGAGAAGGTAAAGGCTCCCTGCTCTAGTATTCTGGCCTGGAGAATTCCATGGACTGCATAGTCCAAGGGGTCACAAAGAGTCTGACATGACTGAGCAACTTCACTTTCACTTTCAAGCTTGTAAAAAGAATAATAGTAATAGAAAAATACCCACCATATATGTGTTTATGAATAAACAAAGAAAAAAAGACTAGGTAGAAATAGATTAAAATGTTAATAATAGCTATGCCTGGGTATTAGGATTAAAAATGGCTTTTCCCCTTAGCCTTTTTCCATTATGCGATTTTTTCTATGATGTTTTACTTTAAAAAGGAGAAAAACTCAAGAAATAATACAGGAAAAAGATTACACTAGAAAGCTTCATTCTATTTGTTTCATTCATTCTTGGATGAATTTAACACATAAGTTGAAGAGTCACTTTAAGGTAAAATCCATGTTCACATATATTCACATAAATAGTCACATAATCACAGAATACAATTAACTTATTCTGAATTTCTCCCTTCTTGTTGGAGGGTATCAAAACTTAACAAAAAAAATGAGGACAGTGCTGCCAAAACCAGCCCCCTCCCTGACTTGTCCTCCATAGACAGGGAAACCACTGTGGCCCTGGTGATGTGCCCCAGTGTCCGAGTCAAGCAACTTGATTAAACTGGTGTCAAGGGGACATTTTACTTTGGTTGGCTCTCAAGGAAACTGATGGAGAAGGCAATGGCACCCCACTCCAGTAACTCTTGCCTGGAAAATCCCATGGACGGAGGAGCCTGGTTAGGCTGCACACAACTGAGCGACTTCACTTTCACTTTTCACTTTCATGCATTGGAGAAGGAAATGGCAACCCACTCCAGTGTTCTTGCCTGGAGAATCCCAGGGACAGCAGAGCCTGGTGGGCTGCAGTCTATGGGTCGCACAGAGTCGGTCATGACTGAAGCGACTTAGCAGAAGCAGCAGCAGCAAGGAAACTGAAAGGGAACTTTATCAGTCCCTTTGCTCTGCCTGGAGACAACTTACAGGATGGGGGTACCACTTTGCTCTTCAGTGTGGCTGTAGCAAGGAGGGAAGGGACAGTTCAAGGACTTACGGTGCACAGACTTGAGTGCCATGCACTGGGAAGCAAGGCGTCCCATCAGCCGGGACACCAGGAGCTGTAAATCCAGCCCCCAAGACACAGCGACATCAGGTAGGCCGTAGGCGGTGACGGTGAATTTGTAGCCCCACTCATTGTTGCTGCTGTCAGAGTGGAAGAGAAACTGCAGCCGGGGACCAGCCTTAAAGGTCACTTTCTAGAGACAAACAAAGAAGTCATGTGGTCAAACCAATTAGAGAAGGCAGCATTTCAGTAAGAAGTGTGTTCTTCTTGACTCAAAAAAGTCTAAATTTAAAACTGGCCTATATTCTCACCATTATGTCTTATCACCCCCTCCCAAAGTACTAAAGGAGAAATGAACAACGGAGTAAGGAAACAGAAAATTCACCACTGCACCTTATGAAGAAGCAAAGTTGAAAACTGCTGGTCGGTTTCCTAAATCTCAGATGCCCATCTGCCCACCACCTACTCAGCCAGAGACCATCCTGCCTGCTCCTCTGCTGCCAACCAAGACCGCTGACAGTGAAGCAACACTTAACTTCCCAGCCCCAGAGACCACGTGGCCCTAACTATGAGGGAATCCTAGCTTTCACCACCATGGCTGGGGCCTTCCTGGACCGATCGGCCCTTCTTACTAAGGATAACAATCCGCCATGTACTCTGGACTATGTGATATACACCAGGGGCAGCAAATCGTTCCTATGAAGAACCAGAGAGCAAGTTATTAGACTTTCTGGGTCATAAAGTCTCTGTGTGGTGACTCAACCACGCCCCGCCATGCCAACGCAGCTACAGACGAAACATAAATTGCCATGGCTGTACCCCCAAAACATTAATCACAAAACAGGTGCTGAACTCTGATATCAACACTTCCTTTCACAAAAGTGTAATATAAGTACTTCCCTTCAAAGACCATTATCTCTATTATCCCCTGAGGCTGATAAAAGGAGAACTGTTGCGGAAACAGGCCTCCTATGAGTCTCTGGAAACACCACTCACCTTGGGCCACTTGTCAGTGCCAACTTTTGTGTCATAGCGTGTTTTCCCACCTCTGGCGTCGGTAAATTCCAGATAATCATACCTGTGAAAGCACAACCTCTATCACTTTCCTTCTCTCATTTTTGATCCATTATTGCTTGGGGAGAAAAGAACAGATGAGCTGTACCTTTTTTCAGTTTCACATCTCTCATCAAATTCCACCTCGAAATAGGTTGCCCCTGGGCTGACAAAGACAGACACTTCGTGGCAGTTATTTTCATAGTTGTGGGCAGACTCCTTGGTCCACGTGTGTAACACCACAGGGCGCTCCTGCTGCCAAGTCTCGACATCCAGCTAAGCAGACAAATGAGTCAAGAGGAGGGCTTTTGTCACTCTACATCCATCCACACACAGGAAGCTGTGTCCTGCATCAGCGCCCCCGATGGCAGCCTTTGACACCCCCACACAAATCACCACACGGGCTAAAGCTACACCTGACGTTCTCATGTATACGCATCGACCAAGATACACTATGCGTTTATTCAGCAGAGTACACGTGGGGTTTCTATTGCACTATAGTAACTCCGATTAGCTTTTATTTTTTTAATTATGACTATCTGTGAGAACTATTTCTTAGAAACCAGTACTAGTGTGAATTTCCAGTGGTTTAAAGACTTGACACCCCTATTTGGGACGTTGGCAAACCCGAGCCTATCCTGTCTTCTCCCTCCTTTTTTCAGTCTTTGCTTTTTTTTCTTTAAAATGGGCTTTTAAATATATGTCCTTTGAATTCCCCAGAGTTGTGAGATCCAAAGAAGACACTGAAAAAGCTTTGAGTCCTGTCAGATTGAGTAAGGGAGAAAATGCTTTTAAATAACAAACCCTCTAATTTGCCTTTCAAGAACAGATTTTCCCTTCTGGATTTCAATCTGGTTAATCATTTATATGGTTTTTATATAACATCATGTGCTACACAATGATGAAAATAATCTATGTACAGCTTCCTCGGTGTCTCTTGTTTAATGTTGACCATGCCAAATCAACCCAGACTGGCAATTATCCTTGTTGGCAAAACCAACACTGATAAAGTTGATAAACACTGAAAAAATACTGGTAAGACAGAGGGAGCTCTTCTAGAGGCAACTTATTTGTGTAGACCTGTACTGAGTGGTATGTCTCATGACACATGGGCACGGTGCCCCTGAGAGGGGCTATAAGGCACGTTCAAATGCCAGCTCAAGGTACCTTGTTCACTCCTCCCTCGGGGTCACTGCAGAGCTCCTTCAGCAGCTCTGTCAGGGCACTGAACTCTCTCAAGAGTGTGCAGTGTGAAATGTCCAATGTGCAGAAGTCCAGCAGAAAGATGACCTGAAGGAAGATGAATGAAGCACTCAGCGTCCGCCTCAGAGTCAGCCAGGGATGCAGATAACCAAGCCCCTCCCGCCTCTTACAAACAGTTGCCGCTCTGTCTTACCAGCTGGCGAGCTGCCATCGAAAACACCGAGTTACATAATTTTTCTACTATGGTTTTCCCGCTATACTGTGACAAAAGGGATTCCAAAATCACTCTCACGTGTGCCAGAAACTGCCCCACATCTGCCAAAACATAAGGAGAAGAGTTAATAGTTTCTATGGTAGAAACATCACTTGCTTGGTCACCATCAAGGACAAAGCTGGAGAGGGTCACAGGAGCTGTGGAGGAACTTCATCAGAAAGACCATGAGATCATCAGTGAAAGTGAAAGTCACTCAGTCGTGTCTGACTCTTTGCAATCCCATGGCCTATAGTCCACGGAATTCTCTAGGCCAGAATACTGGAGCGGGTAGCCTTTTCCTACTCCAGGGCATCTTCCCAACCCAGGGATCAAATCCAGGTCTCCTGCATTGCAAGCGGATTCTTTACCAGCCGAGCCACCAGGGAAGTCCATGAGGCCATCAAGTGTCCTACAAGTGTTTTCCTCTGGGAGGGAAAACCACTGCGAACCTCAGTAGAAGTTTACTCTTAAAAGTGAGGGATTTTTTTTTTTGTCTTTGCTACTTTTCAGTGGGGTGGAGGTGTGATTTTTATAAATGAAAGTACACGGCTGACCAAGCCAGCTGTTGGTCTGCCTTTCCCTCTGTTTACAAAGGGCCCGTCTCCAGGTACACCATTCGACAGGCCAAACTTGAAGAGTCAGGACTCAATACTGTAAGCATTTTTGACACAGCTCTGAGATCAGGTTTGATGGAACTGATTTTTCCATAAATTCCCAGAACTTGTTGGGTTTCCTATGATTTTCTGGGGATTTATGGGACATGAATCTGAAAATTTTCAGTATCAGCAAGGATCACAGAAGTGCTCACATATACCTTAGATTTTGAAAGTTCGAGACTTCCTTTTTTGGATAATTTGATTGAAAGAGGGAAGACAGACTGTACGGAAGAGGATGGTACAGCACTCATCTCAGAGTCTGTGTGACTGCAGAGGCAATGTTTAGGCTGTGAAATGACTCAGCCCTTCAATAAACACATTTGGGCACACTACCACATTCAGAAAGGAAACTCAGAGCAAAAAGACATGCTACAGAATTCTATTTTAAGGAAAAAAAACAACAACCCGAAGACAGATCTGATTTGTAACAACGAAACGAAAACCATATACACTCTACAATATGCATGAAGTACTAAGATGACAGCACACACACAGAGCCAAACCCAAACACCTGTCTGTTTTCATGGATTCTGTACTGACACTTACATCTGTCAGTGAGGTCGGCGGCAAGATCCTTGGCTCCAGAGTCAGTGCTCTTCAGCTGCAGGTAGCACCAGGAGAGCAGGCTCCCTTGGACAGACCAGAACAGGGAGGAGAGCACAGAGCCCACCTCCCTTTGAGCTCCATCAACCATCAACAGCTCACACTGCACAAGAGGAGACAAATGGAGAGCGTTTACAAGGTCACTTGCAGAACACAGCCAGGGCGTTCTCTAAGAGAGCAGCTGTCAGAAGTGAAGAGATTTAGGCAAGTGGGGAATAGTTATGAGAGAGCTTTCAACCCCAAAGTGACAGAGAAAGATGGTAGTATGAAAACTCCTCTCTTGTTCTCTGGCTTTTCAGAACCTTTACAGATGGTTTCGACTCTGTGGGCCATCCCCTGCTGCCCCTTAGGAGCCCTGCACCCTAGTTATCTCCCCTTCTCTCTCTCTCTCTCTCTCTGTTTCTCTGTCTGTCTCTCCTCCTCTCTCTCATCTTCAAAAATTCCTTTTTTCTCTGGCTCCTTCCTCTGAGCCTTCAATCAAGTCTCTGGCATTTTAGATGGTCATGGACACATTGCTATATTTAAAACAAATAACCAACAAGGACCTACTATATATAGCACATGGAACTCTGCTCATGTTATGTGGCAGCCTGGATGAGAGGGGAGTCTAGGGGAGAATGGACACATGCATATGTGTGGCTGAGTCCTTTTGCTGTTCGTGTGAAACTATTCCCAGGTGGTGCTAGTGGTAAAGAACCCGCCTGCCAATGCAGGACACATATGAGACATGGGTTTGATCTCTGGGTCAGGAAGATCCCCTGGAGGAGAAAATGGCAACCCACTCCAGTATTGTTGCCTGGAAAATCCCATGGACAGAGGAGCCTGGTGGGCTACAGTCCGTATGGTCACAAAGAGTCGGACACGACTACAGTGACTTAGCACACGTGAAACTATTACAACACTGTCAATCGGCTATACACCACTGCAAACTAAAACAAAACACCCATTTTACAAAACAATTCTTTATCCCCCTATGGCTCTCTAACCACCATCTTAATTCTCCAGTTTCTCTGGAGAATCACCTAACCTCTAGAGATAAATTCTTATATCTACAAAGCATAAAATTTCCATGTAAATGCCCCAAACTGGAAACAACCCAACTATCCCTCCAAAATAAAGTGGATAAATAAATTGTAGTAGATGCGTAAGAGGAATATTGTGAACCAGGGAAGGGTGGGGGAGGAGGGCGAACCGTAGCACACACATCAACATGGATGACTCTCAAAAACGCTGAGTGAAGAAAAGCTCGTCCCAGAAGACTGCACACCATATGATTCCATTAAAGCCCAAACCAGGCGGAACAGGCCTGCTATGTAGGCATAACTGGAAACGAAAACAAGGGTGTGATGACTATAAACTTCAAAATGGTGGTTCCCTCTGGTGAGGAAGAAGGAAGGGGAGCCATGGAAGAGCACAGCGGGTAAGAACGGACTTCAAAAATACTGGGAACATTCTGGTTCTTAAAATAGCCATTTCTTTAAATTGCCCATCAACATACATTTTTTTGGTACATGTATTCCATTTGAAAGAGTTGCTCACACCTGCTGCCCTTGCCTTTCCCCTCTCTGTCCTTCTACCTTTTCGGGCCCCACCACTCTCTGATACCATTCTTCAAAGGCATTGGTCACTGCCCAGAGAAAGCCTCCCCCTTTGATCTAAGTCCTGAGGGCTCTGCCGACTACGGTCCTTCTTAAACTCCCTCCTCGCTCTGCTTCTATCCCTCCTGAATTTCTTCCTGCCAGGCCTTCTTACTCTCCCGGCCACCCTATCTACGCAGATGCCTACAGGTGATGAGAGGACACCGACATTCACGGCTTCAACCAGCACTGGTTGGTTAATGATGGCAAATCTCCATTCCCAGCACTGACTCAGCTTAAGTGTTCAACCAGACTTTGTCACATGAAGTCCTGCCAGACCAGAAACCCAACATGCTCAAAGTCTAGCTGTTATCACTCTCCTCTTCAAATTCCGGCTCCTCCCCATCTTGTCACCGGTTACACATGCTGTTCTAGCAAGAACACCCCTCCCTCTCTGCCTGGTCAGACGCTACTAGTGGGCTCATGAGGAGCTCCAGTACCACCTCCTCCAAAAAGCCTTTCTCAAGCTTTCCCCCTTCATGTTGAAAAAAAAGGAAAAAAGTATTTTAAAAATCATTAGCACAGAAAAGAGATCATCCTTTCAGATTTGATCAGCCTGAAGATTTGCAAAGTAATCATAAATTTTAAAAACAGTTGTAAGTGATTTCCCACAGAATTCACAGCACAAACACATGACTCAGTGCTGGGTTCACTGACTGACACCAGGGCATCGGTAAGTACCCATTCCTCTTCTTCAAAGGCAGTCTTCATGGGCACGTTCGGGTCTTTACTGCTGGCCGACTACCACGAGGCAGGGAAGCGTCCCCTCACTTGTTCGGGGCAAAACGTCCCCTTACTTGACGTGGAGCAAAGGCAGGCAGGGAAGCTCTGTGCTCAAAGGCATGGAGTTACAGTCACACCAAAAACGAGGGCTAAAGCGGAAGGAGCCATGACTGCTCCTCCCTGTCTCCTAAAGAAGCCAAGGAAATGGAGCAGCACTGGTTACCTCTCGAGCGGCAACAGACAGCAGGGTGTTCATGACCGCTAGCACTTCGCTGATGTCCATGTCAGCCAGGTCGCCTTTCTCAGGTAACAGCAGAAGGCCGCCAGGATCCTTATCACTGGAAGGACACAAAGCAGTCATGACACCTCGTGTCAGGAAGGGGATTTTCATGCTTTCTACCTCAAAAGAGAACCCAGCAAGTTTTCAGTGTCAGTTCTATGGCATGTGAGGGGTTTGAGTCAGAAAAGGTCAGGGTTCCAGTGGGGTCTGTGCCACTGTCCATCCATAAGTCCTTATGTAAGCACAGGCCCATAAATCTTCGAGTCTTTAGAAAAGATGCCAGGGAATAAACATGATGAATAAATCACCTTGGCTACCAACAGGAAATACACCTAATTTCATGACTGCTAATTTGACAATCCAAGCTAAATATTCCCTGCATCTTCAAAGGCTCTTCACATGAGCCTCAGGTCCTTTCATCATTCTTGATACTTGATTCTGAAGACATCTTATAGACTTCTCTAAGCCTGGTGTCCATACAAGGCACAGTCTACCTGCAGACAGCTCAGGCTTTAATCCCCTCCCTCCTTCAAGACTTTATACCCCCAATAATGCAACCTACAGGCCCATAAGCTTCTCTGGTAGTCAGAGCAGGTGGCAGTCTCCACGTCACCGCTCCCAGCACATTGTTTGCTGAACTACCGCTCCGTGCCCCTGCAGTTGGGCTTTCACGTAGTTGGGTTTTTAGCCCAAACCCTTGCGGTTTCTATTTTTGTCTTCAAAAATTACGTAGAAACTGAAGTGTTCAAGGAGACTCCCAGTGAGCTCCACTCTAAATCGTCTTACAGTGACTGGGGCTGGAGCCAGCTCTTGACAAGACTATCGTTCTACCACTATTTTAGTCACGGCGAAGGCCAGTGATACCTCACTCTAGAAACCTGGCTGACTGAGGGAAGTACATGGTTACTCCAAAAGCACCTGAAAGCAAGGGAGAGCTCAGGAAAACAACCTTGTGAAGATCTGCAGTATCAGACAAGAGAAGAATTAGAAACTTACCTAAAATACGTGCAGAGTGAGCGGAAAGTGAGCTGCATGGACTGCTTGTGTTCCTGCTCGGTGACATTCTTCTAGAAAACAAGAAACTGCACATTCAGGAAAGCTACTCCATGGATGTTCCAGAGCACTTGAGCAGAACAAAATACCATGGCCCACTGTTCCAAACATGATGAACACTGGGGTCGGCAGACCACCTAATGGGCCGGACTGAGACCTGGCCTAGCGCTAAGAGGGAGCAGAACTCCCTGCCTAAATAAAAGAGGGCAGGCAGGCTTACTTTTGTTCACTGCTGAAGCTGACATGCTGAAGCTTTCCTGTAGGAAAGCCTTATGCAAATGTTTAGGAAGGTGACTTCCAAAAGATGTATACTTTCATCACTGGGCATGCCATCCTGAGAAGAGGGGGCAGAGACGGAGAGCATTTTTTATGAGCTTCCTATTTTTTTTAAAAACAGGATCTAAGCTTTCTCTGTATAAGTCCAAATAGCCAATGGTGACAGTTGCAGAAATCACACCCCCTGATGAGGCTATGGGTTACTTTGCAGGGTTTTTTTTTCTCTTCTTAATTCAATAAATGTATTGAACATTTACTGCTACCAAGGCACGGGAGGGGTGGGGGCGGATTTCCAGAGAATTTAAGACCCAAGGCCCTGCCTGGCATTAGAGGGTGGGAGAGAGAAGATATGGTCACAAAGGATAGCAGTTTAATTCATCTGCATGAGAATAGGGAAAAAATGCAGCCCTTAAGATAGATGGACAAAGGAAAAGTTAATGAGCTGCTCTACTAACAGACAACAATGTCATTCAAAAGGTCCCATATCCTCTTTCTATTTTTCTGTGTGGGAATCAGGCTAGTAAAAAAAAAAAAAAAAATTGCTCAGCTGCCTGGTAAATGCTTCCAGCAAACAAGTAGGACAGAGACTCGCCCGCAATCCAATGGGTCATGTCAGCTGATGCTGTCAGCCGTTATTCTCACAAAGTGAAAACTGATTCAAAGGGAACCCTCATGCATTATTGGTAGGAATATAACTGGTGCAGCCATTATGGAAAACAGTAACAGCTTTTGAAAGTTCTCATAAAATTAAAAACAGAACTACCACATAATCCAGTAATTCCACTCCTCAGTATTTATCCAGAGAAAACAAAAATGCTAATGAGAAAAGATATATGCACCCCAATATTCATTGCAGCATTATTCACAAAAGCTGAGATATGTAAGCAACCTAAGTGCCCATCAATGATCAGATAAAGAAGATGTGAAATATACATACATATACATACATACAACATACATATACGTATGTATGAATATTAGCCATAAAACCTTGCATTTGTGACAACATGGATGAACCTAGAGGGTATTATGCTAAGTGAAACGAGTCACACAGAGAAAGACAAATATTGTACGATTTCACTTATATGTGGAATCTAAAAAAAAACCCAAAAAACAAGTGAACAAACATAATGAAACAGAAACAAAGTTATAGATACAAAAAGCAAACCAGTGGTTCCCAGAGCTGAGAGGGGTGGAAGGAGGAAAGAAATAGATAATAGAGATTAAGACTACAGACTTCCAGCTGCAAATTAGTCACAGGTATGAAAAGCAGTGTGGGAATACAGTCAATAACTAAATAATATTCTCATATGGTGACAAGTCACAGACAGCATGGTGGTCATTTTGAAATGTATAGAGATACTAAATCACTATGTTGTATAACAGGAAATAACGTAGTGTTGTAGGCTGATTATACTTCAAAAAACAAAGAGACTCAGAAAAAGAGGCTGGAGGCAGGGATGAGGAGAACTGGATGAAAGCAGTCAAATGGTATGAACTTTCAGTTATAACATAGATAAGTACTGGGGGTGTAGAGTACAATATGACAAATGTGATCAACACTGTTGTGTGTTACATATGAAAGTGGACAAAAGAGTAAATCCTAGGAGTTCTCATCACAAGGAGAAAAACTTTTTTCTAGTTCCTTGATCTTATATCTATATGAGATGATAGATGTTGATTCAACTTATTGTGATAATTATTTCATGATGAATGTATATCTTAAACTTATACAATGCTGTATGTCAATTATATCTCAATAAAACTGGAAGGGAAAAAAAAATAAAGCCTGATCCCTCAAGCTGATATGCACGTTTTATAGACAGCTGAAACCAACCAAAGATCCTCTCTCCGACCTTCCTCAACCACTTAACAGAACTGCCCTCTAAAATGCCTATTGCAACTTGGGGTCAGTTCTTCCTTGCAGCAGTGTCCCCAGCTGTACTGCAGTCACTTGGCAACAGGGACGACACTGTATGCTTCTTTTACTCCCTTTTTTGTTTCTGTAGGGCTTTATGCATCTGACAGGGCACTTCTATTGCATGTGCTAAGTAGCGGTTACATATAGAAATGCCTTTTTAAAATGCTGCATCTCGTTTGCTTCATCAACTCTTCTCAGTAATTCTATTTAGTTGCTTGTCTAACAGACTAATAATGATTGTATGTTTTATTCTTTCTGTTATTTTTTAAATTTCTTTTCCTTGTCCTACAGCAGTGGCTAGGCCTCCTAATACTATATCAAGAGAAGCAGTGACAGTAAGCACCCTTGGCTTATAGCTCATTCTGAAAGGGATGAGTCAGTGATCCAAAGACCAGTACATTGATTTCTGTAGGTTTTAGATACATGCCCTCCACCAGATTAGGGGAGTTTGTACAGGTTTTGTTGTTTTAGTCATCATCCGAATTAAATCTTATTAAAGTATCTTCTGTAGTTGTCAATATGATTTTTTTCCTCTCTGATTTCATTGACTGATTTTCTAATGTTAAACCATCCTTTCATTCCTAGGATAACTCCAACTCAATCATGATTTTGGGTGAGAGGATGCAGCTGAGGATTAAACTTAATTGTATTTTCTTTATAGATATAAACTGAAATATTAACGAATAAGTCCAGGATTTACTCTGATATAATAATGGTGTGGGGGGGAGGAGTATGTGAGGTATGTAATGGGTGAAACAAGTTTAGCGTGAGTTTGTAATTACTGAATCTAGGTGATGAGTACATTTGCGGGGTTGGAGGGACTGATATGTATTATTTAGTCTAGTTCTATATTTAGATTTTCCCATAATAAAAAGTTAAACTGTTAAAAAGAGCATTTGGTTGTAGGCATGTCATAAAGATGAAGGAGACTAAACCCTCCCCTTGTGATACAACAGGTTCTGAAATGGAGGTTGGGATTATCTGCCATCCCCATCTTGAGTATGGTGCTATGTCCTTAGATACCTGTGTCCCAACAAAACTCTGCATACAGCAAGTATTAAATACACCTGTGGGAAACGGAAACCGAGAGGCTATCAGAGAAAATGAAAACTGCTAAGTTTTATGCCAAGATAGGTCAAGAGTGGAATCTCCACTTTTAACATAAATAATTACCATCATGGTGAAGAGATGATTCCGCCGGGTCAGTCGATCAGGAAAGAAGATGGCAGCCCCATTGAGAAGGGTATTCCTGACTTCTTGTTTTAGTATTTCCATGGGCACAGAGTCTCCATCCAACCTATCCACCACTGATAAAAATGAACAATCACCTTTAATATAGCCCATTTATTCACTTACAATATATATATTTGCTTTAGCCCATAAACTCACTACCAGAAAAAAGAAATACCTCTGCACAAACTAGGCAGTGTAAAGAAATTATTTTTTTGTTGTTTACATTTAACAAAAATAAAGACCCTATGTTCCAGCTTTTCTTTCATTATTTCTCTGTTCTTTTGAGACACAACTTGCAAAGCCTTAAAAATAACTTCAGATAATCACGTCTTATTCTCAATCAGCATTACCATGTCCCCCCTTCAATCTATCAGCCTTATTATCCCTGTGTCTTAGCTGAAGTAAAGACTGAATGTTGTTGTTATTCAGGCACTAAGTCATGTCCGACTCTTTGCAACCCCATGGACTGTAGCTTGCAGACTCCTCTGTCCTCCACTATCTCTTGGAGTTTGCTCAAATTCATGTCCATTGAGTCCATGACACTATCTAACCATCTCATTCTCCACTGGAGAAGGAAATGGAAACAACTCCAGTATTCTTGCCTGGAGAACCCCATGAACAGTATGAAAAGGCAAAAAGACTAGAGAGTATGATAATAATTACTTTCAGTATAACACAACTATATGTCAGAAACCAGGAGGAAGGCATTGAGGAGGACTAAATTCTGAACTCCAAACAATGATTCAAAGAAGATTGAGGAAACTCATTTTCCAAAGACATAAACCTTTTACTGGGTTTGCATGGTCAAAGAACCCCCGGTTTTCTACAGCGAGAGGCCCTGCAGGCCACCAGAACAGGGTCACAGTGAAGAGGAACCCCAATCCTACCACTGCACAGGTGCGCGTAGAGCTCCTTGGCAGCCTCCACTGGCCTAGGGCGCGGGCTTGGAGCCTTGGCGTCCTCAGCGGCGGCGGGAGCATCTCCTTGCAGCACCGAGAAGCAGCTCTGGAGGAGCTGCAGAAGCAGAGTTTGGGCACAGATGCACTCTTCCCTGGGGCTACAGAAAGACAAAGACCATCAGAGAGCAAAAGGGCCAGCTGTTTTTCCCTCACAGTCCCACAGCTATCTACGAAGGACTCTCCCCACTAGGCATCAGGCTCAGTAGAAAAGAACAGTGCACGAGGTATGGAGTCTGAAGAAACAGACCTTGTCTGACTGCCTACTCTGCGGCAAAGAAATGCATTTCTGACTCTGTTTCATCAGCAGTAAACATGTAGACACTATAATACTTGATCTGGCTCTCATTACAAGGTAATATAAAGGGCAAAATGCTTGCAAAAACACTGCCCAAATAAAGTATTTTACAGAAATGTAAGATATTATTTTCAACAATAACAAAATTTCTCAAATCAGAACAAGATAAACTAGTAGGAAGTAAAAAATCCTGGGGGGTAAAAAAAAAAACCCAACTGTTTATTTAGAATAGCAAAACTCAGAGTTTTCAGTTGTGTTTATAGGACTATCATCTTTATTATCTGAGCCACTAGGGCAGCTCCACATGACTATCATCTTGTAATAGATTCCAACTTACTTTTGCTTTAATTTACTGTAAAAATTCCAGAAGATCTGCAAGTCAAGACCCGCAAAGTCCAGAAAAGACTTGTATTTTAAGCCACTTTCCTTCTGCTGTACCTAAAAAATAATAAAAACCAGAAAAAATAAAACAGAAAAATGCATTTGGAGAAATATCGTAATGGCTCATTTACTTCTCATTATTAAGGGGTAAGGTAGCTCCTCGTATGAAAATCCCAACATTAACTGATGTGACCTTTAAGTGACAATCTGTGGACAACTACTTTGGGTGTGAAACTTTATAAAATATGTGTGTGTGTGTGTGTGTGTGTGTGTGTGTGTGTACACATGCATGTGAGTGTATATATACATGTAACATACACACACACACGCCTGTGAAAGCTCCCTGACTTCACAGATACGACACCTAGGACATGAGGGAACCTTTACCTGGTGATGACTACTGTCCAGGATCGTATTGCAGCTTGTTTTGATCCTTCCCTGAACGCAGGCTGAAAGATCAATCCTGCTGTAAACGCTCTTGCTACATCTAAGCACCTCTCTCTCATCTGCTGCTTTCTGCTGTGACAGGAGAGCTCCAAAGACCAAACAATGCACATACCAACTGAGTTATCAGTCTCTGAATGTGCCATGAAGCAGAATGAAGGTGAAGAGTAGACACTTGCATCCCACACACGAGAGGGCTCTATCAGATTCCTGAGACACAAGCCACATTCTCTATGGTGACAACTGCAAACATCTTTGAGTGGGCTGTCACTGTGCTTTTATTAGTGACTGTAAAAGTTGGTATCGAAAACACAACATTCACAGCAGCATTACTGACAATAGCCAAGACGTGGAACCAACCTAATTGTCCGTCAACAGATGAACATATCAAGAAGATCTGACATACATATACATATACACACACAATGGAATATTAATCAGCCATAAATAGAATGAAATTTTGCCATTTGTAACAACATGGATGGACCTGGAGTGTATTACTCTAGTGAAGTAAGTCAGACAGAAAAAGACAAATACTGTAAGCTTTCATTTATATGTGGACTCTAAAAATGAAACAAACAAATATAATAACAGATTCCCAGATACATAGAACGAAACTAGTTACCAGCAAGAAGAGGAGTGTGAGGAAGGGCAAAACAGGTGAAGGGGATTAAGAGGTACAAACTATCAGGATAACATCAATTTTAAGTTATAAGAGTATAATGCATATCAGGGAATATAGCCAATGTTTTGTAATAACTTTGCATGGAGTGTAATCTATAAAAATATTGAATTACTATGTTGTACACCTAAAGCTAATACTATAAGTCAACTATATTTCAACTTTAAAAAAATCCTGTTATTATTTCGGGAGTTCAAATAAAGAGACAGAACTCAGCTACACTTCAGGAGTACTTGTAGGACTTATAGAAGACATAAATCCCATAAATGTGCTTTGGCTCCCCAGTGATCCCTGGCAACCACAGCTGGGGATCTTTAAGATCTCTGTGCAGGTCTATTCCAGGAAACCTCAAGGTGATCACAGGCCACTTCGTCTTCCACTTACTGACGCCATCAATGCCCCATACCGCACTCCCCTTGGATTCCCAACATCATCACAGCAATGACGCCTGCCATCCTCATTCAAACTGATGGCCTCAGCAGGGCCAGGTTTCACGGGATGGTGTTCCTTCCCCCAAACACATCATTTACTTTTCCCAAAGGAATGAGGTTTAACAACTGAGTAAACGCTACCAGGTCGTGGGCGAGCTGCTGGATGAACTGAAGGGTCTTGAGGAGCAGTGTGGCCCCGCAGACACTCTCCTCCGTGCCCTTTCTGCAGTGAGCACAGACGATGCTCTGTTCGGCTTCTGCTCTCGCAGGCCGGAGGTACCCACTGATGCTCAAGCCTTGTACTCCCAAGCGCTCTGCCGACTCCTGGCGGGTGCAGAGGAACTTCACCATCAAATACTGGAAAGAACAAGAGAGACGTGATGAGAAGGACTCAGAAGCTCCAGGTACTGATGAAAGGGAGGTGAAGGTCATTCTGGGCAGGTCTCCCTGTGACTTTCATGATTAATGAGGTCCCACGACGCCTAGCCCTGGAGACCCAAAGTATAAGTCTAGAATCTACAGCAAACAGGAAAGAGACAATACAAATGCTGGAGTCAGGTTCTGGGAAAGATCACAATATGAGAAATGGCATTACTTCCTCTTCAAGGCAAAAACAGGATAAGACAGGATAAATAAGGGAAAGATGCCTGCTCTGTGGCACAGTCATTTTGGTTTCTTGTTTGAAGTTTTCTCTTTTTTAAATGTGGGCCATTTTTAAAGTCTTTATTGAACTGTTATAATACTGCTTCTGTTTTTGTTTTTTTCTTAGCCAAGAGGCATCGTGGCATCTTAGCTCCCCAACCAGGGACTGAACCCACAAACCCTGCATTGGAAGGCGAAGTCTTAACCACTGGACCACCAGAGAAGTCCCAGCACAGTCATTTTGAAACAGAAAACAGCTATATATTGAAAACAGTCAATGACTGCCCTAACGGATCATCTCAAAACCCTCCAATTACATGTAACCTATGTGCTGGGAGCCTAGGACACAGCCTTGTCTTTGCAAAGCTAAAGTCATTTTCAAAGCCCAACTTCTATGCACACTCTCTGCTTATTGTAGTGAAAGTTCCTTTGTTGAGGATCTTTCAGAATCCACTACTCAGTTGCATAAATATTCACTGAGCAGCTACTATATATAAATCCTAAAGATAGTTATTTCTTTTATTTGAGCTTCTTACTAAGATTTACAATGGAGGTTACAATGAAGTAGTCAGATAATCACTGTTTCTTTCACAGCTACAGGAAGACATCTCTCTTACACTTATGCCTGTGGACTTAACTGTTCTCTCAGCCTGAGATGCCCTTCTCCATACCTCTCAGCCTGGCTAAAGAAGGCAGCTTAATCAACTTTCAACACTTGGCATCACACCAACTTTATTGGGAAGCCTTCCCTGGTGAATTCCAGACTGGGTAAATATTTTCCTCTGGGCTACAACACCCTGTATGTCTCTTTATCAGCCCAATCACAGTGTCTCATATGTCTGTGTCTCCCACTAGACTCTGAAGCCCTTGAGGGTCACGATCATGTCTGATTCACCTCCAGGGTACCTGTGCTGGCATAAGTCTGGCACACAATGACCACTCAATAAACACTTATAAGACAAAAAGAGGGGATGGGACTTCCTGGTGATCCAGTGGCTAAGACTCTGTGCTCCCAATGCAGGGGGTGCAGGTTCAATCCCTAGTCAGGGAACTAGATCCTACATGCCACAACTCAAAGATCCTGCATGCTGCAACTAAGACCTGGCCCAGCCAAATGAAGAAATATCTAAAGGAAAAAAAAAAAAACAGAAAAAAGGAGGGGAGGAGTGGGGAGGTACGTGAAGGCCACAATTCACTGATGCTTACTTTGGCAACTCTGCACTGCTGCAACTTGACATCTGCTTCATCCCACTCTTCTTCCAGCTCAAACCAGCCAATGGGATCATCTTCACCAAGGATATCAGACGAGCAACCGATCCTGTAAACACAAAGGTACTCATAAAACATTCTCCTGTTTCTCAACTTCTCAAGAGTCTAACGAATAAGGCACCACTTATATGGCATTTGGGCTTCCCTTGTGGCTCAGCTGGTAAAGAATCTGCCTGCAGTGCGGGAGACCTGGGTTTGATCCCTGGGTTGGGAAGATCCCCTGGAGAAGGGAAAGGCTACACACTCCAGTATTCTGGCCTGGAGAATTCCATGGATTGTACAGTCCATGGGGTCACAAAGAGTCGGACATGACTGAGCGACTTTCACTCCACTTTCACTTTACATGGCATTTAACTTGTTTAGATGGCCTGTTAACAACAGGCTGGGGTGCGCCACTTGGTGCCTAAGTATACAAGGGAGGTGGTGGTAACTTCCTCCCCACTCCTCAGCCTCCTCATCTGAACGATGGGAACTATTATTAGCCCCAAATATGACCTGAGAATTCAGGAGAAAGTTTGCTTCTCTGGATAACTGGATTATTTGAAGAATGAGACCTGCAGTCAAGGTATCTAAGATGAGCTACTCAGGAATAAAGTCCAACGCAACAGCTGGTATGTGTTTCTGGAAAGAGTCAAAGGAGAGGCAGGTTCATTTTCTTTCCCCAGGACTGGCTAAAATATCCACGACTGGCTTGAGGTTCATACTTGCAACAGCTGAAGGGTAAAAGCTGGGGAGCTTTTGGATCCTGGAGCTCAGCCTTCACAGGCCTCAGGATTTTTTCTTATTCCTTAAGAACTCCTTACAGGAAAGCATTTCAACCCAAAAGCTGAAGAAGCACAACTGTGTGCCATTTCTTTTTAAAAACTGGATACATGAATGGTACTTCCTTTTTAGGAATAATATATCTGAGAAGGAGAAAATGGCAGTCTTTTCAAGTAACATTCCTAAAACTTTAGTCTGTGCTATAGCTAACAGGCTAGCCAACACATGCATAATTCTGTATGAATTAAGATAAACAAACACAGGGGTTTACAACAACAAGAAGGAAGAAAACAAAGGACCCAGAATAAGTTCTATAACAGAGAGAGAAAAAACATTCTCTTCTGACCATAAGTCATTCTAAGCATGAAACATTCATGACATAGTTAAGCCTCAAACCAGTGGTATTCCATCTAAGCCCAAAATTGTGTCAATGACTCTTATCAGTATTGAGTGTTTGAGGACTTTTTAATTCACTCTGGGAGTCATCAAGGAGATCTCTGAGATATGAAGAAAGAGCTGGCAGGGTGTCAAAGAGGGGTAGAAGCAACCTTGCTTACTATATCAATTCATAGGCAGGGTGGAAAAAACAGAGCTGAATACGTATAGCCCTTAAGTATGTATAGCAAGCCCAAAGCTGGTCCCAGAGCATACTGACTGACATCTGATAAGAGGGCAGGGAAATAAAAAGGGCAAAAAGACAGATGCATGTCTTGTCAACATTTTGATCTCCAAACTGGAGAGGGACCGATAATATGTAGGCCAAGTAAATGAGGATTTCAGAGTAGCTCAGGCTGGAACCAGGAGCTAAAATCAGCAAGGGACTAGTGAATAAACCTGTATTTAGGTTAAAAAAAAAAATCATCCTATATAAGATGTGGAAGATCTTATTTAACAGCAGGTTTAGGGAAAAAGACCTATATTAATATGTGCCAGGAGTGGGACACAGCTACTTAAAAACTGTAATCTCTGATCATTATTTTAAAAGAAAAGCATTTTTAAAAAGCATGTATGCATGATGGGAGAGAGATGTTTCATTTAGAGGGCTGGAATTAGGACTACTGAGCTGAGATTACAGCTACAAGATTTCAAACGAGTCCTCATCACTGAGATGCAGTGAGTGCTCCATCACTAAGGACATTCCAGAGAGGCTGAATAAGCATTTGTCAGAGATGCCACCATAGGAAGCCCAGAGGAGAGAGGAAGTTTGTCTAGAACCTTGCTACTTCATGTGTGATCCATGGTCAGGGAGCACCAGAGTCACTTGGGAGCTTGTTAGAAATGAAGGTCTCAGGCCCCATGCAGAACCATCGAATCAGAATCCACATTTGACACAATTATCAGTGGTTCGTAAGTCCATGAAAGCCCAGGAGTAGAGTACTGTGTGTTAGTCACTCAGTCGTGTCTGACTCTTTACAACCCCATGGACTTTAGCCTACCAGGTTCCTCTGTCCATGGAATTCTCCAGGCAAGTACAGTACTGGGTGATAGGAAAATCTCCAGCACCCCGTTACCTATGAAATACAGGAGCAAAAAGAGCGAATCTCAGGCTCAGCCCTGTGAGTTTGCTACTAGTGCTAAGGGAGGTAACACTGCCCAGGAGGTCACCGATGCCCTCTGCAGCTAAGTCCAACAGACTTAGCTTACTGCATCTAGACTTATCTTACTAATTCCTGGGTGACATCTGACAGGGCTGCCCACTCCCTGCCTCTCTAACCATGACTTTCCATTGGCTTTCCTGCTGCTTCTCTGGCCACTTTTACCAGCCTCCCTTTCTCCGTTGCCCCTGAAATACTGGTGCCTCTCAGCAGGTTGGCCTCTCTGTGCTCTTTCCAGCATACATGCTCCTCCAGAATGATCTCTTCGAATTCATTTTAAACCGTCGCTGAAATGTTTCTGCTCTCTGTGCCCTCAAGACAAAGTCTCTTCCAGGCTCCTGACCTGCTTATCCAACTACCTGTGGGACATCTCAGAGGTGTCCTACAGCCTCAAAGCCAACAGGGCCAAAACTGAGCTCATCATCTTCTCACAAACCTGTACTCCCTGAAGTATGTTCTATCTCAGAAAAAGGCACTACCAATGTCCCCCCTGCCAAGGCAAAACCCAGGACTCACTGATGCCTACGCTTTCTCCCCTCTCCGGCTCTTCATTTAGTCACTCACCAGGTCCTGCTGTTTCTCTGGTGGGCTACAGTCCATGGGGTCACAAAGAGTCGGACACAACTGAGAGACTAACATACACACACGAAGTCCTGGTGGTTCTGCCTTCTAGCATGTCTGCAGTCGGTCCACATCTCTCCCCTGCTCCTGTCGCAGCTCTGGGTGACGTCACCCATACTCTGGCCTCCACGGCGACAGCAGCAGCTTCACCCACTGCACCCTGCCCCCTGTTCACTCTCCTCCAGCCCTGCCTCACACAGCAGGCTCCAGAGTAGTACGCCCAAACCACACATGCGATCTTGTTCTTCCTGAAACTTCTGGATAGCACAATCCCGTCTGACTCCCTTCCCCTGCCCCCACTGCTTTCAGGATAAAGTCTCAACTCTGAAACAGAGACAAAGGGCCTTTAATGACCTGACCCTTTCCTCGCTCCAGCTTCACCTTGCCCCACTCTCTGCCTCACCGCACACCTCAACAAGGTGTGGCTCGCCAGTGCCTTGAGCAGGCCAGACTCCACCTCTGAGTTCTCAACTCCATTCTATTCTTTGATCGGGACATTCTTCTTCCACTACTCCAAGGGGTTAATTAACTTTAACTCCTCCATATTCAACACTTCCTCCAGGAAGCCTTCCCTGATCAGGTCAGGTGCTCTGCCCTGTGCTCCTAGAACACCTGATCCCTCCTACCTACCTTGCCTGGACAGCACAGTGACTCTGTAGGCTTTACCATCTGTC
Source organism: Bos javanicus (assembly GCF_032452875.1). NCBI lineage: Eukaryota > Metazoa > Chordata > Mammalia > Artiodactyla > Bovidae > Bos > Bos javanicus. Next base: position 26,072,824 of record NC_083886.1, read on the forward strand.
TTCTGAGCAGGCTCTGTAGAGCAGAGACTGTGCCAACTTGCTCATTAGTGCAAGGCGTCTTTGGTGCCTAGCAGCAGGCCGAGCACATCATAGGTACTTAATAATTATTTTCAATAAAAGCACAAAAACAGGAGGAAGGAAGTTGGGGCTGGGGTACATTTCCCAGGGGCTAGATAAGACTAAAGACCTCAGGCTGCCCACAATTCACATGTATATCATTACCCAGCCATTGTGAAGATCTATATACCTGGTCACGAAAGGGACCGAGTAAAAGTCTATGAACAAATTAAAATATATGTCTTCACACATGCTGCCAGAAAGCAATGAATGTTCCTGGCTACTAAAGATGGGTTAGTAGCAACTTTTTTTCTATAAAGAAAACATTTGTCACCAGTAAGAGAATGTATATTATCTTATTAACTAGAAAGATTTTTATTCTGTTCCTTACCTGCTTTTTACAAACTGCCTGAACTCCTGAAGCTTCCATTTGTCATATTTTTCGAATCTTTTGAAGTGTTCTTCCGCATGAAATTTATCAGAAGATGAATTGTACGCAAACACCAAGCCACACTGGGCACCGATGCCACCGCGTCGAACCTGGAAACAGAGGCCTAAGTAAAGAACATTGAAGGGGCCGGAATTGTGTGCCCATTCTGTTCCCAAGTAATGTGGTCAGATTCAAAGAGCTTAAAGCAAAAATGAAACCAACAGAGAGAGATCTCAAATACATGAAATCCTGGAAAAGTAAGAAAGTTGCTTCCCAAGAAAGGATTCCTCACCGTTTTTGATCCTTATAGTCACACCATTCACAGACTTAAAATATATTCATCTTTTTGCCCCTGTGTCTGCTACAGGCCTGACACAGAAAAATCACTAAAATCAATGAAAAGCCAGTGACATGGACTTCTGCAATGCAACCCTATTTTTAAAACTAGTAGTAACATTTCTGAAAGAAGGCAGCAGAAGAATTACCATAATTCTGATCTGAGTAACTTGGAAGGCAGATTCAGTTCCTGTAGAAAAAATAGTACTTGCTCTGGTTTTTCCAGTCTCTGTAAGAAAACCTACAAAAAATAAAAATTAACATTAGGATGACTGATACATCTGTAATAACCCTAAGAACTAAGACCAACAAAACCAAGGCATATCCTTTGAGGCAGAGGCATCTAGCCCATCTGGTCCTCTCATAAAAATTAGAAAAAGAATTCCTCTCTAGGCAGATGCAACCCCGCTGATCAACCACCAGGTAACAGATAATGGGCCAGGTATAACTTTGTCAGAGCATAATCTTTTCAACTATACAGGCAACCCTGCTCTGAGGCAACAATAAAGAAATAAAAAGTTGATAAAGATTGTGACTTTAATTCAAAGAGACAAAAGACTAGACAGTTAATCATCTTTCTGAATCATTCCTAAAACCACGACTGATGTTTGGCTGGGCTGTTAGAGGCAAGCAGACTTAAAGGCTGAGAGAGGAATTAGTTTCTCAAATACTGTCAGGAAAGATTGTGAGTCTTCAAAATGGGCAAGAAAAGAATGTGTGTGTTTGCATGTGTCCTCAGTCATGTCTGACTCTCTACGATCCCATGGACTATAGCCCACCAGGCTCCTCTGTGCATGGGATTCTCCTGGCAAGAATACTGGAATGGATTGCCATGTCCTCCTCCAGGGGATCTTCCCGACCCAGAGATTGAACCCTCGTCTCCTGCATTGGCAGGCAGATCCTTTACCACTGAGCCACCTGGGAAGCCCCCCCAAAGTGTTTATTTAACCCACTCTTTTGAGTTCTCGCCACCTTTCATTGTCTCTAAGCTACTTGATAATTCTATAAATTGTACAATATGACAGTAATGCAAATGATTCTTGTCCACAGAAATAAAAATTGTGTCTATAGGAACACAGCTGATTATTCCTTATGAAGACTGACCAATTTTGCAGCTATCTGTAGATTCATGTTAGCATTCTTATTGGTCTCCATGTATTAATGAGTTCTCCTTTGACCTGCCTGTATAACATCCTAGTGGTCCCCTCCTTACTGTATAATGTGAACATTCAAGTACTTTTAAGTTGTTACAGGTGAGTGACACCTAGCAGATGGCAACACTGTAGTAAAGAAATCACACAAACAGTTCAGGAACCATTGATGCCAACTGAAGCACACGGGCAGTGAAGACTGCACGTCCTGAAAGTTTCAAAGACCACAGTGTGGTTCCACAGGGCCTCTAGTGGCCATTTCCACTCACTAAAACCCCGCAGGTCCACTACTCACCGTCCCTCGTCCACGGCTCAGCAAGCAGGTTTTCAGGCCCTGACTTCTCTTCTTTTCCCTTGACATCACAGGCCTGAAGAGTCAATTGGAGAGGTTTCCCTGATCAAAGAAAAGAGAGAAAGCGAGAGAGCCTGAAGCTAGCGCTATGAAAAAATGAAAACTAGAATGCTCATCAGTGGAAACAGAGAGCCTGTGGCCACCCAGATTGCTAACTAAAAACTGACCCATTTAAAAGCTAACATAGGAAGTAGTATCAGATAAAAGGGGATACCACCCTTTTCTGCTCTCCTGAAAGAAACAAAGAATAAGTCAATCCAAAAGAATCACTCTAGAATAACAACCAGTCAGAAACAAAGCATATCGTAAGACACAGATTAATAACACAGACTTAATATAGTTGTGTATTGAGCAGGCGGAGAAAGGAATTCCTAAGACACTGTTTGGGAGTCAATAATTAAGTTTATTGTAACTGCATTTAAATATATAAATAATGAAAAAACAAATATCATATATTAATGCATATTTATAGGATCTAGAAAAATAATACTGATGAACCTATCTGCAGGGCAGAAATACAGACTCAGACACAGAGAACGGACTTGCGGCCACAGCGGGGGAAGGAGAGGGTGGGACAAACTGGGAGAGTAGCACTGACAGATGCACACTGCTGTGTGTGAGACAGACGGCCAGTGGGAAGCTGCTGCTCGGCACAGGGGCCCAGCCGGCTGCCTGTGATGACCTGGGGGCGGGGTGGTAGGCGTGGGGTGGGGTGGCGGAGTGGGGAGGCTGAAGAGGGAGGGGATGTATGCTTACTTATGACTGATTCATGTTGTCGTATGGCAGAAAGCCACACAACAATGTAAAGCAATTACCCTCCAACTAAAAATAAATTTAAAATATATCAATAAAATAAAACATACATAAATAATGTCTCGGGGTTTGGCGTTTTGTTTCTTAAAATTATCTCTAGGCAAATTTTGGAAGTTTTCAAAATTATATAGATCAACTTTTACTATCATGATCTAAAAAACATTTTCTTTTGTTTTAGTAATGTAATGAAAACTCTATAACCCTATTAACCTATAAACCAAACTGGAACTAGAACATTATCAATAATGAACAGCCCCCCTAGGCATTCCTCCCCGGTTTAGGCTCTCTGCCCAAATAACAGCTAAACTGAATCTAAAACTTTTCTGGAGAATATTTTCCAGATAGATCCCTCCCATCTGGCCATGGATCCCAACCTCTCCATGGATCCCAACCTCTCCAAAGAAATGATCTTCCCAAAACTGGGGAGGGGGTAACTGGATTTACATGATATCTATTGATGACTTAAACAATTAAAAGTAAACTATTAGGAAATATTAAGGCAAAGGTACAAATATCATCTCTGGAGAAGGAAATGGGAACACACTCCAGTATTCTTGCCTGGGAACTCCCACAGACAGAGGAGCCTGGCAGGCTACAGTGTGTGGGGTCGCAGAGTCAGGCACAGCTAAGCAGCTGAACAACAGCAAACACCACAAGGAATGACCACAGTGCTCTGACGGGATGGGGTCCAACGCAGTACTCTGTGGACAGAAGCTTCAGCCCTAGAGGCTAGGACGGCACGTGTCAAGTGCAGTCATCTGAGAGTAGCTCTACAGACTCCTGTGTTGAGAAGGATTAAGAAGCTCCAACCTGGATCAGTGGAAACGTGCTAAGATGCGTTGCCATTGGGCCCAGGAGGGAAAGTGGTGGCTGGCATGTATGTCTGCCCATATATGTCATTCCAACCAGCTATCAGCTACCACGAGGATGCATTCCAAGACAAGGGTCTTTGCGCCAGGTCTGGCATTCAAATGGCCACCAAGCCTCAGTCATTAGGTCAGTAAACCCTGGGAGTACAGTGCAGTGGATACTCAAGTTTCTTTTCTGCTAATGCATCCATAAATGAACCAGCATCTCCCTCCTTCCTATCAACCTTAGTCAAAGAAGACATGTTCCTCCAGAAACCACAGTATAAGTACAATGCCCCGGCCCACAAACTACTACTCAACAAGATAAGAAGATGCCAGAAGGTCCCCCGTTGGTGATGGTATCATGCATCTTTGTGCACCTTGCCAAGGTCACTTACCGTATTTAAGGAGCAGGTTCTGCCTGACCGACGCCATGGATGAGATGAGGGATGAGGCATCATAGTGTGTGTCCAGGTGATCAGTGACAGTACACAGAGAGCTCAGCACTTTGGCAACACTTCCTCTCGCTAGTGCAAAGGCCAGAAGAGTCAGCTCCACCTCTGGTGTAGAACGGCAGCTACAAACAAAGAGCAGAAAGCATTTCACTTCTTAAAATGTGAGAAAATTCAGGTAGTTCAAACTTTGTGTAACTGATCACCAAAAGCAAAATCAACCTGCCATACGCTTCATCCATTTACCAGAAACACTTTTTCAAAATCCTTAAGATATCCTAAAGAAAAACTAAATCGGTCTGGAGGAATAGGAAATAAAACCCTCACCTTTGTAACCTTAATCTGTAAGTATAAAATAATGCTATCAATTTCAAGAAGTCCAACTTTATAAACCAAAAATAAATAAGCACCTGCTATCAAGAAGCCTTGAGTAATGACCTGGCTTGCTCAGAAAGCTAAGGGCTTTTTCCTTCAAGCACCAGTCACGTATTTTAGATCTACTCCATGTCACTCTTATCTAGTTTCTTAAACACATTACCCTGAAACTTTCAAAACTGTCTAGATGTCTCAGGGCCTAGTTTGTACTCTAATACAGTAATGTCCTCAGGGCTCACTCTGACAGAGCTGAGTGTCCCCACACTAACTGACTCCTCTATCAGCTATCAGGGTGTCCTTTCCCAGGTCTATGGACAACCAGGCTTGTTAGACCTGCCCATGGAGGCAAGCAGGTGCTGGGCTGGGGATGTGAAGGAACGGAGAGGCTTTGAGTTCTGGACTGTGCCACCTCTGCCCTGGCTGAATCTGAGGACTACTCCACCCCCACCCCCAATTCCTAAGGTCGGGGGACATTACTAGTTAATGGAGAGCACCGTTATTTCACTTTCTCTTCAGTCACTAAAAAATGAAACACTGGAAAAATTAAAAAAAAAAAAAAAAGACGTGACAAGCACATATGCCCTCTATCTGCCAATACCGGCCCCCCATCTCCCCCTACCCCACTTATCGACCTTGAGTTCTTACCTAGTAATCCTTATGAGGAAGCTGTCCACCTCTTCCAGAACGTTGGGAGACAGGAAAGTGGAGAAATCTGTAGATCCTGGTGAGAGGGACAGCGGAGGCATGTGCTGCAGCGCCTTCCTAGGAGTGTAAGGTGCACAATCAGAACAAACCCAGGCCAACGATAAATGTATTAATATAATTTCAAATCAAATAAAAATACATTGTTGGAAGCTTGTTTGGATTAAACCCTTACTAAGAAACAGTGTTCCTACGGAGAACCTGGTACATAAATCAGCCTTTTTCCTACAGGGGTCCCAGTGCTAGACCATTTAATGGGATTTCTTTTCTTTTTTTTTTAAGAGTTCCTTTAAGAATTTCTTGAAGAGTTAAAGAATTTAAGAATCTCTTAAAGAGTTTCTTTAAGAGTTTTCTTTAAGAATACACACGACTCTGGTATTCAGTTGGTCACTTCACTTGAAACTTTGGAAGTCGAGTTGTTTCAGATCAGATCAGTCGCTCAGTCATGTCCAACTCTTTGTGACCCCATGAATCACAGCACGCCAGACCTCCAGACCTCCCTGTCCATCACCAACTCCCGGAGTTCACTCAGACTCACGTCCATCGAATCAGTGATGCCATCCAGCCATCTCATCCCCTGTTGTCCCCTTCTACTCTTGCCCCCAATCCCTCCCAGCATCAGAGTCTTTTCCAATGAGTCAACTCTTCACATGAGGTGGCCAAAGTACTGGAGTTTCAGCTTTAGCATCAGTCCTTCCAGTGAACACCCAGGACTGATCTCCTTTAGGATGGACTGGTTGGATCTCCTTACAGTCCAAGGGACTCTCAAGAATCTTCTCCAACACCACAGTTCAAAAGCATCAATTCTTCGGCACTCAGCCTTCCTCACAGTCCAACTCTCACATACATACATGACCACAGGAAAAACCACAGCCTTGACTAGACGAACCTTTGTTGGCAAAATAATGTCTCTGCCTTTGAATATGCTATCTAGGTTGGTCATAACTTTCCTTCCAAGGAGTAAGCGTCTTTTAATTTCATGGCTGCAGTCACCACCTGCAGTGATTTTGGAGCCCAGAAAAATAAAGTCTGACACCGTTTCCACTGTTTCCCCATCTATTTCCCATGAAGTGATGGGACCAGATGCCATGATCTTCGTTTTCTGAATGTTGAGCTTTAAGCCAACTTTTTCACTCTCCACTTTCACCTTCATCAAGAGGCTTTTGAGTTCCTCTTCACTTTCTGCCATAAGGGTGGTGTCATCTGCATATCTGAGGTTATTGATATTTCTCCCGGCAATCTTGATTCCAGCTTGTGTTTCTTCCAGTCCAGCGTTTCTCATGATGTACTCTGCTGCTGCTGCTGCTAAGTCGCTTCAGTCGTGTCCGACTCTGTGCGACCCCAGAGACAGCAGCCCACCAGGCTCCCCCGTCCCTGGGATTCTCCAGGCAAGAACACTGGAGTGGGTTGCCATTTCCTACTCCAAGACATGTACTCTGCATATAAGTTAAATAAACAGGGTGACAATATGCAGCCTTGACGTACTCCTTTTCCTATTTGGAACCAGTCTGTTGTTCCATGTCCAGTTCTAACTGTTTCTTCCTGACCTGCATACAAATTTCTCAAGAGGCAGATCAGGTGGTCTGGTATTCCCATCTCTTTCAGAATTTTCCGCAGTTTATTGTGATACACACAGTCAAAGGCTTTGGCATAGTCAATAAAGCAGAAATAGATGTTTTTCTGGAACTCTCTTGCTTTTTCCATGATCCAGCGGATGTTGGCAATTTGATCTCTGGTTCCTTTTCCTTTTCTAAAACCAGCTTGAACATCAGGAAGTTCACAGTTCACATATTGCTGAAGCCGGGCTTGGAGAATTTTGAGCATTACTTTACTAGTGTGTGAGATGAGTGCAATTGTGCAGTAGTTTGAGCATTCTTTGGCATTGCCTTTCTTTGGGATTGGAATGAAAACTGACCTTTTCCAGTCCTGTGGCCACTGCTGAGTTTTCCAAATTTGCTGGCATATTGAGTGCAGCGCTTTCACAGCATCATCTTTCAGGATTTGGAATAGCTCAACTGGAATTCCATCATCTCCACTAGCTTTGTTCGTAGTGATGCTTTCCAAGGCCCACTTGAATTCACATTCCAGGATGTCTGGCTCTAGGTGAGTGATCACACCATCATGATTATCTGGGTCGTGAAGATCTTTTTTGTACAGTTCTTCTGTGTATTCTTGCCATCTCTTCTTAATATCTTCTGCTTCTGTTAGGTCCATACCATTTCTGTCCTTTATGGAGCCCATCTTTGCATAAAATGTTCCTTTGGTATCTCTGATTTTCTCGAGTTGTTTAACTCAGAAATATATGTTTTTTAAATTTTAGGCTTGAGAAAGGCATTCTAAATACTGTTTGTAGATAAAGAAGGCATCCAGCGAGAATCCACCTAACCTGTTGTGAAGACAATATCAGGCATATAAACTTTAAATATATCCGATCTTCGACAACTTGGCATAACTGCACAAAAACAAGGTAGGAAACTCATCCTCTTCTCCTTCCTGAAAATTCAGTCCACAGAGTAGGGTTGTGCAAGGCAGGCACTCGTGTGTGCCTGGGTGGGGTGCATGGTGGCCCAGTGAGGTACTGGAGCAGGGTACTGAGCAAAGAGACAGCCTGGTATGGAATGTCAGCCCTGAGAAGGTGAGGAGGGAGTTCAGGCAAGGGCTGGGGAGCTGGGAGGCTGGTTATACAGAGTGGGACTCTTTAAATAAGTGAACATATTAGGGTTGATGGGAGCCAAGTTTCTCACAGTCATAGCAGGGAGCTACAAACACAGAAAGAGAGACAATCAGAATGAACATGGTAGCCCTGGCTTAGAAGTATCAGTGTAAACTCAAAAGGGTTTTCAGTGTTACAGACAGAGAAATAGATACAGGAGGCGATGTGTCTATGTATACACACGTGTCTATTACTCATTTACAGACATATACTTCCCAGCTATGTCCACTGAGAGAAGCAACACTCCGACAGCAATGGGTTTAGTTTGTTCAGTTCCTAAACACAACTCTCCACTAAAAGTGACCACAACTCTTGAGAAAAAAGGCTAATCCTAGGACTATGGCAGGAGCATTCAAGGTAAGCCCGGAATATTTTGTTGTGAGGAAGAGTTCCAAGATGAGGACATGTCAAAAGGACACATGTCCGAGTTCCTATCAGCCAAATCTGGGCCAACCTGAGAAGCAAGCTGTGATTGATAACAACCGCAGGAGTAAATAGGAATCATGAGTCACGTCAAGTGAAGCCTAATGAGCAATTCGATATTTAGAGTCTCCAAGTACCTCCTCACAAAATACGAACTTGAACCGTCTGAAGTGCAAGCGCCAAGTCTTCACCACTGGATGGCCAGGCAAGTCCACCTTAACAGTTTTTTTTAAAAGAAAATTTCCAAAGGTGCTTTACATTTAAAAATAGACTAGTTTAATGTCCTTGGAAAGATCTGACTCTTTTGTGAAAAGAGCCTTCAACCTAGGGCCGAGGTCCAAAGACCTCCAGCTGATCCATCACTGCTTGGTCATGTATCCCAGGAAAGGTCACCGTACACTTGACTGGACAATAGGGATACTTTTTACACATACATATTATGATGTAAGTGGGTAAAAAATATATAGCATCTGAAGGTGTTTTATCCCATATAAATTACTATGTAAATGCAAGCAGCTGTTCCCCAGCGGGTAAGGGATAGGAATGGCATATGTGGCCCAGCCCCACCCTCCCCCAGGACCGAAGCTGAAGGCACAAACAGGAAACAACAGGGCACCTGAGGGCCGGCTGCTGAGTGAGTCTCGAGGGTCGGAGGGTGCTCAGTGACTTGTCCTACAGGGCTGGAGAGAGAGCACGCCGTGACAGGCCTGGAAAGCACAGTGACTTACTGAGTGTTGCGCAGCACTGTCTGGACAAAGGCAGGATTTGTCTCCATGGAAGCCGTCACCAGAGATGTCAGTAGAGACCAATACCATATTGCAGAAGCATCTGAGACTGAGACCCCAGACTTCTTGACTCTCTGAAAGCCAACAGCCCTCAGACCGTGAATTCTAGTGTCACATCCATCACTAAGACAACGCTTTATGTTAATCTGGACATCTGTCAAGTGCAAACAACAAATTCAGTATTGGATTAACTTCTTCAGTTCAGCAAATGCTAGGCTTCCAACTAAAAGCAAAACAGTAATTCACATTTCGAAAAGAAAATGCTAAAGATATATTTTGATGCCAGAAATAAATGGTGTGTGTAATGGAGCAAGTATACAATCAATTTGTCAAAAGAGCAGTGACCAATCTAAGGAGCCAAAAGTATCACGTGCAAAATTAAGGGTGGCTTAAATCTTTACATCACAATGCTTCATAGGAATTTATGACTCTTGAAAATCAACACAAACTGTATTTTTAAAATCCTGATTAAACACATGGTAAGAAATGTCTATAATTTTTCCTAGAGTTCCAAAATTTAGATTTAGTTATAAAACAGCAGCTGGCTCATAGCCGTTGTGAGGATTTCTTTTTAATAATCAAGTCCAAATAGATGACATAGGCATGACTCACTTTTAAGAGCTGTCAGAATTTCTTATTTGGGTTGGAGAGGAGGAGGTGAGAAGTTAAAAAGGACACAACTCAGAGAAAAGACCACCACAGTGTAAGACAGGAAGCTGCTACTCCACAAGCTTAACTACTTCTGTGCCTAGGGGTGAGACACAAAGACTCTACCTCCCTAGGCCTCAGTTCCTCTGAGCAAAGTAAGAATACTTCTTTTGGCCCAGGAAAGCATTAGGAGAAATGAGACAAAACATGAAGCATTCCGGCTCCCTGAATGAAATAAGCCTGGAAAGAAATCACAGAATTGTGATTATTTCCAAAATGCTATGTGTGAAGCAAGGTTATAATAGTATAAAAATGGAAACAACTGAAATTTAAGAAGAAAAAGCTTCTTAAAATTAAGGCACAGTCTTAACAACACTAAGTAAAGGTGTGCATGAATGTATGGTGAGACAACACGTTAAAAAGTTACAAAAGAGCATGAATGAAATATCACCACTTTTGTAAAAAGATACATAAAGATATACATATATATATGCAAACCTATTTTTAAGTATTCTTAAAAATATATATATATATGTCTGTGTGTGTATTTATATACATACACAAAATAAGAAAAGGACTGGAAGGATCCATACCAATGAATTCACAATTACAATCCCCGAGTAGTGGGACTTTGAATAATTTTTTGTTTGTGTCAATATTTCTAATTTTCTAATAAGAAAAAAAATTTTTTAACTTAAAAAGATTTTACTGCTTTTTTATAACTTTTCAAAACACCGAATAGGTGAAGTAACAACCACTTTGATGTGCACAATGAGATGCAAATCAGATCTCCAAGAAAAACAAACAGGCTTTCTACTTCAGAGATCTTCCTGCCAAAAAACAGGACCTTTCTTCCTCCCCTCCAGTCCTCTTAGTTAGAAGGGCAAGATGCCTCTTGGTTGACTCACAGAGCTGACTGATGTTGGCATTTTCCAGCAGTGTCACATAGCCAGTGACATTGCTGGGAATGTGCACGTCGCGGACTTCCTGAAGATCGCTGGCCGTCCGCCCCACTGCTACGGTCACCTGCTGCGGCATGTAGCTCTGGTCAGTGGCCGCCACAGCAATGGACAAGTGCCTGAGTACGACGTCTGGCTTCATTTTTAGACTGGAAAACACAAAGAGAGAGCAGAAACGACAAATGTTTATACAGGCTGAGAACTGGCAGGGCCCACAAGTCGCACCTCCAAGATCCTGTAGGTGCTTTATACGCAAAGACTGACTCCCCTAAAAGCAACTAACTTAAAAAGCTGGCTACTAGTTTCAAAGTTCTTATGACCTTCCCAAGTTTCTAAAATCCCTTTCAGTTCAAGATCAATCTTCTAGTCTTTTTTTTAATGCTTATACTTTATGTATGTATGTATTTATTTTTGGCTGTGCTGGGTCTTTGATGCTGCTAGGGCTTTTCTCTAGTCGTGGCAAGTGGGACTACTCTCTAGTAGCGGTGTGCATGGACTTCTCACTGTGGTGGCTTCTCTTGCTGTGGAGCTCAGGCTTTAGGGGTGCAGGCTTCAGGACTTGTGTCATGTGGGCTCAGGAGTCTTGGCTCCCAGGCTCTAGAGCACAGGCTCAATAGTTGTGGCGCACAGGCTCAGTTACTCTGAGGCATGTGGGATCTTCCCAGATCAGGCATCGAACCCATGTCTCCTGCATTGGCAGGCAGATTCCTTACCATTGAGCCACGAGGGACACCCTCTATTTCCTTTTAAGATACCAGTACAGGCAGGAAAGTATAAAATGAACATTCTTTTTTTTTTTTTTTAAATGAACATTCTAATAAAATGCCTTTACCCAGTATGAAGCAAGTTCTAACTGTATCCAAAGAACTGAGATTTGCTCATGTATAGATGGCTAAAGAGCTTATTTATCCTTTATGAGAAAACAGTAATTACTTCTATTTCCACCAACTGAAATCAGGCCATTTTCTGATGGGACAGATGATATTTTAGACAGCAGCTTCAGAACATATAGAAACATCACGGTTGACTGTTATCAGTTTCACTTCAGGATTCTTGACCACACATTCCCTCTTTCTCTACCAAACTGGCCAACTTAGTTGCATAAATTAAATGTGCAGAAATGATCTTAAAATCACATCAGATATAAGAAAAGTATCCCTTGTTCCTTGTGACACTAACCTTCCTGAAAAACTAGTGAAAAAGATCTGAAGTCAGTATCATAAATACTAGTCAAATGTTAATTTTCTCCCTTAAAATACCAGTAAAGAAATTATCCGTATTTATGAATATACGAACATGGGTATATAATTTCACATGATTCTTTTAACTTGATTCTTACAGCATCATCACAGATAATCACAAGAAGAAAAAAACTAGGCAGTGAAGTTAAAAAATAGTCTAAATTTTTTAAAAATGATTTTTTTTTTAACACACTGACAGGGTAAGGGAGAAGGCAATGGCACCCCATTCCAGTACTCTTGCCTGGAAAATCCCAGGGATGGGGAGCCCGGTGGGCTGCCGTCTATGGGGTTGCACAGAGTTGGACATGACTGAAGCGACGCAGCAGCAGCAGCAGCAGACAGGGTAAGAGAAAGAAAGCAGGTAATTTCCTTGGGCCTTCACCCAAGAATCTGGTATTATGGCACCCACCGAATCCAGTGTGAGCGGGCACTGCCATCTGACTGCCAGTAGGATGAGGTTTCTCCATTTGTCATCTTGTCAATGTCTGCAGGGTTGGAGGATGTTTCTATATAAGCATAGCATTTCGCGACAGACTTGAGTTTGTCCATCTCTGGGCTTCTAGTTAGATCTCCAGGGCTCTCTGTGAGAAAAACCAGATTTTATCATGACATCTTTTTCACAAAGCATTTTTTAAAAAGGTCATTTAAAATATCTAACAGAAATATTCCTGGCACTTTGGCCCTAGAAAAATAAATGCTCTGTAAAATCTCCTTCTAAATTGGACAACATGTATAAAGAAGAAATTGGCCAAGGACTGCTCCATGGGTTGGTGGTAGTACAGCATAAATCACTGATATATTTGCAAAACTAACTAAGAGATGAAAATGGTGACTTATAGTTTTAAGTTACATTTCTTTAATTATGAGTGAGACTTTTCAAGCCACTTGTTTGTAAGCCGCTTGTGTTTCTGAGTATGGCTTTGTCCTATCCTCATCTACTTGTTACTGGGTCACAAGTCTTATCAATTTATCCATTTTGTATATATTATGTAATGTATATATATACACACACATAATAAGTAATATTTCAGTTCAGTTCAGTCGCCTGTTTACTGTGAACCAGGCCTTTTTTCTACACATTTTCTATGTATTAATTCATTTTAGAGATGAGGAAACTAAGGCAATTAAAAAACTGCCCAAGGTCAGTTAAAACAAAAAAACACTCACAATGTTACAAAATACACCTTTGTTCCGTAAAATGCTATCTGCCTTTTGACTCTGCTTATGATATGTTTTTGCTGTACAGAACTTTAAATTCACATACAGTCTAACTTACTAATCTTTTCTTTTGTAGTTTCATGTTCTACTTAAGAGAGGTTTTCCCATGTGAGGGCTTTTATAAAGTGGAACTCCTTCCTTCTAGCACTCTTTCCTACAGCTTTCTTTTTGGTTGAACTTTTTAATCCATCTGAAATTTATTTGATTAAGTGGGTTAAGAATCTAGTTTTATTTTTTTCTCCAAATGTCTAACCAGTTCCTTAACCCAATCTGTAGGCTCATTCACTTCCTGCCCTGACTCGTAACGCTAACTAACTACATCTGGTACCTGTCCCACATGCAACGGGGTCTACTTCTGGACTGTGGGGCTCCACGGACCTGCCAATTCGTATTATCAACTTTTGCTGTGGTCCCCAGTGAGTCTATAGTGGCTTCCCTCATTTATTCAACAACTATTCACTGAGTACCCACTGTGTGGCAAGCATAGTTCTGGGTCCCAAGGATAATGAAGCGAATAAGACAGACAAAAATGCAAGTAAATAATAATGCCACAACTTCAGGTAATAAGTGCCATTTAGGCTTTTAAACCTGCAAAGGGGACTGTGACCAAAGCGGGGAAGTGGTGGCAGTGGGCGCATAGGTCGAGAGTAATGAGGAGAGGCCTGCCACATCTGAGCGGAGACCTGGGTGATGAGAAAGCAGTTGGGTTAAGAATAAGGCGAGGGGGAGGGGAAGGAAAGGGAAAGCGGAAAGGGAGAACAGTTCACATTCTTCTGCTACAAACTGGTCACTATAATTTCAGAAATAAAAGCAGGGAGGAGGGCTGGCTCATCCTGTCAATAAACACTCACTTGGAAGAAATGATCACCAGACATCCTCAAGAACAGCCCCACCCCCGCACACATACCCTTTTCTTTTTGTACCAGCTGATCCAGAGACTCCCTCAGAACAGAGGCCCTCATGGTGCTCATGTTATTGCAGTGGTCCAACATGGGGTAGGGGATGACGGTGCTGGAGAGCCGGTTGCGATGCAGGAAGCGCAGGATCATCGCCGCATGGACATCCAGGCCCTCCTTGGACTCTGAAAATATGTCTATGAAACCTAAGCAGAAAAAGTCCATTTTTTATGTTTTTGGGAACCTACCACAATAGGTTCCACATTCCCTGCCTGGTGGCCTAGCAGAATTATCTGAATCAAAAGCAGCCATTAAGAATCCTCTCTGGTAGTTTCAGCTTTAATCATTTAAAAATCTAAAGACGTTTTTAAGAAATGAACCAGTGGTGATCTCAATTTCAAAATTAATTTCACTGTAGTTTCACAGACATTTTAGAAGACTTAGAATAATGATAATTTCTTTCAATCCAAGCTCCCAATTTTTATGTTTAATCTATAAATTTAAATACTAACGACATTTTTGAAGAAGTTTTGCATATTGAATATAGGCTAGGAATAATGTTTATCACGTTAGAGTGTAATGGCGTAACTGCTTTTATACTAAGCTACGAAAATAACGATAACGAAAACACAACCATTAACCTGACCACAATTCTTGAGTGCATTTTATAGTTTTCAAGGTCCTTCCACAGACATCATTGCAGTCAGCCCCCATGGTAAGTGGTGGGGGGAGGGTGGGGAGGAGAAGGCACCGAAGGCTCTGGTACCCTCCTCTTATAGCTGAGGAACGAGGCTCGGGTACACGCTGAGACAACACCCAGGGGAGGGACTGCAGACAGGCCCTGCGCCACTTCCAAGTGCTTCCTCCACCACTCCAGTCTTCTCTCTCCGGGCGGGGGGCGCCTCTGGAGTCTCCTCCATCTGTCCCTCCCTCTGGTCACTGTCCAGACTCTGGCTTCAACACCTCCATTCATACACCCACCCAGATATCCTAAGTGGCTCCCCTGGCTGCATTTTGTCTGATGTTAACCTCAGCAACCTTTCAAAAACACAAAACAGGCCATGTCTGAAGTGAAGTGAAAGTCGCTCAGTTGTGTCCAACTCTTTACAACCCCATGGACTATATATATAGTCCATGGCATTCTCCAGACCAGAATACTGGAGTGGGTAGCCTTTCCCTTCTCCAGGGGATCTTCCCAACCCAGGGATCGAACCCAGGTCTCCCACGTTACAGGTGGATTCTTTACCGGCTAGGCCACAAGGGAAGCCCAAGAATACTGAAGTGGGTAGCCTATCCCTTCTTCAGGGGATCTTCCCAACCCAGGGATCGAATCCAGTCTCCCACACTGCAGGCGGATTCTTTACCAGCTGAGCCACAAGGGAAGAGGCAGGATGAGATGGGCCACTTCTAGGGCACAATTTCTCCTCAGTCTCATGTTTAGCTTCAAAAATTAAAGCAGTTTCCTTCTGCCCTAATAAAATCTTTTTGTTTCACACTTAAAAGCAGTTTCTCCTGCGGACTTCTGGAATCCTGCTCTTGTTACTGTAGGTTCAGCTACAATAACATGCTTTCAACTGAGGTGCACATGACTCAGACAGTTAAGTGAAGAGAGAATAAACACGGCAGCTTTTCCTAGAGCTCAGACATGCTTACAGATCTGGGGAGGGTTTTCTTTGTTTGTTTGTTTCTCTTTTACTTTCTAATTAAAACAAAAGTACATATATTATCATTGTATTACTGGATGAACTGTCACAAGCTGAGCACACCCAAGTGAGCAGCACCTAGAGCAAGATTCCAGAAGTCCACAGGAGAAACTGCTTTTAAGTGTGAAACAAAAAGATTATATTAGAGCAGAAGGAAACTGCTTTAATTTTTGAAGCTAACCAAAAGACTGAGGAGAAACTGTGCCCTAGAAGTGGCCCATCTGATTCTGCCTCTACACAAAACCAGGAGCCCCTGGTTTGATCTCCCAAGCACAGAAGTTCATGCCATCCCTCATATCTCCTCTTACAGTTCTTCTTAACGGACACTCAGGGTAATACCCAGACTTCATGTGATGACGCTGCTGGTACTTCACCGATCTGCTCCGAACAGACTGATGCTTGTAATGGGAAAACTTTTATCACATGGTGAAATAAGCAATGAATCTGGTAAATGGGCTGTCTCTTTTAACCATTCAGCACTCATACAAAGAGATATGAAAGGAGTATCAGTCTAGGTTAGACAGAGGGACCAGGAAAGTGGGATTCCACCAGTGAGGTGAGCTCAGCTCACCAAGTTTCAGCCTAGGATTATTATTTTTTAAAAAAGAAAAACTCTTTTAAGTTAAAATAACAGATAAAATATTTCAGTAGAAAGTCCCAAGTCACAACACTGCTAGAGAAGGTCTGGACCCCCGATTAGGGATCTGGGCCCCGAGTTTTTCTAGACTAATCCCCACTGCTCCTCAGGATCACTCAGAGCAACAACTCACTAAGTGCTGGGGATCCCCTGGTCGCCACTCCTGTCCTCTCCTCCCAAAACATCTCTCTAAGGTGTTCAAATAAAGCCCCTGATGCTACCCATATGCTGGTAATACAGAGGTGGGGATAATACAAAATGCTAAAAGTTAGCTATGCATAATTTAAAGTGTAATTTTTACTGCCATGAGAACAGTAGAAAAATTAACATGTTCAGGCTATCTATAATGCTCTATAAAAATTACATAATTCAAGACAATCTGAAGAAGAGCAGAAGTAAGCATTTTTCATTAATATACAGAAACCCTCCTTCCCTAGCTCAATACATCCTCAGTAGGAAGCCAGAGAGGTCAATCAGAGTTACATTTATGGATCCAACGAGTCTATTTGCCTCCCTGCTGCCCAAGATCCTCTGTGCTAAATATTATGACTCCAAGTGCACAAAGCAGAAAAGCTCCTGGATAAAATGAACTAAACCAAAAGGATGATATGCCAAGTTTAATTTTTTCCTTTCAAACTCAATTGCTTTCTCAATAGAAAAAAAAAACAAGAAAAGGTAACTTTATTTTGATTCTGTTTCTGAGCTCCCTAAATAAAACCATCAAAAAATATAGACAAAGTTTTTTCATAGAGACAATGTAGAGGTACTGTTTCATTTTAAGTTATTTTTATTCTCACAAATTTCAGAGCAATGGCTTTCTAAAAATTAAAAAAGCTGGGTGCCTACCAAGTGCCAAACTGCTAAATGTAAGGACTCACCAAAAGTAAAAGAGAAGGTTCCCTGCCCTCATGGAGCTCATAGGATAAAAGTGAAGACAGATATTTACAAACAAGTGAGTAATAATTAATTAACTAGAACAGTGATATGTTGGGGAAAAAAAAACAAAACAAATACACAATGCTAAGAAAGCCTACAACCGGGGCCAGGGAAGGCTTCTTGAGAGAGTGAAACAGAGAGATCCAGTAAGGAAGGTGGCCTCATGACAAAGGTTCATAAAGATAGGAGAACTGCTCAGCCACCGCTGTGTGGGGAACACAAGAAATGATTATACTCAACACACATTCAGATCATGAGCTTAATGAAGGCTATCAGAAAATCATGACTATTTCATGGTGCCCACAAGCTTGTCTAATTACAACCCATATTACAGCAAAGCTCATTTGGGCTCTAAGAGAGCATTCTTCAGCATTCAGCCCTCAGATGAGGGCCTCACCTGGAACAAGAGAGCACGCTTGCAGCTGTCTGATGATGTGGCTCAGCTCTCCCTGAAGGTTAGCTCCACTGGAATTCTTGAGGGCCTCCAACATGTTCTCAGCATCAACCGTACCATCACCCTCAGCATCAAACTGGGCAAAGGCCTACAAGACAAGAGATGCAAGAAAATCAGATATGGGTTCCAAATTCTGAATAACTGAAACTTTTTAAGACCAGTGATTTTTGTTATTGTTGTGGGAAGAGTTCATATATATCATTCAAAGAACAAATAAGTTCGGGATAGTAACTCATGATGTTCTGCAGAACATGTGTGGACAAGTATTGCTACCTGTAGGCACAACATCCAACATCATCATCATCTCGTCTCTTTCAAGAGAGTAAGCCCCCTGTCCCAAAATAATTTCAGAAGAAAGCAATCACCGAAAAAATGTTCAACTGGTTACAAAGTGCCAAAAACAAAGCATTGGCTTTGGGTAGCATCTCAGGTTTAGTAGGGCTTTTTATTTTAAACTCTCTTTGGACCCGAGAGCTAACTTGGTTTATCTACTTTACAGCCCTGTTTACCCTAACCTTAAACTATAATCTAATTTTACCCTGTTCATGTCGGGGAACAGGGTACAGCATGGGATTTGGCTTGAATCCTGCTCTGTCACTAACTGGCCATGTGACTTCAAAAACACACTCCCTTGCCTCCATAAGCCTCAGCTTCTTTTTTTTTTTTTTTGGCTGTTCTGTGCAGCATGTGGGATCTTAGTTCCCAGGTGAGGGATCGAACCTGTGCCCGCTGCATTGAGAGTCTTAACCATTAGACTGCCAGGGAAGTCCTTCATCCTTTCCTGATTAGACCCAATCAGGAAAGCTGAGTTTACTTTGGAAGTCACACACCTAAAGTAAATACGAGAGAAGAAATCAGAAGAAACAGACTGTGATGAAGACGAGACTAGCAATTGCCCTGTGAGAAAAGCCTGGAATCTCCAGTGAGGAGAAAAGATGACTGGGAGTAATAGTCTCCATTTCAAACATCTGATGGGCTATTACGGGAAGGAGCAGTTATAATTAAGGTCATCAGATGGAAGCTAGAGGGAAAAGTTCATCATAAAGACGGATGCATCTGTTGTTGGTGGGGTGTAAAGATGGATTAGGAGGCTCCGGAAGGAATGCCCAACTCATTCCTCAAAGCTTCAGTTAGCAAAAGCTAGACAAGGAGCCGTGAAGAGTGTTCAAAGACGTCACACTAAACAAATGCATTTACCTCTGCTCCCTCCTGAAATTCCACTAAGACAATATTATAGAGGGAATTTTTTTTAAGTATAAGGACAAAGCAAACAGGAGATATTGCAACAGCAACAAAATTTTGGAAGCTGGGAGGCAGACGGATTTCTGGGACAATTGGATAAACTGGAATATGGACTGGGTGTTAATGACACAGATGTTAACAGGACAGTGAAGACCACTAAGACCACTAAAAAACAAGTTACAGAAGAGTATCAGAAAATGACCTCATGTTAGTTTAAACAAAAAGCAAATATGCACTTTCCACATTGGTACCAAACATACATAGATTTATCAGCAGAGAGTCCCTTGGACTGCAAGGAGATCAAACCAGTCAATCCTAAAGGAAATCAATTCTGAATATTCGCTGGAAGGACTGATACTGAAGCTGCAGCTCCAATACTTTGGCCACCTGATGCGAAGAGCCGACTTACTGGAAAAGACTTTGATGCTGGGAAAGATTGAAGGCAAAAGGAGAAGCTGATAACAGAGGATGAGATTGTCAGACAGCATTACCGATTCAATGGACATGAATTTGAGCAAACTCTGGCAGATGGTGAAGGACAGGGGAGCCTGGTACACTGCAGTCCATGGAGTTGCAAAGAATCAGATACAACTGAGCAAGTGAACAACAATAATAATCTGAAAGAGTACATATCAAGATACTAATAGTGGTAACATGCCAATCTACATAAGTCGCTTTTATAGTGACAAAAGGGAAATTATAAACATTAAAACATTTGAAGCACACCCTAATATGAAGAGTAGAGCCAATGGGTGTGGAGGAAGGTAGAGCAGAAGCACAGCCTCTGTCTGCCCTGAGGCCCCAGGACGTGAATACACAGCACCAGTAACAGCTACATCCCAGCTCCTTCACACTGTAGCACAGTAAGGAAACAGAAATACTGTATGATTCAAAGTCTGAGGGGATTAGCACAACGGTAACCCATTCAATGTGGAATGACAGATGGTTTGGGAAGCTCTGAATTAGTATTTGAGCACTCACTAAATTTTAAGCAGTGCACAAACCATTTATTCCACGTAACAGCAAGATTACTATTAGCCTCATTTTAAAGTTGTACATTTTACAGAGAGGTCAGAAAACTTGCCCCAAGTCACACAGCTAGTATTTGACTCCAAGGCTCCAGAGCTCGTGTTCTTCGCCACAACTCCATTCTTCCTTTGACCAGATAACCCCTGGGGTTCCTTGCTGTCCGAGACCAAGTGCTCAAAATCTCTCTCTTATCCATCCCTTTCCTCCAGCTTCTAACCCTTGCTCTCGGCACCTTGAGCACAGGCTTACTCAACATCAGCCTTAAAGCTGAGACTCACCCTAAATCGCAGGCAGCACTCAAGCCCTACTCCCACCAGAACTTCTGCACTTCAGGTGCCACCTGCATCTCAAGTGCTGTCTGTTCCCAACTTCCCACACAACTCTTGCCGTTTAGGGTTGGTAAAAATTCTATATGAGCAAGGCTGTATGAATAAGCAACATTTTTCTATTTTTAACAGACTCTGTTGATCCGTCAATAGTTAATGGATATGATCAAAAAAGAATTTTCAAACAAACGAAAAATAAAGACAGTTTGGGTGAGAAAAAAAAAAAAAACAATCAGAACAGTGCTGCTAACAGCTTCACTGAACAAATATGCAATTTCCTAATACTTGGGAAATTGTCCTTAAAAAAAATGCAGAGGTTTTGAAATCTACCACTTAGCATCTAGTTTGTCTCCCAGGAGCCAATTTACTTAGCACCTACTTAACACCAGCTGACAGGGAGCCACTTATGCCTGACCTGGGCTTGGCTCTGTGCATACTGGGACGTCAGGGTGGAATCCTGGCTCTCCAAAATCCCCACCACATAGAAGACAGATCCACAAACCAGCAGCAGCAATGTGATGGGTGTGATCATTACAACAATAGAAGTAATAGCATAACAAGTACAAGAGCTAATACTAAATTCCACAATCCTAAAGCTGGTACCATGACTTTAACTAGACAGGGAAAGAGAGGTAAGGGATTTTGTTCAAAGTCACATGGTTAGGACTGGTAAATGATGGAGCTTGGATGGGAATTCTGGTACGATGTGGGACCCCACACTGTCAATCACTGTGACCTGAGCTAACAGACACTCTGGAGGCCAGAAGCCCAGGAGTGGTAGAGGCATGTGGGGGAAATGGCCCTCAGAAAAATGGGGAGCCACTCCAGTTCCTAAAGCAAGACAGTACACAACGAAGTAGCAGTCTGGAAATCAGGGAAAGGCAAAACAGAGCAGTGACCTTTCCTCCACAGTTCTCGGGGATCATGAAGCTCTCCACAAGAAGCCAATACCATCATGTCCCTCACAGCAAAGCATACAGAGCCAGAACAACCTCCAATTCCCCCAGGATCGTCCTCTCGGCACTGCCTCACCACTACCAATGGCCAGCGCTCACTGAAGGCTTCCTGTGTGCTGGAGGAGTGCAGGCAGGTGGCGGGCCTCGGAGCCTCATGCAGAGCAAGACCACACAGTGTGCTCCAGTGTCAAAAGACCTGTCCAGAACAGGAAATAAGAGCCTCAAGGGAAGGAGTGAAGATACGATGATACAGAAGCCATGTGAATCACGCCACAGGACAGGCTTGGTCCCGACTGTCCTGACCAGGAGATGGGGCCAAGGAGGGGAATCTTGGAGAACGCACAGAAGAAAGGTCCACACACCAGACGAGGCAAGCGTCCCACGGGGGACAGAAGTAGGAGAGGTCAGACAGGGAGACAGGCCAGCCTGCAGTCTCCACCTCATTCCGAGGAGTATGCACCTGATTCCTTTGGCAGTGAGGAACCCTTACAGGCTCTCAGCTGAGGGTAAGCCCGCTTCATCTTCATGGTACACACACGCGGCTCTCATACTCTGTCTTGAAAGGGCACAGAATTACATCTGCATGACTCTTTTGCATAGTTCTTGGGCTCAGAGCCATTCTAAGTTAATCAATACTATGACATGATAATGCCAAGATGGTATTTTTCTCCAAATTTCCTCTAAACTCCAGCAGTGACTAAGAATCTTTTTAAGTTTTCACTAAAACTATATTTAACTGCTTCCTCAATGTCAGTAAGTATCTTTTTGGGAATTTTCTGGCAGTCCAGTGAGAATCTGAGCTCTCACTGCCGAGGACCCAGGTTCGATCCCTGGTTGGGGAACTAAAATCCCACAAGCCATATGGTACAGTCGGAAAAAAAGAAAGAAAAGGATTATCTTCCTATTAAAAGGTAATGGATTGAATATAAAATATAAAGCTGGAGAATGAGGACTGTCAAATAGAACACTGGCTCTGAGCAGGGACTGTGCTAAGACAAGAAACAAATGAATAAAAAAAGTCCTTCCTTCAGACTTTACAACTCTACAGATTTCACCAAGTAGGCACCAAAGCTAATATGGCAAATTAATCAAATAAGACCTGTTCATCCTAAATCCCCAACTTCAAGCCATCTGCTATCATCCTGTGCTCAGCACTTTCTTCCTGCTCTAGAGCATATACATGACCTACTGGAAGTATATCATAGTAGGAGCACAATATCTAATCTCTGAGTCAAATAAGAATTTAATGTTAACTCCAATTCCTCTTCTACATAGGAGTCAATTAAATCCTGCTCCTTGTGAGCAAATCAAAGACTCTCTTTCCATGGACTACACCCATCAAGAGAAGAGGTGTGTTGTAACTATAAAATGATAATGTTTCAGACTTTGGTCCCCACTATAACTTCAAGAATTTCTTTAGGACAACACCTCAAGCAAGCAAGGGATGTGAAGGCAAGACAGCTAGACAGACATGGATGGCAGCAGGAGCCGAAAGAAGCAACACATACAACATGGAGCTTCTCATCATTACACTAGTGAATACTATATCCCGACGAGAACCTGCTCTAAAATTTGGTCACTGCCTGCTTTCTAGCCTTGTTCTCCTTCTGCTGTGATCTAGCCATGTGAGTCAAAGATGGCAAAACTGTAACCCAATATCTGTTCTCCTCTTTCTCAGTAATTTAACTACTGATTTTTAGCTGAATATATGGCCATGGAATAAGGGATCTTTCCCAACCTCCCTTGCAGCTAAGTGTGGCCATGTGACTGGGTTTGGTCAAAGGTGTTCGTGGCCCTCTCCTTCCCTTTCCAGCTGATTGTGGAAAGCAGCAGCAAAGGAGTCTTGTGGGTCACTAGGTGGAAGGTGACTGTGGAAGATGACAGCACCTGATGGACAGAACCAGTCCCTGGCAACTGCGAAACTTGCATGGATCAATCCTGGACTGCCTACTTGGACTTTTACATTAAAAGCTTCTTTATTGTTTAAAGCACTGATGCACTGGATTTTCTGTCCCTTAAAGCAGTTTGTAGCCCAAAGACATCATACCAGTCTCCCCGATTCTCTATTCTATGGACTTGGGGCTTGTGCACGTGACACCCTCTGTCTGAAACAGGGCTCACACCTTCTGCTCCTGCTTTCAGTCTTCTTTCAGTCTTCAAATCTGAGCTGGAAAGTTACTTTCTCAGGTACATTTTCTCTGACACCCTGCTGCTGCTGCTAAGTCACTTCAGTCGTGTCCAACTCTATGTGACCCCAGAGACGGCAGCCCACCAGGCTCCCCCGTCCCTGGGATTCTCCAGGCAAGAACACTGGAGTGGGTTGCCATTTCCTTCTCCAATGCATGAAAATGAAAGTGAAGTCGCTCAGTCGTGACACCCTGGATGAGGTCAAATACTCCTGCTATTTTTTCATTATGCTTTCCCTTGAATAACTCACCACACCTATAAATTGCTGGGTTAATGTGCATCTCTTTCAGTATTAAATACTCTTTTTTAAATAATGTAGACCATTTTTAAAAGTCTTCATTGAATTTGTTAGAATATTACTTCTATCTTGCATGCCTTCTCAATTACTAAGTCCAGTCTTTCTCTTTGCAACCCCAAGCAAGAATACTGGAGCGGGTGGCCATTCCGTTCTCCAGGAGATATTCCCAACCCAGGGATCCAACCAGAATGTCCTGCATTGGCAGGCAGATTCTCTACCACTGAGCCAGCTTCTGTCTTATGTTTTGGCCTTTTGGCCCCAGGGTCATGTAGGATCTGAGTCCCCTGATCAGGGATTGAACCATACTCCCCTGCACTGGAAGGTGAGGTCTTAGCCACTGGACCACCAGCCAAGTCGTAAGCAGTAGATACTCTTTAAGAGTAAGCATCTTGCTTTGTCCACTGTCATTCAAGTCCTTGGCACTCAGTATATGCCCAACAAGCATTTGCTCAGTGAAAGAATAAAGTCATAGCCCTTGCGTGAATTCTGGACCATACCTCAAGGACTTCTTGGCCTTACATTACAGGACTCTTGAAGCTCTATTCCTATCAGACACTCTCACAATTGTAAACACTTTTCCTCCATTGTCTTTGGATCCTTCAAGATATCTGCATAGCTCTTTCTGACTGTTTCACTTTCTCACTATACGTCTAGGACTAGAGTGGAAAGTACTGGGAATTCCCTGGTGGTCCAGTGGTTAGGACTCTGTACTTTCACTGGGAAGGACGCAGGGTCTGATCCCTGGTCAGGGATCTAAGATCCCACAAACAATGCAGCCAAAAAAAAAAAAAAACCCAAATTCCTGGAGGTTGAAAAAAAAGGAGACCTTTCACGAAGTAACATGACTGACATTTTTAAAAGCCGGATGCCTTACAGGTATTCTTAAAAGGAAAATATAAGACACACACAAACTACATTGTCTGAACTCTTGACATGTAGAGGAAAACATTTTTAAAATATTTGAAAAGCCTCTGGTTTTAAAGTGTAAACCAGTCTCTAATGGCATTAAAATACCTTGTCTGTTTATGTACTCATTCTTCATTGACACTGAATATACTACATGGTTTACCCATTTTCACAAATTAAGTACCTTTTTGTTATAACATTGTGGACTTAATGAAAGAGGGCCTTAAGAAGCTTGTAGTGTGACATAAGACAAACAAAAACCAAGAAATGTGAGTGACAGTCTCAGTTTCATTAATGACTCACAGGGTGATGCTGGATCAGTTCCCTTCTTAATTCTAAAATGAAGTGTCTGGTACAGATCAGATCAGATCAGTCGCTCAGTCTGTCCGACTCTTTGCGACCCCATGAATCGCAGCACGCCAGGCCTCCCTGTCCATAAGATCCCTTGCAAGGAAAATACTTTGTTGCCGTATCAATTTGCTGTTAATCACTTAACAAAGATGATATTGGTGATTATGCCCCAAACTATATAATCACAAGTAGTCACAGGAAACCTGGTTTTTGCCCATTAGTTGTAGGTTCCAGGGAGGTTTAAATGAGACTAAAATATGATCCTTCAAAGATATAAAAACCAATGCAGGTTTTGGAAAAGCTAGTTTCTGCGAGGTGGGAATGGCTTTCAGAATGTGAATTTGTCCAATATATGTTATTCTCCTCCCACATTCGTTAGGACCCCACACTGGACTCAGAAGGTGCCTCTGCAAAAACCCACTGGCCAATAAAACCGAAAGATTGTCATGGCCACTCCCTTGATCCCTGTACTACAATCCCCTTAGGCCATCCTGGAAGGCAGTTGATGCAGCATCAGGCAACAGCACAAAGGTCTGTGCTACAGCAACATGCAAAGACTTATCCAGCACTGATATCCAGAACGGCCCAGCCGAAGCTTTCCACAGCTCTAGTAAAGGTTAGAGAGATCGACAGCTGGCTCCCCGAGTGAACAGACTGGAAGCTCCCACTGTGGGTCCCGGCATACTCAAGCTCCTATTCTCAGAAGCTGCCAACCCTACGGGTTCCTGCCCAGCCTCTCTAAAGCCACTGCCTACCTCTTCATGCCCTTAGTGCCGACCGCCCTGCCCCCGCCCCACAATCGCTAGTCAGTCCTGACCTCCTCGAACCGCTCGCCCGAGAAGCCGGCGCCACGAGCCTCCAGCAGCTCCCCGAACTGCTCCAGGGTGACGGACTCTTCGCCGCGGCCCAGGCGCTCTTCCAGCCAGCGCAAAAGCGCGCCGTGGTGCCTGGACACCAGAGACTCGCAGGGCGGCGTGGGCCGCAGAGCAGCCGCCGCCTCTCGCAGCCGGGCCGGCTCCAGCAGCGCCGCGGCGGGCGGCAGCGCCGGGGCCGCGGGGCCCTGGCCGGGGGTCGTGCCCGAGTCCGCGGCCCAGTCCTGGTGCGGGCCCCAGCCCTCGCCCCCGGCGGCTGCCGCCTCGTCTTCACTGCTGTGACTCGGAGCGTTCCCCATGAGGTCTCCGTCTCGGGCGCCCGGCTCTGCTGCCGCCGCCGCCTCCCCGCCACGACCTGTCAACCTCCGACGGCACCCGGCGGGCGGGGACCGGGAAGGGACGACGGCGGCGGCTGCGGCTTCCGGCTTCCTCGCCGACAAGCGAGGACTTCTGTCGTAAAGGCGCCGTTAAGCGGACACCACCAGCTGTCGTAAGACAGCAAGCCGGGGACAGCCTGATTTTCAAGAGGGCGCTGCTGTCATTACGTCTACGTAACCCGCAGCCTCCTTTGCTACCATGTTTGTTGGGGGCGGACAACCTGCAGGCCAGAATATCCTCTCGCCAGTCACTTCCTTAGTATCTCTCAACAGTCGCTAGCTATGCTAGAAAAGTACGAGGAAGGTTGGAGCCAAGGAGTGAACTTTTCGCCAAAGACTTTCCCTTCCAGTGCCCCACTGTCCCCTTAGTGACATGCGGACCCGGGAAAGCGCGCGTCGCGCTGGTGACGTCGCGGCCGGTTCTCCGCCATCTTAGCTGTGGACCGAGAGGTGTCAACTTCGGAGGAGCCAAGAGGGGTACGGCTGCGTAAATGCCGGGGCTCGGCGGGCGTGGGCTCTGGCTGGGCCCGGCCGTGGCCGTGGCGGCGGCGGCGGCGATGGCCACATGGCTGATGGGCTGGTGGAGTCCCCGCGCCGACTTTCGCCTTTTCATACCCGAGGAGCTGGCCCGCTATCGCGGCCGCCCAGGGGACCCGGGCCTCTATTTGGCCTTGCTCGGCCGCGTCTACGATGTGTCCTCTGGCCGGAGGCACTACGAGCCCGGGGCCCACTATAGCGGCTTCGCAGGTATTAGCAGGGCGGTTCACGCTTTTTCCTGCTACGACGCGGGCGGGTAGCCGCCTGCGCTTCATTCATGCACGTATTCATTTATTCGTGTGTTCATTTCCTCCCCACATTTCGTCAGACCAGCGTGGGGGCCGGGCTCAGCTGCATCATCCATCTAGTGTGTTTTGACTATGGACAACTGTCACGGCCTCTATTCTCCCTGTCTTTCCCACCGCTCCTCCTGACTAGGTTGGAGAAACACATCACTTGTCTCCTGTCAGTTCCTCTTTACCGGCCTGCAGAAGCTTCCAAGACCTGCTTTGTGGCTCTCAGGGCACAGAGATGAGTCACTGCCCTCAGGGTTCCCCAGCTGATTCCAATCTTTATTCAGTGTGTCCCAGTAAGAAGTGACTTCCTTTCCCCCATCCCAGGTTTCCCGAAAAATAGTACATTTGGTTTGCTCCTAGTACAAACGCTTTTATCTGTCTTCCTTAAAGAAGTTTATCAGGGGACTTTTGTGGGATCTAGGTTGGATCCCTGGTCAGGAAACTGAAAGTTTGAATGCTACCTGCAAGGAAGGTTAACAATCCCACCTGCTGCAAGTAAGATCTGGTGCAGCCAGATAAATAATAAAGTTCATCAGGCTAGAGCACAGGGAAGGAGTCTGGCCATCTTTATAGTCCTTCAGTACTTAGAACAAAGTTGGGCATATGTCAGGCCACAAAGAACATTTGTCAAATGAGGCTTATTCTAACCCTTTTTTACAGCTGGGGAGGATTGGAGGATGTAATTTGCCTAAAGCCCTCACAACTAAGTCCTGACTAGGACCACCCCTTTTAGAGATGTTGCTTTACCAGCCCAGAGGAATGACCACCTCCCAGATTAAAAGTAAAAGCAAATGAGGAGCAAGCCTAAAGCCACTGACTAAGCTGATGTTAAATAAGCATTGTCCATTTGTCATTATATCTGGAGAGTTGGGAAGCTGCCTCTGGCACTTAAATACAAGGCACGTCCCTGTCTCTAGGGAGAACTTGAAAAGTAGAAGCACTGACAGAAGGAATTACGTGCAGTTGATGATGCTGACAGGTCCTCAAACAGTCCAAGAGAGGGAAAGGACTTACCCAGGGCTGCACAGTGAGTGAGAAGCAGAGATGCAACTGAAATCAAGTGTTTTATTCACCTGCCAGTTGAGGACACTTTGGATGCACTCTCCTGCCACTCCCTGATGCAGCTGTCGTGGCTGTATGCATGTGTGAGCAAAAGCCTCCCCCTTTCTGGGGTGATCTTTCTTTTGTGGTGTGCTCTCCTGTAGAGTGAGTTCATTTGTGTCCCATGTTACTTACCATCCATTTATTAGCCACCGCCATGTAGCTCGCCTTGTCCCCAGCCCCCTACACACTCGAGTAGGGAAGCAGATACATTCACTTATTCATTCGCTTAGTATTTTTATGAAGATATTCAGATGGTATAAAATCCACCCTTTTAGACAGTAGAATTTAGTGGTTTTTAACATGGGAAGTTGGGCTTTCCTGGTAGCTGAGCTGGTAAAGAATCGACCTGCAATGCAGGAGACCCCAGTTCGAGTCCTGGGTCAGCAAGATCCCTGGAGAAGGGATAGGCTACCAACTCCAGTATTCTTGGGCTTCCCTGGTGGTTCAGACAGTAAAGAATCTGCCTGCAATGTGGGAGACCTGGGTTTGATCCCTCGGTTGGGAAGATTCCCTGGAGGAGGGCATGGCAACCCACTCTAGTATTCTTGCCTGGAGAATCCCATGGACAGAGAAGCCTGGTGGGCTACAGTCCATGGGGTCACAAAGAGTCGGACAGGACTGAGCAACTAAGCACACACAACATGGGGAGCTGGGTAAGTATCACCACTGTCTTAGGCCAGGGCATTTTATCACCTCCCCAAAGAAACCCCATTTTTGTTAGGAGTCATTCTCCATCCCCTCTGACTACCTGGCCCCTGGCAATCAGTATCTACTTGCTGTCGCAAAAGATTTGCCTCTTCTGGCATTTCATGTTCATGAGTCATACTTTTCACCTTTTGTGTCCGGCTTCATTCACTTGGCATAATGTTTTCAAGGTTCATTCATGATATGTTGGCGAGTATCAGTACTCTATCCCTTTTTATGGCCAAATAATATTCTGTTGCGTAGATTTTGCTGATGTGTTGATTATTTCCTGGATATTTAGGTTCTTTCCACCTTTTGCTTATTATGAATAATGCTGTTACGAACAGTTTTGTTGTGGACGTGTGTTTTCAGTTTTCGTGTGTGTATACCTAGGAGGGGAATTGCTGAGTCATATGGTAATTCATGTTTAACTTAATTTATATTTTTTGGTTGTGCTGGGTCTTCATTGCCGCATGCAGGCTTTCTCTAGTTGTGGCAAGCAGGGACAACCCTTCATGGTGGTGCACGGGCTTCTCATTGAGGGGGCTTCTCATTGAGGAGGCTTCTCGTTGCAGGCCACAGGCTCTAGGGCACATGGGCTTCAGGAGTTGTAGCTCTTGGGCTCTAGAGCTTAGGCTCAGTAGTTGTAGTGCATGGGCTTAGTTGCTCTGTGGCATGTGGCATCTTTCAAGACCAGGGATCAGAGGATGATGATCAATTTGTTTAAAATATCAGTCTAAGTGTTATACAGAAAATAGATTAGTGGAGGACAGAAATAAACACAGGGAGACCTTCTGGGGTTTACTCTAATAGCTTAGATGAGAGATGCCGGCAGCCTGAGCTTGCTTAGTGGTAGATGGAGCCAGGTGGTCTGATACAAGAACTATTTAGGAAGACAATAGGACTTGGGAACTAACTGGATGTGAGAGATGAAGGAGGTGTCAAGGACTGCACTTCTGGATTGAGCAACTAGTTATTAACTGAGATAGAGAGTATTAGATTGGAGGCAGGTTTCCAGGGACTGGGGACGCCATGTGGACATTTTGAACTTGAGATGTCTGAAAGTCCTCTAAGGAATGCTGAGCAGACAACTGGATATACAGGTCTGGCGCTCAAGATACAAATTTGGCACCTTTGGTATCGAGGTGCTACTTGAAACCACAAGAGTGGATGAGATCATCAACGGGAGGGTGTGGATGGAGCAGAAGAGGTGAACAAGAATCGATCCCCGAGACTGGCAGAAAACGAGCTAGAGGGGTAGGAGGAAAACCAGGAGTGTAGTGTCACGGAAGCCAAGGGACTCCGCCGTGTGAGATGTTGCTGAAAGTCAATGAAAGGATGGGGTACGTGCGAGAATATGTGTCCAGGATCCAGGACCATCTGTCACCAAGGAGGAGGGATTAGCTTTGCTTAGGGCTGGGCAGTGAGGGTTTTCAGGAGATATTTCTCAGAAAATAGGTTCTTGAGTTGGTGTAGTGTTGGTGATTTACAAGCGAATCTACTGGAAACCTCTCTCCCACAGGCCGAGATGCATCCAGAGCATTTGTGACCGGGGACTACTCTGAAGCAGGCCTTGTAGATGATGTATCCGACCTGTCATTTTCTGAGATGCTGACACTCCAAAACTGGCTTTCATTCTATGAGAAGAACTACAAATTCATTGGTAGGTATTCTGCAGGTCATTTCCATAGATTTCATTTAGTTGTCTTGAATTTGCCACACTGCATGTGAGATCTTAGTTCCCTGACCAGGGATCATACCCATGCCCCCTGCATTGGGCGCTCAGAGTCTTAGCCACCAGACCACCAGGGAAGTCTCCGGGTAAACCTTCTAGAAGTGCTTTCTGCTGCTTCTCTTGCCATATGACAGGGGCTGCTAGTAAAGGCCACCTGTACTTTAGGACTTGGAGGTAAAAGTCCCTGCACCTAAGAACTGGTACCTTCTTGGCTCTGGCCTCCTGAAGCTGCTCTTGCTGCCATTGCTTAGACCTTACAAATTCTGACAGGATTTTAAACTAAAACCAGTCCATGCAGTGTGTCTACTGAAGGACTGAGCCAGAAAAGAATGATGGACAGGGGAGAGCATGAGCTCGGGGTCAGACCTACTTACTAGCTTCAGAGACTCCCCAGCTACTTCATCTCCCAGTCCGTCTCGCAGGACCATGGGGCACTGATTTCTCTCTCATAGCTGTGTATGAGGATTACAAAACACTGGTAAAGTGCCAGGAAAGCTCCTGATACTGAGTGAATGCTCAATGGATGACTTATTTATGTTACATAAGACAAAATAATTCAATGTGGGGAAGAACTTAGCCACAAAACTGTTACTCAATAAGCAATTCATTCATCAAGCATTTATGGAACACCTGCTCACCTCAAGTACTGTGAAACATTGAAAAACGAGTGACAGGTGGTTCCACTCCCAGGGAACTGATGTCTGGAATGGGGGAAGATTTTATGTTTTCTGTCCTGGAGGTCTCTACACCCAGAACAGGGAGGCTTCTATCCGGAGTGGTGTAAGACACAGAGACGTCAGGGCAGAAGGCGCCACGAGTCCTTCCAGCCAGCTCCTGATACACCAGCAGCCAGCCAGCCACCATAGAGCCCCAGGGGCAGAGCTCTCCTGGGGACTCAAGCTCTCCTGGGGCTTCTGCAGGAGAAGCCTCTGTCCCGCCCCCTCCCACCACTGTGCTGACGTCAGCTTTCCTGCCGCCACAGGAAGGGTGATAGGAAGGTTTTACGGAGAGGATGGGCTCCCCACCCCAGAACTGACCCAGGCAGAAGCCATGATGACCAAAGGCTTGGAAGCAGACAGACAGGAGCTGATAGAGAAGCAGAGGTTCCCACCGTGCAACGCTGAGTGGAGCTTCATCAGGGGTAGCCGGTTCTGGTGTTCCCAACAGAGGTAAATGGGCTTCCCATCTGTTCCTCCCACCTCTCCCCCAGATCCAGCTTCTAGGTCATCTGAGTTGTTCCTTGAGGCCATAAGTTGAGAGTAACCCAGGAGAACTTGGTCAAGACCCATGTGCCCTGGGATTCTTAAGCCAGACAGGGCTTCTGAGATGCTCCAAGGCCAGTGAGGGCGGGGGAGCCTTTCACTGGGGTTGTCAACCAAGCAGGAAAGTGGGGCTGCCTCCTGGGAAGGCAGATGGCTGGGGCCAGGGGGAGCGCAGAGAAAGGAGGACGCTGCCCTCGGGAGGGAAGCTGGAGGAAGCCAGGGTGGGGGGGTGGGGAGAGCATGAGAGTTCAGGTGAACACTGCAGACCGTCACCTTGGGAAAACACCAAGATGGGAAGTGGGATGGTGTCCACTTTGCACAAGGCCTGGCTCACTGCCTCCTCCCTCCCCTCTCCAGAGACACTCAGGAGTTAGTGCTTCTAAGAAGCCCTCTTTCCTTCTTTCCTTAGTGGAGGTGTGAGCAGAGACTGGATCGGCGTTCCCAGGAAGCTGTTTAAGCCAGGTGTCAAGCCCCATTGTGTGTGTGTGAGAACAACTGGCCCTCCGAGTGACCAGTCGCCGGAAAACCCTACGCACAGAAATCGTGGGGACCTGGACCACCCCAACTTGGGGGAGTACCCAGGCTGCCCACCCCTCGCCATCACATGCTCTGTCCCCCTCTAAGCTGCACCCTGTGTGTCCGTAACCCCCAGGGAACCCTGCCGAGAGCCCTAACAAGCTGGAGGATGGCTCCTACGTGAACAAGAGGGTCTGGAAGGACTGGGCCACACTCTGCAGACGGGACTCATGCCCCTCCCCGCGGGCTCACTGTCTGGTGACTTAGGCCAGCACGTGGCCTGCCTGGTACTGGTCAGTCTGTTGTTGGCGCTGTTCCTCGGGTCTCCTCCTCCTCTGGAGTTGGCAGACATTAATGGGCACAAATATGACCAACTCGAAACTCACTGGACCAACACACAAAAGGACTCCGCTCCAACAGCTTCTTTCCCAGGGACTGCTGGGGTGCCGGATCAGCCGCTGGCCTGGCCCTGCTTGTAGTGCCCACCCTGGTCAGGGATCAGGGGCTCTGACACTCCTTCACCATCCAGAAACAAGCAGACACATCCAGAAAGGCCAGATGAATGAACAGTGCCAACACAGCCCTGTTCCTGTTCCCCACGTGCTATTGTGAGCCCTTTTACAACCATTCTTAGATGTAAGACCTGTGCCCAAAGGCAAACTTGCTTTGACAACCAAAAGCCACACTGAGTTAATCTGAGCTGGACCCGTATAGAGGTGAACCAGGACAGACTGATTCTGGAAATGGAAAAGCTTTTGCTTGTGTAGATGCAGCAAATCCAGATCTCTCTGAACAGAGCAACAATTTATGTAGTCCTTTGTGTTAATGTTTTTAAAACATTGGCTGCACTGGGTCTTTGTTGCAGCGTGTGGGCACTCTAGTTGTGGTGCACGGGCTCAGTTCTCCAGGGCATGTGGGATCTTAATTCTCTGTCCAGGGATCAAATTCGTGTTCCCTGCATTGAAAGGTGGATTCTTAACTGCTGGACCACCAGGGAAGCCGCAAAGCAACTGTCTAAAGCAAGGATATAATTTCTTTCTTGAACACTTCAAATTAGGGACGTACATCTATATGTACATGTGCTCAGTCGTGACTGACTCTCTGAGCCTCATGGCTGTAGCTCATCAAACTCCCTTGTCCATGGGATTTTCCAGGCAAGAATGCTGGAGTGGGTTGCCATTTGGGATGGTGTGCTTTCAAAGGGAGAAGTCTGCATTTTGAGCCAAAGGTGGTTTCACAGCCCTAACAGACAGTGGGAAGCACAGCATCCAAGCCTGGGAAAGGCTGCAAAAGCCAGTACCAACAGCCTGGACAGTGGGTGGAGTGTCCAGGGTCATCTGCAATCTCCCACACTGGGCCCAGTTCATGCATTACCTCCTGGATTCAAGTTAAGCAGCCGGGGCAAGGAGTGTTCCTACTTTACAGATAAGGAAACGAACCTGGCATGAATCCAGGTCCACAGTCTCCCCATCTGCACCTTCACCTCAGCACCTCCCAATCCCCTCAGCTGTTGACCTAAACATTCTCTATCCTTCCTTTCTCTGTCTCCTCTCCTTTATCATTCATCTCACTTAATAGCTCTCCAGGTCCCCTGCCAAGAAAACAGGCCGCCTCCCCTTAATCAGAATGGCTTGCTGCCCTATGGCCGCAGCTGCTCTTGACCCCTGGGCCCTGCTCTGAGCTCCCTTTGCCCCCAGGATCTTCCTCACCTGCCCTTTGGGGCCTCTCACCTCTTCCTGCCTCCCTCCCTCAAGTCTGCATTCAACAGCGCACTTCCCTCCCCTCACGCCAGATTCCTGCCAGATTTCCTCTCAAATACCTATCTACCTATCTCCTGTCCCAGCAAAGATTTTATATTAATTTTAGGAGTAAAATTGCTTTATGATGTTAGTTTCTGCTGACGACGAAGTGAATCATCCATATGCATACATATATCCCCTTCCTCTCGAGGGCCACCGTTCCCACCGCCCATCCCAACAAAGCTTGAAAACGCTGCACATGCTCACTGTCTCTGCTGCTCAGCCCCCATTTGCTGTGTAACACAGTCGCCTGGCTTCTGCCCTCCTCTGCTCAGCAGCAGGCTCAACTCTGTGCTGGCAAAGCCATTCCACATTCAATGATTACCTACCTGGGCCTGTCACATTTGAGGGCCTTCATGCAAGCGCCCCTTGGCTTTTTCCTCATTTCCCTTATCTCCCTCCAGCATTCCTTCTCAGCCTCCTGTCCTCCACACACCCTTCCCTCCAGCTTCTCTCCTTCAGCTGTCATCTAGTTCGGGCAGCCTTCTGGTTATTTCTGCAGGCACCGCAGACTCCACAGTCCTGGCATCCAATCTTCATCTTCTTCCTCGAGATTCTTCTGATTCCCTTGGCTGGTCCCACCATGGCCATCTTAAAGCAGCCCTGTCACACCAAGGACTCCTCCCAACCAGCCTCCAGGTCCTGGCAGTCCCACCCCCTTACCTGTTCCCAGCACTCCTCTTGCTGAGGCCTTCTTTCTCACGCGCTGTAACTGGACTCCCTCCAGCTACAACCCCGCAGCCCCCTCCTGCTAAGTCCTCTCCTGCTGATCAGGGCATTATTCTCCAACTAAACCTCTTCCATGGCTCCGGCATCTGTAGAGATGTGCTAACCCTTCAGCAGCACAGGAGGCCCTCCTGTGGTCCGTCTCCTCTCAGCCTCCATTCTCTCTCCCACCACCTCCCACGTGCTGAGCCCTCCAGCCTTCACCTTGCTGCTTTATGCGTGCAGCGCCTTCACCCAAGCTGTCCCTTCTGCCCGGAATGACACCTCTTGTGCTCAGTTTGTCTAGCTCTTGTTTTGTGGTAACTCAGTCAACTGAGAGGCCTCGCTAACGGTCAACCCAACAGTGGATTTAGATGCGCTTTCCTCTAGGAAAATAATTCTGCGTTCACTTCTAAAGTAACGACTGTCACAGTGCCCTGTAACTATGAACTTCCTGCCAGCCTCTCGCGCTGGACCGCAGACCGTCTTTTGAGATGGGGACTGAACATTTCTCGGCTGTGTAGGCCCACGGCTACTGTACCTAGCACACGGGAAGTGTGCTATTCACTCTGGCAGGTGAGGCAAGCACGGCCTGAAGCACTTAATAAAAGCACACAGCAATGAAGCTGAGCCTGGAACTCAAGGTTCTTGTCTTGATTCAGTGCCATGGTCCTGTGTCCACCGTTTGGTGTGTGTCTGCCCTCCTGGAACAGGACAAACAATAGGAGGTGAACTTGAGTGAGGACCTTGTTCCAAGTTCCACACACCCCTTAAGCACAGTGCCTGAGGCATCCTGGTGACTCAGCCCCAGGTTAATGGAGGACTAGTGTCATTGCCACTGCTCTCCTGAGTTATTCAGTATTTACCAAGCACCTGTGTCCCCTGGGGTTCAGGCTGGGAGCTCACAGTGTGGGGGAGTGAAATCCTGGCTAGAGCAGCCAGAGGCCGCTCCTGGGGGAGGAACGTGGGGACAGCCTGGGGGCCAGGTCCAGAGTTGTTTATATCTTTCCAAAAACAAACTGAGAAAAGGAACAAAACGAGAGCCGTCCCAGCCATGTATGGACTAATCTGATTTCCACCCTCAAAAGCACTTCTACTACCTGGGCCCCCCGACTCCTTCAAACAGGCAGCAGACATGACTCCCCCGGCCTGCACCCAGGAGGACCTCGCTGTGCACACCACGATTCGTGTACCTGCCCAGGACAGAGGGCGCATCACTCACCGTGCACACCACGATTCGTGTACCTGCCCAGGAGGGAGGGTGCAGCACTCACCGTGCACACCGATTCCTGTACCTGCCCAGCAGGGAGGGCGCAGCACTCACCGTGCACACCATGATCCGTGTACCTGCCCAGGAGGAAGGGCGCAGCACTCACCGTGCACACCATGATCCGTGTACCTGCCCAGGAGGGAGGGCACAGCACTCACCGTGCACACCATGATCCGTGTACCTGCCCAGGAGGGAGGGCACAGCACTCGCCGTGCACACCACGATTCGTGTGCCTGCCCAGGAGGGAGGGCGCAGCACTCATCACGGATCACCTTCCCCAGGGCAACCCTGTGAGCCAGGAAGAACCACGGTCACTTCTATTTTACAGACATGAAAATTGAGGGACAGAAACCATGCGACTTGCCTGTTTTGTACTCACTCAGTATTTACTGACATAATATGACCAATTCTCCTCAAGGATGGCTATTAGGATTACTTGGGATTGTTTCACGAAAGCCCCTAACAGTGCCTATTAATTATGAGAAAAGCCACCAGAAAAGATTTATCAGTCACTACATCTGGCCTGAACAAGGGATGAGCAAAATGGAGGACGGGTAAAGGAAAGGAAAACACTAGCTCAAGAAGCGTGAGGGCCACGTGAGCTACTGGATTTGTGCGACTGCATGGTGGGGGCGGGGAATGGATCACTAGACTTTAACTTGCAAACCCCGATTCTTGCCTTAGTTTTCTCTGAAATCCAC
Source organism: Bos javanicus (assembly GCF_032452875.1). Taxonomy (NCBI): domain Eukaryota; kingdom Metazoa; phylum Chordata; class Mammalia; order Artiodactyla; family Bovidae; genus Bos; species Bos javanicus. The sequence continues at coordinate 26,110,106 of NC_083886.1, forward strand.
AGTAACAGTCCTTTCTTCAGACCACAGCCAGCAGAAACCTCACCATGGATCTTCTTGAGTCGCTCCTAAATAATGGAGTCAGGGAATTTCCAGGGTCTGCAGAAGAGCTGCAGTGGGGTCAGGGGGCTGTGGTCACGGGTGTCACCGTGAGCTGAAGCTGGGCCAAGAGCACAGTACATCCAGGCAGCTGGTGGTTATGCCCACAACAGCTATTTTTTCACCACTATCAACAATGTGTTTCTGAAAAAAGTGTTGGAAATTCAAACTTTCCTGGAGGGTAGTTGTTAAAGAAATGTATTCACATGTCAGAAGTTTAAAAAAAATTTGTGTATTTGTTTTTAATTCTTATTGGTACTTTTTGCGTTAAAAGGAACTACAAATGTTATTAAGGTTTCCACTTTAAATGCACAATTTTACCTCATTTTATTTATAAGGACTTGTTACATAAAATGCAAATATCAATATTTGAAAAATACATTCCATTACATGAACTCCAAAGAAACAATGCTGATAAGCGCCATGGTCCTCCTGATGCCCTCGCCCCACACTGACCACCACCTGGAATGGCTTGGAAGCCAAAGTGACCAACCTAAACATGTGCCTGCGGTTTCTGCCCAGGCCTCCCCCTTGGTAGAGCACACAGGGATGTATGTCGTGGTAACAGCCAACTCCACGCATCTGCCCAAAAAACAATGTTAAGTCATTAAGTTGAGCAGGCTGCCAACTCAAGACTCCCTAGCTACAGAACACCAACACTGTCTGTTTTAAGAAGTTAGTATATTGTTTATGCCACACAAAAAAGTAACTGTATAATGAATGATCTTTCAAAGAAAGTCCTTAAGGCATCTATGATAACTTCTGGAAATTTAGTAAGTGTTTTAGTCAAATAAGTCAGCTCTTCACTGAATTACTTACACAAAATGAGAACGTGGCTTCCAAACCCCTTTAGGAAATTGTTTGCCCTCGGCTTCTTCCTCTCCCTGGCTGGGCGTGGGGAGCTTTGGTGCTCAGATTCGAAGGGGCTGGGCTTGCCAGTTCCGTGCCCACTTCTCCTGGGGCTGGTCCTGAGGGGAGCAAGCCCAGGTCCCAGAAGCAGGCTTGTCTCACGAGCTCCCTCATAGCTTCAACCTGCGAGCTCCAGGCGGGGCTGTCACGGAAGCATCCCACCTACTTGCTCATGCTGCTGTCACATGCAGAGTGAGTTTGCCTTTCAGATCTAATCATTACATAGCTCAATCGGGTTTTCTCCTCCAGATTAAAAATAAATCAAAACCGAGATGGAGATCAAGGCTCTCCCCTGTCCCAAGGCTTTTCGTCCACTTCCTGCTTATGGATAAGATGAGCACAACCCGTGTAATACGACAGGTGGGAGACATGAACCAGGAGTGGCAGTGAACCCACCAGCACGTTGAGCTCCACGTGAGGAGCCCATTCGGGGGGAGCGGTGAGGATGCTGACAAGGGTGGTCACAAACAACTCAGGGCTCTGAGGTAGAGGGCCAGCGGTCATGTGGACCCCCACTCCTGGAGAGAGAGAGGCAGGTGAACTGGGCAATCTAATCCGGCCTCAACTGAATCGGTAACTGGGGTTGACAACACACTGGCAACAAACTCCAGACAGAACACACATTCTAACATGTCATTCAGTGAGACACCACTAAAAAGAACTGGAAATTAAGAAGTCCTAAACGCAGGCACTTAAGTTTGTGGGAAGTTTCCTGTATTCGAGGATAATAGCAAGTTAGTTTTAGCCACTCTGTTTAAACATAGACACAGTTTGTACCTTCATCTTTAAAAAAAAAATGATGTAAGAATACACTGTCTCTCAGATCTGATGAGCAAGCGGCAGTTAAAAAGCTAACTTAGAGTTAACAATGTTGACTGATGAAGCAAATTATATTTCAATCAAGTTTAGTCTTCCTGCTCTACTCACCCACAACTGGCAACTTTCTGAATGAATAAAACTGAGCTTTAAGCTATGGATTAAATTGTGACAAGAACAGCCAGGCAGTTTGTTCTAGAGTCATGTTCGATGGCTTGGAGAACACAAAGAGGACCAAGAGCATGTTGAGTCCCCCCAGAGCAGCCACCACGCGAGGAACTGAGAGTGTGGCCTTCCAGCCCATCGGGAGAGCCCGGGAGAGCCTAAGACTATGGAAAGGTGCTTCTTCTAGATCTACAAGAATGCACTCTGAACAGAGCTCACAGAACGTTCCCCCCAACCCGTGGAGGCTAAGTACCATCACTGTCCCTAGACTCTGTGAAGGTAAACAAGCTTGACAACTTCAGACATGATTATAAGATTTTTTTTAGAGTGCAGTTAGAGGCAGGATTGTTACTAAGATTGGTATATTACGACAGGGGCAGGACAACCAGCCTCATCCCTCACTGAATTTCCATCCTCCTCTCTCCACCACGGACGGTGAAAGAACAGGATAAAAGTACCGAACACCTCGATTCATAACTGAAGCATAACTGCCTTACTTTCCAGTGACAGAATCAAACCACCCGACTAAGGCCTACTTACTCAGGCCCTGTTCAAGCAACAGAAAATGGAAACTGAACACATGCTCCACATGGTCAGGTGTTTGCCAAGACCAGTTGTTTTTCTAGAAAAATTCAGTATGAAATAGGTCAGAGACTTTGGGGGATAGGGAACTCTTGTAATTAATTTTTTTCTTTGAAACACTGCACAAGCTCATATTAACATAGAAAGCATATATATCTTATAAATCACAGAAATATTAAAAAAAAGTAGCACTCTGGTTTATCAGCTCATTTTACACACATATTTAGGCAACAGGATGTATAAATTCTACAGTGACATGGAGGACATACCCACTATTCAAACAAAAAAAACAGACTGCTGCAAAAAAATATTTAGTCCCTTTTACACATATATGCACACTTCATTAATGCAAAAAAAAAATGTAGTGGTTACTAAATGTCTGAAAAAAACAGTATATATGATTGAGATTGTTAATCTCTGAGTATAGCTGTACAACACATATTGTTCATCTCAGAGTGTTTTTTTTTTTTTTCAAAGCAGTGGTATAAGTTTCTCTCTAAATGTGCATTTTTAAAAAACTGGCCAAACCTTCATAAGAGAAAAGAAGTTTAACACCTCAGGGTTAATATATATGTACTAGCAGCGACTAAGGCCTGACAGGTTCCGGGGGCTTTATCAGCACATGAGCCTTCCAAAACGGGGTCACACATGTTTGGCCAGGGCCTTTGGCTGGTGGCTCTCACAGGGCAGATCAAGAACCTACGCAGAGCTGGGACCCAGGCACCCTCTCTGGGGTGCTCAGAGAGTAACTGGGAAGGTTTTTAGCAAGAAACACTCATGTCAAGGAGATGGGACCTGCTGGTCTGAGGCTGCAGATTCCCTCTCCTCACTTGGCCCCGTGTGACTCTCTTGCTCCAAAGGACACTCCGAGGGAGTTTTCCGTTTAAGACTTAGTGTGAGCTGAGGTCCAGTCAAAGCTGACTGGTAGAATCACTGATGCACAGATATGTGAGGGTATTTTTGAATATGGATTTTTAGATCGGAATCACCAGTAATGCAGCTATATAAAAAGTGCAGCACAAGAAAAGTGCATTTTCTCTACCACTGCCTAGCGGCAGGTAACTGAGGACTCCACAGACAGGACATGGCAAGAGGAGAGAACAAGACGGCTGCTAGGAGGTGTCAAGCTGCCAGAGTGCAGTTGGACACCCCAGTAGTATGAATACCGGTAAAGCTTTCAGTTGTTAAGGCCACAATTTTTCAGCTCTCATCTTTGAACCCTGTTTAGAAAGATTTCACCTTTTTTAAAGGGGTAGTTCACTAAAAATACAGCTTAGCTTTTCCAAAAAACAAAAAAAAGAGTGAGAGACTTCAGGCCAAGAGGATCCTATTTACCTTTACGGAAACACTGTGCAGAGAAGTCCACAGCCACTCACCCCAAAGGAGAGCCAGCTCTCGCTGGGCAGCCAGACACTGGCTTCCTACGGTCAGGCTCAGACTGGGAAGTCCGCCCAGGCAGGAGACGTCATGAATGCTCTGAGATGGACACTAAGCTACTGGAAGAGAACATGGGTTTCAAGTGTCCTTGTACATTGCTAGCAGAATGGGGTCTAATTCCTATCGTATTTACCACTTAGGCTAAAAGGCCTGGTCCGACTAGTGAGACACCTAGCGACCTCGATCATGGTCTGACACACTGACAATCATACAGCATCATCTGAAATGGGATCTACCCCCCTGGTCCACAACTGTTCCAGTCTCTTGCCGCGGGAAGACGACGGCCAGCTCCTGCTCTGGGTGGGGTCAGGCTGGTGAGCAGAGCAGCTGCTGGGGAGCGACTGAGGATGTGGCCTGGACCTTCCTGGGGGCTCACTAAGAGACTCCCCCCAAAGTCAGGACATCAAAGCAAATGTTGCAAACTCGCACAGGCTTGTTCAGGTCAAACTTTATAATAGGAATCTCCTTGGTCGAGCATTTATGGCAAAGAAGACGTCCGCAGTGACGACTGTGGAGGCAAAGAAAAGAGGTGTGAGGGGTTTCTTGAGAGTAGACTGCGGCTGGGCACGTGAGCACTGTCACAGCAGCCCCTGCAGCAGACACGCGAGCCCGTCCTGGTACTCTGCAGTCAGCTCTGCCCCTTGCCGGCTCACTCACACCGAGGCCTGTATAACTGACAGTCCATGGTAACAAAATTCTGGCCAGTAATTAAGTTAAGTGATCCGGAAAAAGCCTCTTGCTTTAAGGCTCGAGACAGGCTCAGCAAGAGCTAGGGAACTCTCACACTTGGGGAAGATGACGTGAGGCCTGACAGGCTGCCTAGGACACTGGACCCCAGCATTCCACAGGAAAGCCACCCGTCTGAGTGTCTGCTGGCCTCCCTATGTCTCTAGACGTGGGCAGGGTCCCGTGGTCAGGTTTTTCCCAGGAGAGTCCCAGGCCCTGGCAGGTTCATGGTTTCTCGTGGGGAAAGGCAGAAGCAATCCGCAGAAGCCTTCTTACTCCTCTGGTGGGTGACTGGGGGCGGGTCTTACCAGTGATGTTTGCGCGTTGTGACTCCGAACTTGGCAGTGCACTCGTAGCAGTTGGAGCCATCGCACCACGGAGGCTCCTTGGACAGCATATCTGTAACACAGCACAAGACCAGTTCCTGTCAGATACTGACTGTGTCCGGCCAAACCAGGGAGCAGGGGGAGAAGGGAACTGGACCAGGAAACAAAGGAACACGTGGCAGAGGGATGTGAGGGACAAGAGGGCAACAGAGCATGCCTCCTTTCACTGTGCTTTGTAGATACCGTAATCTTTTTCACAAGTCGAAGATCTGTAGTGACCCTGCATGGAGCACATCTATTGGTGCCATTTTCCCAACAGCATTTTCTTACTTCATGGGTCTGTGTTACACTTTGGTAATTCTCACAATATTTCAAATTTTCTCATTATTATTATATTTGTTATGGTAATCTGTGATCAGTGATCTTTGATGTTACTATTTTAACTGTTTTGGCATTTTTTAGCAATAAAGTATATATAAATACGTTGTTTTTTAGACAGTGCCACTACTTATGCAACAGACTACAGTATTATGTAAATATAACTTTTACATGCACTGGCAAACCACAAAGCTTCGTGTTGACTTACTTCATCACAATATTCACTTTACTGTGGTGGCTGGAAACTGACTGAGGTCTGCCTGTTCTAACTGGGTCACACAGGGGAGGAAAAGTCAGTGGGGCTAAACCAAAGGCCATTCTGAAGGATGGAAAGATTTGGCATCAGCTGAAGGATGAAGGGTGTGCAGACACATAGCCAGGAGCGCTGGGGAGACCTGCCTGGAGCCAATGGGTTTCCCATAGGATCTGGGAAAGCAGGAATCTGACGGGGCCCCAAAGCAGGACATGCTGTAAAGAGACTGCTAACAAGGACACTCCCCAACCCTGCTCAAAGGCGCTTTGCGGCATTCACAGACAAAATCCTAAACCACGTGGTGCCTCGAAAACTACCATCTCAGATTGTACAGCAAGTCATCCTGAGATTTCAAGACCACCAGTACGTCTGGGTAAAAGACACTGCCAGGTGCCTGCACTGATGCAGCCGAACACAGGCCACTCACCTAACAGTCTAAAGAGCAGCTGCTTGGTAGCGACCTGGTAGTTGAAGATGTTGACCCCTTGGTTGTTGTTCACCCCCAGGCGGGCCCCCGAGCGGACGATGGCACGGCACAGGTTGGCGTTCCCTTTCATGTATGCCAAGAGCAGCACTGGAAAACAAAACCACATGCAGGGCTACTGCCCACCCGGGCTCAGCCTGGCCCTGCCAAAGGGCCAGAAGAGGATGGCCAAGGGCAGGACACAGCCCTGGCAGGACATTCGTTAGCAAAGTCCCCATGACACACAGAGGGCCCTGCGGCTCTGGTAAGAGCTCTGCAGAGGATCTGTAATATCTTGCAGCCAAGGACCAGTCATGAGCCAGGGGCTCCAGAGACACACTCTTGCCCATTCAAAGCTTTGGCCACAAGAGAACTGAGGAGGGAGCAGATGCCGCGGGAAATATGCACCACTGTCTCAGCTGCCTTCCTCCTGCACAGAACACTCTCCACACAATGCAACAAATTCTAAAGACTGGTGAGGTGTGCACACATGGAGAAAATCATAAACCAGTGTGGTCAGCCTGCTCCAGAAAGTTACTCAACCCCATGGAGCCTCTCTCCTGTGCCAGGAGTGGACACCCAGGCTCTGGCCAGCCCACCCTCCTGGTCCTCCCTACAACTACAGCTACCAGCAGCTCGTTTTTACTTACATTTCACAGATACTTTAAATTCTTTAATTCTGCAAATGATTCACAAAAATTAGGTTATTATTTCAAAGGAGGAAGCAGGCATAGAGATATGATGGAGCTGGGTATCTGAAACCAGGTCTGTGTAATTCAGAAGCCTGGGCGTGAAGCACCTGCCTGCTTGCCGGCCCCTGGACCACGCTGCTCACTGGAGCAGGTGCTGGGCTAGCAGCTCACTCCCAGAGCTGACCCCCCTGAAGCTTAGGCTTGCCACTGCTGGCTTGAAAACATGTCCATGAATCAAGGCCAAGAATTCTTCCCAAGGTCAAGAAGGAACGACCAAACATTTGGTTCCATGCAGAGGTTTGGGCTACCTCACGGTGACAGCAACGCTGTCAAAGGCCACAGAGGCTCTGTCTGGCATGAACGGGGGTACAGCAGCAGTGAACAGTTCAGACAGCCCTGGGCTGGGAAGAGACAGACCTGGGTTTCATCTTTGTTTCCTTACTTGAAAAGTGGGAACGCACTGCACGTACTGCTTACCTTATATGGTTATTGTGAGGAAGAAAATGAATGCAAAAGTACATCAAAAGCACTATGAAAGCTACACAAGTTAACACAGTGATTGTGGGTGGTGAGAGTACTACCATGAGAGAGGCCTGTTTATTAACCCCCTCAATCAAACATCAGCCCTTATCTGTAGAAAACATGCCTTCTCTGTGAATATGTACTATGACCCATTTCCTCCTTCTGAAGCACCTGTGAGGCAACTGTATTTCCTCTCTCTCTCGGGACCTGAAAGCTTGGGAAGGGACCTAGTTGACTAGATACAAGGTAGATGAGGCCAACAGAAACAGGCAGGACAGCCTGTCTGGACATGGGTATGGCTTTGGAGCACTAGATACGCTTTAGATGTGCTTGTACCTAAAGTCAGACACTGCCAACTTCCGCCTCAGGGATCTGTGATGCCACTCGCAGAGCCCAGCCGAAGTGCACGGGGCTGAGTGTCCTTCAGTAATGACACGTGTACCTGGGCTCCTGATTTTCCAGGAAGCAAGGAACACCGGTGAGACAGGACCAACAAGAGCCTCACCACGTACCTGTGTTTCCTTCTGCATCCGGTTTATCCAGAGGATACTCGGGCATGCACTCTAAGAAGAGATCAAAGATGGCTGCAGCATTCTCCTTGCCATACTGTCCCAAAATGTGCAGTGGTGACTGGCCTCTGAGAAGACAAACTGGAAAAGTTAGGTGTGTATCTGCCATGGCCATCATGAGTAAAAGAAATGGGACTGTCTGAACTCTGTGATGCTGGATAAATCTAAAGGACACAACGGTCATATAAGTTTACCTAAAACGTATTTTCAAAAAGAAAAGTTCCAGGGCACTAAAGGCTGGTCAAGTGCCCTAGTGATCAGTTCTGCATTGTGCACCTGGGGCTCATGTAAGATGCCTGTGACCACCAGCTTGGAGGGGTGCACCAGGGGACGTGGAGTCCTGGCCTCTGCTCTGAACCACACATACTCACCGTAGATTAAACGCTTCAGCATCCACGGTGCACTCTGTCAGGAGGACCCGGATGTTGTTGAGTCGGCCATGCATGACAGCAAGATGAAGAGCTGGGGAGGAAATCCTCTTACAGCACGAGCCCAGACGCACACACAAAGCATCTCAACTCTTCTCGGCCTCACAAATCTCCCACTGAATGGGACCCAGTCAGAGCAGCCACGATCCGCTCACAGAGCCGCCACCATTCGCTCACAGAGCCCTCCTTTCCAGTCTTCACTGCCCCCAAGAATAATTCTAAATGCAACCTCCTAAGATTTGCTTTGTGCCTCTGCAGTTATCCAAAGGTGAGATTTAACGGTTTCACAAGAAGCCATTCGGGTTTCTAGGGTCACCATTCACATCAGGAGGCTGCCCAGGTCTCCATCAAGGAGCAGGCTGCATGCCCAGCTCAGAGCATTTCCTGTCACAGCCCGGCCCCTGTAAGAGCCAATCTCCGGGACGGGGAACAGACCCAATGGTGCGTGCTGCCCTGCCACCCCAGAAGGAAGGGAATGCTTGAGGCCCTTGGCACCGCACACAGGGAACGCCTGGGAATTACCGTTATTTCCATTCTCATCCACAGCAGCAAAGTCCACTCCATTCTCCAAGAGGACTGAGCAGATGGTGGGAAGGTCCTGCTGGGCAGCAAGGTGGAGGGCGGTCTGGCGGTGCTTGGTTAATTCATTCACTTTGGCACCTGCAAGAAGCTGATGACGTTGATTACATGAGCAGCCGCTCTACCACCACCAACCAAGGTCTGGCATAAGGGGGCAAGCCTGCCAATCTCCTGCCCGCCAGGGTTTGCCTTCCTGGCTAAGCGGGGAGCTAACTCCTGGGGAGCCTCAGGACCACAAAATCTGTCCCAAGGGGAAAGTGGCAATTACCAAAATGTCCAAAAAGCCACTCCTTAGGACCCAAATATACTACGACTATGGGATATAATAAAACTACACAGGACTGCAGTGATCTGCACCGTCCTCACACACAGTGGACACAAGATGTCCAAGGAGAGATAGAGAAATGTGTACGTACACACACACACACGCATACACGCTGAAGGTGTTTAAAAGCACGTATACCAAACTCAACGCAGAGCTGGGAGTGAAAGGGAGATACTAACCACTTTCTGTCCTTATGTGTTTTAAGTGTCTCCACAATAAAAATATACTATTTTTGTATTTTTTTTTTTTTAAGAAAGAAAGCAACACAGAGAAGTGCAGAATCAAAGCAAGAAGGCCCTTTAAATAATATATATTCATTTATCATCCACTTTCTAACAAAGTTTCAAAAACAGCTACTAACAGAAAAGACTACATAGTGGATAAATACCATAGCATATATTTGAAAGTTGCTAAGAGAGTAGATTTAAAAATTCTCGGGCTTCCTAGGTGGTCCAGTAGTTAAGAATCTGCCTTTCAATGCAGGGGCCACTGGTTTGATCCCTGGTCTGGAAAAATCCTGCATGCCACAAAGCAACTAAGTCCAAGAGCCACAACTACTAAAGCCTGTGTGCCTAGAGTCTGTGCTCCGCCACAAGAGAAGCCTCTGCTTATGAGAAGCCCGTGCACCACAACAAAGAGTAGCCCCTGATCAACCACAACTAGAGAAAAGCCCACATGCAGCAAGGAAGACCCAGCACAGCCAAAAAATAAAATACATAAATACATCTTTAAAAAAAACCGATCCTCATCACAAGAAAAACATTTTTGTAACTATGAATGGTGAAAGATGTTAAGTAGATTCGTGGTGATTATTTTGCAAAATATACAACTATCAAATCAATATGTTGCACAAAATATACAACGAAACACAGTATGTTGTGTTTAGTTGCTCAGTCATGTCCGACTCCTTGTGACCCCATGGAGTGGAGCCCACCAGGCTCCTCTGTCCATTGGATTTTCCGGGGAAGAATACTGGAGTGGGTTGCCATTTCCTCCTCCAGCAGATCTTCCCAACCCAGGGACTGAACCCGGGTCTCCTACATTGCAGGCAGGTTCTTTACCATCTGAGTCACCAGGAAAGTCCAATGTGTTGTATACCTGGCGCTAATGTTGTTTGTGAATTCTGCCTCAAAATGTTAAGTAATAAAGACTAGTGACAAAAAGAAAGAGAGCACTCCCTGGAAAGCGCCAGCTAAGAGCCTGGCACGGAGCAGGTGGACAGACACAATCTCGTCTCCTGATGCCCCCGCCTGCCTCTGCCACCCACAACCTGCCTTCCCTCATGACCTCACCTCAGCATCTGCCCACTGGGCGTGCAGGACATGCCAAGACACACTTGCTCTCCCGAGTGTCCTGGCTGCTCCCTAAATTCCCACTGGCCTTTCCCAATTCCTGGCAAAACACCTGTAACAATAGAGTCTCCACACACCCTATAACATGCTTTGTCCACAGCTTACAGCAGTAATGTTTCAGGGACACTCACCAAGTTGCGGACAATAATCTCAGAGCCTGCCTGGACAGCAAGGTGCAAAGGGGTCAACTTGGAAGCATCCTGGACTCTGGAATTGACGTTCGCCTGGACGCTGATCAGAAACAGGACGCTTTCAATATCAGAGTTCTGAACTGCCACGTGCAGAAAATTCCGGCCCTTGTTATCCACCTAAGGCAACAAGTGGGAACCAAAATGTTAGTGGGTGTCCCCCACAAGAATGCCTCCTGAGCACCTGTGAGCTGCACTGACCACCGGAGAGGCCGCACTGCAGTCCTCCCCACCCCAACCCCCAAATTACAGACCCACTCTGCGTATTTGTCCAGAGGACCGTGTGTGCATGGCCACATCCATGTGGTCAGAAAAAGGGAGCTAAGCCAGCTGCCCTGGCATCCTCCTGCAGCAGGAGCAGACCTGGAAGGCCAAGCAAGAGATAACCTGAAGGACAGGGAGAGGAGGCTGGCAAAACACTGGGCTGCACAGGGAAAGGCACAGGCGATGCTGGCCGTGGGTGTCTCCTGCTTTGGTGAAAACAAACACCCAGCACTCGAACACCGCAGCCGCAATGCCAGTCTGACCTGTGAGCAGCCAAAAGAGCCTTCAGAAATTTCCACCAAAGTCTCCTCTTTCAGTGAGCTACAGGATAATAATTCATGTTGGGGAAGGCCACCAACAGTATGTCACAGACTTTGTTCCACTGATGTACAGCAGACAGCGGGTCATTCAAATCCAACCACAGAGGGCACGCCAAATACCAGGGCTGTCATGTCAGTGTGAGGGCTCGGGAAGAAGGAAGGGAGACATGCTACACACAGCACATTCCTTCACATCACACACACACCCACCCATCTGCCCCCCGACACACACACACACCCAGCATCCTTCACATCACACACACACCCACCCATCCGCCCCCCAACACACACATACACCCAGCATCCTTCACATCACACACACATCCACCCAGCATCCTTCACATCACACACACACATCCACCCAGCGTCCTTCACATCACACCCACACCCACCCATCCACCCCCCAACACACACAAATACCCAGCATCCTTCACATCACACAGACGTCCACCCATCCACCCCTCGACACACACATACACCCAGCATCCTTCACATCACACACATCTACCCCTCGACACACACACACACCCAGCATCCTTCACAGCACATACACGTCCACCCAGCCACCCCCCGACACACACATACACCCAGCATCCTTCACATCACACACATCCACCCCTCGACACACACATATACCCAGCATCCTTCACAGCACACGCACGTCCACCCAGCCACCCCTCAACATACACATACACCCAGCATCCTTCACAGCACACGCACGTCCACCCAGCCACCCCCCGACACACACACACACCCAGCATGTGTCTGCACTGGTTTCACACTACATGAGGAGGAAAAGGTGAAAGGACTGTCTCCATTTAAGAACATTCTACCCCATGTGAGCAAGGGTGAGGTTAACACCTACACAATCAGTCACACCGAGGCAAATGCTGAAGAAAAGGGATGCACGGAAGCCTCAAATACAAAGCCAAAGTCTTCATCCATGTTAGGACTTTTGTTCAGGTCCCAAATTTCCATTTCACCTTCATGAACGGCTACTCAGAGACCTCAGCAGTACTGTAAGAGCTGGATGGAGAGGCACGTATCTGAGGACTGACCTGACAAACCCACGTCAGCTCCCACCTCAGACCGGTTGCCACAGTCTCCTGGCCCAGTCTGCTGCTGCAGGTCCACAGCTTATCGTCTAGAACGAGGACAACCGAGACTGCTAAGCTGAATGGTGGCAGCTCCTCTAAAACCCAAAAGCTCCTCGAGGTCAATTTAAGCCTTTTTAAGATATTCACTGCTAGGGCAAGTAAAACACCAAGAAAACACAAAGCGTGCCCTCAGTTCTGCAAGATGAGGATTCCTGTCACTGGGCCCCGTCCTTGTACACGTGGCTCCACTGGGTGGCCGACGTGCAGGGCAGAGCAGGCGCATTCCACCAAGCAGTGAGCAGGCACCCGAACGGCCAAGACTGAAGAAACACCTTGATACAGAAGAGGCCTGTTTAGTCCGTGACTTGTGTTTGGCCGGGTGTCACTCGCTCACCTGCTCGGCAGCCCCGGACTCTCGCTTCAGGATGGCCTCGGCCGCCTTGTTGTTCTTGTAGGTCATGGCACAGGCAAAGGGGGTCAGGCCCTGCCGGTCTCGCACGTTCAGGTGGATGTCGGGGTGAGAAATCAGCAGCTGAATGATGACACTGTGTTGGTTGCTGATGGCCACGTGGACAGGCGTTCTTCCTTCTGCATCCTTTGGGGACCAGGCACAGATTTCAACATCGAGGTGAAGATAAAATCCAGGAAAAATATGACACAGAAAAAGTTTAAATCAAATTCACTTCTGAGAATTAACACTGCCACTCTGAATCTGAAATCATCTTTTCAAGAGGCCAAACACAGGATGACTGACAGCCACTCTACCGCCATGCTCCAGTAGCCCAGGGACACAAACACATTTGGTTTAGAGAAGCGCAGTCAACCTCACCTTTAAGTTAAACCACTACTCATCTGCTAGATGAGTGAAGCAGCACACACAGGCTAGAATGCTGAAAAGCATCAAGGAATGTGACTCAGGGATGTCCCATTGAGCTATTGAACATTTTCTTAAATACAGTACTCAGCTTGGGACTAGAACAAATTCTCAGTGGCCATCTGTAGCTAAAGGGGACAGGATAAGTTGATTGAACAAACCTTCTTCACTTTGTAGAAAGGACAAAGACACAGAGGAAAAAAGTTCTGACCTGGAATAATTACAATTATGAGACAGGCTGTGGGGGCTTCCTGGTGGCTCAGTGGTAAAGAATCTGCCTGTAGTGCAGGAGACGCAGATTCAATCCCTGGATTCCCTGGGTCGGGAAGATCCCCTGGAGAAGGAAATGGCCACCCACTCCAGTATTCTTGACTGGAAAATTCCATGGCCAGAAGAGCCTGGTAGGCTACAGTCCACGGGCTTACAAAGAGTCAGACACCACCGAGAAACTAAATACCAACAAGACATCTGTACGACCCAGGAGACAGTCAGTTCCTGTGTCTGTCCCTTTGGCCCATTCATGGTAAAGCAGGGGTCCAGGACCGGAGACTGCAAGGTGTCCAGACATTAGAGGAGATTCCCCTGATTCTGGGGTGACCATCCCTCTACCCAGAAAAGAGAGACCCTCTATACCTGTGCATTTACATTGGCACCAAACTCCAAAAGACACTGGACTGTCTCTTCCAGCCCCCAGGAGGCTGCCAAATGCAGAGGGGTCTGCCCATCTCTGGCCTCTTCCTCTCCTTCCCCATTAGCACCAGGCTGTCTGGGACTATTCACATCGCAGCCACTGAAAAGAAGGGGAAGTGAGAGGAAAGCATGCTGACAGGCGTGGAGCAGCAGCCTCATCCAACCCCACAGAAAGCCTGCTGCCGCCAAGGACTGTAGTCCTTGGTCTCAAGTATTGCTGTGTCCTGCTCCCATAGATTCTTCAGCAACTGGTCCTGGAGGCAACTTGGGTATCAGAACTCTTAAAAGCTTCCCAGGGGATTCGTGTGCATTTAAAGATTAAGAATCATGGCTTGAACGCTGTCCTGCACAACTTCACTCTGTACTCTCCCACACCTCCTGCACTCTGAGGCCGTGGAGGCTGTCATGGCTCCAGCATTGGGATGGAGTCTGGCAGAGGCCATTTGGTCTTCTCCACACCAGCCTCTTGGTCTCACTGTGTGAACAGGTCAGATCTGATGACAGGGGCCAATATGGGTCCCAAAGCAGGAAACTGGCTTAGTTTTTAGACTCTCTGATCTCGGCACACGAACCTCTTTCCTCATCAGAGAGTCAAGTCCCTGGCTGCCCTGACCTGACAGAACAGTGACCCTCTCTAGTCTTCAATATGAAGGTCAAGCCAGCTACAGACATGTCAAGACTATAGTTGGAATAAGAGAGAAGAGAGCCAGCTTGCAATAGTCCAAACAGGATCTGAAAGGATACCCAGGCCTCTCAGACCTGCGAATGAGAAAGCAGGTGATGGGCTCGTTGTTCTCATCGATGGCTCTGTGCAGCAGCGTCTGCAGGCAGCCGCTCGGCCCTGGGCCCCAGCACGTGGCGTCACAACCATGCCTGACCTACAGGGAAGCACAGGTCACTCTCAAACGCTGCTTGGCAAAGCTGAACATGCTTATTACCATCTCTCAGCCCTAAGCTACCATTACGTACATTTTTCAGGTAAGATCCAGCTGATAGTTAACCGGTAATTATTTTAATCTGTACCATTCACGCGTTTTACAAACACTGATTAAAATCTGCTTTGGTGCAAGCTTGTGTACTAGGTTCTGTAGGAAGGATTTGAGAAATAAAAGAAAGATGTGTATGATCAGCACCTTCTAAAGCTGTGTCCTAGAAGGGACAGAAAACACAGACTAGTGCCTGCACACACATACACACATACACACTCTTACTTATAGCCCCCAGTAACATATACTCTGCTAAGAACTGGTAATCTCAAGAACAACTGGCTAAAACCCTCTGGTGCAAAATGTCTTAAAAACCGCATTTCAAGCCCTTCAGAAAACTGAATGAGCTTTTGAGGTTACATCCGCTTTGGGGCTCTGTCTTCTGAATAAGGGGGACACTCCTGAGGTTTGAGAACTTATCACTGTGGTGACAGTCAGGGCAGCCCACAGCCAGCTAAGCCACCTCAGGAGAAGACCCCGGAGGAGGGGCCTTAGCTCTCCTACTTCTTGGTAGTTTTCTTGATAAAGACAGCCTGAGAAAAGATGTGGGCCGTGACTATGTTGAACCCCAAGTTTCCTGAACACGACTTTAAAAATGCTCATTCCTGACCCAATTTCCTACTTGGCAGATCTCCTGCTCGTTATGATCACAGTGGAGGTGCCAAATCCAACTCTGACACAAATCACTCCCACATGCATGTGCAGCGGAGGCTGAGCTTGTCTCACCAGAGTGGATGCGATGTCTTCCAGGTTATTTGCCAGTGCAAGCCACAGCGGGGGGTTCCCCTGCTCATCCGGCACAGACATGTCAGCTCCTCGCGTGCAAATGGCATCCACGACGAGGGGAAGCTGATTCCTGATAGCCAGCTGAAGGGCTGTCTCCCCATCCTGAGTCCTGCTGGGACACGGACACCAAAACAAACGTGTGGAGCTGGGATCAAATGACAGGGTGCCCTTCTGAGCGTCCCGGAGGCCAGAGTCCACTGTACCCCAAACACGCTTCACTTATACCCACCAATACTCTTCCAGAGAAATTCAACCTGTCAATAGCATCTGTCCCTCCTGCCTTTTAAAAAACGAGTATCGCCATGCTACCCTGTTGCACCCAACTGCTCAACACACTTATGGCTGCTTCCACAGCCTCTGGATAAAATGCCACCCTGACCACCCACTTGACAAAACACGTTCATCCACTCAGTCATTGTAGGTCAGCTGACACTGAAGATAAATTCGTTTAAAAACAAAAATAATAAAAAAGTTTAACTGTGTATTTTTGCCCTGTAAGCCTTCCCTCCTGTTTTTGTTTTTGTTTTTTGTCGCACTACAGATCTTAGTTCCCTGACCAGGGACTGAATCCAGGGCCCCTCAGTGGAAGTGTGGAGTCCTAACCACTGGACTTCTAGGAAATTCCTCCTCGAGCCTTTTGATAGCTCATTTGTTGGAATGTTCTTCATTATGAAGTGAAATCCCTACTTGAACAATTGATTTCTGGATTGTCCACTTTGGTAAACTTTGTGCCATACTGTGCCCTGGTCTCAAAAGGTTCAAGTAAGACCAAAGTACACAATTCCCCCTTTGAGTTCCCCTTCTCAACATTGTACCTGCACTTTCTGAGAATTACTGTTTCTCTTCCTTTATTTAACAAGGAACAAAACTCTTCCCTACAAATGAGGCCATGCGTTTGAACCACGTCAATCAAACGTGACCTGGTGCAGTGGCGGACGCTGCTCCAGCCCACCTGACATTTATGTCCGCCTGGTGCTCCAGGAGGAAGAGGGCGCTCTTGCTGTCCTGCCTCTGCATGGCCATGTGCAGCAAGGTCTGTCCATCCGACATGGTGTCATTGATGCAAGCCCCGGAGCCCAGCAGCTGTGCTGCGATCGTGTGCATGCCTGCAAAAGAGACAAGCCCCGATTAATGCTGGCTCAGCTTCTCCCACTTTCTCAGCCTCTTACTACAACAAACACGCCCTCCCGACTTCGCAAGGCCAGCAGTTTTCCACATTACTATAGGCTTAATCCAAACAGAAAGGCTAGTCTACACAAACGATTAGCTCCAACCCTTCCGCCGCCCTCCCTCGCACACCCACCCTCTGGCGCACGCCTGTCTGCAGCCGCTGACACTGCCTTACCAGTCCACAATGCCAGGCCCAGCACAGTCTGGTCTCGAGAATCCTTGAGACTGAAGTCCGGAATAATTTGCAAGTTGTTGGTGGCATGAAGAGCGTTAGCTACATTTTTTAAAAGGAAAAAAACACCTGATTTCATCATCCCATGGATCACACTGAAAGTACTCAAGAGAATGCAAGCTCAGTTCTAAACTGACTGACTGATCACTTCCATACAAAGAGAACTGACAGACCTTGTTGTGGGAAGTGGAAGCCGAGACGTTTGATAGT
Source organism: Bos javanicus (assembly GCF_032452875.1). Classification (NCBI taxonomy): domain Eukaryota; kingdom Metazoa; phylum Chordata; class Mammalia; order Artiodactyla; family Bovidae; genus Bos; species Bos javanicus. The sequence goes on from NC_083886.1 coordinate 26,127,541, forward strand.
TTGGAGCAAAGCTTATGAGGAAAAGGAATGGCTGTAAAGGTTAAAACACTGGATGTTCACAAAAGGAAAACAGGCTCCGCTATGGAAACACACATTAATTTCTTGATTACCAAAAAGGGATCAAAAAATGAACTGGAAACGTTTTTTTTAAACACTTAAGCCCTACCATCTTACACCTCCTGTGTGGGCAAAGAAGAAGGCAAAGCCTACCTAACACCCTAATTCCTCCCACAAGCACAGTGCTAAAGGATGCTGGCCTTAACAAGGATGCTGCTGCTGCTGTTTAGTCGCTAAGCTGTGTCCGACTCTTTTGTGACCCCATAGACTGTACCCCAGCGGGCTCCTCTGTCCATGGGATTTCTCAGGCAAGAATACTGGAACGGGCTACCATTTCCTTCTCGAGGGGATATTTTTGACCCAGGGATCGAACCCTCGTCTCCTGCACTGACAGGTGGTTTCTTTACCACTGAGCCACCCCTGGATGTTCACAAAAGGAAAACAGGCTGTTCACAACAAGGATGCAGGCAAGAATAAAACAAATTTCAGGGCAGGAAGGAGGAAAAACTGGAAAATGACATTCTGAGGGAAATCAGCCTCCCACATGGCAGGGGCTTCCTTGGCCCCCTCCTTTCTGGCTCCTCTCTCATGGTTCACTTGCCAGGGAGGCTCAGAGGTGGACGAGAGGGCTGACCGACTCGTGGAAGACCGGTGGTAACAGTTCTCAGAGACAGTGCTCACAACGAGGCAAAGCTCTGCTCGACCTGCCCCTGAAGTATGTCCTGGGAAAAAACCCCCAAAATAAGAGAGGGGAAGTACAAGGTTTTAACACCTTAACCTCACAGGTGAAGTGGGCAGGCCCCGTCCTACAAATGTACACAGGAAAAAACTGTAGCCAGAACCAGACTATACACTTATCTGGTTGGACCTCAAAGGATTTTTTGGGTAAGAAAACTCACCAATAGGAGAAACATCAACTGTGTCATTGTAGTTAATGACACAGTTCAGAGGTCACAGTGATGGGTAGTAACCCCCATCTTTTGGGGACTAGGACCCCCAAATTCCTACCTTTTTGCTCCAGGATGACAGACACCACATCTGGATGATTATAGGCAATTGCCATGTGCAGGGGCGTCTGCAGGTAGACGCTGCTGTCCGCTGAGCTGGGCAGGGACATGGCCTCCTTTGGGGATGGCAGGGCCTCCTCCGTCTGCAAGTTTGGGTTGGCCCCCTGCTGCAGCAGCTCTGCAGTGAGGTTGGCCAGGCCATGCCGACAGGCTGTGTGCAGCGGGGTTTCTCCCTGAATGGAAACAAGTGGCCCTGGTCAGAGCGCTTAAGACTGGGAGCCCCTTTGCAAAGGGATGAAGCCAGCCTATGCGCTGTGACACAGGTCCCCAGCGCCAGATGCAGCCCTGGGCTCATCCTGTCACCAGTTCCATGACCTCTGTCCCATGTGCTCCTCAGGTCTCCTTTCCCTCCCCCACACTGTGCCATCATCCCAGATTCCTCCAATGTCCTCCCAGCATCCTCCAAACGCCCTGGATCCTCATCTTCTGCATTTCCACCCTTCACTTTGCTTTTATAATTATTTTGCTAATTATAAAAATAATACATGATTGTTATTAAAGAACTATCACAGATGACCCTCAAGCATCACTAAAGTCGTGCTGTCTGTCGACCACCACACTAAGCCCTGCTTCTCTGACCAGTTCCTATCAACTTCATCTGGAACTCTGATGAAGAAAAGACCCTCTTCTCCCACTTTTAAAAATTAGAAACATTGTAAATTGGCATTACAGGTACCTGATTCAATATTCAAAAGGTACAAGAGAATACAGTGAGAAGAAGCTTCCCCTCACACCTAGCCCCCACCACCCAGTTATCCTCCCCTGAAGGAAGCATCATGGCCAGTTTCGTGTTTCTATCAAGTGACAGAACAGCCACAGGGAGACATACACACGCGTATGCATGTGTGAATACATACACACGTACACATGGAGACACACGTGCGACTTTTCACCCACATAAATGGGAACGACCATAAGTACCCTGCTCTGCACCAGCTCCTACTGAAGCCACACATACTTATTAAACAAGTCGAGTCCAAGAACTTTACTTACAAGGTTTGCTGTGAAAAATAACAAGAACCCACCTTCTTTTTCCTTAAAAAGAAAATTTTCTTTTCCCAAAGGGAAAAAAAAAGTGAAGTAGCTCAGTCGTGTCCGACTCTTTGCGACCCCCATGGACTGTAGCCTACCAGGCTCCTCCATCCATGGGATTCTCCAGGCAAGGATACTGGAGTGGGTTGCTATTTCCTTCTCCAGGGATCTTTCTGACCCAGGGATCGAACCTGGGTCTCCCGCATTGCAGGCAGATGCTTTACCGTCTGAACCACCAGGGAAGTTGCTTCCCAAAGGGAACCACTTTGAACTCTCTGAGCTGGGTTTTATAATTTCCTCATTTCTACCTAATGACTTTTATTTCTGCCTCTTGATTTTCTGGGTCCTGGATTTCCTGTAGGTCCTGCCACTGTGATCTCACTGGGTCAAGGATTTGGCTCCTTCCCCCCACCAGCCCCGGGGGACTCCCCTCTCCCCATAGAGCCTCCTCCCCGGGGCAGTCTTCTGCTCCAGCCCTTCTCCCCCACACAGCCTCCCTGGGTTCGCTTAGCTACCCCCGTGGCTTCTACCAGGATCTACAAGTAGGAGACTCTCAAACCCAGCTCCCCAGCCCCTGTGTGTACACCCAATTTTCCCACTGCTTACAGAATACTCCCACCTGAATGTTTAAAAAGGAGTTCTACAATCACAAAATGGAATTCACCCTTTCCACAACAATTCCTCCCCTGGTCAGTTCCCTCCTTCTCTTCTCAGGTCCAACAACTCTCCAACCCTTGCCCCTGAGAGCCACAGAGGTCCCATGGACCATCACACTGCAGTTTCCCCTGAAACCCATCCTGTTGGGTCCAAATCCAGTATGAGAGGTTGGGATAAGCCATTGCTTATCCAGATGATTCCTTCCTGGCTCCAGCCTGGACCTCCACTCTGCCAGCCAAAGGTGAGAAGGTACAGCTGGGAGACATTGTGGGCCTGTGAGAGGATGTTTTTCAAGTTTGAGAAGCAGCAGAGCATGTCTGTAGCTATTAGAAATGAACAGGGGGCAGAAGGGATGATACAGCAGAGACAGACAGAGGCAGAGATACATGATGGCAGGAACAAATCCAAGAAACCAGTCACTGGTGCCTATAGGCCATGACATCATTCTAGATGGAGAGCAGGCCAGCTGTGGGTTTAGGAGCGGATAGATCAGTAGGTATTTAATGGTGAGAAAAAAAACAGCTCTGCCCTCTCCCCTGTGCTTCCATGACACATTGGATTGTCTTCTACACTAAGCTTACTGTTTACTGCCCTGCCCAGCACTGTTGAAAGAGGTGCAACTGCATGTCCTAGGGCCTGCATCAAAATACTGACTCCATTACTGACAAAGTACGTAACTTATGGTTAAGCCACTTAACCTCCCAGAGTGTCAAGGCTCTTGACTCTGAAATGAGGGATTTACAGATGGTGTTAATGTCTCTTCAATACATGCTGCTTCTAGATCCACTGTGAGAACTGAAAGGCATAATAACCTTAAGACTCCTGGCACAAAGCAGTTATAAAATGAACATGATCTTAAAGATGAGCACATCCTCCCTGTCTGAAAATTATAAAGTAAAAATAACTATCATGTTGTTTCTAAAATCCCAGATGCTACACTAATAAACACTTAAATTTATTTCTTTTTATCTTATATTAAAGAAATAAATTTCTTTTTATCATATATTAAAGTATGATCTTTAATTTTACTTTCTGAAATCAAGACTAAGCTCACTTTACAGATGAGAACTGAAGCTCAGAAAGGTCAAGCAATTTGCCTGAGACCATGTACAGCAGAAAGGGAAGTGGGAAATCTGGTAAAGCCAGAAACGTCTGACTCAATCCACCACCCTTTAACACTGCGACATCTGCCTTGGCATCAGACGCAGACTAAATAAACATGCACACAGGAAAACCTTCAGTTCAGTTGCTCAGTTGTGTCCAACTCTTTGCGACCCCACGGACTGCAGCACACCAGGTTTCCCGTATATCACCAACTCGCATCCATCCACTTTGCATTTGCTAAGGAAAACCTGAAAACCTTAGCAAATGCAAAATGTTATAAAAAACTAAGATGCTAACGTGATAGGTCTGTGTCCATGTCTGCTAATCTATAGTAGCTGTGAAGTCCACAGTGTACTGTTTAGGACCTGACATCACAAATGCTTAAGAAGTGGTTGTGAATGAATCAACCAACCAATATTTGAGGATAAAAGCATTGGATACCGCTGGTTTTTTAACAATGTCCACGTATTCTGTTTTTTTTAAACAAACACTGAAGAGACTCTAATCTGTTTTTTCCTACCCGTAGGCCACTGCCATTTCTTCACAGAGCAAAGCCGCTCTGTCTGGCTGCCCTGTCATGCTTACCCACTTGTTCCTGTGGTTGACGTGGGCACCATTGGTTGCCAGGAAAAGAGCTGCTGCCTCATTTCCTGCTTCAGCTGCCCGCTGTAGTAAGCAATTTCCTAGGAGAAAATGGGCATATTCATTCTTTCATTTGCATAAATTAAAAATTAGGTCAAGTTCACATCGCAACACACCCTGCCTTCCCCACCACCTTTCACAGCTGACAAGCCCACACCAGAAGTGGGTACCACTTAAGTCCACACAGGCCTTCTCTGTGTGTGGACAAACCAAGATGAGCCTGGGTGGGGAGCAAACACTTGGTCTGGAAGTCAGAAGACAGGCACTCCTTCCTGGATTTGCCGCTAGCCTCCACCCAGGACCAGAGGGAAGTTACATCTCCCTACTGGGGTTGGTAAGAACATCTCTCAGCAGCAGGGCTACTGACTTCTAGGGCCAGCTAATTCTTTGCTGTGAGGAGCTGTCTTGTACACGGTGTGATATTTAGAAGTATCCCTGGCTTCTGCCCAAGAGACACCAGGAGCCCTCTCAACCTTACTGTGACAATCAAATTGCCAACAGGTGTTGCCAAGTGTTGCTTGGGCAGTGAGGGCTGGGACGTCATCTCTGAGAACCTCTGGGGTAGATAACCATTCTCAAGACACTGTGAGCTGAAGTTCTATCAGAAAATGCTCCTTAAACACTTGTTTTACTCCTATAGCCTTAAATATGTTTATTCTTGGCCTAGAAATGTTTTAGGTAGCACTGCTTTCTAAATAAAAATCTTAGGAAAAAAATCAGTTTTTTTTTCTTCCTTTCCTCTCAAAGTGGTTTTAGTCCTAGAACACTACTGTCTCTTCCTATTAAAATTTATGCCCTTTTTGGATAAAGACGAAGTCTCATGTTCTACAGCTATGTTATTTGAAAAGCCCAAATTAAATACCAGTACTAAAAACAAGGTAAAGCAATGAGACAAAATAGTGCTATGTTATTACATGTACGTGAAAACCGCAACAAGGAAAAAATAATATTCCTGAACTTCTATTAAAACTCAAAGTATGTAAAGCTGACAGAACCGGCAAGAAATGTTAACAAATCTTGCCTGCAGCACAGTGTGGCCAAAAATAAATGAATTAAATAAAATTCTGTGTGACAAATAAGAAGTCTGCATGAAGTATGAAACAACAGCTGTCACAAAGGAAAGCCACTGTTTTAACTGCAAACTGAACAATTTTTTTTTTCATGGAACACCATTTTTACTTGAAAGAATGACAACTAATAAGCTATGGTTATTCAAAAATGAGTATCTGGTAGACATTTTCTTAAAGTGAGCCTCTTTAAGAAATGTGGTTCTAAATAAATGATCATTTTGAAGATCTGCATAACCCAGTCAAACAAGATTTTCCAAACTGCTAAAGCATGATGTTACAAAATCATGTACGGAGAAAAGATCCATTCGAAGCACATACAGACCATGGATTTTAATATAACAGTACAAAAAGTTCATTGATATAGCTTCAGATTCCATACTGCAACTAACTTTAAAAAAAGTATCCTTTGATAAATTCTGTTTGCTACAGTATCAAATACATCCACAATTATCTGAAAAGGCTCTTAAAATATGCCTCTCTTTTCCCACTACTAAGTGTGTGATGGCGTATTTTTTTAACCAAACAACGTATCTCAGAAGACTGAATATAGTTGCAGATATTAGAAACCAGGTCACTCTTCCAACTAAATTTTGTTTTGAAAGTTATTTTTCATAAAAAATGTTATACATTAACATAAAATGGTTTGTTATTATTACTAATACATTTTAAAAAAATTTCTCAGTTTAAATTTCTAATATGGTAAATACCAAAGATATCCACTTAAACAAAAGCCCTTTGGGATATGATTTTTAAAAGGGTAAAAAAGAGAGTTCTGAGTCCAGAAAGACTGAATCTCACTGCATTAAACAAACAGAAGTGTTCCAGCTTAACAGACTTAACTTAGGGTCTGGCTAAATTTTTTGAAGCCCAAGATCAGACTTTTTACTACGGTTAAAATTAAATACAAAATACTTCTCATAACAGCATTCCTCTCAGTTTCTGAAGTTTTGGTAAAAACACTGACAAGTATTTCATGGAGTCTCAGAATTGCGCATCAGCTCTTAGGGGTCTTCTGTGCTTTACCTGTTACTGTATCAGGCGCATTGGTGTTGCTGCCGCGCTGAATGAGCCTGGCTGCAAAGCTGTTTTCATCAAATGAAGTCCCGTTCACCACAGGGAGGTCTTCGAAGGGGTTTACGGACTGGTCGGAAGACACAGTGATGTACTGCACGGCAAGCCACAGAGCTGTGCTGCCCTCGTGGTCTTTCAGCTCTAAATCTAACCTGAAATGAGGAAGCAATGTGAACACCGAGTACAACTGTCTTCAGATGCTTTGTACTGTCAACAGTCTCATTCTGAAGGACATTTTTTTAATCTTACTTTTACTTCTTAAAATTGATAGTGCTAAAAGACATTTTATGAGCATTATCTTTTACTCACAATCCCACCCTCCCAACAGCTCCTTTCATTGCTCCAGGGCTCCCTACGTACTGTTTACACTGCAGCAGCTGATTGAACACGTATTCATTCCTGGCCATGATGGACAAGTGTAAGGGAGTCCTATGGGATGAAAAAGAAGAGGTGTCAATTCTGGACATGCCCAGTTCAGGACCACTCACAGCAGGAGGTGATTAGAATCCACAGGAAATTCCACATTTCTGCCACAGTCTTTTTCTACCCTGGCAAACAATTTTCCAAAGCCATGACCAAGGATCAAAGGATGAAAATGGATTTGATTATATGTTACAATTTATTCAGTAGCCAAAAATACAAGAATCAATGAAAGGAAAAGATATAAAAAAAAACGCTGACTCAATGAACGTGTATATACTCGTGTTTTTGAAACAGCAGTTTCTGCCATAGGTACGCCTACTTTCACCTACCTATCCTCCACAACTTTGACATTTTTTTTCTTCCCACACTTCTCTGTTAGACTCAAACACATTCTGAGTGGCAACAGGCAGGAACTGACTAAAATGGCAGTTTATCACTTGTCACTGCTTTTATTTAGCCCTCATGTGCCCCGAAGAAGACGCCACCACACAGCACAGGGACTCCCGGGCTGGCATCTATCTCAGAGCTACAGAAATCACAGTTTATTGCAGCTGGAAGGAAAAAAATTAAGGACAATCATCAGAAGGAGAAAAAAAATCTTGAGAAATGAGATAATTATGACATTACATTGAGTCCATGGACAGCCATCTTATATAAGTACCTTAGCCATCACACAAATCTATTTTCCTATTCCAGCCACCTCACGGTTATTTTTTTAGAGGGTTTTTTGAAGGTATAAAATACTGAGCTGCTAGGATAAAAATTGGGTCCTCTATTGTTGGTGCTTCAGGTGGCTTAACTCCCCTTCAATGCCTCCCGCACTACTGTTCCAAAGACAAGCAACCCTTTCTCAGATTCCAAAGTTTAAGGAATCCTCAGTCGAATATTTCTGGGAAGGGACAAAAGGAACAGGACACAACTGTCAGCACGGAAAGGGACGTGCTGTGGCAGACAGCAAACTATGCACGTAGAGATGTCGAAAGAGGCAGCATGTCCATGAAGGTGGAACTGGGGTTAACAAGATTAGGCCCCACAGAAACGAAACAGACTGCTCTGTGATAGTGTACTCTTCTTCAAGGTATCCGATTAGCTCTGAAAAACATGAGGGAAGAAAGTTCCCTGGAGGAGACGGACTGGATGACCACTCTGGAGATGCCAAAAACTGCTTAAAAACCCAAGGACCGCAGTTACCCAAAAGGGAAACGGCTTCCCCGTGTGCCTCCGGCCTTAGTCGTCTCTCATTTGCAAAACAAATCAGTGTCTGTGACTTCAACAGGATTCAGACTGAGAAATGCTGGACTAAAAACCATGAGGTCCCCATCTGCCAGTAACGTGCCACCAGAAAATAACACTCTGGGAACCGTCCTCAGGGCGGCCGACCTGCACCCCGGCTTACCTGCCCTTGCTGTCCTGCATGTTGGGGTTCGCGCCAGCCTGCAGGAGGGCCTCTGTGAGCTGTGCCATCTCAGACATCACAGCTGCCGAATGTTTCTTTGAATTGTACGATGCGACGAGGTGCAATGGTGTCTCCTGGGCACCCAATGTGGCAGCATTGACCAAGGCCCCATTCTTAATGAGGAAAGTGGCAGCAAAGAGATCTCCTTGAAAGTAAACAAGAGAAGAAATGGTCACAGATGACAACAGTCGGGCTGAGCTATTCTGACCAGTGCTTCCTCAAAGGTACTGGTCAGTAAGTATAGACAGAGAACATCTCATCATTGAGATCGTGGACTTAACATACTCAAATTCAGCCACTGACTGCCTGCTATCATCCGTCCCAACCCCTCGCTGCAGTATCACATTACAATCTTAAGTATACCAGGCTTCTATCCTTCAAATTCTTCTGGTCATCAACTCTCATAAAGAGTTCCAAAGATTCCTCCCCAACACAATTTACCTCCCTCCCTCATTCCTGATCACAGTCTGTCCCTAAGCAGTACCTGCTTGCCTTTAACCTGTTATACTTGCAATGGCTCTCACAAAGGCATTTATGAGAAGTTTTCTATCTTGCAATATCATTTCATCTTCTTCAGCCACACTTTTGTGCTCTGAACATTGAGAAGGGGGTTAGGATTTCAGGAGTGGCCAAGCTCTCAAGTCTGTTATCTGGATTCCTGTGCTCATTTGCATCTGAATAATATGAGTTTTATCTAGTCTTCTTAAACATGGAATTTCAAAATCAACTGGAATTTCTCACCCACTCTATTCCTTCTTCCAAGGGACTACCTTGCTGCTGGAGTGTGTAAGCTCTGGCAGTGAGGGCGGCTAGGCTACCACAGGCCCCATGTATTCTGGTAGGACCGGGTCTGATTTCCTTTCTTTTTTTAGTTTTTAAAAAACTTTTTTTGGCTATGCTGGGCCTTCATTACTGTGTGGGCTTTTCTCTAGTTGTGGTGAGCAACGCTTGGGTTTCTCACTGCAGTGGCTTCTCTTGTTGTAAAGCATTGGCTCCAGGGCATGCAGGCTTCAGCAGGTGCAGCACATGGGCTGAGCAGCTGCGGCTCCCAGGCTCTAGAGCTCAGGCTCAATAGTTGTGATGTGTGGGTTTAGCCGCTCTGCAGCACACAGGATCTTTCCAGATGAGGGATCAAACCTGTGTCTCCTACACTGGCAGGTGGATTCTTTACCACGAAGCCACCAGGCAAACCCTGATTTATTTTTGTATCCATCCACTGTCTTATATGTAACAGACATCAGGGAAATGTTTGGGAGGAAAATGGATTAACAAGTTGAGGCTATAAGGTTCCACTTTAACTGAATGGCTCCAATTCCAATCAGTTATGATCTTGGGTAACTGAAGAGTTCTCTAACCAGCCCGTTCTGAAATATTTTCATTTGTGCCTGATTCTTTTCTTGGGGAGGGCAGGGGAAAATATAATCTTTACCAGAATTGTGTGCAAAGGACCAAAGCTTAGATTTCTTTACAAAAGATGTCGGTAGAGCTCTGAAAGCTCTGAAAGCAACAGGTAACATGTATATCTGGGGACTAGGCTGGTCGCCCTTTGCTGTCCATATGCACATAGATGTTTTGGGGTTCTCATCTGTAATATGGACAAATCCCACAAAGATTCAGTCTAGAAGAGAATATATAGAAACAATACATCAGCAATAGAATCAAATATCTTAGAAAAAGCTACCTACATTCTGAAAGTGGAAAGAAAATTTAGAATTATGAGGACACAGAGCCTTAAAATGACAACCCTGATATATAATGTACTGGAGGAGAGGTGAAATATGGTTTACATTTAAGCTTGGCATATATTCCAAACTAAATAGTTAACAGACAGTAAAGCTAAAGTAAGGTGTGTCAATGAAACACTTACAATACCACTTACAATACACTATACACACAGAGGACAAACTGGGGCAAGACTGCATACAGAAAAGGGTACAGCATCAATGGCCGGATTCAGGTGGATGGCATGATAAATTTTTTTATATATCTTAAGCCCTTTTAAAAAGAAACATAGTTTTTACATTAGATTTATTCTATTAATAGGAGCCAAAATTTTTTTAAAAAGTTTATACATATATGAAAATGAAGTTGCTCAGTTGTGTCCGGCTCTTTGGGACCCCATGAACTATATAGCCTACCAGACTTCTCCATTCATGGGATTTTCCAGGCAAGAGTACTGGAGTGGGTTGCCATTTCCTGCTCCAGGGGATCTTCCTGACCCAGGGATCGAACCTGGGTCTCCCACATTGCTGGCAGATGCTCTATCCTCTGAGCCACCAGTGAAGCCCTTATACATATATACATACATACAATATATGCACCCCACACAAAGAATTATTTAGGAATTACTGGAAACTGAAAATTGACACTGTTTTGCATTAACAGAAAGTCAGCCCATGGATATAAAACCTAGAGGAAACAGACAACTGACATCAAAAAAGCAGAACAAAGGGAGGGAACAGAAAATGCCCAAAGCACCATTTATAAAGTTTTTTGACAGTAAGAAAACTTCTAATACATTTTAGAACAGTTTCTTTCAGAAAATCGTTAAGAAAAAAATTGCTTGGTGCTTAACAGTTCTGGTTACTTCATCACTTCACTCCTCAACACTGCCAAGGAAGGAAATGAGGCATTACTATAATGACCTGTCCATATAAAAATATTCCTAACAATGCGGTTAATGTTTTTAAAAAAATCCACACGCAATTTTTCTTTCAATGAAGCTCTCTAACTGAAGTTTCATTCAGGGACCAGGCACTAACTTTCATTAAATAATTAAATTTCATTAAATTAAATCCAGTGGCTTAAAGCAATACAAACTTATTATCTGGCAGTTTTATAGGTTGAAAGTCTGGTATAGGCATCCCCCATCTAAAAGTTTTTCTGCTGTCAAAAACCAGATCCAGTTTATCAAAGGAGATAGCATCTCTCTGGTCACATGAACATCCTCTAGGCTCACTCACAGATTCATTCTTTTTTCTTTTTTATAACAATCTCCCTCTTTTACAGACACATTCTTGATATAAACTGATCAGTACACTTGGTTATTAGGATGATCACTGAGTCTTCTGGTAAGAGATTCTAATGTGTGCCCACAACCAGACCAAAATCTCATGTATTAAAGAGCTTCACTTATATGATAATGAACTTAAAGTAAGGTTAACAGTCAAATTTTAAGTATATTACTCAATTCAGTCATGTGGGCAGGTCAACAGACTGACAGCTCAAGCTGAAGAAGAAAAGTGAAAAAAGATCCTTACAGTAAATGAAGTTGGTGATGGCATTTCACACAGGGCAAGGGAAGAGCCTACCACATGGCAGTCACTGGGTTGAATGTGTTACTGTTTCACAGTCTCCCAATAACCAGTAAAGCGAAATAATTCTCACTACAGGTGAGGAAAGGAGACTCAGGAACGCTTATGTGATTTGTCTAAGACCACAGAGTAAGTGGACAAGCCAGGATTCAAACTGTGGTACCTCAGGCTCCAACGCCAGCACTCTGTCCTCCACACCATGCCACACTCTGCCAACTGAGCAACAATCAAGCTTATTATGCCCACACTGCAACCCCCATGCTTGCAAGCAACTCATAAATTCAGAGGAAGACTGAATCATCTGAAAATAAGCATCAAAAATGCATCACCAATTCTTGGCAATTCTTGTAACCAAGCAATCATCAAAATATTTAATAACTCATCAAAGATGTTTTTTCATCACACATAAGAATTTAAGTCCCTAAGAGGAAATTCTGATACATGATCTGAGATTGTTTTTTTAGTAACAAGTGTATCTGTTTCCAAAATAAACATCTCAGACACTGAACAGTATGGGAAAGAATAGTTCCCGATGCAGTGGAAACTTTTCCCACTGCACACACACTCAGTGTTAAGCACCCAGCGGCTCTGTGCAGTGCAGCGGGATGCTTGGGAAAAAGGCATCTGCTCTTGACACTCACATACTCTAAGGATTTCCTTCTCAATGATGAACAAAATTTTCCTCTTCATCAGCCAGCAGGCTTAACACTCTAACACATGACTCAGAGGGAGATTTATATTAAAACTTGCCCAAAAAGGGCAAAGCCACAGCTACAACAGGACCATATTTGAAATAACAACACCCCCACCAGCTAGGAGCAACTTGTAAACAGCAAAAGCTCAGCAGAGATAATAACACAATAGTAATGCACAACTGGAAGGTTAAATATACATTATTAAGATGTGGAGAAACCAGTGTGTCCTGATTTTGATGTCCACATGTAAACAAAATGTGGCCATGGCCAAGTACTTCAATCAAGTCATCCATCCCTCTATAAAATGAAGGCTCTGAGTCATCTGACAGCTTTCAGGCCATATTGGAACTCTACCCCTATATGGCTTCTTACTTTCTGTCCAAAAAAATGACTCCGGCAGGGGCTTCCCGGGCAGTCCAGTGGTAAGACTCTGTGCTGCCAATGCAAGGGCTGTGAGTTTGATCCCTGGTTGGGGAACCAAGATTCCACATGCTGTGTAGCAGGGCCAAAAAAAAGAAAAAGACTACTGCAAAATAGAGTCAGGCAGGATCCATTTGGGACTTAAGAATTAAGGCCATGGGAAAGACTGGTACTTTTCCCCCTTTAATTCAGTAAGATGAAAATGCTTTGATTGTAATTCTGCCACTTACATAACTTCCCACTATTAATGACAATGTACTCAAAAAGATCTATAATTTCAAATAACTTTCCTAGAACAAAATGAAATGTTATCACTTTGCCATGCTAGATGAGAAATCCAGTTTGTAGAAGTGAATATTCTGAATCCCAGAATAGGTTTTAATATTCGTGTTCCTGGAACTTTCCTTCTCTTGCAGTAACTGATACCAGTAAAGTCTTCCTGGCACAGTTTCTGAAGAAAGTAGTATATTGGACGAGCAAGTAACACATTGACTGCTTACAAGTAAAAGATGCTTTTTTTCTGTAAGTACCATCTCTCTAATCTTCTGGGGGTCCTAATGACACTCTGAAGAGCCTAACCAACAAGGCATGAGGCAACAGCTCTTCAGTCTCTCCTGTGACCCACTGATCACAAATTCTGTTTGCTGCCTGCCAAGTACAGACTCGAGAAGGCTTTGAGAGTCTATGGAACAGGGTCAGAGAGTCTTTGAAACTTACTTGGCTGAAAGTAAAACTGCCCGCAGAGAAAAACATAAAATACACTTCTTCCTACCTCTTTGAATTCCTTTATGCAACAAGCTCCAGCCGTTCTTGTCCACCATGTCCACGTCAGCTTTGTGATTAACCAGCGTGGTGGCGATACTCTCCAGACGTCGGGAAAGGGCTAGATCTAATGCAAGGTCTCCGTTATGATCCAACTCATTCAGTTTCCCGGGGAGCTGCATAGAGAAATTCCTACATCAGCACACAGTCAGTAGAGAAGACAACTGAATCTCGGGCCTTGATTCATCAGTATCATCTCATACAATATCAGATTTTAGTCCTATAACTTACTACAGCTTACTCTCCAAATTCAACTGAATTCACAAACTTCTCTTGGGCCTCCTCAGGGCACATGCCTTTCCGGGAGCCCAGGACTAGCAGGGATCACAGAGCAGGTGCAAACACCATGGAAGATGACACAAGAGGGACATGCAGATGATGCTGCAGGAACACAAGTGCCAGGATGGAGGGTCAGACAGCCTGATGGGGCCCAGCTCGCATCTTCATGCAAGACTGCCGCTTAACTACCTCATTCCTCCTGGCAGTTTAAGGTCTCCCCTGATTCTGGATACCCAGGATAAAACACACGACAGACACCTGTTTAGAGCAGCTCCATTTCCCCTAAGGCAGTGCAGTAAGCAGAAGGACCGTTTCCAAATATGTCCATGTCCTAATCCCTAGAACCCGTGACTATGTCACCTCACATAATGAAAGGCTCTCTGCATACGATTAAGGTTAACAACCCTGTAATGGGGAGAGGACCCCAGACCTGCAAGGAGGGCCCAATCTATCTACTCACGTGAGTCCTTAAAAGCGAAAGAGGGAAGCAGAAGAGTAGATCAGACAGATGTGACATGAGAAAGACCAGATCCGACATGTTGGCTTTCAAGAGGGAGGAAAGGGGCCCTGGGTGAAGGAACGTGCTGGCCGCTGGAAGCTGAGAATGGCCCTGACTCAGCTTGCAGCCAGGAAGAAAATGTGCATGCTGGTCCTACAGTTACCAGAAACTGAGTTCTGCCAACAACCCAAGCAAGCACGCTTCCCTAGAGCCACCAGAAAGGAACACAGCCTGCCAACAACCGGACTTCCAACCTATAAAACCACAAGATAATAAATTTGCATTGCTCTAAGCCACTGGGTTTGCAGTAAATTTTCCAAAAATATTTATTTATTCATTTGGCTGCTCTGTGTCTTAGTTGTGGTACACAGGATCTTCAGTTGTGGCATGCAGACTCTTAGTTTGGCATGTGGGATCTAATTCCCTGACCAGAGATCGAACCCAAGCCCCATTGGGAGCAGAATCTTAAGTCACTTGGCCACCAGGGAAATTCCAGTTGGTGGTAATTTTTGTGTGTGTGTGTTTATTTATTTTTGTGGTAATTTCTAACAGCGGCAAAAGAGAAACTAAAACAGGTATCAGTACCTGAAAGTTAAGTACTGCTGAAATGACAACCTAAAAATGTGGAAGTATCTTTGGAAGTGGGTGATGGACAGAGGGTGGAAGAATGTTAAGTATGAGGGGAAAAGCTCAGGTGGCTTCGAACAAACCACTGGTAGAAACATGTGCATAAAAGACCAGGAATGGCTCAGAGGAAGTGAGAAGCATTATAGAGAAGAACAGGTACAGTGCAGTTTGGGGAAAAGGCAGAGTACCTGTGAGTCCATTTCAATTAGATAAAGAAAGACCACGTCTTCTCTCTCTACTTTGATAGCTTTATGTAATGGGTACTCGGTCTTGGACTTGATCATTTTGTATAACAACTGAGCACTCATGCTGCTGAAGTCCTCTTTCCGTAAGTCATCCTGTGGATTAAAAAGACAGTGAAAAGCAGAACAGATTCAACGTATCAACAATAATGACTACGTACATTTCTTAGGAAGCACTTGGAAAGTGTCTGGCCCTACTTTAACATTTCCCAACTCATTGAATTCTCACAAAAACCCTGAGGTAGGTACTCTTATTAGGTACCCCATTCCCAGATGATGAAAGTAAAGCAAAAAGAGGCTGATTAACTTGCCCAGGTTCACACAGAGAGTGAACAGCTGAGCGGGGATCTGGAGCCAAGAGCCCACCCCATTCCCCATCCCCCACCCCCACTCCCAGGCGTGGACTCTTCACCACAGCAGCGTGAGCGACACTGACACCCCACAGGACACAGCCACAGGGAGCCCTCTACCTGAGAGCAGATCCTCCCCGCTCAGCCCCACAAAGACGGTAACAGAATTAATCAGAACTTCCACAATTATCAGTTTCTACTGTTGCAGATCTCTAAATCTCTACCTATTTTAGCAGAAAGGTTCCTGTTTCAATTCTTCAAAATCCAGTTAAGACACTTTTTCTCATAGTGTTTCTGAATACCAAACAATTTGCAGAAACTAGGTTATAAAACAGCACTAGCCATGATTTTCTTAAAAGATGCAAAACAGACAACCAAGAACTGCAAAACCTCTTCTTTATGATGAAAGCTACCTAAGGGAGCAGATCTAATTTAACAATGCCCTCCAGACACCGAGAAGGCAGAGAAAGCCCAGAGGGGGCGCTGCTGAGCACACAGGCCTGCTGGCCCCACAGCAGCACCTGCTTGTGAGGCTCGGCCACGGCTCCTGCAGATGGAGGACGAGGGAGGCGTGTGTCCCTTCGTTCCAAGCCTGCTTCTTGGCCTGGGCTAACTTCTGCCCCTCGACTCCGAAATCAGAACTAGGAGGCTTTTAAAGCCAAAAAGTATCTCACAGATCATCTAACGCAACTACTTAGCCTTCAATTTTGTTATAAAAGGCAACAAGGGGCCAGAGAGGTAACTTGCTGTGGAACCAGGTCCCACGCCCTGGTCTCCTGACTTCCAGCAAAGGCGCTTTTTCCCCACACTCCTCAGCCTCACACTCACCCAGTGACTTGCAATAATTTCTGCACAGTAGTTCATCAATGTGCTGGCATTCAGCTCCTCTGCAGTCTGATAGAAGCGAATACAGTTCCTGACGTTCACCAGAGACATCACACCCTTCTCACATCTACGAGAGAGTATCAGTGATCAACAGGATTGTTAGAATCAACACATTCATAAATGAACAAACCAAAGCAACAATCTGTGTACTGGCTGGCCATGTCCAATAACAACAAAGTGTAAGGTTTAAGCAATGCAGCTATGAATAAACTGTAGCTGAATTACTCTAAGTACCAGAATTTCATTACTGTATTGCTCATCTGGTCAGAATCCAAATAATCTTTAAATAAACATGTTAAGCATAGCACCCCAACTGCCTTCAAAGTAACCACATGAAACTCACTGATCATACACACAGGCGATTGTAATGTCAAACATGAAATGCATCAAATTCAGTCCTTCAGTATTTAATTGTATGGGACACACTTGCAGTTCCCACTAGCACAACTCTATCATGCCACAAGTGTGGCTTAGAAATAGCTTCAAATATGAGGCTCCGTGCCTCAAAATGAAAACCTCCTTAAAAGTCTTCCCATATGGTGATCTATATGGTATGTGAATCATAACTCAATAAAGCTGACTTTAGAAAGCCCACTTTAAAAATCTATCATGTACAGAAACAACTGAGTTAAGAGACAAACTACAGAACACCAAGATAGAGAAGAATTGGCTACAATGGTGTCCCACAGAGCCTGGTAACAGTAACAATAATAACAAGATTCTGAGAATCATTAATAAGAGAGCCCCAACTAGGTCAGGGAAGACACAGCTGCACATAGGTCTCTAGTACCACAAAGCAGGCACACATCCTAGACTACAAGATGCAGAACAGGGAAGCCCCAAGTTTCCACTACCCTAGGATTCCCAAAAACCTTGGTGAGCCTCCACAGCACCGGGCCTGGGAGGAAGGAGGCGGTGACATAGTCGTCCTCCCACCTCCCTTGCCTGCACATCTCCCTACAAGTCAAGAGGCCTCATGTGGTCTCAGGGAATACCCCGACACCCCACTGCTGCCTCTGTCTCACAGTGCCCACAAAACCAAGTTCTCTTCACAAGAGAAGGTAGTGATGGACACAAAGTGAATCATCAGGTAAGTAAGAAAGACCAAAGCTGAGGTCCACTGCATTTGAGGGGCCCAACTACACGGGCTCCCTGTGCCCCCCTCTCCTCTGTGAAATAAGGATAATGCTCTCTTTCAGAGGTTCAGAGGATCTATGAGTGTTTTTCAAGATAAAGGAAAACCATGTACAATTTGCACAGTCTGAGGTATGCTCGCTTACTAGTTGAGGTCTTCCTCAAGGAAGATGCATAATTTAATAACTAATATAAAAGAGATTCAGTCCTACTATAAAGAAGAATAACTGGCTAACAGATAACTCCCAACTTTAACAGGTGAGGTTTGAATATCAAGAGGACAGGGGAAGATGGGGGAAGAAAGGAGGAAAGTCACGAGAAAGACCTGAGAAGGAGGAGGAACACATTTTCTAAACCTCACAAATGAGACTCCAGCCAGGAGCAAGAATAACCTTGCAGCCATTTCTCCACCTACCAGTAAATGCACAAACTCATTCAATTCCAAGACCTGTGCTTATGTACTCTGTTTTTAAGCAACATAGCTTGGTGTAAAGCACCTCCCCAGGGCACTTTTAAATCAAATTGGCACCATATCTAAGTAAGTCACTACAATAATGAGCAAGGATGCTCTACTTCTCGGGGCCTCTGCTGTCTGCACACTAGTCTCTCCAAACTCTAGCATGCTGGCTGCAATGGCTGATGCAGTCATTCTGATCCTGGCTGTGAAATCAGAGCATTCCAGGAGAAATGTCCTCTTTTCGGATACGTGAAACTTTTACCACTTTTACACTGACAAATATCCTAATGTCCTAAAACATGGTATGATCTCAGGGAGTACTGACTCATATGCAGAGCACCTCACAAAGCATTTTTACAGACAAATGCTGAGTGTGAAAATGCCATTCTCTTCCTTACTACCACCAAGAGACGCTGCACCAAGACACTCGATGCTTCATGAGGACAGATGTTTTGTTACAACTGGCAACACTTCATTTTCACTAAACTCTGGGATCCCCAGAGTGCCATTCACAATGTGGATAGCCTATAAATAGTCACTGGCATGACTTAAACAACTGAAGAAGATGTAATCATATTTAAAAATTCAGATTCTCAGTTCACATCTTCTCTTTGAAAAGCAGCAAGGCACACTGACTTTTCTCTAAAGGGATTTTTGTTGCTTTTAATACATGGTTTTCATTTTAGAGTATAAAAAAATACAGATGCACAACACAGTGCACCTCATTCTTAAAGTCGAGTGTATGAGTAAGCGGCCCACAAACTCCTGTCCAGTTTTGTGTCATCTGTGCCTCTGAATATAAGGCAGAAAAATTGCTGAAAGGATAAACAATAAAAGGTTAACGGTAGTTAAATCACAGATGATTTACTTTTGTTATTTGTATAATTCTATACTTCCTAAATACCACACACTGAACATGTAGCTAATAATCAGGAGAAAAAAAAATTATTTAAACTGTCAGTTGTTAGCATACACTATTAATTATCTCTTTTTTAAGAGTATTTTCCTGATAATGCTTACACCCAAAACTTCCTTTTCCCTTTTCATCAACCTGGTGACCGCATTCCCAAACCAAGATCCCTACATGATATAAACACCAGCAACACCTGCTTCACATTTAACTGCACACATCCATGTGTCAGAGCCCTTTCACTTACTATTTCAAATGTGTAATTCCTTCTGCCAACAGCAGTGGGCACTCTGTGCTCGTTCAAAAGCCGACATTTGACTCCATGGCTGGGTCTCTTAACAAAGCCTTGACAGATAAACCCACATCCAATAATAAAACACTGAGCATCTGGTAATGTTGATAGTTATGAAGCCTAATCAGTTAATAAACAATAAACACTTTAATTAAAGAATCCATTACACAGATTACAGCTATCTAAACTACTCTGAACTGCAGGGCACTTTTATCAAAGCGATTCAATTTATAAGCAAGAAAATCAATCTGAGAAAGCTCAGGAAATCAGGGCGGGGCCGGGGGGGCAGTGCAGATATCAATCACATTCAATCTAATTAAAATCATGCTCTGATTTCACTCTGAGATGATTCAAAAATTCACCCAAAGAAAGACCTTTACAGTAAAGCTATCCTGGCTAACCTAAGACTATACGTATCTACAAATCCTAGATCTGGTTTGGTTTTTAGGTTATTGGATTTAGGTATTAATATGCCCTCAAGCCCACATCAATCACAGATAATTAGGAGTATCCTGTGTACTGACTCATGTGGGGCACAGTGGGCTATCTCAGGGGAAACAGCCAGCCTCAATGAAAACAGAACAAGCGGCTCTAGGTAGCCAGGTCTCTCTTGACTCTGCTGCTGTGGCTATTTAGTTGCTACGTCATGTCTGACTCTTTGCGACCCCGTGGACTGTAGCCCGCCAGTTTCTCTGTCCATGGGATTTCCCAGGCAAGAATACTGGAGTGGGTTGCTATTTCCTTCTCCAGGGGATCTTCTAGACCCAAGGATCAAACCTGAGTCTCCTGATTGGCAGGTGGATTCTTTACCACTGAACCACCTGGGAAGCCCTCTTGATGCTGAGGGCAACACAACAGAGGGAATGCTATCCCTCCACCCCCCTAGGAGAAACGCCATTCCTCCACACACAGAAACAAGAGATCACTAAGTGATGTAAAAAGCACTCCTTCTAACAAGCTGACTTCCAAGGGCTAAATCACCAACAAAAAATAAGAGCATTTTGTCTGCTATCACCTGGTGAACACTGTTCTCACTGTGTTCTGTAGTTTATAAAGACCAAGTTAGGAGAGCAACAGAGAAAGTGCAATATAAAAAACACAGCAAGCTGTCTCCTTGGAACCTAAAAAGCAGTAACGAATGAAGTGAGATCTCAGAAACACTATGAAATTTACTGAGACAGATTCTCATGTACTAATTTAGTCATTAATGTGTTTCTAACAAGAGAATATGACCTTCTTCCAAGGTCAGAAGAACTTCCAAGCAGGCAGAAAGTAGAAGTGAAAGGAAATGACATAGGAGGGAAAGTTGAGGGGTTGAACACTGGATTATATTATTTCACATTCGCTTCATCAGTTCACACATCTATGTAATCACAGGTAGTAAATCAGTGAAAGAAGAGAGAAGACCCAAAAGCGTCAGCAAAATTTAGCTTACAAGACAACAAAAAGCAAGGGAGACAAAATTCTCTCCCCACTATTGCCTTTAAAAGAACACCTTGCAAAAGTTATTTACATTAGCAGAAGCAGCTGTTTTCCCAGAGCTTGGCATAATTAAAGCTCAGCCACCACCATCTGAGGTGCTTGACTGTATCTGCTGTGACTTGCCTCTCCCTAAGGAGCTGTAGCTGAAACCGATTAGCTAGTTTCATCAGCTCAGTCAGGAACACATCGTCTTCTTTGAACTCCAACTCATCCGTATAGATCCAGCGAAGCATTGTCATTGTCACCTCAGGGTTAGCATCTGGTTAAAGAAAGAAAGCATAAAAACTTTGAAGACAAAACACAGATGACATAGTCAGGCCCTCCCGAGGACCCCTAAAAGCTAAGGCTACAGAGAAAACTGTGGTAGACCCAGCTCAAAGAAATACCACACAGCCATTAAAAAGGGTAATTAAGCATTCTGGGTACCATCTGATTCCAGAAAAGTGTTAAAAGTTTTGCAAGGGGCAGTACATGGGGGAAATGAACCTATTAAAGATGTAAGTCAAATAAGCTGGAGGAAAATATTTTAAATATATGACAAAGAGTTTACATTCTTTTTCTGGGCCTCTGTACCACATCTGTCCAGGCAAACCTTTCACTTTACTGCACTTTACAGGTATTGTGTTTTTTCTCCACAAATTGAAGGGTTATAGCAACCCTATATGGATGTGAGAGTTGGATTGTGAAGAAGGCTGAGCGACAAAGAATTGATGCTTTTGAACTGTGGTGTTGGAGAAGGCTCTTGAGAGTCCCTTGGACTGCAAGGAGATCCAACCAGTCCATTCTGGAGGAGATCAGCCCTGGGATTTCTTTGGAAGGAATGATGCTAAAGCTGAAACTCCAGTACTTTGGCCACCTCATGCGAAGAGTTGACTCATTGGAAAAGACTCTGATGCTGGGAGGGATTGGGGGCAGGAGGAGAAGGGGACGACAGAGGATGAGATGGCTGGATGGCATCACTGACTCGACGGACTGAGTCTGAGTCAACTCCGGGAATTGGTGATGGCCAGGGAGGCCTGGCGTGCTGCGATTCATGGGATCGCAGAGTCGGACACGACTGAGCAACTGAACTGAACTGAACTGAGCAACCCTGTGTTACAAAATACACACTTAATAGGCTGCAATATAGTGTAAGCATAACATTCATATGTACTGGGAAAACAAAAAATTCACATGTCACACTATTACGAGTTTTGCTCTTTACGGCTGTGGACTGGAATTAAACCCAAAATCTCTCCGAGGTCTGTCCATATACCACAACTCGGTTCATTCAGCCTTATGTTGGGAAGATAACTTATTCCTAACAATGAGGGCATCACAACACCACCACTGTCAAACATCTTCTCTGTGGTGGTTTCTTTAATTTTATTTTAAAATTTCACTTGGTTTCCTTTAATAACCCTACCCAAATTGTCCAAACCAACGAACTCGTATGATGAATAAACCCAAATCTGAACAGTTTTTAAAAACAGTTTCTAAAAAATGACATCAGCAGAGATGCCCTATAACCCTCAAAATTTCAAATAAAGATTTGAATAAAAATCTTCAAATAAGATTCAAGTGATTACCAAACTTTCCCACTCCTGCCGTGATTCATCCCTTAATCTCCAAACAATAAACTGAGAAGTGATCCACTCTGAGTCTCATACTAAGCAGTGGGCAGAGAACAATGCATCAGGAGGAGGTTAGGTGCTTCTGTGTCAGTCAGTTCAGTCGCTCAGTCGTGTCTGACTCTGCGACCCCAGAGACTGCAGCACGCCAGGCCTCCCTGTCCATCACCAATTCCCAGAGCTTACGCAAATTCGTGTCCGTTGAGTCAGTGATGCCATCCAACCATCTCATCCTCTGTCATCCCCTTTTCCTCCCGCCTTCAATCTTTCCCAGCATCAGAGTCTTTTCCAATGAGTCAGTTCTTCGCATTAGGTGGCCAAAGTATTGCAGTTTCAGCATCAGCATCAGTCCTTCCAATGAATATTCAGGACTGATTTCCTTAGGATGGACTGGTTGGATCTCCCTGCAGTCCAAGGGACTCTCAAGAGTCTTCTCCAATACCACAGTTCCAAAGCATCAGTTCTTTGGTGCTCAGCTTTCTTCATAGTCCAACTCTCACAGCCATACATGACTATTGGAAAAACCATAGCCTTGACTAGATGGACCTTTGTTGGCAAAGTAATGTCTCTGATTTTTAATATGCTGTCTAGGTTGATCATAGCTTTCCTTCCAAGGAGCAACCGTCTTTTAATTTCATGGCTGCAGTCATCAACTGCATTGATTTTGGAGCCCCTAAAATAAAGCCTGTCCCTGTTTTCATTGTTTCCACATCTCTTTGCCATGAAATGATGGGACTGGAAGCCATGATCCTAGTTTTCTGAATGTTGAGTTTTAAGCCAACTTTTTCACTCTCCTCTTTCAATTTCATCAAGAGGCTCTTTAGTTTTTCTTCACTTTCTGCCATAAGGGTGGTGTCATCTGCATATCTGAGGTGACTGATATTCCTCCCAGCAATCTTGATTTCAGCTTGTACTTCATCCAGCCCAGCATTTTGTATGATGTATTCTGCATATAAGTTAAATAAGCAGGGTGACAATATGCAGCCTTGACGTACCCCTTTCCCGATTGGAACCAGTCTGTTGTTCCATGTCCAGTTCTAACTGTTGCTTCCTGACCTGCATACAGATTTCTCAGGAGGCAGGTCAGGTGGTCTGGTGCTCCCATCTCTTGAAGAATTTTCCACAGTTTGTTGTGATCCACACAGTCAAAGGCTTTAGCATAGTCAATAAAGCAGAAGTAAATGTTTTTCTGGAACTCTCTTGCTTTTTCCATGATCCAATGGATGTTGGCAATTTGATCTCTGGTTCCTCTGCCTCTTCTAAATCCAGCTTGAACATCTGGAAGTTCACGGTTCACGTACTGTTGAAGCCTGGCTTGGAGAATTTTGAGCATTACTTTGCTAGTGTGTAAGAAGAGTGCAATTGTGCAGTAGTTTGAACATTCTTTGGTGTTGCCTTTCTTTGGGATTGGAATGAAAACTGACCTTTTTTCCAGTCTTGTGGCCACTGCTGAGTTTTCCAAATTTGCTGGCATATTGAGTGCAGCACTTTCACAGCATTATCTTTTAGGATTTGAAATAGCTCAACTGGAATTACATCACCTCCACTAGCTTTGTTCGTAGTGATGCTTCCTCAGGCCCACTTGACTTTGCATTCCAGGATGTCTGGCTCTAGGTGAGTGATCACACCATCGTGGTTATCTGGGTCATGAGGATATCTGTTGTATAGTTCTTCTGTGTATTCTTGCCAACTCTTCTTAATATCTTCTGCTTCTGTTAGGTCCATACCTTTCCTGTCCTTTATTGTGCCCATCTGTGCTTCTGTGTATCTTCTGGCAAATGATGGCAGTCTACCTGCCCCCAATCTATTAAGCAAGTGGCCATAAAAGTCAGATGACCCAATAAACCAGAAACTACTTTTAAAAGGAGTAGACTCTGAGAAGTGAAACCAGCTGGCATTCATCCTGCCTGTGGTATCTGCTGCTAGAAGCCATCACCCCTTCACCAGGCCCAGGACACAAGCTGGTAAAAATCCATGACTGTGAGGATGAAAAGTCACACCCAACCTTTCAACTTCACTGTGGTCCAAGATGCATGTAGTCATGCTTTGGATAACTTGGAATTTTCTATGCGACCTAGTTTTTTTGTTTGTGTGTTTGACTGACTTTAAATAAATGGTTTTGCAAAACATTTGGAAAGAATGGGAATAAACTCATCCTTTTACAATTAACCAACCATTAAATGAAGCATACTGAGAAAATTAACTTTGTTACTTAAATCCGCAATCTGTGAAAACTCAGAAAGAGGACTTCTCTGGTGGCACACTGGATAGGAATCCGCATGCCAAAGTAGGGGACACAGGTTCGATCCCTGGTTGGGGAACAAAGATCCCATATGCCAAGGAGCAACTAAGTCCATTGCCACGTTTTTCATCATACAACTAAGAGCCAACATAGCAAATAAATATAGTAAAACAAAGCAAACCTGAGAAAGGTGTTCTGAATCTCCTACTATGACTCTGGTTTGTCCTCTAGTTTCCAACTATTTTTTATCTACCTTACATAAGTTTTTCACTCGTAAAATTTCAAAATCATTAGAGACTATACTTTTTGTTGTTGTTCTGTGCTTCAGGACTTGTGGGGTCTTTGTTCGCCAACTAGGGCCCCAGCAGCGAAAGCACCAAGGCCTAACCACTAGACCATCCCCACAGATTGCGTCTTTCATCAGTGAAAACATCCTCTTCGGTTGGTTTAAGGATGTACCCTTAAATATAACTTCTTAGAAATAAAAATAAACCCCATATCGTACTTCTAAATAATCCCAGTGTCAAAAAACAACGGAGGGTCTAGTTCTGTTATGGGAGTGTGACAACCCAAACTATTTTAACTGATTACAACTAAAAACTGTCAACAGAGGGCCAAAAGCAACTACTAGAGGATTCCGAGAGTCAACAAAAGCACCTGAATTGCTCTGGGAGGCACCCCTTGAAGCAATTGCACTGTATCAGATTCTCGAGTATTTTTTTCCTCTTTATGGCTTTGCCCTGAGGGCAGATCTGTCCAGGAGGAACACTGCTGTCCTGACCATAAGGATGCCTAAAATTCCAATAAGAACACCATCTTTCTGGCCAGATGAACCAGAAGATGAGGCCTAAAGAGCAGTGAAGGGTAAGGGGAGAATTCCAGAGAAAAGAGAGAAGGACATTTCCTAATTCTGTGTACGAAGCCACACAGGCCTCAGCCTTGCCTCTGAACCGTTGATGGATGGAACAGTCCTAGCCTAGCTTTAAAAATTGAAGTGAGGGGGCTTCCCTGGTGGCTCAGTGGTAAAGAATCTGCCTGCCAATGCAGGAGACACAGGTTCGATCCCTGGTCCCAGAAGGTCCCACATACCATGGAGCAACTGAGCCTGTGTGTCACAACTATTGAGCCTGTGCTCTGGAGCCTGGGAGCCACAACTCCTGAGCCCATGTGCTGAAACTGCTGAGGCCGTGTGCCCTAGAGCCCGAGCTCTGCAACGAGAAGTGGCTTCTAGAGACTAGAAGACTAGAGACTGGCCCCCTTTCACCACAGCTAGAGAAAAGCCCACACAGCAATGAAGACCCAGGACAGCCAAAAATAAATAAAACTGCCATAAAAAAAAACCCAAAAAACTGAAGTGATATTTGAACCACTATCCACAGAAGGTGAAACAGAACCTGTGATTTGCACCTAAAGGGATTCAGCATTTTCCAGAGAATGGCACACAGGACCAGAGTCGACTCAGCATAATGGCAATGTCCAGGACACAATCTAAAATCATCTGTTACGGAAAAAATCTGGAAAATATGACCATTTTTCAAGGGAAAGGACAACCAAAATATGCTAACTTCAAGATGACCCAGATATTGAACTTATCAAAGAACCGAAAACATTGAATATAACTATGCTCCAGAAGGTAAAGGAAAATACACCTGAAATTAAAAGACAAAAATGCTCAGCATATAAACTGTAACAAAGAACAAACACAAATTATAGAAATGAAAAATACAATATATGGAATAAAAACTTACTCAGTGGGCTCAAGAGCAGGCTCAAGTGCAAAAAGTCAGTAAACTTGAAGATAGATTAATAGAATTTATCCTATCTGAAGAAGAGACCAAAAAAAAAAAAAAAAGGTCAGGAGGAAAAACAGAAACAAAAAAGCCTCAGACACACCCAAACAGACCTGCTGGATCGGAACAAAGGGTCCAGTATGTGTGTGACTGGGGTCTCGGAAGGAAAGAAGAGACCAACGAAGAGAAGGATTTAAGAAATGATGGTCAACAGCTTTCTGAATATGGTGACAGACCTAAATCTTTATAGATTCAACATTAGAGCACCTCAAACCTCTAGCAAAACAAACCAAACCACAGTAAACAACCAGTACGAGTGAGTATGTGGTGAAACTGGAACCCTAGTGCACTGCTGGGGAACATGCAAAATGGTGCAGACCCTATGGAAAACAGCTTCTCAAAAATAGAAATTCTATGTGACCCAGCAATTCCAGTTCTGGTATACTCGAACAGAAAGCAGGATCTTAGCATAACCAGAGATTAGAGGGAAAAACACAAAAGCCATGTTAGGATGGAGTAAGGGGACATGACCACAGATAAAACAGATCACTTGAAGCTCTAAGATAATCTCAGGGTCGGGGGCAGATCTCAGCTGTTAGCAGGAGGCCACAAGGCCATCTGAGTGTCCTCATGACACATCAGCTAACCTGTCCCAAAGTGCGCAATCCACAAGGCAGGGCAAGGAAGAAGTCTCTGAAGTAACACGTTATTATTTACAAGCTCAGTCGGCCTGTACCTAAGAGGAGGGGAATCAGGATCCACCCGGGAAGGGAGGAATATCAGATAATTCATGGACACATCTTAAACTACCATGGATATCAACAAAATACTGAAACCAAACAAGCTAGAACCAGGAGTTCTCACACGATCTAACAGATATTGCTGAATTTCTCTTGAAAACGTGAACTACCACTGTCCTGTGAGTTTGCTTGAGCACCTGGGTGTGCCTGAGCACAGAGTCTGGGACCCTACGCTCCTTTCACAACACAGGGCGACCTCCCAGGTCCGTGTTCAGTGTGCAGTTTTCCTGACTGGACTGAAAAGGAAGGATGATGCTTTCTGGTTTCGGAACGGCTTGACAGGACCCAGAACACATTCCAGGAAAGCTGAATGACTCACCATAAACACTCATGCCAGGGAACCATAAGATCTCTGCTGGAGGAGGCATGCAAGAAACTTTAGCTTCACAGCAGCTATTCTATGGCACTGGAACTGCTCAGTGTCAGCTGCTACTGCTGAAGTGACAGAGAGAGGCTATAAACAAACCACCGAGCCTGAAGCAGACTGCTTTACTTCCCAAAGAAGTAAATATCGTGCATCAAGATTTGCTGTACCGTGTCGCGCTAACGTTTATATCCTTTCTCTTCCCAGCTGATCAGTCAATAATTTTATAAATGTATCTTTATATATAAAATAATCAAGAAATACAAAGCTAATTCATACATTTTAAAGCTTTACATTTTGAAACAATGTGAGACTTATAGAACAGGTGTAGAGTTCCCATGTACCTTCCACTAATATCCTCCCCTAATATCAGCACCTTGCATAACCAGGGCACAATGATTACAACCAAGTGGTTAGGACTGATACAATACTATTAACCAATTACAGACCTTTACAAACTTTGCCAATTATCCCAATAATGTCCTTTTATGGTCCAGAATCCAATTGAGGGTTCCACCTTGAATTTTATTATTTATTATCATATCTCCTAAATCTCCTCCAAAATGAAACAATTTCTAAGTCTTATCTTTCATGACCTTGCCAGTAATTCTGTGGAATGTTCCTCAACTTGGGTTAACCTGATGGTTTCTCACAATTAGATTGAGGTCATGCATTTCTGGCAAGAATCTTACAGAAGTGACTGTGACTTTGTTACTGGGTCAGATCAAGCACACATTTTACTTTTTTGAACAAGGTATGATTTAAGAAAATTTTCATTGTGTCCAAATACCTTTTATTATTATTTTTTTTTCCCAAATACCTTTTAAATACTTGGTATATAATGCCTATTTTATATTTCTCAACATGGGCTAAAATTCTTAAAACAATTAACAGAATTAAAGTTGTGCTGGGACTTCCTTGGTAGTCCAGTGGCTAAGACTCTGTGCTCCCAATGCAAGGGGCATGGTTTGGATCCCGGTCAGGGAACCAGATCCCACATGCTACATACAACTATAGATCCTGTAGGCCGTAACTAAGACCTGGTACAATAAGGTAAACAAATTAATCAATTTAAAAAATTAAGTTGTGCTTATTTTGAATTTTAAGAAATACCAATTACAAAAGAATTTCAAACGAAAATGTGAGTCTTAGGATGTCAATCTAAGAATGTAAGTACCATACAAACAGGAATTTAACTTTATTCACTGCTATATCCCTAGTACCTTGCAAAGTGCCTGCCACTGAGCATTTGTGATATTAATGGAATAATTTTGAAGAAACAGAACACCAGTAGATCCATAAGATGATTTCCCCACAAGTGGGGAGAAGGTTCAACATTTAAAACACAGCTTTTACCCATTTATACACTTGTTTACAAGAGCCTGTTTCCAACCTCCCTCAGCTGCGGGCAGCCATGGGCAGCAGTGCTTCCAGGTGTCGTGTAACACACAGGCTTTTTTGGTAGTTTCAGCTGCTGTGAGCCCAAATTTAGGCAATCACACCTATGTCCATCCAGGCAACTCAGCAGGACTCTGGGCAAGACACACAAACCTGAACAGGTCCACAGGCGCCACCATCTCCTTGGAGCCCTTCAAGTGAAGTGGAAGGCACTCAGCCATGCCCAACTCTTTGTGACCCCATAGGTTATACAGTCCATGGAATTCTCCAGGCCAGAACACTGGAGTGGGTAGCCTTTCCCTTCTCCAGGGGATCTTTCCAACTCAGGGATCAAACCCAAATCTCCTGCATTGCAGGCTGATTCTTTACCAGCTGAGCCACAAGGGAAGCCCAAGAATACTGGAGTGGGTAGCGTATCCCTTCTCCAGGGGATCTTCCTGACCTGGGAATCAAACCAGGGTCTCCTGCACTGCAGGTGTATTCTTTACCAACTGAGCTATCAGGGAAGCCTTGGAACCCTTCAAAGATAAACTTTATAAAGGAAAGTAAAGATGCCATAAGTTCTACCACAGATATCTTAGTAGGTGCCTGATTTACCAAAGCCACCAAAAATTCTGACTCTGCAGCTGCTCATTTCTCAAAGCAAACCTTACAGCAGGGATCAAACCACGGCGACGAATTTTTTGAACAAAGACGTAATTCAGCAGACTTTTCATACAGCCAATCACTTCTGCAAGTAACTCATATCTTAATGCGTGGGTATGCTCCTTACCATATGGTATCAGTCTTTTGATTTTTTAAAAATATGAAAGTATAACACATTTCAGAGAAGGCAATGGCACCCCACTCCAGTACTCTTGCCTGGAAAATCCCATAGACAGAGGAGCCTGGTAGGCTGCAGTCCATGGGGTCTCGAAGAGTCAGACATGAATGAGCGACTTCACTTTCACTTTTCACTTTCATGCATCGGAGAAGGAAGTGGCAACCCACTCCAGTGTTCTTGCCTGGAGAATCCCAGGGACGGGGGAGCCTGGTGGGCTGCCGCCTATGGGGTCACACAGAGTCGGACATGACTGAAGTGACTTAGCAGCAGCAGCAGCATAACACATTTACAGGAGACTTGTAATTCTCTTGATTATTAACATCAGAATTAAACTTTAAATTTGCTCTTTTGTAACAGCAGTTAGGCAAATACTAAGTGAAAATGCAATTTTGAAGTGAACTTTTGAAAATGATGTTTTTAAGTTTACTTAACCACCGTATTTACCCAAATTCTACAAAATATATGTGCCACAAAAACAGTAACATTAAACAGTTAAAGCACTTAAATTCTGAAGACAGCTGGTCATCCTTTGATTTTAAAGAATGAATATTCTTATTTTTTGCAGTAACTGTTACTTCTGAATTCAGTTCTTACAGACCAGGAAAAGTATTTTGGCAGCTAGAGTTAAATTTTAACCAGCTGAACAGCAGCAGGACTTTCTCTTAGTGGAAACAAATTTTTTTTCTACATGTGCTCTCATATTTATAACATACTACTATATGAAAAGTTATGTGGAGAGATATTCTTATTTTATAAATTATAGTAAGAATACTGTAGTTCCTCAAATATTTATGATTTTTTAGCCAGATATTTAACAGAAGTGTCCACAAAGTACTACCTAATGACTCACTATTTAACTAGTTTATGGTCACCAGCAATTCGTAAGAGAAGCATTCTACTTCCACTAAGCCACAAATACTTCAAAGTGACACATCACAACTTCTGCCAAGTGCTCGTGTGCCGGGAGTTTTGAGTCCCCAGCCGGTCAGAGGCTCACCTGACAGGTCCAGCTCCTCGGTGGAAGACAAACTGGCCAGACTCCAGCTGTCACTGCGGGCCGCCAGGACAAACTTGTGGGCATTGATGTGCCTGCTCCCAACCTTTATCTTCAAGTCACTGAGGAAGAAAAATACCCACAGGTATAAAAAGAAAAAATATCATTATAACTAGGTATAGCTGGAATTCACAGCCAATCAGTATGTGAGTACTGACTGACCAACATACATCTGTGAAAGAAAAAAAAAAAATCACAGCAAAAGTATATCTCTATGCTAGCACTGATGGGTCATATTTATAATGCATTGCTAGACATGTTTCCTATTTCTAACTTCTAGCTTTTAGTTCACATGGGATGCTCTGCTTTCAAAGACATTCCCT
This sequence comes from Bos javanicus, assembly GCF_032452875.1. Lineage (NCBI taxonomy): Eukaryota > Metazoa > Chordata > Mammalia > Artiodactyla > Bovidae > Bos > Bos javanicus. Next base: position 26,158,932 of record NC_083886.1, read on the forward strand.
AACGTCACCCCCATGATGGTGCAGCCTACAAGTTACAAAGGATGACTAATATTCATATAAAGAGTAGAAGAGGTTTTATGTAGCAAAAATCAAGATAAATCATCAGGGAGAAATAGACTGAAAGACTAAAGACTGTGATAAGAGCTCTCAGCCTAGCATGCTATGATGCTCCACACCGTATTAATGCTTAAGCAAGGTTAATCCAAGAACTATAAATAAATTACTTTGATAAAACAATCAAGAATATGAAATATGAAACCCAATATCTGGACTCCTGTTCTCATCAGAAACACTCAGACCTACTATTGGCCATTTTTTAACTCAACCATTTATAAAGAAAAGGGGTGAGGTATCTTTTCTTCAAACATGTTTCCATATATATGACATACCATTATATGAAAAGAGCTTTCCAAATAGTTATTCATACTTAACTCTGAAATGTCAGATGTCAAGGTAGGAGAGCATCTGGGCAGTTAACAAACACCTAAGGATGACCCACTAGGCTGGCAGAAGCATGTGCCATATGGCTAACTGGCAGCAACCCACAGTCACACATCGTCATCTCCTTGCTTGTATTTGTGGGGCTTTTTACTTGCATATTTCCCTTGAAAATAACTTGTTAGGTCGGAAAGCCTTTAGAAACTAAATACTTAAAAACTATTATGTACAAGAAAAGGAAGAAGAAAAAAAATTTTACACGAATTAACTCATGCACTTAAAAGGAGACAAACAAGAATATGGTTTCAATACGATGCTTGATGCAGACACATTTCGCCCCACAAAAGCAATCTCTAGAACATACATTATGTGAGCATATCAACAATTCCAGTTCTATTAAAGAACTAACCAAGCTGCAACGAATTATCTTAGATTAAAAGAACAGGGTATTTATTAATACTGTTAACACAGAACATTATTCACAAAGAACAGAATTGACATTCTATTTAAAGCAGAACATAAAACTGTCTCATATCATATCCTGTGATAAAGTTAAAAAAATATAATGAAAACAAAGCACGAATAACTTTTAAACTCTGAATGTATTTACAAAGTATTACATTCTAAGAACATAAATGAACAGTCACTGCTTACTATTTCTACTACGCATCTTGAGTTTAGCCACAAAATTATAAAAATGAATGTTTCTATAAAATTCCTACTATTATTCATGAATGTCAAGTCAAAGTTTTTTCTTTTATAGTCTAATATGGGAAACCTGTATGCAGGTCAGGAAGCAACAGTTAGAACTGGACACGGAACAACAGACTGGTTCCAAATAGGAAAAGGAGTACGTCAAGGCTGTATATTGTCACCCTGCTTATTTAACTTATATGCAGAGTACATCACGAGAAACGCTGTGCTGGAAGAAGCACAAGCTGGAATCAAGATTGCTGGGAAAAATATCAATAACCTCAGATATGCAGATGACACCACCCTTATAGCAAAAAGTGAAGAGGAACTAAAAAGCCTCTTGATGAAAGTGAAAAAGGAGAGTGAAAAAGTTGGCTTAAAGCTCAACATTCAGAAAATGAAGATCATGGCATCTGGCCCCATCACTTCATGGGAAATAGATGGGGAAACAGTGGAAACAGTGTCAGACTTTATTTTGGGGGGCTCCAAAATCACTGCAGATGGTGACTGCAGCCATGAAATTAAAAGACGCTTACTCCTTGGAAGAAAATATATGACCAACCTAGATAGCATATTGAAAAGCAGAGACATTACTTTGCTAACAAAGGTCCGTCTAGTCAAGGCCATGGTTTTTCCAGTAGCCATGTATGGATGTGAGAATTGGACTGTGAAGAAAGCTGAGCGCCGAAGAATTGATGCTTTTGAACTGTGGTGTTGGAGAAGACTCTTGAGAGTCCCTTGGACTGCAAGGAGATCCAACCAGTCCATTCTGAAGATCAGCCCTGGGATTTCTTTGGAAGGAATGATGTTAAAGCTGAAACTCCAGTACTTTGGCCACCTCACGCGAAGAGTGACTCATTGGAAAAGACTCTGATGCTGGGAGGGATTGGGGGCAGGAGGAGAAGGGGATGACAGAGGATGAGATGGCTAGATGGCATCACTGACTTGATGGACGTGAGTCTGAGTCAACTCCAGGAGTTGGTGATGGACAGGGAGGCCTGGCGTGCTGCGATTCATGGGGTCGCAAAGAGTCGGACATGACTGTGCGACTGAACTGAACTGATCCCAAAGAGATGGAGAAGGAAATGGCAACCCACTCCAGTACTGCCGCCTGGGAAATCCCATGGTCAGAGAGGAGACTGGTGAGCTACAGTCCATGGGGGTCACAAAAGTCAGACACTAAACAATCCCAAAGAGAAATAAATATAAGAATTTCACTAATAATCTCTAATAGTGATAATTTTTAAAAATATAATTCAAAAATGGAAACTTGGGACAGGTCAAGTCTTTGAAGACTATACATAAACAACTGGGAGGCTAGCAATTTTTTAAAGTTTTTCATTCTAGTCATTTAAAGGCATTTCCTTTTAAAATATGGATACAAGGATGTTGTCACTGAAGAGGAAGCATAAAGAAAGAGCTTCTTGCTAGAGTGTCTTAAGCACTCAGACAGGAAAAATTATGTTTGGTTGTAAACAACTACAAAGCAACTAACACTTTCACTTTCAACCATCATTTTTAAGTATCTTATGGGACAAAAGCCTTCCCCTGAACTTTAGCTAAGAAGTGCACCAATTTCTTCCACATTGCTCAATTTAAAAATTTAACACTAACTCTCCAATTACTCTACTAAAATGTACATAAAAACACTATTTAAACTCTTCAACAAAACACACGTTCATGGGACAAAAGGTTTTTTTTTTATCCCTTATCTTGGTAAAAGAGAATCTGCTTTAGAAATTTATATTCTACTTTCAGTTATTCCATGCAAAAGCTCAGTCCTCTTCAAAGTCTCCATTCCCCATCTGATCACTGGTTGTAGATAACAAAGGTATTTGGCCTTTTGATAAAAGGACAGGTTTTAGAAGCGGAAGAGAGACCCACCAGAACCCTGGGACCACACCACAGCTGACCAGGTAAAAAGTTGCCAGAAGAGGAAACTGCCCAGTCTCATTCCCACTGTCTCCTAGAAAGACTACAGTGTAAGAATGCAGTCAACTGTTACGTAATAGGAAAGTAAACGGTGGGAATTCTAACGGGAAAGAGTCCTGGACAGTGAGAGAGCTGTGTCGGCGTCCTGGAGCCAGTGAGAACAAAGTTTTCACTTATCCATGGGAAAAAGAGGAGAAGGAAAAAAACAGAGAGAGAGAGTGACCTATATTTTACAAGTAGCTGCATCCATTAGATTTAAAGAAAGGGTCCTTTACTCAGAGTGTGTAATTCCCATTTCTCGGTATTCAATTTTTCTTTTCTTTTAGAAATGATTAAGATGGTAGATGGCAGTTCTGGATTTTGATCGATTTTAATGTCTTATTTCCCAATTTTACTAAATCATCTATTCCAATCTTGCCTCTCTAGTAGGCAAATCCTGCTAGGCACATTCATGTCCATGTTTCTTTTCCACAACTGCAGCCATCATCCCAGTTCAGTCCTTCATCACTTCTGGCCTGATTCTGCTCTTGTTCTCTTTATAATTTTGCCTACATGATGTTACCAGGCTAATCTGCCTGAAACACTACTTTATGACATTCCTGTAAATTTGAAAACCCTATTTCACACTTCCTAAAGGATCAAGTCCAATTTCCTCACCTTGGCATCCCAATAAAACCCACCCTACCCTTCCCACCACTCCAGTGCTCCTCTGCATGGGTATGTACCCTACAGTGGGCCCCCTCCTCTAAATCCTCCACACATTCCCATCTGTGAGTCTGTTCTCAGCCAGTCCCTCTACTAGTGACATTACTGTCTTTACTAAATCGTACTCAGCCTTTAACATTTACCATAAAACTCACTCAAAACAGTAGCTTAAAAACTGAGCACTTACTATATGCCAGACAGTGTTTTTCTAAGTGCTCAAACAGTATTTATTAATTTAATCCACACAATAACTCTAGCTCAGTTCAGAAGCTCAGTCGTGTCTGACTGTGTGACCCCACGGACTGCAGCATACCAGGCCTCCCTGACCATCAGCAACTCCTGGAGTTTACTCATGTTCTTTGAGGTCAGTGATGCCATCCAAACATCTAATCTCAATAACCCTGAGGTAAATAGTATTCTTATCCCCATTTTACAGATGAGGAGCCTGAGGCACATCATACAGTTCCAGGTCACATAGCCAGTAAGTGGCCAGCTGAACTGTGTGACCCCAAAGTCCACCCTCAACCATCATGCTACACCAACCAGTAGCTCCAAGATGACTTATTTGACCAGCCCAAGAGAAAATGAATTCCTCCCCTGAATCCCTGAACTTGCAAGCTAATTCCTAATCTGTACCAGGGATGCAATCACCAGGACATACATACTCTGTGCTGAAGACCAGCAGAAAGCAAGAGAGAAAGCCAAAGGGTCTGCTTCTCCAAACTGGCCCCGTGCCAGAAGCTCACCTATACTGCTCCTGCTCGTAGAGGTCGGCCACGATCGTCAGCAGGCGGCTGATGAAGGACTCACTGCTGCTTTCTTTCTTTGCTTGTGCAGCTAAAAGAGTGCATCTCTTCTCTGTCTCTGCCAATTTCTTCTGCAGCTTGACATACTCTTGTCGGAGAAGCATCAAGTGCTTCTCCAACTTGGCCACCTCCTCTGCAAGGGAGACAAAGAATCAAGTTTACCACGCTAGGTGTAAACAGACAGCAATCACTCATCCCTCATCCCACAGCTAGGATGGGATTACCAAAACGACCACAGCTGATGCTTGAACAACACGGGTTTGAACTGCCTGGGTTTACTTACACACGGATATTTTCCAGTAGTAAATACTATACAGCAGGGGCCCCCAAGCAACTCCATCTGAGGTGGAGCTGATGTAATAATAATAGAAATAAAGTGCACAATAAATGTAATGCTCTTGAATCATCTGGAAACCCTCCTCCACCCCTCAGTCCATGGAGAAGCTGTTTTCCTTTGAAACTGGTCCCTGGTGCCAAAAAAGGTTGGGGACGGCTGCAACACCATCTGCAGTTGGTTGACTCCAAAGATCTGGAAGAATCAAGGTCACGGAGGGCTCTAAGTTACATGTGGATTTTCCACTCTGCCGGAAGGTAAGGCAGAGTTCCTAGCCACTGATATTGTTCAAGGGTCAACCGTAGTCACATGATGTTCCTACTATTTCTTACTGATACTCCTACAAGACCAAGAATGGTGTTGTTCAGGGTGCCATCACGTTGCAGGGATTTCTTCTCCATTTCCCTGAAGATCAGTTTTCAAACCGCTAGTAGGAACTAGTAAATTCTACATGTCACATGCTGTTTTACAAGTTTTCTGTGAATCTCACAGGGACCCCGTGGGGCAGGTACTATTATGACTAGCCACTTTACAGAGGAGGGCACTGGGGTACAGAGAGGCTAAGAATTTGTCCAAGGCCACGAAGCTGGCGAGACGTGTGGGGCTAGGACAACAGCCCAGGCATTCAGTGCCTATCCGCCACTATCCCACACTACCTGATACCTGCCCTCCCTCGGGAAGGCTCAGGGCAGTCAATAACCAGATGGAAGCAGGTCATATCCCACAGGTGTGCTGGGGCAGATTCTAAAGGTTGAAAACCACTGTTTTTGACTCATTCAAAATTTACCAAGTATCTGTGAGGGGCCTGATAGTACAGTACTTAAGCAAAATCAGACATGTCTTTCCTCCGAGCTTTTAGTTACTGGGGAAGTAAACGTTTATAATTATAACAACTGCAACAACTAAATGAAAAGCTACAACTCAGATCAGTACTATAAAGAACAGAGCTTTGAGAACCTATAATAAAGAAATTTTTGTGTGTGTGTGTGTTCAGAAGTGAGTTTCCTGTTGTTGGTCTTTGCCAATCCCATTCAAAACCTATTTTCACAAACATACATTCTTCTTTTTTTTTTATTTTATTTTTAAACTTTACAATATTGTATTAGTTTTGCCAAATATCGAAATGAATCCGCCACAGGTATACATGTGTTCCCCATCCTGAACCCTCCTCCCTCCTCCCTCCCCATACCATCCCTCTGGGTCATCCCAGTGCACCAGAGAAATTTAACTTAGGACATTAGGGAAGGCTTCTCTGAGGAAGCAAAGTCCAGAAACTTCTCTCTTACCTGCAGTCTTGGTGGGGATTCAGGCAATCATGAATATCACATCCATGGAACTACAGTGCTGCTGTGGTCATCCTCTGGGCCACAGAACATTCACTCCTCTACTCCCCACCACAGAAACCCCAAATCTGGACACAGCCCTCAGGGCCATCTCCTACCTTCTCCGACAACGTCTTGAGAAAACTGAGCAACTGCCAACAATCCCCACTGTACCAAAAGCTACTCCCGTCTACCCCCTGCCTTCTCAGAGACTGCAGCTCCCTCCTACGCAAGCTTACGCACTCCACCTCTGCTCCAAACCCTTCACTCTCCCCAGGTCCTTTGCTTTATCATCAACCGCCCCAGCTCCAGCAACTTCAATCTCTTTCAGCTGGAACCCTCTCATCAGCACAAACACCAGCCTAGGTCTCTATCAACAGTAAAATAAAACTCTCCTTTCACACATCTGACCACCTCTGCCCTTCCATCTCTAGCTACCACACACATCTCCTCACACACTATCACCCTGCCATTCCCTCCCTCTGTCCCCACTACCCCCTTGAAGCCCCTCTCAATGATGACCTTCTAATTGCCAAATCTAAGACACTTGCCAGTGGTACTCCTCTCAGCACAGGACACTGCTGTCCATCCTGCTTTTTTCTTCTTTCAACCACCACCATGCCACCTTCTCTCCAATTCTGGTGCTCTGTCACTTCCACATGCTTCTCTGCACATCCCTCCAAACCCTCCACCACTGATATTCCCCAGGAGGTCTACCCCTGGCCTTCTCAACTGTGCCATCTTCCAAGGCAGCTATATCAGATCCTTGGTCTGTGGTTAAAACCAAAATCTAGCACCAGTGATCCGTAGACCCTTCTCTCTATGCAGATCTCTCTTCTTAGCTTCAAGCAAATTGCTTTTTGTATGGTCCCTGTATTAATAAATGACACACCATCTCTCCCAGTTACCTGCAGAAGAGATGTGGGAGTCATCTTGGATGTCTCCCACTCACTCGTATGGCTCCAACCCTATGCCAGTTCAAAAAGAGATGTTTCCATTCAAAAAACAGGAATAAGTGGTACATGAGAGTGAAGTTATTATGCAACTATTACTGTTTTCAAAGAAATATGTAATACTAAATACGCACATTCAAATTATAGTAACAAAAAATGAGGCTGTGAAGCTAAATATATTTTATAATTTCAATTTTATTATAAACATTCAAATATATGAGGAACAGAACGACAAATACCACAAAATATCAGATTTGTTTTCTTCTTTGCACTTTCTTGCACATTTCAGGTATTCTATAACAAACATGTTCTGCTTTCATAGTTCAGAGAAGGCAATGGCACCCCACTCCAGTACGCTTGCCTGGAAAATCCCATGGACGGAGGAGCCTGGTAGGCTGCAGTCCATGGGGTTGCGAACAGCCAGACACGACTGAGCGACTTCACTTTCACTTTTCACTTTCATGCATTGGAGAAGGAAATGGCAACCCACTCGTGTTCTAGCCTGGAGAATCCCAGGGACGGGGGAACCTAGTGGGCCACTGTCTATGGGGTCGCACAGAGTCGGACACGACTGAACCAAGAGCAGCAGCAGCAGCTGCTTTCATAGTTATGAAAAAGTATTTAAAGAGAAACTTGTTTAAATACTTAAATATTAATAGTCTTATCTTCATACATACAAGAGGGAACTTCTTTCTCCTTATGTAGATCTACATTAAATATAAACTAGATATTATCTCAGGTGTAAATCAGCATTCCTGGGCTAACAAAGTAGAAGGCACCTGCAAGATGAAAATTTGCTTATAGCTGCTGATCACTGTGCTTATGAGTTATGTATCAGATGAGAATGTCTATATTTTTTTTTCAAAATACTGCAATTTATTTAGCCTACTAATTTTTATGCCAAATATTGCTTAAAAAAAAAAAACCCACTGGCTAAAAGAAAATAGTATTTACAATGATTCTATTGTAATATTTTTCAAATCTTAGCATTTATAACTACAAAATTCCTTTGGCAGGACTCATATCTACACTTCTATTCTGGTGTGACAAATTTACAGGTCACTGGTTTTGAAGAGTTATTTATAGTTACTAGGACTAAAGAGCCAAGAAATTGCAATTATTTACCTGAAATGGAGATGCACAAAGCAGTAAGTTCCTGTGATTTTACAAAATGTATACTTATTTTTCCTACAGAGAAAGATATGAAGTTGGTGGCCTCTTTAAAGAAAAACTGGCACTGATTTTCTAGATGTGGTTAACAGAAAATGTAAAAGGACATATAAATTTAGGAGTGACATCAAATTTTGTCCAAAAGTTGCTGTCACTCAGAGCAAAATGAATCTATGGAGTCATGATAATGCTTGTCTTGGGAGGAATGGCAGGAGAGTGGTAACTGGGAGGGCACAGGAGGGGTGCCCTCTGGGTGGTAAGTTTATTTTTTTGTTGTTAACTCAGTGGTGGTTACATTTTAAATATGCACATTCAAATTATAAATAATTTTATATAAATTATAAAAGTTTTATTTTGGTAATTCATTGGGCTCATGTTTTGCCGTTCTTTGCATGTATCTTATGAATCAATTAAGTTTTTAAAAAACTGATACATACACTTGTAGTAGCTTCTGGAGTTTCAAGTGATGGGAATATGAGCCCGTTTAGTAACTAGCTTTGGGTACCATGGGCAGTTTACCTCTCTGAGCTTCAGTTTCTTTATATGTAAAATAAGAAGGGGGATCTTCTACTTGGTGCTGCTGTGAAAATTAAAATTACTATAACTGGCACATGCATGCAAAATTGTCAGCATTTCCTCCACACCCCTTTTATGCTTTCCACAATTACATAATTATTGGTTAAATAATTTAAACTATTGTAACTATTTACACATTTTTTTGAGTCATGAAAAACAGAATGAGTTTCAAATTTTTATTGACCGAGGAATTAAGACTGATCAATTAAAATCACAGCAAATCAATAGGACATTATCAGAAAGATAAGGTGATGAACAAAAGGAAAAACAGAAATGGAAAAACAGTGCTAAATATTGAACGAGCTATCAAGGCTTTAAATGCTTCATCACCTCATATAACAAGTCTGCACTGACAATTCCCAAACCAAAGAGTAAAGCCTAACATGCTTTTAAAAATCGTCATTAGGGAATTCCCTTGTGGTCCTGTGGTTAGGACTCGGTACTTTCACTGCCATGGCTTGGGTTCAATCCCTGGTCAGGGAACCAAGATCCTGCAAGCCATACAACAAGGCCAAAAAAAAAAAGCCCCTTCATTATTATTAATTTGGAAGAAGTGCAAGTTAGTTAGGCTGTATCTTAAAAAAAAAAAAAAAAAAGCTCTCCAAGAGGCAACTCTTAACCTATCAGAGGAAAAAGTCAGTCAATGTCTACCATTGATCCATATAGAAATGGCAGTATTATCACTTAGAGGTCAACAGAGAAGAGGGGAAAGTAGTCTGGGAAGTGGGTTCTGAGGGGTGGCAAAACTTTATTTTTTAAGTCTTGTAATATTATTTGAGTTTTAAATCGATGTGCACTTAGAAAGCAAATATATTATTTTATACAAATTTTAAAGATTATGGAAAACAATTACAAGAATGAGGGAAAGTAAATAATTTCTAATACCCAAGTGTAAGGGTTTTTACACATCACAAAACTTTAGGAAAGGAAGGAACCTAAAGATCACTTCTGGCTCAATTCCCAGACTATAAGCTGAGGAGCACAAAGGGGACAGGCCCATGACCCCTACCCACTTCCGGCCTCAGACTGCTCTTGAGGACATTACTCCCAGACTGGCTGCATAAGAATCACTTAGGCAATCTGAATTAAAGAGACAGCACCCAAATTCAGCAGATCTGGAGCAGGATCACAGGAAATGAATGTGCTTTTAGATGACACCAGGTGTGGGGATGACTGGCCTGGAGAAAAAGCTCAGCCCCCAGGTCACACACAGTTAGACTGCTCTGGGAATACTACTGTTTAGATAGAAGATCAACAGTACTGCAATTTTTTTTTGTTGTTCATTCATTAGCTTATCCAGAGATTTGCAACTCTTAAGACAGCAACTGTATAACCTAGCAGTTCATTGAAAATTTATAAAGTGCCAGTGTGAAAGTAAAGAAAACCATCTTGGCACACGTTTTTCACAAAGTTGCTGGGTAATGGAGAAGACAGGCAATTAAAAAAGACAAGCTGAAAACCTGAAAGCACTCTGACAAGGCATATAAATACAGCACAGGGCAAGACCACCTGGCCTTAAGGCAGTGCAAGGAAAGACATCTCAGACAAGTGGCGTTTCACTCCAAAAAATTTAAATAAAGCCTGTCAGTGTTTGCAGCTTACTAGGTCCAGAAAATATAAGGGAAAGGCTTCAGTGATTTACCTTCTTCGTCAGATTTTCCTTTTAAATTAGTATCAGTCAGCCGGTTTGTCGGCTAGGCACAACAGTAGGCTCCAGGAGAAAAACAAATCATTAGAAAGCAAAACCTACTCTTGCCCTCCATAAAAGTCACCGGCAAGAAGCCTGCAAGTCACCTGCCTCTGCCTAAGTCAATTTAATGCATAACAAGAGGACACCTTATCTTGCTAGTTCAAACAGGTGGCTATAGTCACATCTTACTTGCCCAAGAGACAGCTGCTAAGTTTTCACAGGGGTTGCCTGTGGCTATGGATTGCAGATTTTTCTTCCCTGAAGCACACTGAACCCATTAACCTTGGTTTCAATTACACCTTATTCTAGCCAAACTTTTGCTCAAGAGTCCCAAAATCCACCAACACTATAGCATCCATAAATGTTCTGCATTTTCATTTCACTTAAACTATCATTCTTATGGAAGATCAGCAGTTGCCCCTTAGAATTTTTTTAAAAGGGCAGTTTAATTTGTACATTTTTCAAATAATACAGCACCAAAGTAGTGCCAACGGAGAAGGCAATGGCACCCCACTCCAGTACGCTTGCCTGGAAAATCCTATGGACAGAAGAGCCCGGTAGGCTGCAGTCCACGGGGTCGCTAAGAGTCGGACACAACTGAGCGACTTCACTTTCACTTTTCACTTTCATGCATTAGAGAAGAAAATGGCAACCCACTCCAGTGTTCTTGCCTGGAGAATCCCAGGGACGGGGGAGCCTGGTGGGCTGCCGTCTGTGGGGTCGCACAGAGTCAGACATGGCTGAAGCGACTTAGCAGCAGCAGCAGTGCCAAATGTAGAATCTATATAAAATACAGAAGTAGTATCTACAGGAACTCACAAACAGGAGGGACAAGAATGAAACTAACAGTCACAAAGAATCTGGATACTGATTCATGTGCGGGGAACTATGAGGACATTTGCCTCAGAGAGTAGAAAGTTACGCACTCCTCCAACCCTTAAAGATCATAAAAGTTCTATTTAAAAAATGTTCTCAAGGAATCTTTGTAAATTCCTTTGCATACCAGTTCAGTTCAGTTGCTCAGTTGTGTCCGACTCTTTGAGACCCCATGAATCGCAGCACGCCAGGCCTCCCTGTCGATCACCAACTCCCGGAGTTCACTCAAACTCACGTCCATCGAATCAGTGATGCCATCCAGCCATCTCATCCTCTGTCATCCCCTTCTCCTCCTGCCCCCAATCCCTCCCAGCATTAGAGTCTTTTCCAGTGAGTCAACTCTTCGCATCAGGTGGCCAAAGTACTGGAGTTTCAGCTTCAGCATCAGTCCTTCCAAAGAACACCCAGGACTGATCTCCTTTAGGATGGACTGGCTGGATCTCCTTGCAGTCCAAGGGACTCTCAAGAGTCTTCTCCAACACCACAGTTCAAAAGCATCAATTCTTCGGCGCTCAGCCTTCTTCACAGTCCAACTCTCACATCCATACATGACCACAGGAAAAACCATAGCCTTGACTAGACGGACCTTTGTTGGCAAAGTAATGTCTCTGCTTTTGAATATGCTATCTAGGTTGGTCAGGTACAAACAGGTAAATCCAAAATCTACAGCAATATCCCTAGTAGCTCTCAGAATTACTGACACAAATTTCCACCTGCAGCCTTGACCCTAACACTTGTTTCAGTCAACAGTTCCCTAACAACGTGTGTGTGTGTGTGTGTGTGTGTGTGTGAAGTCGCTCAGTCATGTCTGATTCTGTGACCCCATGGACTGCAGCCCACCAGGCTCCTCTGACCATGGGATTCTCCAGGCAAGAATACTGGAGTGGGTTTCCATTTCCTTGTCCAGGGGATCTTCCTGACCCAGGGATTGAACCCGGGTCTCCCGCATTGTAGGCAGACACTTTACCGTTTGAGCCACCAGGGAAGTCCGAGACATAAACTACGAAGGTTATGATCAGAGAAGAGGTGAGATAAAAGGAGGGTGTTAGGATACAGACTCTCATTCATGAAATCACAGCTGCTCCCCGTCTTGCATCTTTTGCAGGAGAAAACCCTGATCACAAGCACACCAACCAGTGGCACTGCAACTGCCACACCGTCTCCTGATATAACAAAGAAAGCAGCCATGGCTGAGACAGTATTCTGTGGGCAACGCGTCTGCTTGCAAACAGCAAGCAAACGTGTCCTTGAAGTACCAGCAAGCTGTAAAGTTCTTACAGGAGGAAGTATACAATTACCATTCTGAGTAATAATGCAGAACCTACAGCTCAGTGCAGTGGTGAGGGGGCGCAGGCTCTGGAGTCAGATCCCAGCCCCAGCACTTTCTAGTTGTCATTCCTCAGGCAAATGCCTCCTTCTCCACCTAGGTTAAGTATGTAAACATAAACAAGGACCTTAGAAGCACACCTGCCCTGCAGTAAGAGGTCAGTACATGTGCGCTATTGTTCTAAGAAAGGCAACATGATATTGCCCTTAAGACAGTGTGCTCTGGACCCTCACTCGCCTGGACTGGAACCCAGGCCCGCATTTACTAGCAGTGTGACCTTGGCAAGTCATTTCTTTCTGCGCTTTGGTTTTCACAGGTAGAAAGTAGGAATAATAAATAGTATCTGAGAGTGCTGTCGAGGAGTAATTAAGATATATTAAACTATTCACAACAGTGTCTAGTTTAAAGGTTTACTACCACTTCTTTATCAAGTGACTAATTCTCAGCTGTGGCTTCTTTTTTCTCTTTCTCCAACTTTCCCTTTGAAAAATAAGCCTAGAAATTTAAATAATAGATAAACCTACAGTTTCACCAGAAGAGCTATACTAAGTATCAGTGAAGAATATCAGTACTTGCATCACAATTTCATCATGTTTTTTTCCCAAATAATACCCATTTACTCTTCACCAATGCAGTTGGAGGTCAGATATTTTGATGCGTTCTCTGTTAATTCATCACTCCTCACCTAACCAAAGATGCCTGGGACAAAAAGAAAATCTATATTCACTAGGAATACCCTAAAAAAAGAAACCAACATCAATTGCAATATATATATATATAATTTAATCACCAAGTCACAGGACAGAAAAGGACCCAACAAAGCTTCTTAAAAGACTCTTCCTTCGAGGTCGGGAGTTGGCAAACTTTTTCAGTGAAGGGCCAGGTAGTAAATATTTCAGGCTTCACAGTTAAAGCACATCAGTGGTTGCCAGAGGTCAGGGGAATGGGACTGAATGAATGCAAGGGAGTTCGAGGAAATTATTTTAAGATTATAAAAATGTTGTACATCATGATCTAAGATCTCAAGCCAAAGCTCATGCTCATCCCACTGTACCATGCTACCTATTTTCAGTCTCAACGTCAGGACATCAAACAAAAAGTTATTAATTATTAATTCACTGACTTAGAAATTAAATGCTCTTCCCACTCCCTACCTTAAATGTGATTTCTACTCCCTGCCTACTCCAATTCTAACCCACAGTGTATTCATTAAATCCTTTTAGATGAACAAAACCCTGATATTTCCTTTCTCTACGTTTCTACAGTTCTTTCCAGCCCCCAATTTTCACCCTGAATTAGTGTTCTTTGTATAATTCTGTAATTACTAAATGACTTTCTCCCTATGCTTTAACTATGTCCATTAGATGAAAGAAAAATGACTGTAAAACTGGTAACATCTCATTTTGAGAACTACAAAAATAATTTTGTTTCAGTCTTCTACATAACAATATTTCATTAAAGCACGTATCATATTCCCAGAGAAAACTATCTTCCTTGCTGGCATCAGAAAACATAAAATCCTCGCAGGTAATGAATTACTACTACCACTACTTGCCTAAACATGTCATATTCCAGAGTAATTTTTCTTTCACTAGGATTACTAGCGCTAACTACAGTGCTTAATTCTAGGAAAAATGTTTAACAAAAAAGAAATAAGTGGATGTATTTACTGTTGAAATTCAAGTTCACAAAATACCCTAATGAAAAGAGGAAGGGAGGGAGTTCCCTAGTGGCCTAGTGGTTAGGATTCCAGCCTTTCACTACCGTACTGGGGTTCAGTCTCTGGTCAGGGAAGTGAGAGCCCGTAAGCCACAAGGCACGTGCAAAAAAAAAAGAAAAAAGAAAAGAGGAAGGGTTAGACAGCAATAGCATCTGGAGGAGAGTACAAAGGAATAGCAAGATACCTCTGCCAGTCTGTACCCTCCCAGTTCACACACACATACACAGACAAGAAGTTTGGACATAATAAAAAGAGTGGTGCTAAAAGATATTTCATATTTTGACTTTTCACCCTTTAAAAAGGCTAGCAATCCTGTTACAACTCAAATGCTTTAACAAAGTCGAAAAGCCATTATTTAACAAAAGTTGATTTAAAAAAATCCTTTTACTTCATTTACAAATAACACCTACTACTGAAGACTTCTTAGTTAGGAAAGATGACCTAAGTTTATTTATGTATATGTGTAATATTATATACATGCACGTAGTTATATTTGTTTTAAAAAATGATTTAGTAAAATCCTCTTCTATTCTATACTGATTCAGATTGAAAAAAAATTTTTTGTGGGATATACTGATTTTCACTGAAGCTGACTGATGCATAAATCTTGAGTTTTTAGAAGCTTCCCAGGTGATTCTAATATGCAGGGTTCTCCAGGTTGAGAACCACTAGCCCAAACTACCAGAATGACAGCAGAAAGGAAAAAACATATGTGAGAGCTTTGTAAGACCCACAGGATTTGGTGCTGACTACACAGTTAGAGGGACTTCCCAGGTGGTATGAGTGGTAAAGAACCCGCCTGTCAATGCAGGAGATGAAAAGAGACGTGGGTTAGATCCCTGGGTTGGGAAGATTCCCCTGGAGGAGGGCACAGCAACCCACGCCAGTATTCTTGCCTGGAGAATCCCATGGACAGAGGAGCCTGGCAGGCTATGGTCCATAGTGTCACAAAGAGTCAGATAAAACTGAAGCAACTTAGTACACACACACACATGCACAGAGCTGGGCGAAGTCAAAAGTAGAGACATTACTTTCAAAGCAATTTTTCCAGTAGTCATGTATGGATGTGAGAGCTGGACCATAAGGAAGTCTGAGCGCTGAAGAATTGATGCTTTGGAACTGTGGTGTTGGAGAAGACTTGAGAGTCCCTTGGACTGGAAGATCAAACCAGTCAATCCTAAAGGAAATCAACACTGATTATTCACTGGAAGGACTTATGTTGAAGCTGAAGCTGTAACACTTTGGCCACCTGATGCAAAGAACTGACTCACTGGAAAAGACCCTGATGCTCGGAAAGACTGAGGGCAGGAGAAGGGGATGACAGAGAATGAGATGGTTGGATGGCATCACCGACTTGAGTTTGAGCAAGCTCCGGGAGTTGGTGAGGGACTAGAAAGTCTGGCATGCTGCAGTCCGTGGAGTTGCAAAGAGTTGGACACGACTGAGCGACTGAACAACAGGGATGACCACTAGGTTACTGACCTTCAGCATTCAGCTGGACAGTGGTACGACTCATCATCGATGCAAAGGAGAAAACTCAGTAAACTATAAGGTACAACATGAGAAACTCTGCCTTCCCCTCTTGGCTGCACTTCCACTAAGGCTGAGACTGTGTTGCTCACTTTGCCACCCCCAGCATAGTTGCCTGTGTGTGTGTGCTGTGTGTTCAGTCATGTCTGATTCTTTGCAACTCCATGGACTGTAGACCACCAGGGTCCTCTGTCCATGGAATTTTCCATAAAATACTTTTTTCCTGATTGTGATTCAACTGATAAGACTTGTCTACAAGTCAGTGGTGTGACTTACACATTTTTCAAAACCTCACTCTGTAGCACTGATCAGAGGTAGAGCTGGCTGCATAGGAAATACTCAACAAATACTAGCTCACTAGCTAATTTTCACACAAACACCAGTCTGACTGGAAATACTTCCAACTGCTTGCTAAGCCATAATCCTCTAAAGGTATACTGGGCATGGTGAAATCTGTCCACAACTGAGGTAAAGACATTTGTTCTCAAATCTGTTCCTTCTCTTCCTGTCAACACCCCAGCCATTATCTGAGTCACCCAGACAAGAACCCTTGAGTCATCTTTGATATTAACCCTCTTGTCAACATGCAAACAGGTTTCACCAGCCCTGTTTTACACCCTCTATAGTGAATGTCTCTCATATCAGTCCTCACCAAGCCCAGTGACCCTTACCAAAGGACTCGTCATCAGTTACTACAGTCTCTGTTCCGACCTCCCTCCCTCCCAAATCCATCCTCTACATTATAGCCTTTTTCACTTGCCTCAGACAATTCTAGTCATGTCACTATCTTGGCTGATACCTTTTAGTAGCCCTACCCCATGGCCCACAGAGTAAAATCTAAATGCTTATTTAACCAATCCCTTCATAATCTGGCCTGTCACATACTTTTCCAACCTCAGATCCTGCTATTCCTTCTACTGAGAATTGTGACCTCTTCCCAACTCACGTCCAAAAGAGGCCTATTTTCCAAAGCCCAGCCCAGAGAAGCCCAGTTTATCTCCTGCAGTACAGGCTTCCCGACACCCCAAACACTCCCCACACCACTTTTCTAAAACATCTCTTCCTAGCCTGAGTATCGTATTTTTCACTCTCTAACCTACAATGCAATTTCTAACACACATGCTCTTCACCTCCTTTCCCGGACTGCTGCATTCCCTATGAAAAGGCTCTAGGTCTGGCTCTTCTTTGGTACCTCTTCCTCCACCCCAACTCCAAGCTCATCCCATCCTCCACCCTACAGTGTCTTACTTACCAGGTGGAGTTCAATAAATACTGTAAGTCCCAGGCCTACTAAGATTTAACAAGAGAGAGACTGTGTGGCAGGTCAAAATGTCTGGCACTGTGATAAAAGGGTTCTTGAGACACTATTTCTTTTGAGATAGAGATGATCCCCCTTTCAAAGCTGAGGAAACTGAGACTGAGAGCAATTCATTGGCTTGCCTATGATCACAGCTTAGTAAAACTAGGATTCAAACCCATGTCCACCTGCAGAGATTGAGCTCTTAAATACTGCACGACTGCTAAGACTAAACTGGGCTGGATGAAAAGTAGGTTAGGCAGCTCCCAGCAGCCTGATATTATTCAAAGCACATTAATACCTGGACCAGGCAGCTTACCGGACAAGGACTAAGGATGTATCCAGACAACTTTTCATTTTTTAGATTTTATGTATTTATTCATTTTGGCCAAGGCACACAGCTTGTAGGATCTCAGTTCCTCAACGAGGGACTGAACCCTGACCCTCAGCAATGAAAGTGAGCAGTCCTAACCGCCAGACCACCAGGGAATTCCCAGTAACTCTTCTTGATGTCTGGTAAATGACACTCAATAATTTATCCATTCCTTCAACCACAGGCATGATTCTAAGTTGGGAAGTACAGCAGTGAACAAAATAGAAAAAGTCTCTGCCCTTGTGGGGGGTCATATTCCAGCAAGGGAATTAAAAGACAAACAAAATCTAGGGACTATCTCTAAAGAGGTGAGAACTGAACAGACACCTGAGTGAATACAAGTCGACTGGCTATATGGAGAAACTGAGGAAGACTGTTTGTGGCCAAGGGAACTGCAGGACAAAGATACTGCAGTTGAAGCATGCTGGGAATGTACGAAGATTAGCGAGGACATTAGTGTGGCAAAATCTTCGTGAATAAGGTAACAGTGTTAACCAGCAGTCAGACTCTGTTGGGACCTGAAGGTCACTGGAAGGCTTTGGAGTAAGATCGCTGAGAGCCACAGAAGTGGGGAGGGCATGGAGAAGGTAGGTGTACTGCAAAGAATGAGACAGACATGATCTGATTTATGTTTTAAAGGGAACCCTGGAAACAGTATAAATAGGTTGTGGGGAAGCAAAATGAGGGAGAAAAAGTAAAAGCAGGAAGACCAAGTTGGAGGGACTTTTCCAAGTGATGAAGGACACTTCAATTAGCAGGATAGCTTCAGGGAAGTAGAGTGGAAATTGAAATTAATTTTAGGACTTTACTTAAATATATACAGTCAAAGCAATATCCATGGATGGATGGAAGGAAAGAAGCTTGGTTTCCACACAAGTCCCACTAAGAAGTTACTGTATAAGTCAGTCTAGGCAGGTTGTGTTTACTATTGCTAAGTGCCATTTCCCACAGGCTCACACACTTGCATCACCAAAGGAAAACCATTATCAGGGAGGTTCCCACAGAGTGTGCTTACAGAGCATCCAGTTGTTACATGACACGGATTTTTTGCTATTTGCTTATATGTAAATGAGTGTTTCTAAACAAGCATAGCCAGCTGGATAAATTCTGATTGAAGTACAAGCAGCATTAAACAAGTTAACACCCAGGCAAAACACTGTCCAGCTAATCTTTCCTTCCTGAACATAACAAGCACCCTCAGTTTAATGAGGTAACTGGATTAGAATGATCCACTCAGAATCTTCCCAAAATTTGCGACATTGTTTCCAAAAAGCTTAAATCAGAACACAGAGGAGGAAACTGGAACACAGAAAAGACAATAAAAACTGTCAAGTCAGAACCTCCTGACTAGGCTTACCTATCTGTACTCCCTTGCCAATTTAACCCTGAAAGGATGCTTTGTTTAAGGTGTGTTCTCCAGGAGCTGGATGTCTCTCAAGGTTACCCTAATACAAATCTCAAGGCACCTGCAGGATTATGGACCAGCATATTCTGCTAGTAGGAGCTCCTCAAGCTGGAATCAGACTGGCAGACACAGCAGGTGCTCAGGAAAACTGCTGAATGAAAACCCAGCTGCTCTCTACAACTTCAATCTCAGTAATGTACTCCCAAAACATTCAACTTCTCTAACTGATGTAAAGGTGCTGGACAATGTCACCCCACCTAAAGCCTTCCTGAACCTTTCCACTCCAATTCACTGCTCTGGGCAACAAGCTCCATTGTGCTGGCTGCCCGCTGTGTTAAAACAATATTAAACAACACTCTGATTTATCCAAAAAACTAGCTTCAGGGGATACCTTAGCTTTCTTTCTATTCCTCTTAATCCTCCTCTGTTTTCATACAATATTTATCTGATGTTTCCCCCACAGCGGGTATAGCTGGCAGAAAGAGCAGACCAACAGTGGGTACTGGTCCTGGGTATCTCTAGAACTCTGGCCTCAATTCCTTTATCTATAAAGTGCAAATGACACCCATGTCAGACCTCCTTCACAAGGCTGTTGCCAAGTCTAATCAAATGAGAAAAGCTGCAAACTGTCAGGTGCTGCCCAAAGAGAAAATTCAAGTAAAGATGGGTTCAGACAAAGCTTAGCTCAAAATCAATAGGCGAGGCGGGAGCACCAGCCTATTGCATCCAAACGCAATCATTTAGTCGAAGAAGCAGTGTTTTCCTCCAATAATGGGGTGAACACGAGAAGCACACTAGCCAGGTCCGACAGCATCACTTTAGGGTCCCTGGCAGGTAACTCCCATCTCTGGGTCTTCTTTCCCCCAACCTGTACAAGGCTTTGACAATGAAGGATTCTAATACTGCTACGTTAAGGCAGACAGAATGGGAGAGGCCAAACTGCCTTTACCTGCAGTGTCATAAAGAAAGCGCCAGAAAGCAGCAAACAGTAAGGATAGGACTGAGAGGCAAAGGAGCCGAGGTCTGGTTTAGCACATCTTTTAGGAGCAGTGTGACCTTGGCCAACTACTCTAACTAGCAAACCTCCTCCTCCTGTCCACATCTCTAAACCTGGGGAAAGAACCCCAGCCGACCCGAATCTCTTGGAGCTGCTGGGAAGCCCAGAGCCTACAGCGCCCGCCCGTCTGGCGCGTCGGCCAGTGACAGCCCTGGCTCACCCCGACCCTCACCCCGGGAAGAGTCCCAGGCTCTTCCGCAGGCAAGGGATATACCCCTTCCGGATGTGGGACCTGCCAGGACAGCAGTTTCGATTTCTTAAGGAGAAGTGTTACTTCCCCAGCCGTCCCAGCGCCGCTGGTAATCAAAGGAGCCTCCCCGGCGGCCCTGGGGATCCCAGCAGCTGCACTCAGTCCCGGCACGCGACCTAGTGACCGGCTCTGGACCCCGCAGCGGTCCCCTGGGGTCGGAGACGCCGGGAGGGGCGTTGCCATAGGAATAGCGCTCGAGACCCCCGCCCCAGGCGCCCGGCAGAGGCTGGACAGGAAGGCTCGCGAGACCCGCTGTGCCCCATGCGACCATGCCCGGTCGTTCCCGCTCAGGGCTGCTTGGCCCAGCCAGCAGCGCCCCCAAAGCTCCGCGCCTTCCCGCGCGGCTCCACAAAAACCCTACCTTCCGCCATGTCGGGCCCGGCCCTGCCTCAGCCTCGCGAGATGTGCACCGCTCAACTGGAGCGGCGCAGAACGAAGGCCCTCAAGTCTCGCGAGAGTCATGGAGGCCAGACAGAGGGAGGAGTCGAGACGAGGTAAGAGCAGTGAATGAAAGTAGAGGGGGTAGTTGGATACCCGAGGAACTGAAATTCTGGCTCTCTGCTCCTAGTGGTTTCGAGGCTCTGGACTATCACATCCTGACTAGGCTCTATCATATTCCACGCCCTAGGGAGGGGACTGAAAAGGATGAGCGCAGCGAGCACTGCTGTTCCTTTGGGAAAATATGGCAGTGAGAGGGTCGGAAAGGGGTTTTCTTTGGTTTTAGGTTTGTAAAGATGTGAGAGGCTGAGAGAAAAGAGCCAAAGGAGACGGAAAGGCTAATGAAGTTCAAGGTCCTTGGGGAGGCAGGATGCCCTGCAGGAATTTAGGGGAAGTGATGCACTGTAGATTTCAGGCAAGTCACTGTTTTCTACCAAGACATCAGGATACAAGAATGTGCTTGCGGATACATGTGAAAGAGGGAAGAGATAAGGAGATTGCTTGATGCCATCAATTTTATGGTTGAAATTCTTAGGCAAGAGAACCAAAAAAGAGTGAAGAAAAAGAAGTTGGAAGGCCTGGTTTCAGGCCTTTCAGAACTCAAGACACCTGTCTGCAGAAACAGAGAATAAGGGGGAAAGGGGGAGGATTTGAAGATAAATTTTAGGTGCTGCTTAGGTTAAGCATTACTGGGTGTGAGATGGAATGGAGAAGGAATTTGCAAACAATAGTCATGGGGTTAAATTTTTGAGGAAGGAGGAGGAATTCTGGATGAGGGATAGATACCAAGGCAATGAAAGGGGAGAGGGTATTGAAATGTGTAAGAATAGTGGTGTGCTCAGGGAAATGGTGTCCTCGTTGTGACAAGAGACTGAAGATGTGGGAGGAGGAATGGACAGGGAGGTTTGTAGAGCTGTATTGAGCAAGCAGCCCTTAGACTAAGGAGGGCAGGGCAGTACTTGCCAGACCCAACAGAGGTGCCATAGCTCAGTGCTTCCATGTCAAGAATGGTGAGCCCTTGGGGCCATTAGGGTAGCCAGGCAGAGGCAGCCCCATCTGTTATCCTATGCTGCTAAGACACTTCAGTCGTGTCCAACTCTGTGCAACCCCATAGACGGCAGCCCACCAGGCTCCCCGGTCCCTGGGATTCTCTAAGCAAGAACACTGGAGTGGGTTACCATTTCCTTCTCCAATGCATGAAAGTGAAGTCGCTCAGTCGTGTCTGACCCTCAGCGACCCCATGGACTGCAGCCCACCAGGCTCCTCCATCCATGGGATTTTCCAGGCAGGAGTACTGGAGTCGGGTGCCATTGCCTTCTCCGTTATCCTATGAGTGCCCTACAAATATATTCTAGGTCATAACCAAAAAGTGGTCAGGAAGTAATGCCATAGCTGATGGCTGGGTTTGTATCATACGATTTATTTTTGCCCCTTCACCAGCACTAGCCTAGTGTCTGGCATACAGCAGGTGCTCAAAATATTTGATGAGCTGTTGCTGTGAGCTATACCAGGAGTCAGGAGAACTGGGTTCAGACTTGGCTTTGCTGCTGATTTGTAGTGTTGATCATGGGCAAATCTCTGCAAGGTGTAGGCTGTTTCATCAGATTCTCCATCGATTTCAAGAGGGAGTTTGACTAGGGGGATCGTGACCTCCTTTTAGAATCTGATGAAAACCAGGGATCCTCTGCTTTAGAGTAGTACACATGTAGGAGTAAACAAATTTTGCTTGGACTAGATGCCCACAGTCAAACAAGAACTCTTCTTAAGGGATTTAACCAACTCGAGGGCTTTACTACCTTATCACAGCCTAACTTCAAGAAACCCTCTAACAGAAGTGAAAGCACTCTTAGTGATGTCTGTAATATTAATACAGCCCTGTCTGGGCCCTTGTCTTTTGAGTAGACTTACTGGCATAAAAACAACCTGTGAAACTAAACATCTGGAGTACTCAGTGAATTACACCCTACAGGCTTGGATGGAGCTACATTAGATGTGATCTAAAATATAGACGGTTCATTTTGGACCTAATTCACATCTTGTTGTCTGATATAGAGAACACTGTGTGGAGTTGTCTCCGACAGGGAGCATGAAGTGCAGGAATAGTTAAATGCTGCCTGCCCTAAGAGCATAGGGGAACAGACTCTTTCTAGGGAGGCAGCGTCATTTCATGGTAGAACGGGAGGGAGGCAATCACGAGGCTGGTAGTCCCATGGATTGGGTTCAAGTACTAGCCTCAACACATTAACTCTCTGTGTGACCTTGGAAAAATTGTTCCTGAGCTAAGAGGTAAAGCACCCAGTAAGGGAGTTCGTGAAACTGAATCCCGGCCATGAAACTTACTTGCTCCAGTCTTGATAAATTACTCTGAACCTGTTTATACCTGTGGACCCTTCTAAGGATTTGACTAGATCCTTTACAAAAAGAATATCTAGCACAAGCCTGCCACAAAGTGGAGGCTCAGTGAACAGGAACTTGACTTCTGGTGCTCATTAGGAATAAGGAGAGGTTACCATGCTACTACAGTTCCTTACATACACAGTACTATTATAGTTGTTCCTAATGGAGACTGCTGGTAAGGGAAAACCAAGTACCTGTCTGTGACCTGTGCAGCTCCTGTGTCCAAGCTGTGTCTGGCTGCCTTTTGTGAAAGCCCTTCCCTTCACCTTCAGTTTATTTCACTTATGTGAATAGGTTTCAAACTCCTTCTTAATCGTTTCAGTGCAGCCCAGTGGGGTGTGCAGACTCAGTGGAACGAGAAGCCTTGTCCCACCTTGGCAGCCAGGTTACACCATCTGAAACTGAGCAACCAAAAATTCCTTATCCTGGAAATACTTAGCTGTGAGAATTGAATCCTGTTGAGGTTTGCAGTCCTCCAGAAAATTAAAATTTTTAATTTGGTGACATGTTACCAACTCTAGAGAGAGATGGAAAATCAACAAGTCCTTCCTCAAACTTGCACACAGTAGGCATAGTCAAGAACCGGTTCATCTGCATTGGAAATGGCATCCAAATAAAACTCTTGCTATATACCTTGAATAGATCATTATGCTTAAAACTGACATTTAAAGTTTAGGAACATCATCTAGACCTTTCTATAACAGTTTTATTTCAAATATATTTTTCAGAAAAATTAAAACTAAAAAATGAGCCACCATTTTCCCCAAACTTCCCTCAAGGACGATTTTCTTCTTGTGATTAAGAGATCTGGCTCCTTGTTCTTTTCTGAAGAGGCCTTTAAACCACTGGCAACTTCTATCAAGAGAGACAAACTTTCAACACCTCCAAACCCATACAAACTATATTTAAGGATGCAGGGTAAAAAGCTGAATATTCAAATCCTGAATCCTGTTGGAGTTTGCAATCCTTCAGAAAAAAATTTTAATTTGGAAAAATTAAGGGGAAAAAAGTACACAGGTCTTGCCTCATTTGCCACTAACTTACTGATTCTGGGCATATATCAGGGTCAGGTTCGCCCATCTGTTTAGAGAAGGGAAGGTGGTGACTGAGACCTCTGGGTCTCTTCTAGTTCACTCACATCTGAGTCTGGGTTCTTTACCTTTTAGCTTATCTTCATGGTACAGCCAGTTTAGGCTACAGACAAAATCCCCAGTAATGCTCTAACAGGTGCTCATTTTATTTTACATAAGGTTCTAAATCAACATGCATGAAATTCTGATGAAGAATGGTTGGCTGGCCTCATACTGGAAATTTTAAGACTATTATATGAGATTGGAAGTCAAGTGAACTTCCTATCCTCTGGTTCCTTCTTGAAATGAAGTTTTAAAAATTAGTTATCAAGATTCCCCAGTGGACCCTTTGGTATCATGTGCTGTTTATATAGAAAGAATACCATAACTTACTTTGGAGACCTACATCCTAAAACCAAAACAGCTCATGATACAGCCTCTAAGTCATCATTTATTGATTCATAGAGCACCCATCACATGATCCAGGTGCTTTACATACAGTAAACATCACAACAGAACTCTCATATAAATACAATCAACAAATTACAGGAAAAAAAAAAACTGGAATGAAGCAACATTAGGTCAAATTTCAAAGATGCTGAGAAGTGGCAGTACACAAAAGGTAATTCCACCAACTGGAGACCAGATGGGCAAAGATACACAGGCATGACAATCCCAAATGGGCAGATTTGTAGAGGGTGAATGAGCATATAAAATTTCACAACCAAGAATGAAGGCCATTAAAGATACTATGACACCCAAGTGATCACAGAACTAGTCGAAAAACCTCACAAAGATATTACCTTGTAATGACACGGAAACCAACCTCATTTGGATTTTAAGCTCACCAGAAGAGGCCAGAAAGCCACGGAAATAGTCCATCTCATTATGAGCCCAGACTGAAATCGATAAGCCTTTACAAGAAATTGGAGTAAATTTAGGAAACAGCCAACAGTTCTACAATCCATAAGACTATACAGGTGTTGTTGATAGTTGGCACGTGGTCAGGGAGAAAAATCCTTTCCCTAAAGCAGAGGACTCACCTCACACAAATGATGAGGCATTGCTGGGACAAAAGCCACCAGAATTAGTGTCACCTGAGTGTGGTTTAATATCAAATGTAGAGCCATTTAGATTCACACTGTCAGATGAACACTGGGAAAGGCACAGATGACACCTCTGACAGAGGAAGCCGAAACATCTCTCGAGGTTTGTGTTTCCATATGTAGCATGGTCAGGGCACCAGGTGGTAAAGGGCATCAAGAGGTTTGCTCATTTCTGGCTCTCCAACTCCCCAAGATCTAGCCCTAAAAAACACACAATCACACCAAAGTAACTGCATTAAAGTGGCACTTAAGAGTTTAAGAATAGTTGTCCCTGAGTTACTTGGTCCTTTGCTCCTCCCTGAAGAGTCAAATCCCAGGTTTTAACTCAAGAGATTGCTAGGAGAATTACAGCCACAAGAGAGCAAAACTCAGACTCCATCTTGCCACGAACCACCATCACGCGGACAATTTAAGAATAAAAGGGATGGCATTCAAAGTCCCAGGTAAGTATGCAGTACTGGTGCTTTGGGGAAACAGTGCTGACAGAGTCTGAAAAAGTAAAGTCACACACACAAAAAAAGTAAAGTCACAAGCAGAGTTCTTAGAGAAAACTGGCTGCAGTGACTCAAAACAGTTTCACATTCAGCCATCATACATTTACAGGCTTTTTGTTTGTTTTTTAATGCTTCAGAGTGAAGAAGAGGCTGAGATTTAGAAAAATCACTCTCTACTCTGACTACATCCTTAATTATTTCACTTTAAAAAAGACACGCAAAGTTTGTAAAGGACTGGCTACTTGCAGGAATCCTTTCATTCTGTCAAAAAATTTCTCCAAACCCCACAAAGCAGAGATGTACCAGTTCTCACTGATTCTCAACAGTTAAACACCATGTCTCATCAGGTACTGTCTCAAGTTCTGCCCCTTCTATGCCAGACACTGTCCCAGTCCCAACTTTATACCAAACACAGAAACCTGGGCCTGCCTTTAACACTGCACATGCTTATTTTACCACTTCCTGAAAACTGTTTTAGAAAACTTATAGTATGAAATATATTTATGCTCAAACAGTAAGAAAAACCCAAGTGGACTATGTCAGTGACAGAATCTATATGTCAAACAGCAAAGCATTTATAGCCCTGTAATGCTTTGAGATTCATATAAGAATCCATAGAGAGTCCAATATATATACTGATGGCCGTGTGATTTTCAAGTATTAAGTTTGTTTGCATAAGGAATCAACCTGAGATTTTTCTAAACTGCACTTCTCTGACACTCATTATTATAACCTTCATTCAATACAATAAAAGCCAACAACTTGACAAATTATTGGAAAAAAATTATATTTTGGAAGAACTCACTACATAAGGTGACAGAATTCCAAAATCAAATTACATGAAAATATACATCGCAATTTCTTTGTACAATAGGTGAGAAAATTCTGCAGTATTAGAATAGAGGCAAAGAAATATGAAGGGCTAAGGGGAAGGGTACGAGGGTAAACAGCATTTTTAATAGCAAACCCAGAAGTTAAGTAGAAAGCCTGTAGCTGTGCATGCTTTATTCATCCAACCTTCACATTAGGTAACTGAGGGCAAAAATAAAACCAAATCAGAGTTTTGTGTTGGGAGTAAATTGCAATCATTTTAAATCTGAATTGAATCCAGAACTCACTCTTTTTAGTTCCTAGGGATAATGACTGAATTCAAGAGCTCTCAACGACAAGAAAATGTTATTGCTGTATCCAATCTGAGAGATGGGTGCAGGTACAAAAGGGACAAAGCACCTAGTGATGACCGCTCCTCTGAAGTCATCATTAAAAATCAAGTAGTTGCTTATTGAGTACTTCGGTATTTGAACTAAATGATTTGAAAACTTCCTGGCAGACACAAGAGATAAAAGTAAAGGGGAGTGTGTCAAAACAAAGAAGATACAAAAGTTTAGTAAGTGGAAAGAGTTTAATGAAGCCTCAATGGTTTAAAGGAAATTAAATGGAAACTTTTAATCCTAATTGCTTTTTATCTGACATGCTGTAAGGAGTCTTTTAAAACTGATAAGAAACAATGAATAGGGAAAGAAAACCTGCTAAAATTTTTTAGAATTTACACGATTCTTATTCTACTACAAGAAAGCATTATTTGGTACAAGGTGTATTTGTGGATGTACATGAACAGTATATATATTATCCGGATCATGTTGTGCTATGTACAGGTCTTTACAATTCTTCCTGAAGGTTAAAACAGTTCATTAGAATTCAAAATGCGTAATCATCTGTAAGTTGGCACTTGTTAGGCTCTTGTCAGCATTGATACTGGCATGTTTTATTGCAGCCCAGTTCCAGCCAGTGTTTGCCAACTTGTTACAACAGAAGTCCAGCAATAGGTGGGTAGAGTGCAGGAAAAACAGTGCCATGTTTCTCAATTGGAGACCTACAAGAAAGCAAACAGCATTATATAGTGAATTTAAAAGTTACAGAAGGATTAATTGATTAGCAATTTTTATTTGTATTCCACTTCTTGGGAAACAAATTCTTCATTTCACTTTAAGCTCACTTTTGCCCACGTCCAATATGGTAGCCACATCCAACCATTTCATTTTAAATTCAAATAATAGTTCATAAAGTTTTAAATTTAGTTCCTCAGTAACACTACCCACATATCAAGTGCTCAGTGTGCCTAGTGACTACCATACTGGATACTGCAAATATAGATTATATCCACCAGTGAAGAAAGTTGTATCACACAGACTTAACTTAGAGACTTCTCTAAGTTCAGCCCAAACCTATTTTATCCATCCAGGCTCCAACAAATGATCTTCTCTCCCAATTAGAGTTTTCTATTGTTTTGTATCTGCTGATCTCCTGTCTTCAATTAGACTAGAAGAACCACAGCTAAATAAAAACATCCGTCACCTTATGGAGTGCTTATTATGTGCCAAGCAGTATACAAAGTGCCTTAAAAACTCATCTCATGTAATGCTCATAATTACCATATAAAGGGGTTTCCCCCATTTTACAGAGAAAAGAAAGACAAGGTCACAGAGCTAATAAATGGCAGAGTTTTCTGTTCAAAAGGTTAACAAAACACTTGTTTCAGTTAAAAAAAAAAATCTAGTGAAATGATTAAACTTTTTAGAGCTTTTATTATATGAATGTGTCCTTTGAAATATGTAAGGGGAGCACAAGAAAGGGGCAAGGGAGAAAAATGCCTATTAGTGTTACATCAGATCAACTGCTTCGAAACTCGGGAGTCTGTATCACCTGCCAAGCCATTGTTGGTCACAAGAAGACTCATACATAATAACTAGGAATCCAAGGGATATAATTTTAAACTCCTAACAAAGAAGCCAAATGTACTTATTAGAGCCAGCATGGCAAATATTTAACTTATACCAGACATGGGAAAAGTTCAATGTGTCTTCTAAATCCCCAAATGAAGTTATCAATATTACAGTCACCCAAATTCAACCATACCAAAGCTCTGCAGTGGGCAGGAAGAAAACTGTGGGATATTTATGGTCAAACATGTGCCTGTTTCTAGAATCTAGACTACCTCCTAAGACAGCTCTTGAGAAGTAGAATGACTGCTAAATTTCTCCCCAAAGGGCTTGTAGCAACCAATGTAAATGATCCCCAGCAAAGCTCTGAATCCACCAAACCTTTCACCAGCACCAGGTTCTATCCTTTGCACACAGATACACATATATGTACATATTTTATTAGAAAATCTAAAGGCACAGACTGATCCTCAAGAAAAATTGTAATGAATAGGATTGT
This sequence comes from Bos javanicus, assembly GCF_032452875.1. Lineage (NCBI taxonomy): Eukaryota > Metazoa > Chordata > Mammalia > Artiodactyla > Bovidae > Bos > Bos javanicus. The sequence goes on from NC_083886.1 coordinate 26,188,110, forward strand.
AATTCCAGGTTATGTTACTTAAAATGTTTTTCCAAAGACTATATACCACACTCAAATTAATCCCTGGTCAGTTAACTTCTCAGGGCTGAAAAAGAACTGGGTATAGAACTTAGGCATTCAGTAATCACTCTCTTATGTTATGAACAAGAAATTTCAGGGCCACAAAACAATCATTTAAAAACCATTTCCAGGTGAGGTTTTAAAGAAAAATACCCCAGAGAAGACTGACTACAGAAACTCATTAATTATCTAATATCAGACATTCAAGCCTTTTAATAGTGAGGAACCAGCTTTAAATAGCTTTAGCTTCTTGCAGGCAGAGAAAAAAAAAATCTATTTCCCCTCCTTTGAATAAAATATATTCTAAACAGAAAAAAAGCCTTGGTACAGCAAAAGCAAGTTTGCTGTTCTTTGCTCTAGAAAGAAAAATTCTAGAAGCTGAATTTACCTAATACTCAAATAAATGGTGTTGATCTAAAATAGTCATTTTACATATATAAGATATACATATATCCTATTTACATATATAGGATATATATACATATATATATGTATGTAGATTTACATATATAGGATATATATATATCCTATTTCTGGTTTAAAATCTGTGTGGTGGTGTTAAAAATCACACTGTTTTCATATCAACTTTATGAAATAAGTATCTGTTTTTTGCCTTAAACCTAAGTCTTAACTATTCCTGATTTCTAACCTACAAATCTGGAGATGGTTTAGCTTCAAAGTGTCTTATTCCATTTATTTCTAAAACTAGAATCATATCATTAATTTTCCAAGTGGCTACACATTTTAATCTTTTAAAAGGCCTAAAAAATAAAAAGCAGACAAGCATGCTTTAAAAAAAACAACACACACAAAAAACACTTTTTGATGTTAAAAGGCAATAATGAAAGTAATTTCTCACTCAAGGGTAAGTGTCCCAATAATCTCAACCATTCTTAAGTGAAAGCAGTCCATAAGTTAAATAGGTTTATATCAGGGCATTACCTTTCTTCCAAAAGTTCCAATTCATTCTACACTGCCACCAAGTGTGGTGGCACTAAACAACTCTCCCCCATCACCAACCCATCCTTCTCCCCCAAACTGAACTATTCTTATTCTTTCCTTTATGTTATCCACTTTGGACCATTCACACATTTCCTTTCTGAGGTCTAACAGCTCACTCTCCTAGCTCTTCTCCTGGTGACGAACCAGCCCACGTATTTCTGTCCCCAGCGTCTGAAGGATGCTGTCCTTGGCCCTAGTAAGTACTGCTCTCTGTACCAAATGAATGGACATCTCTACTCTGGAGACTTCTAATCTCACTCACAGCCCTACGTTTAACCTCTATCTTAACCATTCAGTACTAGGCATGTGCTGACTTAAAGCCATGCTCTGCTATTACTCCCACTAAAGCTTTCCATGTGGTTTAACATTCCTGTGCCTGGTCTAACTGGCCAGGTGAACAGTTCTTTATTGGCCTGGATAGTATCTATGGTACTCTGGAGAACCCCTTCTTTCCCAAGAGAATAGTGCCTTTGGAAATATTCATTAAATAAGAAATGAAATGAGTTCAAGGTGTGCTGTTCTTGGTGTTACCTCTCATTCCAAGATATAAATCTTAAACCTTAATAACATGCAACTGTTAAAAGGGAAGCAGATATATATTACTGACAATTGATATTAATAAAATATCAAAAGACAACATTAACCAGAAAGCTCAGAGTGGACACTATGTATACATGTATGCTATAGACACAGACAAAATCACACTTGTATGTACATGGGTGTTGGGGTAGATTAGATTTCTGAAAGATTAAGCAATGGTTACTTCTGAGAACTGGTGGGCTGAGATGGGAAAGAGGTTTACTTTTCCTTACATATAGCTGCAGCTCTAAAGGTAGCAGTCAGATTCAGAGGAAACCAAGAGACAGCCATGATATTTATGGGTAAGAGAAGATGTTTCTAGAAGGGAGATCAATAGTCAATTCAGTTCAAATGCTACAGAAATTAAAAAACCAAAACTAAGGGACTTTCCTAGAGGTCCAATGGTTAAGACTCCATGCTTCCACTGCATTCCTGGTTGGGGAACTAAACCCCTCATGCCACAGGCAAAAAACAAACAACAAAAATACCCTCATCAAAACTGAAATTAAGCCTTTGAATGTGGCAAACAGGCAGCCCCTGGTCTCCTTACTACTTTAGTATTCTATGGAGAAGGAAGGTGAGCATAACATGCTGCAAGACTGACAGTTAAAAAAACAAGGCAAAGTCCTTTTGTTTCCCAGGTCCCTCTCTTCCTCCCTAAAGTACTACTGCAAAATTTAAGAATTTTATGTATTTCTTCTAGTCCTTTCTTTTTAAAAAACTTTCATTCTGTCAGATAGCTACAACAGAATGGTGGGTTTTACTTATATATAAATGGTATCATTCTTTTTTCTTGTTATCACATTGCTTCTCCTATTCAAGACTGTTAACTATGTGATTACATATAACTAAGTCTACATTATGTATTTTCGTTGATTAACAATATTGTAACTGATATTAACAATAACTGATTACTTCTGATGGGGCTTTTAAAAATTACACACAGTATTATAAGCAATATCTTTGTATCATGTCTCTTTGTATACATGTGCTAGAGTTTCTCTTAACCTATACACCTAAATTGCAGGATATGTGTTTTCAAATTGACTGCTGCTGCTGCTGCTAAGTCGCTTCAGTCGTGTCCGACTCTGCGACCCCAGAGACGGCAGCCCACCAGGCTCCCCGTCCCTGGGATTCTCCAGGCAAGAACACTTACTAGGTATTACCAAATCACTCTCCAGTGTTGACAGAACAGCCTCACATGCCAGGAAGGAGTTCAAGTATATACCATTTCCTGAAATCCTCACCAACACCTGGGTTTCTTGGACATTTTGAGTTTGACAGCCTGATGAATTTGATGTCATCCCCTGCAGCTTTGTATTTCTGCTTATAAATGCAGCTGAGTTACTTGTGGCATGCATAACAACTATCAGCTTTCTTTTGCTTCTATTATCTATTCATATCATTTTACTTTGTGCTGATATTCTCATTGATTTTCAAAATTTTGTTGTAGACAGTAGATAGAAATCCTAAATATTAGATTAGAGAAATATTTTCCCAGTTTGCCACTTATTTTTATTTCTTTTGTCTTGTCATAATATTTAAGTTTTGGGTTTTGATGTAGCCAAATTTATCATTTTTCCCTTTTATGGGTGTTATTTGTGCCTAATAAATCCTTCTCTACTTTGATATTCTCCTGTATTTTGTTTTAGTAGTTTTGTTTTTCATATCTGTCTTATGTTTTAAAACTTACTGGAGACAGTTTAGCCTCCTCCCTTTCTCAGTCAGCAAGACCACTACAGATCACCTGTATCATTGGCAGTGAGATGGGTGTGTCCTGAAGCCCACTGAGGAGAGTTTTCACTTTTCTTCATAATCTTATTGTAGCAAAGGCGATAAGAAAGGCTCAGCATTTCAGGAGCCTTAATTTTTAAGGAGATATGGGTGAGATGTGGAGGCCAATCCTTAAATGATCCAAATAGGAAACCCATCAAGGGTGTGGTCCTATTGAGATAACCACATACTGTGAATGTGGTCTCAAATAAGCAGGGGAGAAAAGACGGCTGCTTAGGACAAACAGAAGCCATATACAGATCCATTTGTACTTCTACTTGTGAGCCAATGACTCTAGATTCACATGTACACATATGCAACTAGGTAAAGCAGTGAGTCTTCTGTCCTGCTGTCTTGGGTACAGTTCAGTTCAGCTCAATTGCTCAGTTGTGTCTGACTCTTTGCAACCCCGTGGACTGCAGCACGCCAGGCTTCCCTGTCCATCACCAACTCCTGGAGTTTACTCAAACTCACGTCCATTGAGTTGGTGACGCCATGCAACCATCTTATCCTCTGTCGCCCCCTTCTCCTCCCGCCTTCAATCTTTCCCAGCGTCAGGGTCTTTTCAAATGAGTCAGTTCTTCGCGTCAGGTGACCAAAGTATTGGAGTTTCAGCTTCAGCATCAGTCCTTACTCTCAAGAATCTTCTCCAACACCATGGTTCAAAACCATCAATTCTTTGTGCTCAGTTTTCTTTATAGTCCCAACTATCACATCCATACATGACCACTGGAAAAACCATAGATTTTGACTAGATGGACCTTTGTTGGCAAAGTAATGTCTCTGCTTTTTAATATGCTGTCTAGGTTGGTAATAACTATTCTTCCAAGGAGCAAGCGTCTTTTAATTTCATGGCTGCGGTCACCATCTACAGTGATTTTGGAGCCCAAAAAAATAAAGTCTGTCATTTTTTCCCTATCTCTTTGCCATGAAGTGATGAGACTGGATGCCACGATCCTAGTTTTCTGAATGTTGAGTTTTAAGCCAACTTTTTCACTCTCTTCTTTCACTTTCATCACGAGGCTCTTTAGTTCTTCTTTGCTTTCTGCCGTAAGTGTGGTATCATCTGCATATCTGAGGTTATTGATATTCCTCCCAGCAATCTTGATTCCAGCTTGTGCTTCATCCAGTCCATCATTTCTCATGATGTACTCTGCATATAAGTTAAATAAGCAGGGTGACAATATACAGCCTTGACGTACTCCTTTCCCGATTTGGAACCAGACTGTTGTTCCATGTCCAGTTCTAACTGTTGCTTCTTGACCTGCATACAGATTTCTCAGGAGGCAGGTCAGGTGGTCTGGTATTCCCATTTCTTTAAGAATTTTCCATAGTTTGTTGTAATCCACACAGTCAAAGGCTTTGGCATAGTCAATAAAGCAGAAGTAAATGTTTTTCTAGAACTCTCTTGCTTTTTCGACAATCCAATGGATGTTGGCAATTTGATCTCTGGTTCTTCTGCCTCTTCTACATCCATCTAGAAATTCACGGTTCACATACTGTTGAAGCCTGGCTTGGAGACTTTTGAGCATCACTTTGCTAGCGTGTAAATGAGTGCAATTGTGCAATAGTTTGAGCATTCTTTGGCATTGCCTTTCTTTGGTACTGGAATGAAAACTGACCTTTTCCAGTCCTGTGGCCACTGCTGAGTTTTCCAAATTTGCTGGCATATTGAGTGCAACACTTTTACAGCATCATCTTTTAGGATTTGAAATAGATCAACTGGAATTCCATCACCTTCACTAGCTTTGTTCATAGTAATGCTTCCTCAGGCCCACTTGACTTTGCATTCCAGGATGTCTGGCTCTAGGTGAGTGATCACACCATCGTGGTTATCTGGGTCATGAAGATCTTTTTTGTATAGTTCTTCTGTGTATTGTTGCCACCTCTTCTTAATATCTTCTGCTTCTATTAGGTCCATACCATTTCTGTCCTTTATTGTGCCCATCTTTGCATGAAATATTCCCTTGGTATCTCTAGTTTTCTTGACAAGATCTCTAGTCTTTCCCATTCTATTGTTTTCCTCTTATTTCTTTGCACTGATCACCAAGGAAGGCTTTCTTATCTCTCCTTGCTTTTCTTTACAGCTCTCCATTCAAATGGGTATATCTTTCCTTTTCTCCTTTGCTTTTCGCTTCTCTTCTTTTCACAGCTATTTGTAAGGCCTCCTCAGACAACCATTTTGCCTTTTTGTATTTCTTTTTCTTGGGGATGGTCTTGATCACTGCCTCCTGTACAATGTCATGATCTCCGTCCATAGTTCTTCAGGCACTCTATCAAATCTAATCCCTTGAATCTATTTGTCACTTCCACTGTGTAAAGGTAAGGGATTTGATTTAGGTCATACCTGAACGGTCTAGTGGTTTTCCCTACCTTCTTCAATTTAAGTCTGAATTTGGCAATAAGGAGTTCATGATCTGAGCCACAGTCAGCTCCTGGTCTTGTTTTTGGTGACTGTATAGAGTTCTCCATCTTTGGATGCAAAGAATATAATCAGTCTGATTTCGGTACTGACCATCTGTCTGGTGATGTCCACGTGTAGATTCTTCTCTTGTGCTGTTGGAAGAGGGTGTTTGCCATGACCAGCGCGTTCTCTTGGCAAAACTCTATTAGCCTTTGTCCTGCTTCATTCTGTACTCCAAGGTCAAATTTGCCTGTTAGTCCAGGTATTTCTTGATTTCCTACTTTTGCATTCCAGTGCCCTATAATGAAAAGAACATCTTTTGGGGGTGTTAGTTCTAGAAGGTCTTATAGTCTTCATTGAACTGTTCAACTCAGATTCTTCAGCATTACTGTCTTGGGTTACACAATGCCTTGTGTCCTGGTCAGGTTGCCTAGGAAATAGATTCTGAGACAGGTATTTGTGTAAGGTTTACTGGGAAGTGCTTTGAAGAGCAACAGTGAGGGAAACAGATCTAAGCAGAAGATGGTGGGGGTAGCGCAGCTGAAATACAGACTTCAGGCAATCCAACACTGGAATGGCCTTTCAGATAATCCCCAAATTGAGAAAAAAGCCCAAGTCTTTGTATCAACCCATTCTTTCTCCAAACCAAACAGTCCATGGATGCAAGTGGCTTCTGAGGAAAGGGACTAACTTGGGCAAGTGATCTCTTAACTCCTAGAAAGCAAGTCAGCTATGAGTTATCAGCAGGCAACATTCCCAACAGCCTGGAGTATGATTATTTCCCTCTGGACAGGCAGTAACATCCACCACACCCAGAGACCTTATCTTCTCTTACCATCTTATTTATTTCCTGGTGAAGCCAACCAGTATACTGTGAGCTAACCTATGAAGAGGCCCATGTGACAAAACTTAGAAAGAACCCAGTCAACAGCCTGTGAGGAACAGAAACCTGCCGACAACCACATGACTGAACTTGGAAGCAGATCCACCCACAGCTGAACCCTGAGATAGATGGCTACAGTGCCAGCCAACACCTTGACTGCAGCATTATGATGACCCCAAAGCCAGAAGATTCAACGTGGACGAGATAACAGATGTTGTTTTAGGTCATTGCACGGGGTAATTTGTAAAATAGCAAGGGAATTAATACAGTCCCTCTACCCTTGATACAGAACCAAAAGACAGAATCCTTTTGCCTGGTGGTACAGAATGTGGCCATGTAGCTGATCTGTGGGAGCGGGAAGATTTTGTTTCTCCCTTTGTCCTCTTACTTCATCCTACAATAATAACTTTCTGGTGGCAGGGAAGAATCTAAGACACAGAAAGTAAAATCCATATAGGAAAAAATTAAAATTCAACTGCATTACAATTAAGCACCTCTGTTCACCCAAAGATACTATAAAGAAAGTAAACTGACAAGGATAGAAATCAATAACCTAACTGAAAAATAGGAAAGACCAGAAAAAGCACTTCACAGAGGAAGTATCCATGGTCAAACACATTATAGCATGCAACTGCATTGTAACTAGGGCAACACACATCAAGTCTGTAATGACATCTCATCTGATACTAGATCAAAAACTTTGGGGAAGGACCTCCCTGGTGGTCCAGTGGTTAAGAATCTGCCTTCCAATTCAAGGACTGTAGGTTTGATCCCTGGTTACAGAGGATTCCACATGCCGCAGGACAACTAAGCCTGCACGCTACAACTAGAGAAAGCCCGTCCACCGCAGTGAAGACCCAAAAGAAAAAACTGGGAAAACAAACAAGACTTTGCAGAAGTCTGATAATATCAAATGTTAAAGACAATATGGAGCAAATAGAACCCTTGTCCTTGCCAACAGGGGTATAAATAGATCCAATATTTTAAAAAATAATTTGGCATTATCTAGTTAAAGTGATGTGTATACACCTTTAACTTAATTCCACCCCTAGGTATACACCCCAGAGAAACTCTTTTAGTACATCTACAAGAAACAAGGATAGCTACATTCTCTGTAATAGCAAAAACAAAGCAAAATAGGGAAATTCCCTGGTGGTCCAGTGATTAAGACTCAGTGTTTTCACTGCCGTAGGCCCAGGTTCAATCCCTGACTGGGGAACTAAGATCCTAGGAATCAGGCAGTACAGCCAAAAACAAGAAACAGCCTCCCCCAAATAAAAACAAAACAAAAACAGAAACAAGAATAAGCAAAAACAACAATAACAAAAAACAAACAAAAACCCCACTCTAGAGAAATAATGAAATGAGAACCAAGAGTAAATTTATCTAATGAAATACTACATAACAGAGAACATGGAATATAACTGTACATAACAAAGGACAATTGCAACAATATAATGTTGAGCAACAAAGTCACAAAAGAATATGACCCAAAAAAGACATTATAATTCCACATATATTCAGCTCAAAAACATGCAATATGTTGTTTAGGAATAAAAATTGATGAAATTGTGAAGAAAAACAATGATAAACACAGAATTGGGAATATGGAAAAAGTATTGGTAGAGGAGGGGAATGTAGGAGATGTAACAGTTAATAATAAAGCTCTTTTTCTTAAAATAGGTGGCGGGTACAAAGATATATAGCATGTACTCTGACTTTTTTAGATGCTACGTTTCATAAGTAGGTTTTATCACCTCAATATTTAATTTAAAGAAAGAAAAGCCAAAGAACTTAAATATCACACATTTGGTCAATTCATCTACACCGTGTCTTCTGCTAAGCCAGATGGGTGCCTACTATCTTTGGCTCCTTGATAGACTTAAAGCAGACTTGTGGACAGATGGTATACAAGAAAAGGAAAAATTTTCCTACTGGCCCTGTAAGTAATGAGCAAAGAGATAAAGACCAATTAAAACAAGAAAGGTAGATATTTAATGGTCTTATCAATATATTATAAACTATGGTCTTTCTTTTTTTAAAAAAACTAGGAAAAACTTAAGTCAATCTTTACCATATACAGCACAGTATGAGAAAATATAAGAAATTTCAGTGCCTAGTTTAGTCAAAGATGGCAGACCAAAAGGTAAAAACAAAGAAAATGTAGCAAAAACAAAAGCAAACAAAAAAACCCTCTATAATGAGAAATTTTACCAACAGTGAACTACTACCATACTAAATCAGTTTAACACGGAATATCTAGTTAAAAACAGCTAGATTTACTGAAGGAAAAAGCAAGTAGATGACACTAATCTGCTGAGAAACAGCAGATTACTGGACACTACCACTGAAAAATGAAGCCAATGTAAACAAGCAATTCAAATCCCCAAATCACACATTTTCTAAAAACACTATGTCATGTATAAAAAACGTAAAAGAGTAGGATGATTTTTTTAAATGAACTTACCCTGAAATAAGTGAAGTTACAGCTGTTGAATAAATGTCACTCAAAAGCAGTCTCTTGGCTTTTTCTTACACAGCGGGCAACTTTCCTTTTGAATTCTCCATTTCTGTCTTCCCTCCATTCTTTCTGTAAGTACAAAAGTAATAGCAAGTGATTTTATGCAAACTCCTCTTACCTCAAATACCTACTTTAATTTTGAATGTAATGCTTTGGCAATGTGAACACGTTTAAAATGTTAAACAGTTGATAAGATTGAAAACACTTTTGCAAGGCACTCTGCCAGGATACATACAAATTACTTCTATAGGCAAAGTCTCTTTGAAAAAGGAAAGGGCCCTAAAAAGCTTTAGCAATTTTGTATTACACTGAAAAGAAAGCTGCTGCTTACAAATAAGATATCCAGGCTATCTGGAGGATCACCAACTCTCTACTGGAAGCACCCAGAAAATAAAGTAGACAGAACTGTGCCTCCTATATCAAGTAGATGGGTGTAGTGCATCATATTGAGATGATACTGAGTAGTATTTCTAGTGGGGGAGGGGCCAGGACATGACAGTAACAATAACACTATTACTGCCAGGCACATGAAAAGGGAACACAAAAGAGCACCAGCATACTTTCACGTGAGAAGAGAGCTGATTTGTATTTAGCATGTAAATAGCAGGAACTTCTCACTAAAATGCCCGGCCTATTTTTTTCCCTGTATCATCCATGTAGGGACAGCAAAGACTGTAGAAACCTTCAACACTTGTTCTTGCAGAGGAAGAGATCTGAACAATTTTTTCCCCTCAAAGCAAGGCACCCCAGTAAGCCAATCATTATAGTAAATGATGAGGTAAACTATAATGTGGAAATGCAGAGAGATTTGTAGATATTTGATAAAGTATTTGTGAATAAAATGTTATTGTCTCTAATTACCTCATTATCATTTCTAAGACATTTTAAGAAAGAGCAATTCCAGTAAAAAGGGGAGGTCAAAACAAAGGAGAAAAAAAATCACCTAAAAAGCACACTCAGCAGAGAGAATTAAGACTGAGAGCAAGGGGGATCAGGTAGAAAGGTATTAAAAAGATCATATGGAATTATTATTATTTGAGTGCACCATGTAGCATGTGGGATCCTAATTCTAGAACCTGTGCTCCCTGCATTGGGAGCATGAAATCTTAACCACTGGGGCCATCAGGGAAGTCCCTGGAATTACTTTTGTAAGATATAAATCCTCACGACTAAAGAAAATGGCAGTGAAGTCATCTAATAATGGGGAGAAATTTTTCCTGGAAGACCAAAGGTAGATGAAAGAACAATGAAACGTGCAGCAGAGCAGAGAAAGCAGCAGCCTAGGGAAGTCTCAGTGGGACCCCAGCCAAGAGGGAAAGGACCTACTGAAGAGAGCCCCAAAGTTAAAGTTTGGGAATGGCAGCTTGAAGCCACTAAAAAGTGGGGTTGAAAACTGAATGACAGAAAGTTTGGCCTTTCCTTCTACACACACCCCAAATTTTAATACCTTCCTAAAGTAATAATGATGATATACAGATTTTATAAAAATATCTGAAGACCACTAGAATTTGAGCTCCAGGTATGGGTATTTGGTATGGAAAGTAATTACTTCTTCATTTTGGCATTTGACACCTCTCTTCCTCCAACTCACTCTTACTTTTTTTTTTCACTCTTAGTTTAGTATCTGGCTTACCACTCACACACTCCTAAGGAGAACCAATTCTGCACACATACATCCCTTATGTTGACTTGACTAAGCATAAAGTTAGAATGATTTTCTGTCAGTGTTTACTTCAATTACTAAATTCAAAAATTCAAAGTCAGAGATTTGAAAGGTGGTTATAGCGCTTCTTGGCCTTTTGGCTAAGATCAAATGAAAGGTGGTTATATATGTAGTGTTTTTCTACAAGTAAGATTTTTACCCCCAAGTTTTTATGTAGATCTGAATTAACAAGAGGGAAAAAAAAAAGGTGAATTTAACCTGCTGGCTTTCACATATCCTAACAAAGGTTCCAAGAATTAGAACAAAAGGATTTTTAAAGAGGGATAGATGACTGAGGAACTAGGACTATTCTAGATTAAAAAAAAGACTAATAAAACATGAATACAGGACTTCCCTAGTGGTTAAGACTCCACGCTTCCACTGCAGGGCCACAAGTTCAATCCCTGATCAGGGAACTAAGATTCCATATGCCACATGGTGCAGGCAAAAAAAACAGGAACAAAAAACAAATAATTTTTTTAAAAGGAAAAGAAGGAAGATTGAAAAATAAAATAAAAACAATAATGTAAAAATGAGAAACCTATAATAAAATGATAGGAAACACCATCCTTTAAAAAATAAAAAACTAAGTAAAAATAAATGAATAAATAAATAAAACATGAATACAAAATACAATAAGTTCCTAAATTCTGGATTCTCCCTCGCCCCCTCTCTTTGTTCTTAAGAGCTACATGCTGAAGTATTTAAATATAAAGATCTGTAAAGCCTTCTCAGTTTAGCAAATAATAATAATGACAATAATGTTAATAATAACAACAACATTGCAAAATCTCCACAATGGTAAATCTATGTGTAGGGTGTAGGGTAATCCAACGTTTTGTTAGGTCTCAAAGTCTCAAAGATAAACGCTTGCAAATAATATGGACCTAATAGCGACTAGATATTAAGTATAATAATAGTTTTACAATTATGTAGGATAGCATCCTTATTCTTAAAAGGTACAACTATTTGGCAGTAAAATAAGATTTATGAGAAAAATAAATGAAAATAAACAGATATATCAATACACGTCCACAAACACATACATATAAAAGTATATAGTTTAAATCAAGCTTAATTAAAGGGGAGAGCAGATGTGTCCTTACTGCAGCATCAACATTGGCAGGTGAGTCTCCATTGGGGTCTGCCAGCATAGAAATGACACTAATCATGATGGTTTCCACGGTGTGAATAGGCAGCCAGCGCTCCTCTGGCTTTTCATAACCATATTTATCTTCTCCAGGTTCGTGAAGAATAGAAATGCATACATCACCATTTTTATCAACTGCAAAATTAGAGGGTAAGATTCCAGTTTCAAATACTTTAAAAAATTGGCTATACATAAAATACATATTAGTTGATATGATCCTGATTCCCATGGTATCTGTGTAAGATTCAGTACCACACTGTTCCACTGAATACGTACAGAAGTTAATGTCCAAAATGGAACCTGTTAACCTTTTAGGAAGACCAGAGATTTTACCAAATAGGATCCACCTGACAAAGCCAAAAGAAATGTAAGCCATGTTTTTCATTTCTGCAAAATTTCAAGTTAATATGTAGATGGTACCTAGCATTTACATGTAATAAATATAATGAAATAAATGGTATCTATTGAATCTGTTCATTTATACAAAGTATATGGTCCAAACATCAGAACTGAGTTTCTGTATGATTTCCTAGTTTCCCTAGCAACTTACTGATTGAAATTGTTGATAGTCAGAGGTCTAAGACTTTCCTAAGAAAAAAATGAAAAATAACATCATAAAATACTTTTTAAATCACATAAAGGCAAAATTATATTTTCAGGGAAAAAAACACACACAAATCCACAAAGTGAAGTGTCCAACTCTTTGCAACCCCATGGACTGTAGCCTGCCAGGCTCCTCTACCCATGAGATTTTCCAGGCAAGAGTACTGGAGTGGGTTGCCATTCCCTTCTCCAAAAAGACCATGTTATATTGCCAGTGAAAACTCATCAGCATACATTCATTAGGTCTCTAATCTATAAACCTATTTTAAAATCCAAGCCATAAATTAATTGTTGATCAAAAGGGGGAATGGAGTCCTATATTCTACTAACTTCTTTACATTACACAACCAAATCTGCAAATCCTATAAAAACCAATAATAATACTTATGTTCATTTCTGACTTCCTACCTAAAGTCCAACAAATTTATGATAGGTATAATGTTAAAGCGTATTTTTCACCTCTGGGGAACCAGCATCAAAGTTTATATGCATTGTGGCTCTACAACTAATGCTTTCTGAATGCATGCTGTATGCCAGGCACCCACAATTGACACAGAGAGTTTAGCAGTGAATGCAACATTTAAGACCCATGCCTTCAGTGTACTGTACATGAGCTATTCTACAATTAACGCTCCTTATCCCAACTCACCTACACCTTCTAATATAATCTATTAACTAAAATGAAATAACCAGATCAAGAAGCAAGAATAACAACAGTAAAACTTGTAACAGCACTATAAAGTTGAACAGAAAATGATAGTACAGTGTTAAGATATTTTCCTCACTTACCACATAATATAAATTTTTCCTTGAGAAAAGGAAGTCATATGTTTTTGAGAACATTTAATATCAAATGTTTGTATAAAATTCTATCAGAGAATCGATTTAAGATCCATTTTCCTTTTATAGAAATTGTTATAATTTAGCATCTTTAAAATTTTAACCTCATGTCATTTCATTTTAAACACATAGAAAACATTTTAAACCTCTTAGAATGAGGCTTTTATGCTTAATACCTATTACCTATTAAAATTGTAGTATTTTTTTTAAAGGCAAGATAACTGAGTGAAATAATTGAGCTGATAATTGAGTGAAAAGGCCAGTGCTATCATTCCTCTTAATAATTAGAGTCCATGTATTACTTTTGTATATGCTCTCATTTAACTCACAAAGAAACTAAGGCTCCAAGAGGCTTTACCAACAGTAACATAGGCTAATTCACGCAAAAGACAGCATTCAGAAACTTTTTGTTACATTTTCCTTTCAAACAGGTGCAAAAAAATTGACTATTACACACTGAATAATTCAAGAGAAGGCAGGGGAAACTGCCAAGAGCCTAGGAAGAAATGAACATATGCCCAAGCAACAACGGGCAGATGTGGTCGATTCATGCACCCATACATTGTGCAGGGCTATCATTAACGTGTTCTACCAGAAAGAAATTCTTTTTTCCCCTTCATACTGGTGCATACTATGTCTTCTGTGATCACTGCTACCTAAGATGTGATGAAATATGGTGGCCTCCTTGATTCCCAATAGTTTTCCATTCATCAGTTCTAGTCTCTTCTAAGACTCAACTGTTTTTCAGGTCACTGAGTTCTATTACATTTCCTTGTAACAAAGCCTTGGTTTATTCATGCATCCATTACTCTCACTGATTTTTGCTTAAACTAATATAGAAGGGTTTCTCTTCCTTGCAACACAATGTCTGGGTTATGAGAAGTAGAACGCAGACTGGTGTAATAGTCTAAAAAAACAACACTGATTACAAAATACTTATAGTCAAAATACTTACGAAAGAAATTCTTGCAAGCTCAATCATACAAAACAAGGCCAAAAGTTCAGAGAGACTATGTATAAACATAGTTTATCTAGACTAGCCTTTGGCTCACAAAGTGAATTTTAAATGGTTGTACAACTTCAGGTAAAAAAGTCAATGTCACCATTTGATGCACAGCACTGTTAGATACTTTCCAAAGATCTAAACACACAGAGTTTTATCTCATTTGACCCTATCAATCATCTTATGACATAGGTAAAACATTCCTTTTCCTTATGAAGAATATACATAAACAGTTAAGAGTGTCCATAGTCTAGGAGCTAAGATGAGAAAATAATAATTAAAAATCCAAGTTTAACTACTTCTATGTTCTCTGTAATAGCCAATTAATCACATCATACCTTAGAAATAATCTCAATTTTAAGAGCTCTATTAAATGCTGAGTATCACCCATGAACTCATGAACATCTCAGCTGTGAACATCATAGCTGAGAACTAAGTAAATCAACAAACTTTTTCCATTTGATCCATTACTCTTTCTTTTAGAAGGAATCTAATCCAAGACCATGTATATAACAAACACAATAAACCTATCATAAAAATTCCAACACAATTTCACTGAGAACTACATCTTATGACCTTGAAAACGTCAGTGACAGGCTGTCATACTTGCAAATGTAAAACCAGATAAACTTACCATTTGGATGCCAGATTTCTGTAATGAATTTCATTTTAGGAGGCCGAAGGGGATAATCTTTTGGGAAAGTGAGATGAGCTTTAAAAACACCACCTTCACTGGAAAAACAAAAACAAGTTCTTGCCTATAAGTTCCTGCTTATAAGTAAGATAATTATTAAAACAAACATAAAACAAGGATGCTAGTGCTAACATTATAAACGAAATAATCTGGATTGCAAGCAGTTTACTTACTCAAATACCAAGTTTAATAAACTGTCATGCCTACCACCTTATTAAACTCTCAAAAAACAGTAAAATGAAAGAAACAGCTTTAAAAAGGCATCCAGATGAGATCACACTACTGTTGGCTACACACATCTTTTCATTGCTTCCCACTGCACTTAAAACTCAAATGTTTAACATTGCCTATCAGGGTCAAGTTGTCAATTTCTCTATATTGATCTCAACCTGTCACTCTTCTCTCTCATCCCAGTCATTCTTCTTTCTGTTCTTTAAACACAACAAGCTTTTTCTCATCTGAGAGCTTATGCATTTTCTTATTGCCTCTCTGGGAACAGTTGTGCTGACCTCCAACCATCCATCCATCCATTTATTCATCTTATCATTTAACAAGTATTTATTCAGTCTTTATGTGGAGACACTGGGAGTTCAGCAGTGAACAAAACAAAGTCTCTCAAGTACTTAATATTCTGGTGTGTTTCAAAGTACTGCTGTGCAACAGAACTTTCTGCAACTGGAGATGGTCTATAGTTACGTTCTCCAACATGGTAGCCACCAACCACTTGTAATATGGCTAGTACTTGGTTCTCAAAAAGTTTGAGAACTTTTTGGCCAACCCAATACAACTGATTAACTGAATTTTTAATCTTGTTTAATTCTAATAGCCACAAGTGACTAGTGACTGCTATGCTTAGGAACTGTTCCTAAACAACGGTCAAAACAACGCAAGTCAATGTTGCAGAAAACCAATGAAAAAAGTCAGCCTTATGGGGCAAAAATGACAAAGTTTCTGACTAGTGACCTTGGTACCGCTGTTTCCTCTGTTTCAAAGGCGCTTCTCCCTTTGTTATAGTCAGAACTCAGCCAAAATGTTACCTCTGAGAAAGATTTCACTTGGCTACCCAATTCTAACTAGCCCCTGTGTCCCTCTATCACGTGGACTTCTTTTCCATTTCTTTACTGCAAAAGGAATTCACACCTCTGATTCTTTTATTATAAGATAAATACCCCATAGAGCAGGGTCAGATGCAGGGTCATCTGACTGTGTTTGTTTCAGATCAGTAAATAATAGAATTCTCAGCTCATTAAATGGTTTTCATTCATTAAACAAACAGACATTGATTATCTACCTAGAGAAGGCACTGCTGTACGTAAAAGGATATGACAGAGAACAGGACATCAGAGATCACTGATTTACAGCACTTACCATTCTAGGGTCAGAGGATAATAGCAAGAAAAGTACCAGTAATAAATACTGGAATGAAATGAGCAATCTATTGTTAAGTTTTTAAAAAGTATCTACAGAATGAGCCCATTTGTCTTTAAGAAGAAAAAGTGAGGGTATGTTTGTATAGAAATAGAAAAATGTCTGGAAACATGATACCAATACACCAAAATGGTTAACTCTGAAGCATGGGATTATGAGATTTTTTACTTTCTGCTTTGTACATTTTGCTATCACTTGAAGTTTTAACCAAAGCAAGTACGTATTCTCATTACTTTTTTCTGATCATAGAAGCAAGATGGCAGGACGGTGTTAAAGAAAGGTAGATCATTAACACCAAACACTTCTGAATACTTAGGAAAGGCCACTGGGCTCCGAGTAAGGAACATGTTTCTCTTTATGCTTACATACATGCTTCTTTCTATGAAGTGTATTAAGTATACAGAGGGTCATAATGTAAAATATTTCTGATTATGGGTTGTGGTTTAAAAAAAAACACTTTGAAAGCCACAAATACAAAAACTAGGCAAGAATCCATGTAAAAGAACATCAGAACAGCTACCACAAAGCCCATGTACTTTAAACCATTGGTAAGGCTATTCCCTGATACTAAGTTAGCTTTCCCGGATCCCTAAATTTTGACTGATATCAGATGCACTTAAAAGCTTTACAACAGCTGATTGAAATCCCTACCATGAAAGATTACCTTAGTCTATTAAAAATTTTGATCAAATTTAATTAATTGGATTATCCTTAAAAGTTTAAAGTACACGATTTTTTTTGTCTGCAATGTCCTCATCGTCCATTCTGAATCAATCATGCAAGTCTTTAGTTTTTTTTTCCTATAGGTGGAATCCTTAATTTCTCTAACACCTGTGAAAATCATACTTTTTTTTAAGCCTAAAACTCAAAACATAGTGTACAAAACATGGTTAAATAAATATTAAAATGTCACATATTCACTATTTTTCAAATACATAAAGATGCTACTATGATGAGCAAAATCAAAGTTTTATGAAAAGCATCAATGGTTTAAATGATGCTTTCCTACTTTCTCTTCACAGATATTAACAGTGTAAGAGTATAACTGCTATATATTACAGATATATCATATTACATATATGATTACTAGCATGATATTCTAGGCCAGTTCAAGTTTCTTCTATTAGACTTCCCTTACTGTCTTTGTATTAAATGTATAAAAGTCTTACAAGGATAAGAGCCTATCATTCTACCTTGTCAGATCCTATCATTCAGCCATATTTACTTTCTTTAAATGATATACCATATGTACCATCAACATTGTTCTTTTATATATTCCTTTTCACATCTGTCTTCTGTTTATTCATTTTTACCTGTCACAATTCATCTATTACCTTCATAAAATATTTGATGGCTTCCAATGTTTTTGCTACTACAAACAATAAAACACTGAACATTCTGAACACTTTCTAGGCACAAGGTTTTACCCTAGAAATGAAACAGGATGAAGTTTAAATAACTATTAAAAGTCACACGGATAATAACAGTAGTAGACTCAGGGAGGTAAACAAAGATATTCTCCAAAACTCACATTCTTAAGCACTAAATGATAAATGATACGGTACTGCCATGGATCAATCAATTTCTAAGTCAGGCACCAGGTTCATTCCTTCTGAAAGTTCATACAAAATATATAGCTTGTGCAGCTAAGTTTTAAACAGACTGTATAAGAATTTTGTTACTGTAAAAGAATATTAATCCAAGAATTTGGTTAGTCAACTCTTCGCTTTCTATATCCATCAAGGTAAGGCAATAACAAGATACATATAATCTTCCAAGATTCTACAAATTTTTCACACCATTGCCAGAGGTAGGAAACAATATAAAACATACTTCTTGAGCACACCAACCATGAGTGATGAAAAAGAGATACAGCAAAAGTTACATATCATTTATTAATACAAATTTATAAAATTTATAATTCACAGTGAAACCCATATCTCCTAAAGTTTCTTTCAAAACCTACTGCCGTTCCTACCTGATATTATTCTTTCTCTGGATATGGGCAGCTAGTCACAGTACTTGATAATCATTAGTCTGAAAATAGCAGGTTGTCACACCAGTTTCAGATTATTTTTCATAGAGAGAAAGCCTCAAGAATCTATTTTTAATATCTCCAGAAACATTAATTAATGGCAAGTGTTAGTCGCTCAGTTTGTGTCCAACTCTTTGTGACCCCATGGACTGTAGCCCACCAGGTTCCTCCATCCATGGAATTTTCCAGACAAGAATACTGGAGTGGGTTGCCATTTCCTTCACCAGGGGATCTTCCCGACCTAGGGATCGAACCCAGGTCTCTTATATTGTGGGCAGACTCTTTACTGTCTGAGCCAATGACAAGAACAGCAATAAAAAGTTAATACTGTGTAAAGATAAATGTAACAGCTAAATTAATACTCAAAGCAACTATCAATAAAGTAATGCCTGAATATACCAGTTATTGACACATGGATTGTAAGGAGTGTGGGGTGCCCTCTAGTGGCTAAATGAGGGTTAATGACACCACCATGAACTACACTAGCTTTTAAAGAATTTTAGTACAGCAATCATTCTATTATTACAGAAATGACCTAATTAATTACTAAGTGATGGATCAATCACTTAGGTTTGCTCACATTAACTACTTTCAATACTATAACCCCTCCTCCCATTACCAGTCTCTCTGTTTCTCCTCTTACTTACACTTAAGATCTGTGTCTCATTTCAAGTAACACTCCCTCCAACAACCACGAGAAGGCCTCTGCCCTCTTCACTCCACTGAAATTTCCTTACTGTTAAATCAACAAACAGCATTAAATACTTGATTCTTGGTGGCATTTTAGAAAGCTTCCTTCTATAAAACCTTCTATTAGATGTCTGGCTAACTTCCTCTGCTTTTCTCAGGGCCCTGGCCTAGGCACATGTGTGTCATCCCCTGGGCAAGGCTGTTGATCTCCCTATTTCAGTCCATTTCTTACACTATGCATGCACAAATGCTTAGCTGCTCAGTTGTGTCTGACTCTTTGAGACTCCATGGACTGTAGCCCACCAGGCACCTCTGTTCCTGGGGATTCTCCAAGCAAGAATACTGGAGTCTGTTGCCATGCCCTCCTCCAGGATATCTTCCCAACCCAGGGATTGAACCCACATCTCCCGCACTGCAGGCAGATTCTTTACTGTCTGAGCCACCGGGGAAGCCCAAGAATACTGGAGTAGGTAGCCTATTCCTTCTCCAGGGGATCTTCCTGACTCGGGAATCAAACCAGGGTCTCCTGCATTGCAGGTGATTCTTTACCAGCTGAGCTATCAAGGAAGCCCCTTCTTACACTATAGATCGCCCCCCCTAATTTTTTTTTAACAATAGTTTAAAACATTTTACTACAAAAATAAAATACAAGTAAGCTGAGGGAAAATAAAATTTATAATTCCAAAGTTATGATACTTAGAATCTGATGCATATTCTAAAATATAAATCTTATAATTCTTGATGTAAAACTCCCCAATGGTTATGCCTGGTCCTCAGGACAAAAGAAAAATTCTAACTCCTTAATAATGTTTACAAACATTTTCTAGCCCTCAACTCTCTAGCCAACCTCATTCTCTGAATTGCTCAGTTGCCATCCCCTTGTTCTGTCCCTTATTTTCCAGGCCTATGTACACAAACATTTCTTTCTCCCTATGAAACTCAATGCCCAGCTTCCCTTCCACTTACCCCCATCTCCTACTTATTCCCATCTCCTAATCCCACTGCTATGCCAGAGTATCTGTCTAGTTAATCCTTACCCTAGCTATTGACAATCCAAAATCTCTTCAATCCCAGAATAATTAAACCAAACGTGGCAATCTCATTCATCTTGCCAGTTACCAAGTAAGGAATGAAGCAACTTGATTCCAACAAATGAGACAAGAGTCTGCTGGAGAGCTTCCAGAAAAAAGGCTTTTCTACATTGAAATACATAAAAAATTACTTTTTTTTTCTACCTTTTTGACTTTAGCTCACTGAGACTTATTTTTTTTTAATTGGATTTATTTATTTTAATTGGAGGCTAATTACTCTACAATTTTGTATTGGTTTTGCCATTCATCAACAAGAATCCGCCATGGGTGTACACATGTTCCCCATCCATATTGGGGATTGGATTCCAAATTGGAAAAGAAGAAGTAAAACTCTCACTGTTTGCATAGGATATGATCCTCTACATAGAAAACCCTAAAGACTTCACCAGAAAATTACTAGAGCTAATCAATGAATATAGTAAAGTTGCAGGATATAAAATCAACACACAGAAATCCCTTGCATTCCTATACACTAATAATGAGAAAATAGAGAAATTAAGGAAACAATTCCATTCACCGTGAATTCCATTTATCCACTACAATGAAAAGAATAAAGTATTTAGGAATATATCTACCTAAAGAAACGAAAGACCTATATATAGAAAACTATAAAACACTGGTGAAAGAAATCAAAGAGGACACTAATAGATGGAGAAATATACCATGTTCATGGATCGGAAAAATCAACATAGTGAAAATGAGTACACTACCCAAAGCAATCTATAGATTCAATGCAATCCCTATCAAGCTACCAACGGTATTTTTCACAGAGCTATAACAAATAATTTCACAATTTGTATGGAAATACAAAAAACCTCAAATAGCCAAAGCAATCTTGAGAAAGAAGAATGGAACTGGAAGAATCAACCTGCCTGACTTCAGGCTCTACTACAAAGCCACAGTCATCAAGACAGTGTAGTACTGGCACAAAGACAGAAATAATGATCAGTGGAACAAAACAGAAAGCCCAGAGATAAATCCACACACCTATGGACACCTTATCTTTGACAAAGGAGGCAAGAATATACAATGGATTAAAGACAATCTCTTTAACAAGTGGAGTTGGGAAAACTGGTCAACCACTTGTAAAAGAATGAAACTAGAACACTTTCTAACACCATACACAAAAATAAACTCCAAATGGATTAAAGATCTAAACGTAAGACCAGAAACTATACAAGTCCTAGAGGAGAACATAGGCAAAACACTATCCAACATCAATCACAGCAGGATCCTCTATGACCCACCTCCCAGAATATGGGAAATAAAAGCAAAAATAAACAAATGGGACCTAATTAAACTTAAAAGCTTCTGCACAACAAAGGAAACTATAAGCAAGGTGAAAAGACAGCCTTCAGAATGGGAGAAAATAATAGCAAATGAAGCAACTGACAAAGAACTAATCTCAAAAATATACAAGCAACTCCTGCAGCTCAATTCCAGAAAAATAAAAGACCCAATCAAAAAATGGGCCAAAGAACTAAACAGACATTTCTCCAAAGAAGACATACAGATGGCTAACAAACACATGAAAAGATGCTCAACATCACTCATTATCAGAGAAATGCAAATCAAAACCACAATGAGGTACCATTTCACACCAGTCAGAATGGCTGCTATCCAAAAGTCTACAAGCAATAAATGCTGGAGAGGGTGTGGAGAAAAGGAAACCCTCTTACACTGTTGGTGGGAATGAAAACTAGTACAGCCACTATGGAGAACAGTGTGGAGATTCCTTAAAAAACTGGAAATAGAACTGCCTTGTGACCCAGCAATCCCACTGCTGGGCATACACATCGAGGAAACCAGAACTGAAAGAGACACGTGTACCCCAATGTTCATCGCAGCACTGTTTATAATAGCCAGGACATGGAAGCAACCTAGATGTCCATCAGCAGATGAATGGATAAGAAAGCTGTGGTACATATACACAATGGAGTATTACTCAGCCATTAAAAAGAATACATTTGAATCAGTTCTAATGAGGTGGATGAAACTGGAGCCTATTATACAGAGTGAAGTAAGCCAGAAAGAAAAACACCAATACAGTATACTAATGCATATATATGGAATTTAGAAACATGGTAATGATAACCCTGTATACAAGACAGTAAAAGAGACACAGGTGTATAGAATAGTCTTTTGGACTCTGTGGGAGAGGGAGAGGGTGGGATGATTTGGGAGAATGGCATTGAAACATGTATAATATCATATATGAAATGAATCGCCAGTCCAGGTTCGATGCAGGATACAGGATGCTTGGGACTGGTGCACTGGGATGACCCAGAGGGATGGTATAGGGAGGGAGGTGGGAGGGGGGTTCAGGATGGGGAACATGTGTATACCCGTGGCGGATTCATGTTGATGTATGGCAAAACCAATACAATATTGTAAAGTAATTAGCCTCCAATTAAAATAAATAAGTTTATATTTTAAAAAACTGAGTTATTTTAATTGGAGGCTCTATTCTTATTTCTATATAAGAAATACATAAAACACAAGCAGAAACTACTTTCACTTCTTCCTTTTCAGCATACTCTGAAATGCTCAAAACTGTTGTAACCATTTTACTATCTCTGTTAAGAAAACAAATTTTCTTATATTCTAAGCCAGCTAAAATCAGATTTCTTTTGCTTATAGCCAGAAGCCTACTAATACAGTGACTAACTCTTCAGTTCTCATTTTAGACATCTCCTCCTCTGGGAAAAATTCCCCAACACACTGAAAACTTGCCACACACCCAGTGAGTTCTCACCATATCCCAATGCCTCCCTCCATCATGGCTGTCCCCAAAGTGTATTAAATAACTACACAATGAGCAGCTTTGCCAACTAAACTGTAACCGCTTTGGAGCAGCACCTATTAAGTGATTTAAGCCCATGTTTGTAGCATCTAGCATAAGAGTGCTCAAAAAATTAGGAAACTAAATGAATGAGTAGTGTAAATGCCTACGATGCTTTATTTTTGAAACAATTCTAAATGGGAAGTTGCTAAAAGGGATGGCCAACACTCAATAAATCTTAAACCCACTTCCTGAAGGCTTTATAAACAATTTCATAACTTCTAGCATGTGAGTTTTAGAAAAGGTCATTCATAAAAAGGAATCATACCCAGGTAAATTTGGATGATTATTATAAGGTCTGTCAACGGCATTAAGTCTTCATTGTTCACAGGATGCTCAAAGTATATTTGGCACTGAGGTTAAACTGTAGCCTGGGTGCAGTCAGTGCTCTCATCAGTAAGGGACAGTGAGGAAGTGGCAGCCAGTCAGCAACTCCAGAGGAGCTGCCACAAACGCTTCTGTTATCCACGCCTCAGATAGACAGTCAGCACTTTTAAAATGTATATGAAATGCCAGAAACAGGTTTTCATTGGTAGGAAGGATGGCCTGTTAATTAGTACAATGAGTATTAAAGTGTCTTTCTTTCATGAAGCTGAAGGGACACAACATGTATACGGACCAGCTAGTAACATTTAGCGGTGCTTGCCACCATCTCATGAAAAAAGTATAAAAATCATGTGAGGTCCTTAGCGACGGGAGGTCAAACCTGGATGCCTCACTTCATTTTCTACTCAGACATTAGTTCAGAAGAACTTCTCTTGTTATCACAAACCAACTTTAAGATCAACAAGATTCTGTCACTGGAATGCTGCTGTGTCTTCCTTGAGTAAACCTTCATGCAATGTGTTTTGATTTAGAAACCCAGAACAGAACCTCATCAGGCTCAGAAGCCAGGCACAAGTATGATTTTGTGTGCAAAACTTGGTAAGAAATTTACTTTCAAATAATATTAAGGTTGTGGGGGAAGACCTCTAGGATGGCTTTCATTGACTACTGTTATCTACCAAACTATCACTGTAGATAGAGTGACTAGATTGAGTTATCTTAGCTTGCAACAATTACCAATGCAAATGTACCATTGGGAAATAAATCAGCAAAAATTTTGATCAGCAATAGTTGTGACAAAACCTAAATCATTTATTTTCAGACCTTAGAAAACCTCCCAATCAATACTACAGCTCAACTATGTATGTCATATATCAGTTTGCTCTGGTATAGAACTAGCTCTGGATTTTCTCTTCCATCAGGTTGGGGAGGTGCAGAGGGGAGGCAAAGGAGTTACCATTCAGAACATCTAAAATAAAACTATCTCATTGTAAAAAAAAAAAAAAAGAAAAAAAGTCTTATGTATCCAAATCCTTGCTGCTTAGTACCATCAAGGACCAAGGTTGAGTGACTAAGAATCTCCCAAGAAAGACCCTGCTATCCCTCAGTTGCATGGCTTTGAGAAGGTTGCTGCATTTTTTCCCAACACCTCAACTTCTATAAAAAGCATGCAACTTGTACTAGTCATTGACATCAGACAGTCATGATCCATCTTACAGAACATTAAATATTAGTAAGTTTAAGTTGACCTGCAAACACTTGGAACAGAAAATCAGACTGTGTGTGGTCTCTGAATCTAAAAATGTACTACATATATAAGAAAGTCCATCTTTTCTTTGCTTTTTGATAATACCACACTCTGCTGTCTATCTTTATATCAGTTAATAGTGATTAATTAAGTGATTAACAATCATTCTTATAAACTGGGAAACTTCAGTTTGTCAAAATAGTTTATATTTTAATTATTAAAAGAGTTCCACTTGGATGTCAGTTCCATTATACTTACTAAAGTGTATCTGGAGGACCAATAATAAGCACTTCCCATCGGTAGAGATCATTGTCATCTATTAAACCTGCTGAAAAGCCTTCCACTGGATTTTTGTTGAGCTCTGTGGAAAAAGAATAGTTTTATAACAAAATTTAAGTACATAATCTTCACCCAACATTCATTACAGACCATTAAAAATTCTAAACTATTAAATGAATACACCTGGACCCATTAGCAAAATGCTACCTGATGTCAAAACCTTTCATTTCTATAACACAAGGAGGCAATGGGTAAAGCAAGCTATCCAGAAGATCAACTTCTACCCCCCTTTTACATCTACCCTGGTTTCCAGCAAGGTTCCTACCATTCTAAGTAGCTCTCTGGTGGTATATAGGTATAGTGGGACAGAGAGCTTATTAGAATGCAGTTGTCAGACTCATTCCCCAGAGATTCTGGTTCAGAGGAAAATCAAACCAGTATTTCTGATAATTCTTATGGTATGGTCTTTAGGGTCTTTGGCCTTTCAGAAATACCAATAGAGTGCCTGGTACCTTTTCAATGGAACTTGCTATATAACCAATCTTAATTTATACTAGTAACTATGTATCTGCATGACTAAGTCCTCTGCATTCTTGGGGATACATGTCTGCAGCTGGCGTCCATGTGTGCCCCAACAGACTGAGTACTCAGAGAAGACAGACTCCATCTGTCCTGCCTGTGTATGTTGAACCTTTTGCCACAATCTCCAGCATTCAGGAATGGCTTAAGAATAATAGCTGGGGCCTACAGGAACAACACTAGCAACATGAGATCTTCCTCTTCCAGAGATAGTGCTCTAGCATGGATAGAGAATGATGGGGGCTGGGGATAAGAACAAAGGCAGAGAACTAGTGAGGTAGGGGGACGCAGGCCATGAGGGCCCCTGAGAGGAGCAGGTGAGAAAGAGAGCAAAGTCTGAACAGTTCCTGGAGACACGGGGCTTAATAAAGTAATGACCCATCGATGGTGGGCATCATGTTAGGATTTTTAAAAAAGCTTTAACAAGATATAATTGACATTCAGTAAATTGTAGGCATTTAAATTATATAATTTCTTACACATTGATATATATACACAGCTGTGAAGTCATCACCACTGTCATGATTGAGTGTGTGTGTGTTGTGTATAAATATATGAATCACCAACAAGAGGCACTGGTTGGCTCAAACTGAGAAGAGGGGACAAAGCACCCAAGAGAGCAACTGAGAGAGAAGTTGCTAGGTGGCTGAACAGGTTTCTAATTCTCACATAATTCCTGCCATCCTCCTCAAGAAGCTTGGTCTCATGATAAGTAAGTGCAACACAACTCAGAGTGCCATAAAAAACTGAACAAAGTGTGTTATTAACTAAGAAGAAAATATTTAATTTTTTGAGGAATCAGACGTGTTTATTTCAACAACTAAGATTTAACACCCCAACATGCCAGTGAAACCCAGAGAGAGCCAAAAGTGAAAGTTTATTTACATTTAAACATGAATGGCTTCTTTTCTCAAAATTTGAAGGAAATTCTTTTTTTTAATTTCTAAGTCTAATATTTTTGCCTAACTGGCAAAGCAGACTTTTATAAATAGTTTTAAATCAGTACCGTGTTGCAAAATATAAGAAATGCAGTTTTACTTTTAAACAGCCATTCTAAGACATTCTTTAAATACTGAAAATGCAAAGAAGTTGTATTTCAATCTGGTTATTTTGTTTATGAATGCAAAATATGCTGCAGACATTCCGGAAAAGATCTGCAAGTCCCATTTTTACTGTCAACTGAGGGGCGACTAGAGCACAATCACTATCTGGACAGGAAATTTCTACACTGAGTTATCTCATTTCTAACCTTTCTCTGGACAAACACTAGTATATTACTCAGACCACTTTCTCCAACAATAGCTGTAAGAGTCTTGCAGAGATTTTATAATTTGTCCAGAAATCACCTAGTTATTGAATCTTGCATTAGAAGTCCGGTGGAATTTTATAAACATAGGTGGATAGATTGTTAAATTAGCATATATGGTCAAAACTACCCTTGAAAACTTCCTTCTACTTTCCATAAAGTATATTATTGCTTCTCATTATATATTTCATCAATACACAAGTTCTAGAAAAGTCTTTTACATGTTCTTTGCATTCTTCTCTTCTACAGGAGTGACTGTGCCTACTGCTTGTTTCATTAAGTAATACAAAAGTAATGCTGAAAGATGTCCATGCATATCGGTTTTGTCATGGTTTTTGCCCCCAGCATGGCTCCTCATAGCCTAGATCCATGGACATTTAACAGATTTAATCTACCTATAGAGGCCAACCATTATCATACTTTTTATGAATGCTCCCTTCAAGGTCCAATTCAAGTACCATATTCCTCCTCCATGAGGCCTTCCCTAAACAATTTACCAAATAATCTTGTCTTCTGCTAAATTCCTATTAATCATACTTGTAGTCTGTAGTGCATCCCCTGGCACTTGACTATTAGCTCCTGATTCTCACAGAAGTAAAAAGGCGATTACAATATGTATTAAATGGTCCAACATTAGCACAGGAATTTGGAGGGGCACAAAGAAGGGCACAATACAATCAAAAAGAGACAAAAAGTCTTCTAAAAAGAGAAGAGATATCTGAAATAAGACAAAGGATTTGGGTAGAGTAACAGCAAGGCTTAGACAGAAGAATATATACTACAAAAATCTGAAATATGGAGATCAGCATGGCGGCAGAGGGGTGCAACACACCATGTAGCTGAAGCTAGACAGCATGTCAGGAGGAGGACAGCAAAGGGGCTTTGTAAGCCATGTTAGTTTAGGTTTTACCCAGAGAACAATTTTTGTTTGCGTTTTATTTTGCTTTGTTTTTAAAACAAAGAGGTCATCTCATGAAATTTACATTTTCAAAAACCAATCTCTCAGAATGTGAAAAGTATGTGATAGAGTAAGGCCATGTGATGACAAAGAAGCCAAAAAAGGAAAGGAAGCTATTAAAGTAATCCTGGGAAGTGTATCTTCAGTATATAGTAGTGGGAATAATGATGGAAAACACAGATACATAGGAGGTAGAATCAACCAACCAAGACTGGTGATATAGGGAGTTTAAAAAGTCAATAACAATACATAACTCCTCAAAAAGTTTATAAGCATAGTTACCATATAACCCAGTAATTACACTTCTAGGTATATTCCCAAGAGAAATGAAAACATTTATCCACATAGGAATTTATACTCAAATGTTTTACACTGCAGCATAGTCAAAAAGTAGAATCCAAATGTCCATCAATGAATGAATAAACAAAATATAACATATACATACAATGGAATATAATCGAGCCATAAGAAAAGGAATTAGGTGCTGATACATGCTACAACTAGCTACAACTTCGATTGTGGCATGTTGGTTCTCGATGAACTTCAAGAACATCAAGCTAAGCGAAAGAAACCAGACACATAAGGCCGCATACCGTATGATTCCTTTCATATCTACAAATCCACAGACAGAAAGCAGAACGGGGTGGGGGGTGGGCGGTGAGTGCAATTATTTAATTAGTCTGGGAGTTTTTGTGGGGTGATGAAAGTGTTCTGAAACTGAAGAGAGTAACAGTGGTTGTTTGCACAACACTGTGAATACCATTGAACTGTACACTTTAAAATGGCTAGTTTTATGTTATCTGAGTTTCAACTCAATTTTTTAAAATGAAAATAGAGGTTTCTATGCAGAGAAACTGGGTAGGAGTCTATTCTTTTTCTGAAATGGGAATTATAATAAAGATGTGCTGAATTTAGAGGGAGGGAAAGAAATGACAGGTTTGGTTTTATGTACCTATAGGACATAAATACATTGTTTCCAAAAGAAATTTCAGCTAGAGACCTGGGGATTATCAGAATATTGCTGATAACTGAAGCCATAAGACTGATGGTATTACCCAAGGATGAGCCTAAGTGTGAACTGTGGAATCTAACTGAAGGAATTCTAGAGAATACCAATATCAGGGAGATTAAAAAAGAAACAGCTACAAATAAGACAGCAGTAGGAAGAAAACCAGGAAAAAGCTAGATCAAAGAAGCCAAATAAGATGTGTTCCAAGGAGAAAGTTGCCAACAATAAATGCACACTGTTTAGGAAAGAGGAGGCCTAAATTCAGTCTACTGGGTTCAGTTCAAAGAATGGCCAAGGCTGCCCTGGGCATAGGTGGTTTCAGTGTAATTGTAAAGCCATGCAGATAACATTCAATTGACAAAAAGAAGGTGAAGTAACAAATGAAGGTGGAAATTTCCTCTAGAAGTTTGTGATGAAAAGTGTAGTAGCCATATGTAGATGAAATTCCAGCGAAATTCCATTTTTAAATCCCCTTTTTAATGGGAAAGTCCAAGGAAAGATGTTTAAACAGCCTACTACATTTAAATGCTAACAGAGATACCTCATACTGTATTTGAATACAAATACAAGTAAATAATGAAAGTCAGCTGGAAAAAAAAGATGCAGATTTATTTTTTAACATACTTTTAGTTGGAGGTGGCATTCCTAAGCAGAACACAAAACTCAACAGTCAGAACATACTATACAAGGTATTTTAAATTCACCAGGGCAATTAAGTTTAAACACAAATGAGAGACTAGGAGCGTATATTTACAGCACAATAGGTACAAGTCTAATATCCCTAATACAAATAGATTTCCTGTTAATCAAAAGAAAGGGGAAACATGCAAAGGGTAAAAATACAATGAGGGGAAATGGAAATTGCTAACATACACAAAAATCTAGCCTGCTTAAGACAAATATTTAAACCAAGAACTGTATATGCCTGGGTTTTTACTTAGATTCCTAAGATATTACAGAGAAGTTTTGAATGTGAAAAAGATAATGATACTTTTTTCCTGGATGCTACCTGGACATGAGTAAAGTTGGAAACAGCTAGAAAGAGCTCTCTTTTTCTCATATCATGAATGCTCAGACAAAATTTTAAAGTTCTAAAGCAGGCAAAACTAATCAGTAACATTAGAAGTCAGGACAACAGTCACATTTTCTTCTTTTTCTTTCAATGGGGAATGAGTGGTATACGGAAAGAAGAAAGAAAGAGATTCTGGGATGCTAGTAATGGCAGGCTGTACATAATATTTATGCATTTTTCTTTGTGCATATTATACTTCAATTTCTAAAACTCAATAATCCCAAAGTATTGCTGATTGGTTGCCATTTCCTTCTCCAATGCATGAAAGTGAAAAGTGAAAGTGAAGTCGCTCAGTCGTGCCCAACTCTTAAGAGACCCCATGAACTGCAGCCCACCAGGCTCCTCCATCCATGGGATTTTCCAGGCAAGAGTACTGGAGTGGGGTGCCATTGCCTTCTCAGTTCCATATATGAGCTACACTTAAATGGAGCAGGGCTCTTCATAAAAATGGGTGATTTCAGGTCTGGGGCAGGAAGTGTTCTAGGCTCAACTTTCATAACAGATAAAACCGAAGCTATCAAGTAATTCCATGGTCATGTTAAAAGAACTCTGACAACTTGAAGAGACTTCCACTGGCCCATAGGGGACAATTTGAGTATCAACAGTTAATAACCACTAAGGACTGAAACATATGTTTCAACCCATGAGTTTATAAACTGATACAAGAAACAACAAATTGACTGATCCCAGTACAGGATGCTAGTAAACCATTTTGTTATTTTGAAAACCACTTTTTTTTTTTTCCTCCTTTAAAAAAAACAAAACAAAACAAAAACACAAGATTTAGTCTTCCTTTTCTATACAAATAGCATTGTCAGGAAATCAAACAGTAACTACTATTTGATCAAATGAGGTATCTCTCCCTACAGAGACAGACCAGTTGAAAAATGAAAACTTACTGAAACCTTGCCATTTTGTCATTTTAACCTAGGCATTTTAGAAAGGACAAGCAGACATTAACGTGCCTCCTGATAAATACGCCACCACTTATGAAGTGATCTCACCTGACTCATAAACCAGAACCCCTAGACACAATTACCAATTTATAGAAAACACGGAGAAATATATTTAAGAATATTCCCAAGATACAATTAGTAAAATCTATACTTTGGGAAATTCTAAAAGGCAAGGTCTAGAATCCTCAATAAGTATACTGCAAGGAGCAACAACGGAGAAGACTGAATTCAGACTTTTAAAAAATGTATGACACATGCACAAATTTAGAGGCTAACTACATCTAACAATATTAAACTATTTTTAATTTTTTCAAGTGTGGTCATGCCACATGGTTTTTTACTCCCACTTTTTTAGGAGGTACATAAATCTTTAAAGTTACTGAAACATTTACAGACAAATGATGATGGTGTTTGGGTTGTGCTTCAAAATCACAAGGGAGTGGGCAGAGACAGATAAAACAAGACTGGTTGTGACCGAGCAACTGTTGAGTCTAGGTAAGCACATGCAGGTTCATTGTACAGTCAGTCAACTTTGGTGTTATTATATTCTTAAATTTTTTTTCTCCATAAAAGTTTTTTTTCAAATGCTAAAAAGACAGTTTTAATGTAGTCTAAAATAATGGTTTACAATATTTGGTCAACCATGTGAAAATAAACCTTCACTGGGCTTTATCAAAAATACAAGGTATCTCAGGATAACAACATTCAAAGGCTCAAGTGTATGTCATTTTATACGTGGCTATTAAGAAAAAATAACCTACTTTAATCGTAAATACACTTTGTCAAGACCAACAGTTGACTAAGTTAAGTTACAAAGCCAAACATATTTATAGCACAGCAATGACTTTCCTTTGTGTCTTGATGGTTGTGGTCTTCTGCTCCTGGGAATGTGCATTCCTGTCAAGGTTATTTATGTAACACACAGCTGGTTGTAAGGTGCATATCTGTAAAGTGACTATTTTTACACTGGCTTTCTTTCAAACTGTTGAAGTCTCAGATAGAACCTTTTATCCAGACACTATCCAATTACTCCTAAGCACTGAGATGGTTTGTCAAAATAATTTTGACCTCATTATTACATGAATAAATTGCCACATTACTTTAAAACACATATATCGCCAGAAAGCTAGTTACCAGAATTAACTGGGAAAATATCCCTGGTCTTGCAAACTTCCATTAAGTAATCAATACTGAAAAGTAGTGTTATCAGCAAACAACCAATGGTTTGCTCATATTTCCTCTAAAGATTTTATAAATGCATCAATTAAATCAACTTAACAGATTTCTGGTAAACTTTAAAGTTTGCTTAAAATCAGAATTTTTTTCTTTACACTATATGTCCTAGGCTAGGGCTGGATAAGGCAAGCTGATTTCCTAATCGAAAACATTTTCAGCCTAGATGAATTTCTTTTACTGTGCCTCAAGCACATAAGGAATATGAAGCAGAGGAGCAGAAGAGTCCGCAGATCCTATCTTGCAAATATTTGGCAATATGCTTCTGAAAGGATTTGCTGGGCAGAATTCCGGACCAGACTCCTAAAATAGCACTTCGGGAAGTTCTGCTACCTGCAATGTTTCACCTTGCTTACATCCTCTTCAAACACTTATTATCTAAGGGCTCTTCAACAGTAGGCCCTAAATATGGTGTTGCTTGTGCTTAAATACAGCAGCTGTCTCATATGTCCCTGCCAAGATTTAGTATGGCAGGAATTCCCCCAGGGCATAAATTGTTAGGCCCTGACACTACAACTACAGTCTACTGTTTTATATAAACTTCTCGTTTATTTTTTAGAAATAAGTTGATAAAGACACGATGCAGAGGTGGGAGGAGAGGCATGTGAATTTCATCTCACAAGAGAAAACATGGGCCACAGTTTGGGCGCAGAGCACGGTACTATGTCAGTAACACCTGGGTTCGAATGCCAACTCTCTCACTATACTTAGCGTCTTAAACATGTCATGACTCTTTTTTGATGTCCTTTTGCTCGTCAGTAAAGTACAGTAAATCCCATGGCAGTGCTGCAGGACAGAGGAGCAGTACTGCAAGACCATCCACCTTAGAGTACAATGAATGTCAAGTGTCTGTTATTCTCCTTTAAAATTGCTCATTAGACTCGGCGATAAAATGAATACAGTCTTCTTCAGAATCTCAAGGACAAGCCATACTGTAAGCACTTCTTTTGGGAAATACTACCTTCCCCTGAATATCACACACAACTACTTGTTTTGCTGTTGCTTGTTCTGTACCAGTTTATTCTGTACACAGTACCGCTGGGACACACAAGGGAGTGAAGGAATACCTGACACGCCAAGAGAATAAGATCTTGCTGAGAATTTTTCAAACTGGCATTAAACAAAAGGAACTCCAATCCATGGGGTAGGCCCACAGCTCAGATCTCAAGGAGAAAGCAGATACGCGAAAATGAACAAAAGCAAGCAACAAGGAGAAAGGTCCTAACAGAATTCTAGTTCCTTAAACCTGGTACCACTCCTGCCCTCTTCCATAAATTAAGCATCAAATTTCCTGTTTAGTCCAAACTTCAGGTCAGTTGCTCAGTCGTGTCTGACTCTTTGCGACCCCCTGGACTGCAGCACGCCAGGCTTCCCTGTCCATCACCAACTGCCAGAGCTTGCTCAAACTCATGTCCATTGAGTTGGTGATGCCATCCAACCATCTCATCCTCTGTTGTCCCCTTCTCCTTCTGCCTTCAATCTTTCCCAGCATCAGGATCTTTTCCAGTGAGTCAGTTCTCCATATCAGGTGGCCAAAGTATTGCAGCTTCAGCTTCAGCATCAGTCCTTCCAATGAATTTTCAAGGACTGATTCCCTTTAGGATTGAATGGCTGGATCTCCAGGCAGTCCATTCTCAAGTCTTCTCCAACACCACAGGTCAAAAGCATCAATTCTTTGGCACTCAGCTTTATGTCTAAACTTACTTTATGTCTAAAACACTGTCTAAACTTATCCTAGTTCAATTCCTCTTGCTAAGAGTACCCTTTTCTCTATTCAGAGAGTCATATTTTTAATCTTACATCCCAGTTGGTCTCTAGGCAGTTTCGCCTCTAATACTTTCTGTATAGCAGTAGTTCCTAGCTTTCCTTTCCTCTCTCAAACCACATTACACAGAGGTTACAAACATTCTCAGCAGAGCTGGTAAGGTATGATCACCCCCAGAGGTAGATGAATGGGGTAATCTGTTCACTCTGCCACCAGCTGAGGGTGAGAATCATTAACTACTTCACTTCATGTTGATTTCCTTAAGTACTACTCAAAATTAAATTAAGGTTTCTAACAGTTCCTATCACCTTATCTATGTGTTTTGTGTAAAACTAGGTAAACTGCTCTGCTTCATATATCAATACATGGGATGTATATATATGTATTGTTTCTCCCCTCATCCTGGCTTATCAATAAGTCAATGGGTTATACTAAAAGGGACTCAAAACTATTTAGAGGTTTTTAGAATTTTCTTCTCTCAGCTTTAGAACCCTTTCAGGAATTCTTTCTGGCAGTAAAAAACATGTTTGTAGTAACACAGATCAATCATATTTATAATAGTATCTGAGTTTTTAGTTTTTTTTTAGTCAAATGCAACCAACTTAAATTAAAAATTTATGCCACATAGTACAGAAAGTGAGGTATCATTTTATACCTTAGTCACTCAAGTGCTACGAACATCAGACAGTTTCTACCCCCTTCATTCATTTATAATACTGCCAAAAACATTTCTGTACTGTCCTGTACATCTGTGGAAGTACTACCTAGAATCCAAGCTCCTGTAAGTTGAATTGTGAGTCAAAGGAACATACATATCATCCATCAAAAGTTCAATTTATATTTCCAGAAACACTATAGGTATATATTTCTCTACAGCCTTGGATATTATCCTTTTCCTGTTGACAACTCCCTACATGCATTACCTACTTGTATTTTTTGCCTTTTTTTTTTTTTTTTACATTAAGTGATTCAGCTTTTTTCTTATTGATTTGGGTGAGTTTTATAAGCATTATGGCAGTTATACTGCCATTTTTGTTTTAAAATGTTCTTGTGTTACCTCTTTAAATTCTCATTTAAGAATAAGTTCAAAGAGTGCAAGTTTTTTAAAAAATCAATCTTTTTCATAGCTCTTTGGTTTGTCTTGCTTAGAAAAAAGCCTAACTCCCTCAAGCCCAGACTAAAACAATATTCTCGATAGGTTTTACTTTATGATTTTATCTTTAATTTCAATTCTTGGCCAACTGTTTGACCATGGTTCCTCCTGTGTAAAGTGAGGATAACACTGTCTACACTTCAGAAGGTCTGTCTGAGGAACATATTCACGCACACGGTACACCTGGCACACTGTAAGTCAGCACTCAGAAACTATCCCAGTCCTTTTATAATTCATGTAAACATAAACACATAAATCATCTTCCCCTCCACCTATCCCCAGTATGATAAACCAGTTGTTCCAAGGCATTTTATCAAATAATCCACTTTTCCCCCAAGAGTTAAAGGTCATTGAAATCTAAATTCACTGCTTCTTTCCACTATGGCACTGAATTCTGACTTTGGTTTCATATTTGTATATAACAGCATTTCCTTATAAAGTGTTTGACTCACCTTAAAATCTACCAAGAAAAGAAAAGCACCCAAATTGATAGTTCCATTCTTTTATTTGTTATACACATAGATAAATTTCTAAATTGCCTACAGAACACATAGAAAGAAAGCATGCCAATATTAAAAATTAAACTCCCTACATTTCTCCAAATTTTCTATAATACTGATTTTTATGATTTGGAAAGCTTGTTTTAGGTAAAGAGAAAATAAGAGTTTATTGGCAATGAGCCTTTTCTTTAATAAAAGTAAACTTTGCCTACACGTTCACAAAAGTATTTCAAAGTCTCCAGTCATTTGTGAATGGCAGGAGATAAAGAATCTGGCTGCAAGGCAGAAGGCACAAGAGATTCGGGTTTGATCCCTGGGTCAGGAAGATCCCCTAGAGAAGCAAATGGCAATCCAATCTGGTACTCTTGCCTGAGAAATCCCATGGACAGAAAAGCCTGGAGGGGTACAGTCCATGGGGTCACAAAAGAGTCAGACACGACTGAGCGAGCTTATGATAGAAACTTAAAAAACAAAAATTAAATAAAACTCAGATAAAATGACTGAGAGACAGTAAAACAGACTATTTCTAACTGCATGAAGAACACATCCCTTAAACAATACAAGGAACAAGTGGACTTAGGGAAAAAAAAAAAAAAAATGGACTTAAACCCAGAAAATGAAAAAGAAAGAAGCACCAAGACTATAAGTAGATGGTCCATCTAGATGGAAAGTTTAAGTAGTTATTAAAGCAATCTAAGGAAAGAGCTGACCTCTAAGGAATAGAAAATGTTTCCTATGCTAACTAATGGTTTGACTTAACTGCATCCCAATGGCTTGCAAAGAATGACAGAAAACAATTTCTTAGAGAAATGAGATGCAGTGACATATGCCATCTGATGAAGGTTAGAAGAATACACTAACTGAACCATGTGGTGTCCCCTTGCCATCTCATTTCCAGGATAAACTCTAAACACAAAGTTACAAGACTGTGTGATATTTAGGGCCAAATGCATCTGATACTTACAACAGTCAAACTCTCATCATTTACTTAAGTAAGAAGCTAATGATTCATTATACAGATCTTATTATATGCTAGCATGCAAAAGTCAAACATTCTCTTGCTGTGTCCTTAATTCTGTCACATTAAAAATAAAAAATCTACATATCAGTGTATTATCAACCTGAATGCTTGATAGCTTAATCAAATTTAGTTTTTAATTATGAAAATTCATATCCATCTTGTGCTTACTTGTACTCTAAGAAGAAAATCCTTTCATAGTCTTCCTCATAAATGAAGAACAGGTAAGCACAAGAAGTATGAAGTCCTAACCACTGGACCAGCCCTAACCTGGTTTGTTTTTAAGGGTAAAGGATGGAAGCCAAATTTTTTCAAATGCATTTTCAACATATATTATTAGTGATCCACAATCATGGGACTGTTTCTTCCTTAATGTATTAGAAGACATTGGCATCTATAACTGGGATTGGTCCAGAGTATTTCTGTGTGCTGTCAGATTTTGATATTGGACATAGGCTCAAAATGAATCAGAAAGCTTTACCATTTTTACAATAGCGTAACTAAAATAAAGAGGGATATGTACCAGAATCGGAGAAGGCAATGGAACCCCACTCCAGTACTCTTGCCTGGAAAATCCCATGGACAGAGGAGCCTGGTAGGCCGCAGTCCATGGGGTCACTAAGAGTCGGACACGACTGAGCGACTTCACTTTCACTTTTCACTTTCATGCATTGGAGAAGGAAAGGGCAACCCACTCCAGTGTTCTTGCCTGGAGAATCCCAGGGACGGCGGAGCCTGGTGGGCTGCCATCTATGGGGTCGCACAGAGTCGGACATGACTGAAGCGACTTAGCAGCAGCAGCAGCACATAAGTAGATTTACATTACAGACACAAAAACAGCAATGCACAAAGTAAAAACTGGAATTGTTAACATAAATGTAAGATGTTCTAACTCACAAATGCATATTAAAAAGCGTGATTTCTGATTCTTCTATGTCCTCTAAGTAGGCCCAATCCCCCGCCCCAAACCCTTGCCATAGGGGAAAAAAATAAATCTAAGCAGCAGGCTATTCCAGTTCCACTCCAAGCTTTCTTCCAGAAAGGAGAATAACAGGTGGGTTATGTAGAAGCAGCAGTGATAAATTGCTATTAATCCACTTTCTGGTATATCTCACCATCATGCCTTAAACACCTCCTCAAACCTTTACCTAAGATGTGCTCTTTGCAACCCCATGGACTGTAGCCCACCAGGTTCCTCTGTCCATGGGATTTTCCAGACAAGAATACTGGAGCAGGTTGCCATTTCCTACTCCAAGGGATCTTCCCAACCCTGGGATCAAACCCACGTCTCTTGCACCTCCTGCACTGGCAAGCGGATTCTTTACCACTGTGCCACTTAGGAAGCCCCAGATCCTCCTATAAACCCCACCAAATCAGGGATGTAAATTAACCTTCTCATCTGTGCTCCCTAGTATTTTTCTATTAGTGAATTTGCCCCATTTCAGTTATGAATTCTGTTTGTCCTTATCACTCAAATGTAATTTCAGAGGTTCAAAGGGAGCCATTTATTTGGGGGAGGGAAGAAACAAAAACTTCTACAAAAAAAGCTAAAGCATATGAACCCTGAGTATAAACCATGTAGTTTTAAATAAGAACCATACTAAACTTAGTTAATAATTGTTAAGTATTTATCATTACAGTTTGCCAAAATGACATTTAAATCTAGGCTATCCAACTGGATACACAACCACACTTGACTTTGATTATGTAAAGAGCTTGGTGTTTTGACAAGTAGTGATTAGTGTTTCAACCAGATCAAGTTACTCTGTTTCAAAATAGCTTCAATTCTTATTACATTATGACTCAGCTCTAATAGGCACTGCTTTCTAGCTACATTACTCTTAATCCCATTCCCTCTTAATCCTGGACAAAACAAACTACAAATTTAGTATTTTCAGATTTAGACACTCGAAGATTCCCTACTCTCCCTACACCACCAGGCTCTAGGAAATCCTGTCCTATTGTGTCCCCAGGGCTCCAATTCCCTGCATACACACCCCCAGTGCAGTATTCTTCCTAGTACACCCTGAGAAACACAGTTCTGTTTTCTGACTTCAGCTGACAGAATCACTTGATTGGCCATGCTTTAGTTTAATTGTTTTTAAAACTTTACACAACTATTTCTTCACCGAGGTAGTAGCTACACCTTGCTTTATAACAACCCTTTAAAGCAAACATGTTTTATATTGCATACATCACACACAAAATACACTGTTCTATAGATGTGCCTATACAGTTTAAGAATAAAAAAGACAAACATTAGAAACAGATTGAGAACTTTTAAATTTCAAAAAGAGAGAAACCTATGGACAACTGAATCTTTTCCTCAAACAATCTTAAAGAAGAACAAAGTTCCTGGAGGACTCCTATTTTCTAATTTCAAAACTTATTACAAAGCTGTCATAATCAAAACAGTGCAGTGCTGGCATAAAAACACAAAGAGATCAACAGAATAAAATAAGAGCTCAGGAAAAAAAAAACCCTGGCATACATAGTCAAATGATTTTCGCCAAGGGTGTCAAGACCATTCAATGCGGAAAGGGCAGTCTTTCCACCCAATGGTGTTGGGGAAAACTGGATATCCACATGCAGAAAAATGAAACTGGACTCTTTCCACACATCAGATGCAAAAATTAATTCAAAATGAATCACAGACCTAAAGCTAAAACTCTAAAATTCTTAGGAGAAAACACAGAGGGAAATCTTCATGACATTAGATTTGGCAACAAAATTACTTGGATAATAAAACCAAAATGAAAGCGAACACCAACATGTAGTATATACATACACTGGAGTATCAGCCTTAAAAAAAAAGAAATTCTGAAAATATGCTACAATACAGATGAATCTGGAAAAGATCAAGGTGAGACAAGCCAGACACAAAAGGACAGATTATTTGTGATTCTTACAAGGTTTCTGGAGTAGTCAAACTCATAGAGACAGAAAGTAAAATGGTGGTTACTAGGGGCCAGTGGAAGGCCAAGAATGGGTTAAACTATTTAGTGGGTACAGAGTTTTTTCAATTGGAGATGATGAAAAGGTTTTGGAAACAGTGGTGATGGTAACTAAACAGTGTGCATAAACTTAATGCCACTGAACTAAACACTTAAAAATGGTTTTAATGATCAATTTTATGTTATGTGCATTTTATCACAACACAAAAAAGTCCAAATATACAAATGAGATCAACGTGGAACACCTCAAATAGAAACAGTCATCCTCTTAACCACTTTGTATGACAGATCCCTATGTACACATTGAGGATATCATTGTTCTTAATCACTCTCACATCTTGGATGTGATCCACACTCAATGAAGGAACCATTAACAACCAATCATGGAACCCAAATTTTCTTAATACAGTATTCAGGAGTCACTCCAGCCAAAAAAACACAAGATGAAAGACATCTGCTATCCTTGCCTTAATATGTGGCCTTTGGAAACCAATCTGCCCTTCTTTGCCTTTGTGTGAACCCCTTCTCCCTTGTTTTCTGTGAAGCTTCTCCTCAATGAAGGGCCATTTCAGTCTGCGTGAGGTTCAAGTAAGCCAAAACCCTCATTCTCACTGTTAACAACATATATATGAAAAACAACTCCAAATGGATCACAAAACAGACTTCGTAGGTTTGTGAGGGATATCAAATTGCAAGTCATCATTTTTATGGAGTGGGAACTTGAGGCCTAGACTAGAAAAGTAACGGCTAGTCTGGTTCTCCCAACTGAGAACTAGAACAGGAAGATAAACTAGTCTTCATTTAAATTAAAAAAAAAAAATAGAAATACTTTTCACAAATTATTTAAATAAATATACACATTGCAACTATTTTATGTTCTTCAAAATACTGATATACTGATTTTTTGTTTTTGGGGCAAAGCCCTTTAGTACCTTACACATATCAAAAAGCTCTGATGGGCATAATAAATGCCAAGAGAATTAACAAATATTTAGCTAACAAGAGTACAGTAAAGCTAAAGATTGTGATCTGAATTCAATGCCTTGTACCCAGACTACTGGAGAGAGGGGAAGAGGATGGAACAAGATGAAAGGATGCTTCTTTGCTTCCAATTTCATTCCTCTACGTCACTGGCTCCCCGCCCCAACCACCACCTTCTGCTACAGTTATCTGCTTGAGGTAAAGAATCTGAGTCAACTCTGAAACCAGTAATATATTTACTCAAATTTATAAAGGAAATCTAAGCACCTATGTGAAAAACTAGAATTTAACTAAACTTTTCCAAAACATAGTCTAAACAAAAAATTATGTGATTGCCACTGGGTGGGCTGCGAAAGTGAAGGTCGCTCAGTCATGTCCGACTCTTTATGACCTTATGGACTATACAGTCCATGGAATTCTCCATGCCTGAATACTGGAGTGGGTAGCAGTTCCCTTCTCCAGGGGATCTTCCCAACTCAGGGATCAAACCCAGGTCTCCCACAGGGCTCTAGTGCCACATTAAAAATGAAAGTGAAGACACCAGTGTAGTAAAATGAGAAATATTTATGTTACTAAGTACAGTAACACATGATTATGAAATATATTAAAAAGGTTGGAAGAAAAAAATACAACAAAACCATAAGTAATAGCTTTTGGGTGAAAAGAGATTGACATTTTCTCTCTTTCTCTCTCCCCAATTAATCCACTGCTCATGAATAGGAATTTCTATAGCTTAAAGAGTCATGAAAATTCAAGGCATTTTAATAATGATT
The DNA here is from genome assembly GCF_032452875.1 of Bos javanicus. NCBI lineage: Eukaryota > Metazoa > Chordata > Mammalia > Artiodactyla > Bovidae > Bos > Bos javanicus. The sequence continues at coordinate 26,229,519 of NC_083886.1, forward strand.
AAGGATTTCAATAATCCCAGAAAATAGGGATTCCTTCAAAAATAGCACTGATCTATCTGCTGTAGTCAATTCATAAACCAAGCTTTCTTTTCCTAATATAACTTTTACTATGAAGTCTGGTCCACTGCCATTTAGGCTTTTTTAAGGGCTTTTTTTTTTTTTTAATTTTGTTTTATAAAATGTTACAAAGCTACTTATAAATAGCTTAAAAAGTCAGTAAAGTTCTTTCTGTCTAAAATGAAATTAATTTTTCCCCAAAAAGGACTAAACTATTGCCAGCCTAAGTTCCTAATGGAATTATGCCAAATAGTGACAAATTCCCTGGTAACATTCCATGACTCACTAAAAGAAAGCTTAAGCATTATGCCCTTTGTGGAAAGACTAGTTTAGCCAGATTACCCAAGCACAGAGTTACTAGTACTAATAACATCTCATATATATACTGTCCTTTGATGGACAGATTTAATAATTTAACATTTTATAGCACAAGGCAACTGATCATATTTAGAAGCAGCAACAATTTGAAATCTAAATCATGATAGATTTTTCTCAATACAAGCTGAAGGCCAAGTGTTTCTAATCGATTGTTTTCAAAAGTTTCTCCCCCCAACCCCACCCATTTCAGAGCTATCTTCAAATTTTCCAGTCTTGTCTGATTTTAGGAACAGGAAATATTCTAAGTGTCAAAGAAAACACAAAGAAAGCCTAATTAATTGGACAACTGAAAAAGAGCGCCATAAAAATTTACAAAGGCACTGGTAATTCCCCAGTGGTCCAATGGTCAGGACTCCACACTTTTCACTTCCAGGGCCTGGGTTCAATCCCTGGTTGGGGAACTAAGATCCTGCAAGCCACTCAGTGTGGTCAAAAAAAGAAAAAGACAAAGAACTACTCTTACAAACCTTTAAAACAAGCCTCTCCTTCTCTCCCACACATACAATTCAAAACTGTCAAGAAGCATTCAATTTTATTGGAAGTTTTTTAAATAAAAATATTCTTTTTACCCAGCAGAATCAAGCCTTTTTTAGAAGTCTCTAATAGTAACAACACAGCAAAAAATGGAATTTTAATATAGTGATAGTGGGACTATCACCTTCTAGGTGACATTTGTTAAGAACCTCAAAAAGACACAAACTTCCAGTTACAAGATAAACTAAGACCTGGGGTGTAACGCACCACACAGCGACTGCAGCTAGCACTGCTGTGTGCTATACTTCTGACAGATGTAAGACAGTAAGCCCTGAAAGTCCTCGTCACAAGCGGAAAAGAAACTGGAGTAACTGTGCAACATGATGAATGCTAACTATTTTACCGTAGTAAGCATTTCACAACATAGTAAGTCATTATGCTATATACCTTAAACATACACAGCACTGTATATCTATCCTATCCCAACAAAACAGAAAAAAAAAAAAACCCCAAAACATTTATCTTCTTTGATTCAGCAATGACCACATCTATATATTTATCCTAAGAGAAATAATAAAAAGACTATGTATAAACATTTATTCATAAGGAAAATCCACAGCAGCATTAGCTATAATTTAAATAATTTGTAACACAAAAATAACCTAAAGTCAAAAATTTGGGGAATCCTACGATATTTACATATGAAAGAATGCTAAATATCAATTTTAAATACTTTGAAAAAGTATTTCCCCACACAGGAAAATATTTATAATTTGTTTTTGAAAAATAAAATATTATTAAGTATATCTCTTAAAAACACATACACTACATGTATTTTAAAAAATGAGGCCAAAAAATTTGACCTAAACCTCTACCTCTAGTTTCCAGCTCAAGGTGCCAGCGTGAGCAAGTGTTTATCCTTTCTCCTTCACTTAACTGAATAAACTTCTCTAAAGAAATTTAAAAATAACTTTTTGTTTAGTTTTATAGTAAAAAATATACTTTTTAAAGATATTTTAAAAATACCTAGGTGGATTGCCCATGGTTCTGAAAAGATGGAGAACGGATGAAGGAATGTGAACTGATTAGGCACAGTGGAGGGAGACGAGCAGAATACTCACAGAGGGGGAGCAGCAGCCGAGGAAGGCTAATCTTCTGGGCAGAACCCCAGAGAGGCGCCAGTTCTGTGACCGTCGTACGAGGAAGGTCAGTAGTGAGAAGTGGGACTGAAAACATCTGTCATAGCAAGAAGTCAACAGAGAATGTCTAAAGTTGATAAACCAAAAAATAAACACTATAAGCATATTATTTAGAACATGGAGTTAAGCCCCAGGAAATCTGAACCAGAAAAGTTTCTTTCAAAGTAGTTGCCTCTGGGGGAGTGGGGCTCTTCATTATTAGGCCTTTTGTATCACTGATATTTGATTACTTGATTTTTTAAGCTAAGTGTTGATAGAGTACTGATTTTATGTTTTCATCCTTTTCCATTTTATACTTTGTTCATTTTCCTTTAATATGCAACACCCTACTTCTACTTCCTTCCCACCAAGGCAGAGGCTGTGTCTCATTTAGCAGTGTTTTTCAGCTATAAGTTACACAGTCATGAAACGGATCTAGTGGGACATAAATAACATTTCTTTCTCCTTATAAAAAGGGAAAATAAAATAGGGATATCTTTGATGACGTTTTCAGTTCAGTTATAAATGTTTACTTAAGAGCGTTTACCAGGGCACTGTGAGGCGTCTCCTTCGTCTATTCTCAACCCAGCATCCAGAGGGTCCTGTTGAACTGTGAATTCTGATCATGTCACAACTCCAACGGCTTTGAGTTCTGGGTCAGGCTAATGAACAGCCTGCAATAACGGCCTAAAAGGTCCTTTAGAATTATCCAACTTTCTACGTTCATTTGGCTAACTGCTCTCCTTGTCTTCCTCGACATTCAAGTCTATCTCCACTTCAAGGCCTTTGTGTTTGCTGTAGCCTCTGGACAATTCCCATCCTCAGCTAATTCAATTACTCAAACGTCATCTAATTTAAATCATAATCCCCACACTCTTATGCTGTATTCCCTATTTTACCCCCTTATTCCTTATTATATTATTATCCCCTTTTATTCTTCATACTTCCTACTTTATTCCATTTTACTTCTCCCAGAGCATACAACTTTCTCTTAAATTTATCTCTCCCATTTCCATGAGAATGCATGCTCTAAAAGAACATGGATTCTTATCTGTTTACTGCTGTAGTCCAGCATCTGTTACAGTTCCTGACATGTAGCAGTTCCTGACATGTAGCAGATCCTCTGTAAATTTGAATGAATAGATTAGTTAAAACATATGTATCATTTTATGAAGATACCACACTATTGGCAATCAAGCACAACAGTCTGGAACCTTTAAGATGTTTTGATAATTTCAATTATAAGGATAAGCTATGATTTAGACTCTGAAGTGGAGAAGGCAATGGCACCCCACTCCAGTACTCTTGCCTGGAAAATCCCATGGGTGGAGGAGACTGGTAGGCTGCAGTCCATGGGGTCGCTAAGAGTCGGACACGACTGAGCGACTTCACTTTCACTTTTCACTTCCGTGCATTGGAGAAGGAAATGGCAACCCACTCCAGTATTCTTGCCTGGAGAATCCCAGGGACGGGGGAGCCTGGTGGGCTGCCGTCTATGGGGTCGCACAGAGTTGGACACGACTGAAGCGACTTAGCAGCAGCAGCAGACTCTGAAGTAGTAAAGTCATTCACAATACTGAGTATGTTGCTAGCATACTGAGTCATACTGACTGTGCAAGTCCACTGAAATAATTAAAATAACCTTTGTTAACATCAACAGTAACAATGAAAATGCTGGTATCTCAGCTGCAATTTTTTTTAAAAAGGGGTGGGGGGAGAACCTACTCTAAACAACAGACACTTGAAAGTGAACAAGTCTTGTACATTTTCTTAATAAGTCACAGTGACTCATGCTCGAGTAATCACAATTTGCACATATTCCCAATTTTCACTGTTTCCTTCAACCCCAAATGGAGATCAAGGGGCACACTGTTGATCACCTTTACTTCTTCATAATAAAACAATGAGCAAGTTAGCATTCCCGAAACATTCACGCAGCAGGTCTTCACTGTGGCACATGCAGACGACAAAGCCTGTCAGTCATGATCTCCTTCTTCAGTGAATCTTTTTCTAGTCTACATTACAACTCACTGACGGAAGAAAAACATCTTCAACAGATTTTCAATGATTAATAAGAAAAATCCTTGAACACTTTTCCCTCACACACACAAAAGCACACATGGTAAAACAGATTTCTACTGAGCACAAAAGAAGCTTATCCAACCCCAAAAAGAAACGTCTTTGAGCCTGCAAATGAATAATGCTTTTTCCATATTTCATGCCATTAATAAAGCTCATTTAACAGCATGTCTTGATAAAACAATTTCACTAATCACTTGTTTTTTGTGTTGAGAATAAATTTTGATGTTAGCCGCTTTGCAACTGGTTTTACCCATCCATCTTCTCAAAAAACAATGTGGTTTTTACTTACTTTTACCACAAGAAGTAAAGGCTTTTTTAAAGAGGGAAATAAACGAGACAAGTTGCAAGGATAGCTCACAGACATAAATAAATAAAACTGAATCAAGTACACAAGCCACTGGCACAATGAAAACTCCGTCGTATAAAGGAAGTAGCAGACCTGATATTGATAAAAACAAATTTATGAAATGAAAGATAATCTCAAGAAAATTTCCTAGAACACAGCAGAAGAGAACAAAGGAAGCATTTAGAAAAATAATACAAAAGACAGGAAATGAAGGTGCACAATGATAAAACTGATGTCCTTTGAGGAAAGAAAAATAAAAATGAAAGCATATTACAAAATATATATGAAAATATTCCTGAGTCACAGATTGAAATGGCTTACCATGTAACAGGAAAATGTAATAGAGAATCACACCAAGACCGAGATATATCCTGATGAAGTTACTGAACTTCAAGGATAAAGAAAGAATTCTACCAATACCCAGGCAGAAGTAGGTCACCTACAAAGGGAAAAAAAAAGTCAGGCTGGCCCCAGACTTCTCTAGAGTAATCCGAGATGCCAGAAGATAATGGAGTAATGTCTACTGGGTATTAAGGGGAAGGTAACATAGCTCAAAAATTCTATAACCAGCCAAAATATAACTCCATTTGTGAAAGCCACCAACATTTTTAAACATACAAGAATCCTGAGAATAGAGCATTTAAACAACCATTCCTCAAACAGAAAAAGCTATTTGATAAACATAATAAATTTAAGTATATTAAAGCTACAGCTTTATAATAGCCACAGAACTATAAACTACCATATTTCATCTAGCCTAAGATGTACTTTATTTTTTCACATTTTAGAATATCTGAAATCAGCATGCATATTACAATCAATGTCATGTCACAGTTTCTTTGACAGAGTTTAACCATGTTAATGGTTGTCTAAATAAGGCATCCTACAATCAACAGTACCTCAGACATAATAAAATACAGTATATAACTGCCAAAATGAGAGAGAGGAAAGAAAAGAAGCCATGTAGTTTAAGGAAGAAAAAAGAAAACTAAACAAAAAGATAGGCAATGAACAATATTAAAGAAGCAAAACCAAACATACAACAATTAAAGTAAATGATTAAAAGCATCTCAGATTGGGTCTTAAAAAACAAACCTTTCTTTATCCAACTACATGAAGTCTACATGAGACAAATCTAAAACAAGAACTTGGAGAGGTTAACATTAAAAGGTTAGACAGAAGTATAACAGACAAGTATAAACACTCATCAACTGGATTCAAAGTAGAACATTAAGGTAGCAAAAATGGTCATTTTTCAGAATGCTCAAGATTACAATCTATAAAGAAGATATAAAACTATATACACCAAACCTTCTCTCTCATTCCCAACATCATATACACATATACATGGATACATAGTAGAAGGCAATCACCATTTCAGTTCTTAAAAATCAAACAGATTAAACAGGTGAACATATGATGTGATCAAATTCCTATGTAACAGTTTATAAAACCTGATCATCTAATTAGACCGTAACATGTAAAAATTTACAAAGGTAGAAACAATAGAGACCATGAAATCTGAAAATGAAACAAACTGTCAAGTCTCTTCCACTAAGGGGAAGAGACTTGACCATTTATGTACTGGCTCTCCCTAAACTACTCCATTCAAAGATGGATATTAAAATTAATACAGATTATCTAATAACAATTATAAAAACTACCTATATTAAAAAAAAAAACCTTTGATACACAAAGCTATACTCAAGAGGAAGATCCACAGACTAAATAAATCCTATCAACCGATGAAGAATTAAAATTAAATAATAAGCATTCAAGGTTAGAAAGTAAATAGAACTAAAAAAAAAAAAAGAACAGAGAGAAGGAAAGGAGGAGGATAACTAGGAGTTTGGGAGTTAGTAGATGAAACCAGTTTCGTATAGAATGTATGAATAACAGGATGCTATTGTATAGAACCGTAGTGGCTCAGTGATAAAGAATCTGCTTGCAGTGCAGGAGACCTGGGTTCGATCTCTGGGTGGGGAAGATCCCCTGGGGAAGGGAATGGCAACCCACTTCAGTATTCTTGCCTGGGAAATCCCATGGAGCCTGGTGGGCTACACCCCATGGGGTTGCAAAGAGTGGGACACGACTGCCATTATGGGATAAATCATAATGGAAAAGAACATAAACAAAAATGTCTGTGTGTGTGTATAACTGAGTCACTTTGCTGTACAGCAGAAAGTACTGTATATCAATTATACTTCAATTTTAAAAAGCAGAAGTAATTAAAGAAATTTATAAGTTACTCAATTAGAAAACAGAAGCTAGTAAGTTTAACTCTAAAACCTAGGAACTGCATTTTGAAGGGAAGAAAAATTCCAAACAAACCATTAGCTAGACTAAAAAAAACAAATATATAAAATTAAAACTGAAAAAGGAATAAAATGATAGAGGAAACCAAAAGAAGCTTCCAGTAAATTTTTAAGTTACTAAATGTTAAAATGTAGATAAAATGGTTTTCTTGGAAAATACAAATTGTCAATTGGAATCAAGTAGAATTAGAAAGTAAATACCTCAATAACCTTCAAAGAACTGAGTAAGTTATCTCTCCAACCATTCTACCAGTACTAGACATGTTCACTGTAAAAATGTGAAAGGTAATTCCTTTATTAAAGTATATCCAGAAACTCTGGGAGTTGGTGATGGACAGGGAGGCCTGGAGTGCTGCAGTCCATGGGGTCACAAAGAGTCAGACACGACTGAACGACTGAACTGATTCAGAAACGAAAGTTTTCTACATTTCATGGAACCAATTGTGCACAGACAGCACAAAGGATACTCTGACAAAAATTCTGAACAGCAAACACTAACATAGTATTTACTATATCCTAAACACTGGTCTCTGATGGGCAATTACATAAATCAACTCATTTACTCTCAAAGCAATCTGATGAGCTGGAGAACCAAATATTTAACAGCAGGTCCAGAACAGTCACTAACCCATCAGAAGCATGCCAGACCTTGGCTACGTAGGAATCCTCCTAGAGCCCCTCTTTTTTGCCACACAGTACCCTGTTAGTTGGCCAGATCACAGGCAGGAAGGGTAACAGCCACGGAAGGGACCAAGTAGTTTAAACACCTGTGCATCCATCACATTAGTACTAGTGCCTACTGAGTGATTATCATTACCTGCCTATGAGCTGAGAAGTATTTGTTATCTCCACTTTACAGCTGAGGAAACAGACCCAGATTAGTTAGATAAAAGAGAGGCTAGGGCACGTAACTTGTATGCTATACAGCCTTTCTAAAATAAAATACTAGTAAATACAAGAAGCAACAGTTAGAACCCTATATGGAACAACTGATTGGTTCAAGATTGAGAAAAGATTGTAATAGGGCTGTCAGCTGTTACTCAGTTTAACCTATATGCTGAGCACATCATGAGAAATACTGGGCTGGGTTAAGTTACAAGCTGAAATCAAGATAGGTGGGAGAAACATCTACAACTTCAGATATGCAGATGATACACTCGAATGGCAGAAAGCAAAGAGGAACTAGAGGGCCTTTTGATGAGGGTGATGAGTAGAGATAAAGAACTGGCTTAAGACTAAATATTAAAAAACTAAGATCATGGCATCCGCCCCCTTCCCCATTACTGCATGGCAAACAGAAAGGGAAGAAAAGGTGGAAGTAGTGACAGATTTCCTCATCTTGGGCTCCAAAATCACTGCGGATGGTGACTGCAGCCACAAAGTCAGGAGACAACTGCCTCTTGGCAGGAAAGCTTTGACAAACCTAGACAGTGTTGAAAAGCAGAAACAGTACTCTGCCGACGAAGGTCCGTATAGTCAAGGCTATGGTCTTCCCAGTGGTCACGTCTCCCAGTGGTTTTGAGACCTGGACCATAAAAAAGTCAGAGCACCAAAGAACTGATGCCTTCCAACTGTGGTGCTGGAGAAGGCTCCTGAAAGTCTCTTGGACAGCAAGGAGATCAAACCAGTCAATCTTAAAGGAGATCAACCCTGAATATTCACTAGAAGACTGATGATGAAGCTGAAGTTCCAGTATTTTGGTCATCTGATGCAAACAGACGACTCACTGGAAAAGTCCCCAACACTGGGAAAGACTGAGGGCAGAAGGAGAAGAGGGCATCAGAGGATGAGATGGCTGGATGGCATCACTGATGCAATGAACATGAACTTAGGCAAACTCTGGGAGATAACCAGGGACAGAACGTGCTGCAGTCCATGGGGTCACAAAGAGTCAGACACAACTGGGTGACAAAACAACAGAACAAATACAATCCAACAATGAACTTAAAGGGTGTGTCACTCTTCCACAAATACAACAGAGGCTCAATCTTTTGAGCTAACATCACATTGAGATCAAGTGAGAAAGGGCATTCATTTTTATTGTTGACATTTTTTCATAAAATGACAATACAGAGAGTTCCCTGGCAGTCCACTGGTGAAGACTTGGTGCTTCCACTGCAAAGGGTGCAAGTTCAATCCCTGGTCAAGGAACTAAGATCCTGCATGCCTCAAGGCAAGGCCAAAAAAGTTTTAAAAATAAAAGAAATGCAGCTATTTTTTTAAAAGTGCAATATACACTCCCAATTAAAAGGAAAGAGAATCCCAATAAAATAGAGGTGGATATAGTACCAATATTTTGAAGAAAGACATACCATATAATACACATGAAGTTGTATATTATGATAAAGATTTTACATACACACATAATACATTAAGCCTGTAAGGCAAAAATTAGAAGTAGTCTCACTGAAGTCTAGTAACAAAACAAGGATGCTTGCCATGACAGCTATTATGAAAGTAATTGAAGATGAGTAATAATAAAATTCATTAAAAAAAAAAATCACTCATTTTTTTTGAGGAAAGAAAAATAAAAATGAAAGCATATAACATTTATATTTTTAAAAAGCTATTATTAATAAATAATAGTAAAACATTTAGCAAAGTTTTAGAAAAATTAAGCAATGTATTCAGGTTCAAAAATATATTTAAAGAGGAGATTTGAATATGATTATTGTATAGCTAGGAAAACTAACAAAACCAAATGAAAAACTAAACAAAGAGGGCAATTACAAAATTAAATAAATAACAGCTTTCTTATACATGTATAAATATAAACTAATTTTAAAAAGTGGAAAAATAATCCTGTACCCATAAGCAACTCAAGTCTAACAGAAAAATGTCGAGCTAGTCTTAAAAATAAATAAAATGCCCACTGAAAGCTGGGATTACATGGGAAGCCAGATTTTTGTTCTTGTCCAACCACCCTTAATCAATCTATAAATTCAATGCAATGCACTCAATCAAAACTGCAAAGTACTGAAGGGCAGGATGAGGGACAGTGGTGAGTAAAACCTGACAAAATGACTCTAGAGCAAAAAGATGCCAGTGTTTTTTCACTTAATATCAAAATACCAGCATTAATATTTGCATTTTAAACTGTTCAGAACTTTTAACAAGTTTGTAGAATTTGTAAAAATAATCATCTCAATGCAAAAGTGTTAACTGTGAAATATCAAGAAAATGTACTTTCACTAAAGTATATGTTAAATATACAACCATTATTAACTGATAAAATTAATATAAGCTATTGAAAACTAAAACACTAAAATTTTACTTAAAATACACACAAAAAGAAAAATATTTTTAAGTTTGGGCTAAAAAAATACAGCTATAAAATCATCTGAATTGTAGAAAAATTTTTCTAGCTGCTAAAACTATTCTAACTGCAATTCTGAATAATCCCATCTCTTATTCAGAAAGGCTGAGCTGCAGTCTTGTGTCAGAGTGAGCCTGCTACAGTAAGAGTCAGATCATTTCTCTCCCCTGCTGAAAACCCTTCTCAGCTCTCCACCTCACTTAGAGCAGAGGCCCATGTCCTTATAATAGCCCACATCCTCCCCTTTAGCTGTCTGACTGCATCTCCTACTTTTCTTCCCACTGTTCACCTTACTCTTCCAACATCAACAAGTCTATCATCCCATTAACATAAGTTTCAGAAAGAGATAACATAGAAAACACAAAGGAGGCTCATTTGTTTTTAAGAAATCTAAGAAATATTATTCCAAGAAAATTTGACTTTTTCTGTCTTGTTGCAATTTTTAACAAAACTAATTTTAATTTTAAAAACTAAGAACATGAATTGGCCACAGTATTTTTCTCACTGCTTACAGTTTTTTTCTTCACTTCTATATTCCTATGCTTTTCAAGCATACTCTTTCATAATTAAAAAAAAGTAACTTCTTTAAATGGTTACCATAGCTTTCTGCTTCACCCTCTCAACCCTTTTCCACTTCCTACCCACCTCACCCACAAACTTGCAAAGGATTCAGTGGTGGATTAAAAGAAAGAAGAACGGGGAAAAAACTGCTCTGAGACATTTACTTGGATTTAATTTTAACCTGAACTATTTATAGGACTACTATTTCCTATCTAATACACTACCAACTCTTTCCTATCATTATTATATGTTCTGTTACCTAAAATATTCTCATCAACATTTCTATCTTCCATTTTCAAGAGCCATTACCCAATGCTACTTCCTCCATGAACTCTTTTTAACTGAAGGTACCCTCTTCCTCTTATAAAAACCTAGAGCACAATAACTTTTTCTTATGGTATATTACTTCCTTGATATGGTTTTATCGACTACAAGGTCCATGTCTAAATATTTATTTTATATCTTAGAATACTGTCCAATGTTGAACATTCAGTTAGCAAATGATGGATGCTCAAAGCATAATTTTATGTTTTTATACTTTATAATTTTATAAATACAAAAATAATTTAGGTACAAAGGTGTTTCAAACAGTAAATTTTAAATTCTTACCAATTACTGGCTCTTGATTTAAATCTTTAACTTCCTTTAACTTCCTCTCTTTGCCAGATCAGTTAAAAGCCTTCTAAAAGTTTTTACATTCTAGGTCTTGTCTTTCCCAATCTATGTATCGTAGCTCTATTACTTGTTACACAACAATCTGGTCAGAATCTGGGGTTCTATATGCCAAGATCTGTTTCTCCATCACAGAAACCCTGCCTCTAAAAAGCAGCTCTGGGTTCACTGATCAGACTTCCTTATCTCCTTTTTTAACCTTTCACCCCCATATCACTCTAAAATGATACTGATGTACTTGTCTGTTTTAAGCATACTCCGTCTCATTTTCAAAATATTAACATAATTAAAGCCAGGTGAGAGTCTGAGTAGATTTCCCAAGCATCTCCAGGATCCAGTTCTCCCTCTAATATTCCTAGATTATCTGCCCCAGCTTTACGATCAGTCCTAAAATTGTGATTACAATTTATATAAATATATATTATTTCTCTGTAACTTCTAACCAAAATATAAAAAGGATTTTTCTATTTGACAGTTTTGATAAAGGGACTTTTACCCACATATTAAAGAAAGCGTACCACTTTCAAAACTATAACATAAAATTACAATGTTTCTGATTAGAACTATGAAAATTCTATCTTTCTGGGATGTGCTTTAAATTAATATTCTGTGTGAGTAGCACCTCTAGTGGCCAGCATCTTTGCAAAGAAACGACAGCATAACCAGAAATTATTGAACTGATCCATCTAGCTCAAATGAACAGCCAGAATTTTCGGAATTAGGGTTTGCACCTAACCCCAACACTTAGGTGTTTATAACTTCCCTAAGTTAGGGTTTGGAACTTCCCTAAGTTAGGGTTTGGAACCCTAAGCACCCTAAAGGTGCTGCCCAGTTTGGAAGCCTTAGCTAGGAGCATGGGCAGCCAGCTCATCAGAGTAACACAAGAGAAGGTGGAGTAATGAGTCCATGGGAAGATATTCAGGAAGAGGGTGGATTTGTACACAATGTGGAAAATTTTAGTACTTATCTCATAGGATAAGTACTAACCCCAACCCAACTTCCAGAATTAGGGTTTGCACCTAACCCCAACATCTTTGCCCCTAAATTATTTTTGTATTTATAAAATTATAAAGTATAAAAACATAAAATTATGTTTTGAGCATCCATCATTTGCTAACTGAATGTTCAACATTGGACAACAATATTCTAAGATATAAAATAAATATTTAGAGATGGACCCTATAGACATGGTCCCTCTTAAACACAAGAGATTTAAATTAACTGGTCAAGTAAATAACCCTGTGACTTTATAAACAAATATTACAACCTTAACAATTTCACACACTAGTTTACAGTTACCTGTACAAGTGATGATACTAGTCAACAATTATCAAGTACTTTGCTATGTTCTATAATCATCCCTTTACAAGTATTAACCTACTGAATACTCACAAAAATCCTATGAGATAAGTACTAAAATTTTCCACATTGTATACAAACCCACCCTCTTCCCGGAATATCTTCCCATGGACTCATTACTCCACCGTCTCTGGTGTTAACTCTGATGAGCTAGCTGCTCATCCTCCTAGCTAAGGCTTCCAAACTGGGCAGTAATTAGATCCCATCTAATTTCCCCGACTCAGACATTGCTGAAGAAATTCCT